>NC_058340.1:24858180-26108180 GCF_905475395.1 Chrysoperla carnea | reverse complement strand
CTCGATAACAACTAGAAAAGAGGTGATGATCTTCAAACGGCTGAGTAAATTTTCGATTAAATTACCTTTCAAACAAGTAAAAGTCAAAATCAATTTATCCGTTTAGGAGCCACAATAGGATAAACGAATCGATCAGATCTGATTTCTTGTCGAGGATTTCTTTAAATTTTTTATTCAATATTATTTTAAAATCTGAGTAAGCAAAATCTGTTTAAATACAAAGAGCCGGCAGCCATGATAAATTTGCGTTAATATTCATCAATGACGTTATTAGTAGGGAGCATAGAAGGTGGAGGGAGTAGCTAAATAGACCGAAGCGCTGTTATCTTATAAAATTTGCAAAACACCATGCGATTTATTTCAAAAATGGCTAATTTTCCAATGTTTACGGGTAAATGGTATAGTAAATGTCAAATTAAAATCATAGAAAAAAAAATTAATGCTGTAAAATAATTTGCTGCAATAGAAATTGTGAAAATAAGAATCGAAATTGCATAAATAATATTTTGTAAACCCTCATTACGGCACCCTCAAATTTTCGTTATTTATAGGAATATTGATTTGAAATTTTGCATAGTCTTACTGGATGATGGATCACATTTTTTTAAATACTTAACCGAAATCTAAACTTTAAACTTAGTCTACTACAAACTGACAAATAGTTTCTGTAGTTTGGTTACACAAAATGATGAACAAAAATTAAATTGTCTTAACTAGTCGAAAATTGCAAGAAATTCAGCCCGCTATGAAAATATGTCTGGGTTGGCTCTTGGTCAATTGAATTTATTTAATTTAATAATATTTAAATATTTAAAATTGTAACAAACATAAAATTATATCTAAATCAAACAGGACAGGTATAAAATCTGAGTACAATTTATAAAATTATGACAATTTGAATAAATTTTATCACCGATTTCATTTAATCCGTCGATATTATTTTTAGAAAAACAAAATGTCTTTTAAAATATTTTCATTTTCTATGATCGCATTATTATTGGTAAATATTTTCAGTTTAAATTTTTTTCAATTTTCATTTTCATTTAAACTATTATTATTATTATTATTATTATTATTATTTGATATTTTAGAACATCGGTGTATTTACTACAGCAACAAATAGAGCTGCAGAAATGGCTGAAAGTACAATAATTTCAGCCGCAGGTCGGGGTGCGGGAAATTTTTTTAACACTATTATCACGGGGATGGCCGCGTCAAATGTGGCGTCTACAAATTCAATAATTAATGATATTGATTTATGTGAAAGCCAATCTGAAGGCGTTGTAATCGGGGAAGAAGCACAAATTTCAGCTGTTGCAGAACGAGCAGCAGTTTTAGTTTCAGCTGCTGCTGATCGAGGTGTAACTCGTATTGAACAGATCATTCAACAATTGGCTGCACGATTAATGGGTACGGCTGGAAGTGCAGTTGCTGTAGCTAATTCACAAATAAAATTGGCCACCGGGGAAATTAATGCTATCACTGATCGAGCTGCAATGGAGGCACAACTAATCGCTCGTTCCGCACTTACTTCTGCAGAAAGAACAATTAGCTCAGCAGCTGAATTAGCTGTGGCAGTAGCTCAAAGTGAACTCAGTGCTCTTGGTGCTATAACTAATATTGCTGCTCAAAAGACGAAACTTCTTGCTGAAGGCTTAGCAGGCCACATGTCAGTTTCAACAATGTCATAATTGATTGCTTTTAAATAAGATACATGTACATGAATATTTATTTCAATTTTGGATTTGTTTTTCGAGTTTCTTTTATAATAAAATATATTTTTCCAAGAATTCTTTACTTTTAATTTATTTCATTTATCGAATTTTTAATTTCAATTTTTAACACTTATACATCGCGGAGGGTAATGTAGCTTTAACAGTTCTGCGCTTCTTATAAATCAGTAATCATAATTTGGTAGACTCTACGTGCAATTGATAAATTTCAAAATATTTTTATTTGTTTTTAATAAAACAAATAATTCATTTCATTCAATAATTTTATTCGTCACTCATTCATTTTTTAATTGAAAAATAAAACATGATTTCGAATTATTCTTTAACAATAATATTTAGACAATAAAACGGCAAAATAAAGAATAATGTTTTCAAAATGTTCTTTTACAATAATATTTAGATATAACGTCAAAATAAATTGTTTTCTGTATAAAAACGTCATCTATATTTACAATTCTGGCGTTAAGATATTACTTTTAAAATCAATTACCTAAATTGATATAAAATATGTCCCCATTTAAAAAAATATTTCAATCACGGTTTAAATTACTTTAGGAATCTGTTACATGTTATTAATTCATTCCATTTTTAGTTAAGATACAAAAATTTATAGATCAAAATGTCATTTACAGTATTTGCTTTTTCTGCGATCGTATTATTATTGGTAAATTTTATTATAATATATTATTGAGAAAGTCAGTTTCATTCACAATTTTTTCAAACGTTTTAGAACTGCAGTGTATTTACTACAGGAACAAATAGAGTTGCAGAACTGGCTGAAAATGCAATGGTTTCAGCTGGAGCTCGAGGTATGGGTAATTTTTTAGACTCTATTTTGGCAGGGATGGCCACTTCGAATGTGATATCTTCAAATGCAATAGTTAATGACGTGGAAGCATGTCAAATGGATTCTGCTAACATTATAATCGGAGAAGAAACACAAATTTCAGCAGTTTCAGAGCAAGCAGCTGTTCTAATTTCGGCAGCTGCTGATCGATGTGTAACACGTATTGAAGAGATTATTGAACAATTAGCTGCACGATTAATAGGCACAGCTGGTAGTGCAGTGGCTATGGCTAACTCACAAATAAAATTAACTACTGGAGAAATTAATGCTATCACTGATCGAACTGTAACAGAAGCACAATTAATTGCTCGTTCTGCACTTGCCACCGCAGAAAGAACAATTAGTTCTGCCGCTGAATTATGTTTAGCAGTATCCCAATCCGATAAAAATGCTATTAGAGCTTTAGCTGATGTTGCTGCACAACGAACGAAAATTCTTGTTGAAGGTTTAGCAGGTCCAATGTCAGTGGCTACAAAGTCATAACTTCGTTTTCAATTGTTTTGTAAAGAAATATATCCTAAATTCATATTTATTTCATTTGTAATTTTTAGTAATAAATATAAAATATCGAAAAATCGTATCTTTTTTTGATTTTATTTCGCAATTTTGTTTAAAACAGACCTCAGGCTTCCCAGTCCTCATTACAGAACCTGCAGTCATACCTGCTTGTCTATCTAATTCAAATATCAATGTCTACTTATAATTCGTTAATCATGGATGGCAATATAGATTCTTTAGAAAACAAGAAATTTATTTTGTTATAGTCGACTTGTCTTTCATTAAATGAGACTTAATTATAATCACTGGGTAAATAATAATAATCATAAAATTATATCTAAATCAAACATTAAAGGTATAAAATCTGAATACCATTTACAAAATTATCTCAGTTACATTTTGAATAAATGTTGAGATCGATTTCACTTAATTCATCGATTCTATATTTAATTGAAGAAAAATAATACAATAAAACAAAATGTCTTTAAAAATATTTACATTTTCTGTGATCGCATTATTATTGGTAAATATTTTCAGGATAAATTTTTTTCAATTATCATTTTCATTTAAACTATTATTATTTTTTTATTCTTTAGAACATCGGTGTATTTACTACAGCAACAAATAGAGCTGCAGAAATGGCTGAAAGTACAATGATTTCAGCCGCAGGTCGAGGTGCGGGAAATTTTTTTAACACTATTATTGCGGGAATGGCCGCATCAAATGTGGCGTCAACAGATTCAATAATTAATGATATTGATTTATGTGAAAGCCAATCCGAAGGTGTTTTAATCGGGGAAGAAGCACAAATGGCAGCTATTGCAGAACAAGCAGCAGTTTTAGTTTCAGCTGCTGCTGATCGATATGCCACTCGCATTGAAGTGATTATTCAACAATTATCTGCGCGTTTAATGGGTACGGCTGGTAGTGCAGTTGCTGTAGCTAGTTCACAAATAAAATTAGCCACCGGGGAAATAAATGCTATCACTGATCGAGCAGTAAGTGAAGCACAACTAATTGCACGTTCTGCATTAGCCACTGCAGAGAGAGCAATTAGTTCAGCTGCTGAATTATCTGTGGCAGTTTCTCAATCTGAAACAGGTGCCATTCAAATTATAACTGATGCTGCTGCACAAAGGGCAAAGCGTCTTGCTGAAGGTTTAGCAGGTTGTATGACAGTTGCAACAGTATCATAATTTAATTTTTAAATATTTTTGTAAAGAAGGTTTATATAAAATTTATATTTATATATTGATATTTTGTTTTGTTTTGTGAATTTTTTAAACAATATTAAATGTAGTAATCTGAAACCTTTCGTATCTTTGATTGCTTGCATTTCGAAAACCTTATCCTACTTTTAATAAAGAGCCATCCTCGTAGAATGAGATGTAAATCAAAGTGTGAAGGAATTCACATAAATATGAATAGCTTTAGAAGGCAGCTGTAAATGAATTACATACAGTCATATTTAAATACTTCTTCACTACGAAGCATTGAAAAGATTTCTGTTTATCTTACTGTTTCACACACGAATTAGAAATTTCATTTTTATGAACAAATCAAAAGTAGAGTATTTATTTTCGAATACCCTTTTCTGTAGTAGATACTCTGAATAACTGCCCAGTAATTACATTATTCTGTTTTTATGGTTTTATCATCCAGGAGTAAGTTTTGATTAACGATCGAATATTAAAAATATTATGAAGAATATAATTAAAGAGTTTAATAAGCAGAAGTCCAAAGAAAATATTTATTAAAAAAATATTAATTTTCGATTTTCGTCATAAAATAATTCAAATATTTTCATATGACTCGTATCTATATCAAATAAAGAAATAACTTATAGGTATAAATTTTACGGAATTATCTGAATGTATGAGGATATAGACTTAAATTTCATTTTTACTTAGCAATTAAAATGAAATATGTTATTTTTTACATCGCTTTAACGGTAAATATTTATTTAATTTTATTGAATTAATTTATTAAAGTTAATTATATAATCCTCCTACCTTTTGTTTTAAAATTTATTTTTGCAAAAAATTTTACTCTTTGGCGGAAATGTGCATTCTAATGCAAAATTAGTATACTTATTACGATGGCAACCAAAAAATTTATCAGGAGCGTGGAACCCTCTAGAAAACTTCACCATATTATATATGTTTCTATTCACCAAAGTGTAAAATATATATAGCTCACAAATATATATAGCTTCTTAGAATAAGAGATCAATTTTACAGATGGAGCTCACGCAAAACCTCTCCGAGGAAATTCTTTATTCCCAACAAAATAAAAAGCCATTAAAAAATTTAAAAATTAAAACCTCGAAACGGCTCAATCGAATTTTATGAAATTCTTTTCGGAACATATTGCCGTTAATACGCTTCGATTAGCACCACAACGAAGCCAATATCATTTTTTTGTCCGCGCGATATCGGTCAGAATAAAATTTAAGAAAAAGCTCGCCTGACTCGAAACGGATCGACCGAATGTAAAATAAAATTCTTTTCGTTTTCCTAATTAGACAAACTTATTTGGTAATATCTATAATTGCTTTAGGTAATGATAAACATATGCATAGCGCAAAATGTTGGTAAAATATTTGAAGGTGATGCAAATGAAGCATTCAAAAATTATCATCAAACAGTTGCCGCTGTACAAATTGGACAGTTTATGAATAGCTATGCAAGTTCAATAAATGAATTAGTTGATGAATGTGTGATGTATTCGATGGAAATTTTAATTTTCTTTGGTTTAATGTTCATTTCAAGATTTTTATCATTTTTTTATATTGCTGACTTATATGCACCATTAAAACTATTGAAATGTATTCTTAGATTTATCATCTTTTTTGAATTTTAATAACTATGTGATTAAAAAAATTATTAATAATCTTATT
Organism: Chrysoperla carnea; assembly: GCF_905475395.1. Taxonomy (NCBI): domain Eukaryota; kingdom Metazoa; phylum Arthropoda; class Insecta; order Neuroptera; family Chrysopidae; genus Chrysoperla; species Chrysoperla carnea. Next base: position 26,102,203 of record NC_058340.1, on the reverse strand, counting down.
TCAAAATGATTTATCACCCTTTCTTAATCCTAATCTTAATCCAACTAAATTTCAAGAAAAATTATAATATTAGATGAGAACTTCTTGTTTTATTATAGGAATATCAAAAGCGGTGTGAACTTATCCTATATGAATTTATAAATCGTAAATGTTTGCATTTAACAATGACGTTATCTTTTCGTTTTAAGTGATCGGATTATTTGAGGACTGTCTGGATCTTCAAAAGTAGGCATAACAGTGGTATTATGGGAAATCGGCGTATGAATTATATGTTTTCATAAATTTCTCCAAAATTAGTCCGTAGAAATTTAAATAAAAAACTATTTAAGTTAAAGTTAAAACCTTAATAAATTATTTAAAATAAAAAAAAGTCCGTTGTGCCCGACTAATTAAGAATGTATGAACACGGAAGTGGAGACAAAAATTAAAACTTGACAATATAAGACGAAAAGTAAGAACAAAATTTTTCGATATCGGAAATAATTTTCAAAATATCGAAAATTGAAAATTTTGTTTAATTATTTAGCTTTCGATAATTCGAAAACCAAGGCAGATATCGAAAAATTTTATTTTTTTTCGACTACTTTCATAAATTTATAACAAAATTCATCATCAAAGTTGAAAATAAGATACAAAAATTTCAACTACAAGTCTAAACATGTCTTGGCGCTCGTACTACCTTAATATTCGTAAAAATCAAGGGTGGATTTACCACACAAACCAATACAAAATTTGAATGGAATTTTATAGAGAGCTATGGATAATTTTTTAATTATACTAATATGAGATAGTTGAGAAATTCTGAAAGATAAATAGTATACTAAACGAAGCAACGAAGCCTTAAGTCGTTAATCATATATTTAATCGAAAAAAGTCTAGGGAAGTATCGATTAAAGTTTCCAAACACTAGACACCATTTTCTTATTTTTTTTTGTCATTATGACTTATACGATACCCCATTTATTGAAAATCAATCTTTAATAAATGAAGAGTAAAAGTGTGTATAAGTGACATCTCACATCAGTACAAATTAATGACGTTCAATCTCGCAACAAAAGTTTATTAAATATGTTTCTACCATAAGAATTCCATTATGCCTAGAACAAATGTCGGCTAGAAAAGTATAATAAAAGTATTTAGGTATAGTGCTTAGGAATCTCGATTAAAAGATAAAAATATATATTGATCTAGAACAAAGCGTTTTTTATTTACGGTATTTCCGGTTGTCTGAGACAATAACAACTACATTTATATAATTCTTTTTGTTCAATTATTTTACCATAAAAAAATTAATAAAAAGTAAAAAAAAAAACAATCAAACATCAAACACACAGAAATATTGACTTCCACATAAATAAAACAATATTTGTACAACGCAGATAATATAACTACGTATATAAATCGTTGTGTTATATTATAATTTACATCAGAATACTGATAGATATACAATAAAAATATTATTCAAAATTTTCAAAATGAAATCGCTTACAACAAGTATTTTTGTTATTCTTACATTAACGGTTTGTTATTTACAATTTTAATAACGAAAATTTGATTAAATAAATTAATTTCTACATTATTAAATTTTCAATATTGATTTTGAAACTACGAAATAGGACTTTAAACATTTAACTTTGAAATAACGTCAAACGTGTCCTTGAATTTTGTACTCTTAACACACAATATTTTCTATAAGATAATTTAAGTTTCTTTTGTTTGTAGATATTGGGAGTTAATTCATCAGGATTAACAAACTCTGCGCGATTAAGTTCAGCAGGATTAGCCGCTGGTTCACGTGGTCTCAGCAATGTAGCCCAATCTGCTGTGGCGGCAGCAGCCACTTCAATTGTTGGTACCCTTGATGTTGCCGCACCTGCTCTTGCGAGCGCTATCAGCGCAGCTTGCGCGAAAGCTACAGCTGATGTACAAGCTGCTGCAACCAAAGAAAAAGCTGCAATTGATGCTGCATTAGCGGCAATGAAAGGTGGTTTTTTACAAATTGAAGGATGTATAGAAATTAGTGTAAATGCAGCTGAAGCAGCTAAAGCGTTAACATCGAGTGTTAAAACAAGATTAGTTTCTGCAATTGATGGGGGTGCAGAAAAAATTCAAGGAGATGTAGCAGCTGGCGTTGCAAGTCTAAATGTTGCCTTACAAGCAGCGAAAGAAAAAACTATTGCTGATGCACTTGAAGGTGCTGAAGCAAAACGAGCTGCTATCCAAGAAGCTGTACAATCTTTAGTAATGAATATGAGACGTGAAGCATTTGATGGTATTGGATACAACGCAATAGTTGCTGATGGTGCAGCCATAAATGATGTACTTGCTAGCCGTGCAACTGTAATGGGGAGTAACTTAAGAGCTGGTCGGAGAATAGCTGGTGTTCAAGCATTACCACTTGCAGGACTTGGTGCATCAATGGGAATGGCATCCCATGCTATACCTTAAAGCGATTTTTTTTAAATAATTTATGTTATTATATGTGTAACTTACCTTTCTTTAATAAAATAATTAAAAAATATAAGTTTGTCAGTCTTAAATTCTTTGACTCAAGATCCAGAATAAAACTAACCATTTTTTACTGAACAGAACAAGATAACAATAAGAAATATATAAGTTATAAAAGATAATTTCATTTTTTTATTCTATTTATTAAATAAAATATAGTTTTTTTACACAATGTCATTTGAATTGACCATATCAGTTTAAAACAACAGTTGAAATAAACTTCACAAATCTTAGAAACACTTAAAATGTTGAATTGAATTTATGGGCGTAACTATTTAGTTTACCTAGGCCTGATCAGCCACTAAAAGGGTAAAAACAGATGTAAATAAACTAATATACATAATATCATATTAGGAACAGTAAATTTTTTATTTCAAATTGGTACACATTCAAAACAGTTGCATAATGGTGTGAACTATCTCTTGTAACTGCACTAACGTTCTGTAAGGATTAACATAACAATTAAAATAATTCTTAGTATTGTTAACAAAAAACATCCACACAGACACAAATTTTGTTTTGACATTTAATTTAGATAAAGCGTCAATATCGAGTCTGCCGACGGACATATTGAAAAGCAGTTATATTTAATTATTGATATGGAAAAAATGTTAAATAAAAATCTGTGAAATCAAAACTAAATATGAGATAATGATATAAAAATACGTTTATAATTAATTGAATATACTAATAAAATAAGCTATAAATCAGTAGGAAGCTATATATTTTAAAATTAAAACATTCAAACGTAATTAAAAATTATGATCGGAAACGGCTATAAGATAAAAAAAAGTGTGTAATAATTTTTATATTTAGTGTAACACGTATTAAAGCGATTGAAGTTAAAAATTTAAGTTATTGTAAAATTTCAATTTAAACAGTGTGGTCAACTTGAAAACAAAAATTAAAAAAATACATAAATAATCTTTGTGAATTTTTATTTATGTACATATTAGGTCATTTACAATATTTTATTGTTGTTTATTGGTATGACATCGGGTTATAAAATATGTTTTTATATATTTATCTTAGCGGTGAGTACATTATTTTACGTGTTATTCTACGTCTCTGTGAGGTCAGTGGGGGAGGTACATTTTAAACGGGTCATTTATTATCCCTTTAAGTATTTATAAACTTAAAACGAAGGTGCTGGCTCATATTGACAAACATAAACTGAAAATAAATAAAGCATGTGCGGATTTACGAATTTACCGCCCATAGGCAGGCATCAAAGTGCCGCCTTTTTTCAAACAAAAATCTGTTTTATTTATTTGAAAAATTGAAAAATATTGAATATAATAAATGAAATAACTTTTTAATCATAAGTAAGGTTTACAAAACAAAAAAACAATTCATTTTTCAATTATTTCAATGTACATTTTTATGCCAGACTTTTTCAACAGCAAATGTATCGATGATTTTGTTCAGATCAACTTGTAGCAAAGTTTCAACTTCAATACACATTAAAGCCAAAATACATATTCACACAAAATTGACTAAAATTGAAAAAAATTCACATTTATACATTTTTATAAAACAAAAAAATTTTTAATAATTTGCCTACGCATAAATCCGCCCCTGACTATGAGGTATTTTTAAACCAGCTTATACCATTTCATTGAGATTCAAAAAATTATTGAATATACCTACCTACCGTTTTATTAATTAAACTACTCTAAATTTTAACATCTATTCAACGGATTGAATTAAATATTAACATTCTTTTATGATATAATTCATGATAATTTTCGAAAATTTTGTACGATATTTGTTCTTCAAATACATAGGTACTTAGGTTTCTTAATAACGATCACCAACCTATTTTGCTATGTGCGTGCATTCATAGGAAAACAGAATGTTAATTTTAAAATTAATAGAAAATTGAAGGTTTTTTTGAAATGCGGTTGAAAGTTTATATAATTATTAACTGGTTGAAGTTTCAAGTATGGTTATCTTAACTTAAAATTCAACGAAATGAATTCGAGAAAAGTATTTTTTTTCTTAAATCATTAAAAGTTTTATATTAACTTCTTTTTTTTTATTTGTCTAAAAACAAGTCTCATAAAGTGTAGGTACGTCCTTAAAAAAATTGCGAAAGTTTGTCAATATTCATACTTTCATTTAGCAAAATATAAATAAATAAATATAAGTGTTTCAAAAAACAAATTGAAAATTTAAATTAGAGTTAATTAAACAAAAGCAACAAGGGAAACAAAATAACCGTTCGAAGGAAAAAGTTGCAAACGGCAATAACATAAAAACAGCTATCAGGTTAAATAGAAAACACAACTAAATTACTCTGCATTAGTGAACAGACCAAATCAAAATAAATTACAGATGAACCGATTTCCTGTTCAATTATGCACGTTCTACAAAATAACCGAATGCGGTCTAAAAATTTAAACTTTACAAAGAATTTCCATAGTTATATATACACTCAACTTTATTAAAAAAGTTTTGTGTTTATATTCTTCTCTGTTTAAAAAAAAGTAGAGTTATTATTACTAAATGTACTAATAATAAAGCAAGGACAGGGTCTTTTAAAGTTTTGGTTTAAGAGATTTGCAAAGAAACTAATAAAGCACTTATATTAACATTAAATGAATAGGACTTCTTTATGCTATCGAGAATTATAATCTACGGAAAATTATGAGTCAATCTTTGCCTCAGTAATTTTTTAATATAATGCCCTTGTTTCCATCATAACGGGTAATTTTCGTACGGTCGATAATAATAACCGAATGTCCGTTATTTCATATAAACTGAGGATAAAGTGAAAATCTCTACTTAAAATGACTAACACTAAATATAAAATAACAAATCAAAGCATACTAATGTGTGAAATATGTTTTTTTAGATATTCGTTAAATCATCATCCACCAGCTATGTTTATAGCAGGAATTCAACACACAAAGTCATAAATTACAGCACTATAGAAAAAGAAACAAATGAAACAAGTGAGAATCAAGCTTTGATAAAAGATGACACTGCATGTGAAGATAAAACGGCCATTGAAAATGATGAAGAAAAAGATTTTAACGAAATGGACACAAATTTAATAGACGATGAAACGGCAATATTGCCTATGAACAAATTGGGCAAATATTTCATAGAAGATGAAGTGATAAAAATACTAGAAAACAATTTAGAAGTAGTAATCATACTTTCTAATATAAATACAGGAAATCCGTTGACAGAACCAGAAAAAGCCAAATTAATAACATCGTTCATAATACCAGTTTACGCAATGTATTTCAATTACAATACTCCTGAAATTATTGAAATATTGACAATATTAGAACCAACATTATACAAAACAAATTTAACTTCAAATATAAATGCTAATATTATAATACAAGAAATTGATATAATTTTTAAAAAGAATCCACACATACTTCAAACACTAGAAAAAATTCAATTAAATGAAATGCTATCAACCGAGGACCGAAAAGAAATAATAGTTGGCTTCATCATACCTCTTTGCAAGGCAATTAGTCCAAATCGTCCAAGTGATTTGCATTTAAAACTAAATGAATTAATCAAAAATAAACTTTTAGAAAGGAGTGCCGCAAAGGAAACACTCTTGGATGAACTTGTGAAGATTCTGGTACCAAATGTTTCGATTCGTAATAGAAATGCACTAACAGCAGTAGATAAAAGAAAATTAATTGATGATCATGTATTATCAACGGTCGATACTCATGATCACATAGGGCTAGAAACATCTGCAGTAACAAGAAATACTCGAATTACCGATATTGAAACGGAAGAATTGATCATTATTTTGAAAGAAAATCCAATATTAATTAACATTTTAAAGAAAATTAATTTAGATGAAGCATTAAGCGCGAATGAGAAAAGAATTTTACTCGAAAGACTGATTGTCCCATTAAATATTATCGATACTGAATCAAAAATAGTGAATGTATTAACACCATTAAAGCCAGAAATTTTAACAGTTAATCATCGAAATGGAAGATTAAGTAGCGCAACTGTTGATATCGTCGATATTGATGTTAAAATCGAAGAAATTCGAATTATACTTAAAAAGAATCCAAACTTACTTCGAATTTTAACAAAAATTCAATTAAATGAAGCATTAACAGCTGAAGAACGAAAAGAATTAGCAGTTGACCTGGTTGAGCCTCTTTGCCAGGGAAATAGCCCAAGCCGTCCAAGTGATTTGCATTTAACACTAAATGAATTAATCAAAAATAAACTTTTAGAAAGGAGTGCCGCAAAGGAAACACTCTTGGATGAACTTGTGAAGATTCTGGTACCAAATGTTTCGATTCGTAATAGAAATGCACTAACAGCAGTAGATAAAAGAAAATTAATTGATGATCATGTATTATCAACGGTCAATACTCATGATCACATAGGGCTAGAAACATCTGCAGTAACAAGAAATACTCGAATTACCGATATTGAAACGGAAGAATTGATCATTATTTTGAAAGAAAATCCAATATTAATTAACATTTTAAAGAAAATTAATTTAGATGAAGCATTAAGCGCGAATGAGAAAAGAATTTTACTCGAAAGACTGATTGTCCCATTAAATATTATCGATACTGAATCAAAAATAGTGAATGTATTAACACCATTAAGGCCAGAAATTTTAACAGTTAATCATCGAAATGGAAGATTAAGTAGCGCAACTGTTGATATCGTCGATATTGATGTTAAAATCGAAGAAATTCGAATTATACTTAAAAAGAATCCAAACTTACTTCGAATTTTAACAAAAATTCAATTAAATGAAGCATTAACAGCTGAAGAACGAAAAGAATTAGCAGTTGATCTGGTTGAGCCTCTTTGCCAGGGAAATATCCCAAGTCGTCCAAGTGATTTGCATTTAACACTAAATGAATTAATCAAAAATAAACTTTTAGAAAGGAGTGCCGCAAAGGAAACACTCTTGGATGAACTTGTGAAGATTCTGGTACCAAATGTTTCGATTCGTAATAGAAATGCACTAACAGCAGTAGATAAAAGAAAATTAATTGATGATAATGTATTATCAACGGTCAATACTCATGATCACATAGGGCTAGAAACATCTGCAGTAACAAGAAATACTCGAATTACCGATATTGAAACGGAAGAATTGATCATTATTTTGAAAGAAAATCCAATATTAATTAACATTTTAAAGAAAATTAATTTAGATGAAGCATTAAGCGCGAATGAGAAAAGAATTTTACTCGAAAGACTGATTGTCCCATTAAATATTATCGATACTGAATCAAAAATAGTGAATGTATTAACACCATTAAGGCCAGAAATTTTAACAGTTAATCATCGAAATGGAAGATTAAGTAGCGCAACTGCTGATATCGTCGATATTGATGTTAAAATCGAAGAAATTCGAATTATACTTAAAAAGAATCCAAACTTACTTCGAATTTTAACAAAAATTCAATTAAATGAAGCATTAACAGCTGAAGAACGAAAAGAATTAGCAGTTGATCTGGTTGAGCCTCTTTGCCAGGGAAATAGCCCAAGTCGTCCAAGTGATTTGCATTTAACACTAAATGAATTAATCAAAAATAAACTTTTAGAAAGGAGTGCCGCAAAGGAAACACTCTTGGATGAACTTGTGAAGATTCTGGTACCAAATGTTTCGATTCGTAATAGAAATGCACTAACAGCAGTAGATAAAAGAAAATTAATTGATGATCATGTATTATCAACGGTCAATACTCATGATCACATAGGGCTAGAAACATCTGCAGTAACAAGAAATACTCGAATTACCGATATTGAAACGGAAGAATTGATCATTATTTTGAAAGAAAATCCAATATTAATTAACATTTTAAAGAAAATTAATTTAGATGAAGCATTAAGCGCGAATGAGAAAAGAATTTTACTCGAAAGACTGATTGTCCCATTAAATATTATCGAAACTGAATCAAAAATAGTGAATGTATTAACACCATTAAGGCCAGAAATTTTAACAGTTAATCATCGAAATGGAAGATTAAGTAGCGCAACTGCTGATATCGTCGATATTGATGTTAAAATCGAAGAAATTCGAATTATACTTAAAAAGAACCCAAACTTACTTCGAATTTTAACAAAAATTCAATTAAATGAAGCATTAACAGCTGAAGAACGAAAAGAATTAGCAGTTGATCTAGTTGAGCCTCTTTGCCAGGGAAATAGCCCAAGTCGTCCAAGTGATTTGCATTTAACACTAAATGAATTAATCAAAAATAAACTTTTAGAAAGGAGTGCCGCAAAGGAAACACTCTTGGATGAACTTGTGAAGATTCTGGTACCAAATGTTTCGATTCGTAATAGAAATGCACTAACAGCAGTAGATAAAAGAAAATTAATTGATGATCATGTATTATCAACGGTCAATACTCATGATCACATGGGGCTAGAAACATCTGCAGTAACAAGAAATACTCGAATTACCGATATTGAAACGGAAGAATTGATCATTATTTTGAAAGAAAATCCAATATTAATTAACATTTTAAAGAAAATTAATTTAGATGAAGCATTAAGCGCGAATGAGAAAAGAATTTTACTCGAAAGACTGATTGTCCCATTAAATATTATCGATACTGAATCAAAAATAGTGAATGTATTAACACCATTAAGGCCAGAAATTTTAACAGTTAATCATCGAAATGGAAGATTAAGTAGCGCAACTGTTGATATCGTCGATATTGATGTTAAAATCGAAGAAATTCGAATTATACTTAAAAAGAATCCAAACTTACTTCGAATTTTAACAAAAATTCAATTAAATGAAGCATTAACAGCTGAAGAACGAAAAGAATTAGCAGTTGACCTGGTTGAGCCTCTTTGCCAGGGAAATAGCCCAAGCCGTCCAAGTGATTTGCATTTAACACTAAATGAATTAATCAAAAATAAACTTTTAGAAAGGAGTGCCGCAAAGGAAACACTCTTGGATGAACTTGTGAAGATTCTGGTACCAAATGTTTCGATTCGTAATAGAAATGCACTAACAGCAGTAGATAAAAGAAAATTAATTGATGATCATGTATTATCAACGGTCAATACTCATGATCACATAGGGCTAGAAACATCTGCAGTAACAAGAAATACTCGAATTACCGATATTGAAACGGAAGAATTGATCATTATTTTGAAAGAAAATCCAATATTAATTAACATTTTAAAGAAAATTAATTTAGATGAAGCATTAAGCGCGAATGAGAAAAGAATTTTACTCGAAAGACTGATTGTCCCATTAAATATTATCGATACTGAATCAAAAATAGTGAATGTATTAACACCATTAAGGCCAGAAATTTTAACAGTTAATCATCGAAATGGAAGATTAAGTAGCGCAACTGTTGATATCGTCGATATTGATGTTAAAATCGAAGAAATTCGAATTATACTTAAAAAGAATCCAAACTTACTTCGAATTTTAACAAAAATTCAATTAAATGAAGCATTAACAGCTGAAGAACGAAAAGAATTAGCAGTTGATCTGGTTGAGCCTCTTTGTCAGGGAAATAGCCCAAGTCGTCCAAGTGATTTGCATTTAACACTAAATGAATTAATCAAAAATAAACTTTTAGAAAGGAGTGCCGCAAAGGAAACACTCTTGGATGAACTTGTGAAGATTCTGGTACCAAATGTTTCGATTCGTAATAGAAATGCACTAACAGCAGTAGATAAAAGAAAATTAATTGATGATAATGTATTATCAACGGTCAATACTCATGATCACATAGGGCTAGAAACATCTGCAGTAACAAGAAATACTCGAATTACCGATATTGAAACGGAAGAATTGATCATTATTTTGAAAGAAAATCCAATATTAATTAACATTTTAAAGAAAATTAATTTAGATGAAGCATTAAGCGCGAATGAGAAAAGAATTTTACTCGAAAGACTGATTGTCCCATTAAATATTATCGATACTGAATCAAAAATAGTGAATGTATTAACACCATTAAGGCCAGAAATTTTAACAGTTAATCATCGAAATGGAAGATTAAGTAGCGCAACTGCTGATATCGTCGATATTGATGTTAAAATCGAAGAAATTCGAATTATACTTAAAAAGAATCCAAACTTACTTCGAATTTTAACAAAAATTCAATTAAATGAAGCATTAACAGCTGAAGAACGAAAAGAATTAGCAGTTGATCTGGTTGAGCCTCTTTGCCAGGGAAATAGCCCAAGTCGTCCAAGTGATTTGCATTTAACACTAAATGAATTAATCAAAAATAAACTTTTAGAAAGGAGTGCCGCAAAGGAAACACTCTTGGATGAACTTGTGAAGATTCTGGTACCAAATGTTTCGATTCGTAATAGAAATGCACTAACAGCAGTAGATAAAAGAAAATTAATTGATGATCATGTATTATCAACGGTCAATACTCATGATCACATAGGGCTAGAAACATCTGCAGTAACAAGAAATACTCGAATTACCGATATTGAAACGGAAGAATTGATCATTATTTTGAAAGAAAATCCAATATTAATTAACATTTTAAAGAAAATTAATTTAGATGAAGCATTAAGCGCGAATGAGAAAAGAATTTTACTCGAAAGACTGATTGTCCCATTAAATATTATCGATACTGAATCAAAAATAGTGAATGTATTAACACCATTAAGGCCAGAAATTTTAACAGTTAATCATCGAAATGGAAGATTAAGTAGCGCAACTGTTGATGTCGTCGATATTGATGTTAAAATCGAAGAAATTCGAATTATACTTAAAAAGAATCCAAACTTACTTCGAATTTTAACAAAAATTCAATTAAATGAAGCATTAACAGCTGAAGAACGAAAAGAATTAGCAGTTGATCTGGTTGAGCCTCTTTGCCAGGGAAATAGCCCAAGTCGTCCAAGTGATTTGCATTTAACACTAAATGAATTAATCAAAAATAAACTTTTAGAAAGGAGTGCCGCAAAGGAAACACTCTTGGATGAACTTGTGAAGATTCTGGTACCAAATGTTTCGATTCGTAATAGAAATGCACTAACAGCAGTAGATAAAAGAAAATTAATTGATGATCATGTATTATCAACGGTCAATACTCATGATCACATAGGGCTAGAAACATCTGCAGTAACAAGAAATACTCGAATTACCGATATTGAAACGGAAGAATTGATCATTATTTTGAAAGAAAATCCAATATTAATTAACATTTTAAAGAAAATTAATTTAGATGAAGCATTAAGCGCGAATGAGAAAAGAATTTTACTCGAAAGACTGATTGTCCCATTAAATATTATCGATACTGAATCAAAAATAGTGAATGTATTAACACCATTAAGGCCAGAAATTTTAACAGTTAATCATCGAAATGGAAGATTAAGTAGCGCAACTGTTGATATCGTCGATATTGATGTTAAAATCGAAGAAATTCGAATTATACTTAAAAAGAATCCAAACTTACTTCGAATTTTAACAAAAATTCAATTAAATGAAGCATTAACAGCTGAAGAACGAAAAGAATTAGCAGTTGATCTGGTTGAGCCTCTTTGCCAGGGAAATAGCCCAAGTCGTCCAAGTGATTTGCATTTAACACTAAATGAATTAATCAAAAATAAACTTTTAGAAAGGAGTGCCGCAAAGGAAACACTCTTGGATGAACTTGTGAAGATTCTGGTACCAAATGTTTCGATTCGTAATAGAAATGCACTAACAGCAGTAGATAAAAGAAAATTAATTGATGATCATGTATTATCAACGGTCAATACTCATGATCACATAGGGCTAGAAACATCTGCAGTAACAAGAAATACTCGAATTACCGATATTGAAACGGAAGAATTGATCATTATTTTGAAAGAAAATCCAATATTAATTAACGTTTTAAAGAAAATTAATTTAGATGAAGCATTAAGCGCGAATGAGAAAAGAATTTTACTCGAAAGACTGATTGTCCCATTAAATATTATCGATACTGAATCAAAAATAGTGAATGTATTAACACCATTAAGGCCAGAAATTTTAACAGTTAATCATCGAAATGGAAGATTAAGTAGCGCAACTGCTGATATCGTCGATATTGATGTTAAAATCGAAGAAATTCGAATTATACTTAAAAAGAATCCAAACTTACTTCGAATTTTAACAAAAATTCAATTAAATGAAGCATTAACAGCTGAAGAACGAAAAGAATTAGCAGTTGATCTGGTTGAGCCTCTTTGCCAGGGAAATAGCCCAAGTCGTCCAAGTGATTTGCATTTAACACTAAATGAATTAATCAAAAATAAACTTTTAGAAAGGAGTGCCGCAAAGGAAACACTCTTGGATGAACTTGTGAAGATTCTGGTACCAAATGTTTCGATTCGTAATAGAAATGCACTAACAGCAGTAGATAAAAGAAAATTAATTGATGATCATGTATTATCAACGGTCAATACTCATGATCACATAGGGCTAGAAACATCTGCAGTAACAAGAAATACTCGAATTACCGATATTGAAACGGAAGAATTGATCATTATTTTGAAAGAAAATCCAGTATTAATTAACATTTTAAAGAAAATTAATTTAGATGAAGCATTAAGCGCGAATGAGAAAAGAATTTTACTCGAAAGACTGATTGTCCCATTAAATATTATCGATACTGAATCAAAAATAGTGAATGTATTAACACCATTAAGGCCAGAAATTTTAACAGTTAATCATCGAAATGGAAGATTAAGTAGCGCAACTGCTGATATCGTCGATATTGATGTTAAAATCGAAGAAATTCGAATTATACTTAAAAAGAATCCAAACTTACTTCGAATTTTAACAAAAATTCAATTAAATGAAGCATTAACAGCTGAAGAACGAAAAGAATTAGCAGTTGATCTGGTTGAGCCTCTTTGCCAGGGAAATAGCCCAAGTCGTCCAAGTGATTTGCATTTAACACTAAATGAATTAATCAAAAATAAACTTTTAGAAAGGAGTGCCGCAAAGGAAACACTCTTGGATGAACTTGTGAAGATTCTGGTACCAAATGTTTCGATTCGTAATAGAAATGCACTAACAGCAGTAGATAAAAGAAAATTAATTGATGATCATGTATTATCAACGGTCAATACTCATGATCACATAGGGCTAGAAACATCTGCAGTAACAAGAAATACTCGAATTACCGATATTGAAACGGAAGAATTGATCATTATTTTGAAAGAAAATCCAATATTAATTAACATTTTAAAGAAAATTAATTTAGATGAAGCATTAAGCGCGAATGAGAAAAGAATTTTACTCGAAAGACTGATTGTCCCATTAAATATTATCGATACTGAATCAAAAATAGTGAATGTATTAACACCATTAAGGCCAGAAATTTTAACAGTTAATCATCGAAATGGAAGATTAAGTAGCGCAACTGCTGATATCGTCGATATTGATGTTAAAATCGAAGAAATTCGAATTATACTTAAAAAGAATCCAAACTTACTTCGAATTTTAACAAAAATTCAATTAAATGAAGCATTAACAGCTGAAGAACGAAAAGAATTAGCAGTTGATCTGGTTGAGCCTCTTTGCCAGGGAAATAGCCCAAGTCGTCCAAGTGATTTGCATTTAACACTAAATGAATTAATCAAAAATAAACTTTTAGAAAGGAGTGCCGCAAAGGAAACACTCTTGGATGAACTTGTGAAGATTCTGGTACCAAATGTTTCGATTCGTAATAGAAATGCACTAACAGCAGTAGATAAAAGAAAATTAATTGATGATCATGTATTATCAACGGTCAATACTCATGATCACATAGGGCTAGAAACATCTGCAGTAACAAGAAATACTCGAATTACCGATATTGAAACGGAAGAATTGATCATTATTTTGAAAGAAAATCCAATATTAATTAACATTTTAAAGAAAATTAATTTAGATGAAGCATTAAGCGTGAATGAGAAAAGAATTTTACTCGAAAGACTGATTGTCCCATTAAATATTATCGATACTGAATCAAAAATAGTGAATGTATTAACACCATTAAGGCCAGAAATTTTAACAGTTAATCATCGAAATGGAAGATTAAGTAGCGCAACTGCTGATATCGTCGATATTGATGTTAAAATCGAAGAAATTCGAATTATACTTAAAAAGAATCCAAACTTACTTCGAATTTTAACAAAAATTCAATTAAATGAAGCATTAACAGCTGAAGAACGAAAAGAATTAGCAGTTGATCTGGTTGAGCCTCTTTGCCAGGGAAATAGCCCAAGTCGTCCAAGTGATTTGCATTTAACACTAAATGAATTAATCAAAAATAAACTTTTAGAAAGGAGTGCCGCAAAGGAAACACTCTTGGATGAACTTGTGAAGATTCTGGTACCAAATGTTTCGATTCGTAATAGAAATGCACTAACAGCAGTAGATAAAAGAAAATTAATTGATGATCATGTATTATCAACGGTCAATACTCATGATCACATAGGGCTAGAAACATCTGCAGTAACAAGAAATACTCGAATTACCGATATTGAAACGGAAGAATTGATCATTATTTTGAAAGAAAATCCAATATTAATTAACATTTTAAAGAAAATTAATTTAGATGAAGCATTAAGCGCGAATGAGAAAAGAATTTTACTCGAAAGACTGATTGTCCCATTAAATATTATCGAAACTGAATCAAAAATAGTGAATGTATTAACACCATTAAGGCCAGAAATTTTAACAGTTAATCATCGAAATGGAAGATTAAGTAGCGCAACTGCTGATATCGTCGATATTGATGTTAAAATCGAAGAAATTCGAATTATACTTAAAAAGAATCCAAACTTACTTCGAATTTTAACAAAAATTCAATTAAATGAAGCATTAACAGCTGAAGAACGAAAAGAATTAGCAGTTGATCTGGTTGAGCCTCTTTGCCAGGGAAATAGCCCAAGTCGTCCAAGTGATTTGCATTTAACACTAAATGAATTAATCAAAAATAAACTTTTAGAAAGGAGTGCCGCAAAGGAAACACTCTTGGATGAACTTGTGAAGATTCTGGTACCAAATGTTTCGATTCGTAATAGAAATGCACTAACAGCAGTAGATAAAAGAAAATTAATTGATGATCATGTATTATCAACGGTCAATACTCATGATCACATGGGGCTAGAAACATCTGCAGTAACAAGAAATACTCGAATTACCGATATTGAAACGGAAGAATTGATCATTATTTTGAAAGAAAATCCAATATTAATTAACATTTTAAAGAAAATTAATTTAGATGAAGCATTAAGCGCGAATGAGAAAAGAATTTTACTCGAAAGACTGATTGTCCCATTAAATATTATCGATACTGAATCAAAAATAGTGAATGTATTAACACCATTAAGGCCAGAAATTTTAACAGTTAATCATCGAAATGGAAGATTAAGTAGCGCAACTGTTGATGTCGTCGATATTGATGTTAAAATCGAAGAAATTCGAATTATACTTAAAAAGAATCCAAACTTACTTCGAATTTTAACAAAAATTCAATTAAATGAAGCATTAACAGCTGAAGAACGAAAAGAATTAGCAGTTGATCTGGTTGAGCCTCTTTGCCAGGGAAATAGCCCAAGTCGTCCAAGTGATTTGCATTTAACACTAAATGAATTAATCAAAAATAAACTTTTAGAAAGGAGTGCCGCAAAGGAAACACTCTTGGATGAACTTGTGAAGATTCTGGTACCAAATGTTTCGATTCGTAATAGAAATGCACTAACAGCAGTAGATAAAAGAAAATTAATTGATGATCATGTATTATCAACGGTCAATACTCATGATCACATAGGGCTAGAAACATCTGCAGTAACAAGAAATACTCGAATTACCGATATTGAAACGGAAGAATTGATCATTATTTTGAAAGAAAATCCAATATTAATTAACATTTTAAAGAAAATTAATTTAGATGAAGCATTAAGCGCGAATGAGAAAAGAATTTTACTCGAAAGACTGATTGTCCCATTAAATATTATCGATACTGAATCAAAAATAGTGAATGTATTAACACCATTAAGGCCAGAAATTTTAACAGTTAATCATCGAAATGGAAGATTAAGTAGCGCAACTGTTGATATCGTCGATATTGATGTTAAAATCGAAGAAATTCGAATTATACTTAAAAAGAATCCAAACTTACTTCGAATTTTAACAAAAATTCAATTAAATGAAGCATTAACAGCTGAAGAACGAAAAGAATTAGCAGTTGATCTGGTTGAGCCTCTTTGCCAGGGAAATAGCCCAAGTCGTCCAAGTGATTTGCATTTAACACTAAATGAATTAATCAAAAATAAACTTTTAGAAAGGAGTGCCGCAAAGGAAACACTCTTGGATGAACTTGTGAAGATTCTGGTACCAAATGTTTCGATTCGTAATAGAAATGCACTAACAGCAGTAGATAAAAGAAAATTAATTGATGATCATGTATTATCAACGGTCAATACTCATGATCACATAGGGCTAGAAACATCTGCAGTAACAAGAAATACTCGAATTACCGATATTGAAACGGAAGAATTGATCATTATTTTGAAAGAAAATCCAATATTAATTAACATTTTAAAGAAAATTAATTTAGATGAAGCATTAAGCGCGAATGAGAAAAGAATTTTACTCGAAAGACTGATTGTCCCATTAAATATTATCGATACTGAATCAAAAATAGTGAATGTATTAACACCATTAAGGCCAGAAATTTTAACAGTTAATCATCGAAATGGAAGATTAAGTAGCGCAACTGTTGATGTCGTCGATATTGATGTTAAAATCGAAGAAATTCGAATTATACTTAAAAAGAATCCAAACTTACTTCGAATTTTAACAAAAATTCAATTAAATGAAGCATTAACAGCTGAAGAACGAAAAGAATTAGCAGTTGATCTGGTTGAGCCTCTTTGCCAGGGAAATAGCCCAAGTCGTCCAAGTGATTTGCATTTAACACTAAATGAATTAATCAAAAATAAACTTTTAGAAAGGAGTGCCGCAAAGGAAACACTCTTGGATGAACTTGTGAAGATTCTGGTACCAAATGTTTCGATTCGTAATAGAAATGCACTAACAGCAGTAGATAAAAGAAAATTAATTGATGATCATGTATTATCAACGGTCAATACTCATGATCACATAGGGCTAGAAACATCTGCAGTAACAAGAAATACTCGAATTACCGATATTGAAACGGAAGAATTGATCATTATTTTGAAAGAAAATCCAATATTAATTAACATTTTAAAGAAAATTAATTTAGATGAAGCATTAAGCGCGAATGAGAAAAGAATTTTACTCGAAAGACTGATTGTCCCATTAAATATTATCGATACTGAATCAAAAATAGTGAATGTATTAACACCATTAAGGCCAGAAATTTTAACAGTTAATCATCGAAATGGAAGATTAAGTAGCGCAACTGCTGATATCGTCGATATTGATGTTAAAATCGAAGAAATTCGAATTATACTTAAAAAGAATCCAAACTTACTTCGAATTTTAACAAAAATTCAATTAAATGAAGCATTAACAGCTGAAGAACGAAAAGAATTAGCAGTAGATCTGATTGAACCTCTTTGTCGCTCAACTGGTAAGCCTTTTGCATTACCGGAAGTTATTTCTAATTTAGATTTGTCTCATAAGTCTGCTTTTGAGGTCAGTGAAGATATGACCCTTCGGACAGACAATCTCCTTATTATTTTGAAACAGAATCCTTTGCTGATAAAAGTTCTAAAGAAAATTTATTTAGATGAGCCACTTGAACCCACTGAAGTAACGATGTTAATAAATAAACTTCTGAAACCTTTAATGAATTACAATTCCTTGCATGATAATTCAAACATGAGTAATATTTTGCTCATTTTATCTCATCAGACTTTAGACTATAATAGTTTATCGGCTTACTCCGTTGATGATGCGTTAAAAGGTATTAAAGTTGCGCTTAAATCAAACCCTAACCTTATTGAAATTCTAACGAAAATTAGTTTAAGTGAACCATTGAGTTCTTTGCAGAAAAATGAATTTTGTTCAGAGTTTGTTGTCCCATTATCCTTACGTCTTTCATCGAATATTGCACGTTCCAAAACGAATCTCGCATCTAATATTAATGTTATTTCTACATCTTTATCTGAATATAAATCCCTGACGAGTTCAATCGAAAATTTAAGCCCGGATATAATCTCTGACAATACTTTATCGGTGAAAGATAAGCTACGATCTTATTTGAAAGATGATATTATAATTAGCCAATCTTCTTCCAGTTTATTAAAAGAACTTCAAAAATGTTCCCAACTTCCAGACCTGATAAATATTTTCAAAAATATTGTAATGGATTCATCCATTTTGCTGAGTGATATTGAGGATATTGAGAAAAGAGAAGAATTGTTACGTTTAGAATTAAATTGGCTTAGTTTAAAAGATGTATTAGATAAAGTTTTACTAGAAAATCTACCACATAATATGGATGCCATCGAAAGTGAACGTGTTTTATTTTTAATTGAATATCTTACAAGATTATCTTTACGAATAAATGAAATAAAAGAATCACTTTCAAAAGAATCTGTACTCAAATGCTTCGAGCATCCACGAAATCAATCTAGAATAATTTTTAATACTTTTTTATCGCCTCGTGAGAAAAAAATTATCGATTATGCTGTCAAAGATGAATCCGAAAAAGCAATATATATTTCTTTATATTCTAAAATACCACCCGAGCTAAAACCAACAATATTAAAGTATTTGAGCCTAGAGACAACGGAGCAAATCATCTATTTAGAGAACATTTTCTTAGATATTCGTAATAATTGTCCCCAACCTTTAGTTCGAATTGATAAACAAAATCAACATGAAGAAGGATTGAAACTTATTCAAGAATTTTTTTCAACCAACCCACAGCTAATCGACGCTTTATATTCAGAGAATTTAAGAACATTACCAGAATTATTATCAATTAATTTTCTATCCGATGCTTTATCAATGACAGAGCCTATTTCAAATGGCTTAAGTCACAAAAATTTATATTTACTTAGCGGTATCATTGATGGAATTCTTCAAATTTCAGCAGCATTCTTACACCAAAGTTTGAGAGTATTATTATCTAGTATTTTACTTAAAATTTTTGTAATTTTGGGTGAGTTAATAGTTACGCTAAAATTAAGAATAAGTCAGAACAGTTTAGAATCATTAGAACCTTCGAAATTACTTCTCATCAATATTACTTCTTTGTTAAGTATTGTACTTTTAAATGTTGGATATGTATTTAAATTATTGCTTAGATCCTCATTGGGAGATACTTTATATTATTTATTTAATTATTTATCAAATTATGTTCGCGATAACGAACTTATAGTTAATAATGTCAATGATTCATTTGTAAATAGGGTTAAACATGACTCTTGTAGGAATTTGTGTATGGGTTAATTATTTCATTTTCGCAACAAAAAAAATATACTAGGCCAGTCCTTTTCCGTAAAAATTTCTTTCCAAATTTTCTATAGAACACAAAGTTCAGTCTATAAATTTTTGTCCCCAAATACAAATATAACATTATTTTACATTAGACTTCTTTTATAACAAAATCGTGGTGACATTAAGCTTATATTTAAAGTGAATAATCAATTTTTATCAATTACGTTAAATAATTTTTGAAGTTTTGAAAAAAGCTAAATTTTTGCATTTTGAATAAATTATCAAAACGCCAATTTAATCGACAACGCGTTTTACTCGACAACTTTTTCAACCGATTACTACAAGGGTGTTTTCTAAGTAAGTACAAAACAAAGTCAATTTATTGAGAAAAAAAAATGAGAGCATACGTCCGCAATCACATTTCTTTCAAGATACGCGGTTAACATATGTCTCTATATTAACTTTTTCTCATAAAATTGGCCTAAGAAAATTATTTTTTGTTATTGCCTAGGAAACTGCCTTTATAATGAAGCTACAAATTTTCTCGATTTCTTTTTGTTTTAAAATGACTGGTGTATAACAAAGTTGTTTTGTGTGTTAAATATTATATACATGAGATGTTTAAAAAATCGCCTGTATAAAATGTGAATTTTAAAATATTTATATATTTATGCATATTTTATAAATTTTATTTATGTTTTCAATAAAAGTCTTAAACTAATATAATTTTGTATTTGTTTAATTATTGCCATATTGCCATAAAACCTGCTTTTCAGATAAATATTTTGTATCGAGTTTTTATTCAATTTATTAGTAATATGAAATAGAAAGTAAAATTAAAAAATTACGTCCCAAAAAATACCCCACTTCCAATTACATTAATTTGCTTTGATTTCCAAGTTAAGCTTGTTGATTTATTGGACGAAGAAACGATCAAGCACAAAAAATGATCAAAGTTCGAAAAATTTGAGTAGTAAGTCGGATTTGAATGCGGTTTTCGCCGTCGATTCGTTAGAAAGTTAGGAAAGTTTGTGCCCTAGTCTGATTTATAAGAAATTTAAAAAATGCAATTGGCATGATTAATATGCATTTTATAATTGCATTTTCAATTGACCATTAATACTAAATTCACAATTCGATTAATAGTGATGAAAATGATTTCAAACTTGTTACACGGGGGTTCTTTGGGTCCCTGAACACGAATATCGTTCAGAATTTGTCTCAGAAGTAGCATTCCATTGGTGAAAGAACTTTTAAAATCGGTTAAGTAGTGACCTCAAAAATGACGGTTTAGATATATTATCATACAAGCTTTCATCCTTTTAAGGAATGCATTTTGAAAAATTCTTTCTTATGTGACATCTCCAGTATAAAATCAATATCTTCTCGAAATTCCAAACTTCTATCATTAGCGATTCAGGCTGGGCGTCTATATATCAGTCGCGATATTGCCTATTTCCCCTCCAGATGATTTCCCCCATCTGAAATGTTTCTGATTTTAAATAATATACAAAAAGAATCATTTTGAAAAAAAAATTATCAAAATCGGAGCTGTCATTGAGGACTACCTAAGAATGGCTATTTTATGCATTCCTTTATCCGAATAATAGGTATGTCATGATGTATCAATTTAATTTTTTTGAATTATTGCACAATAAAATTATTATAGTCAATAATATTAAGATAATCCATTTTCCTTTCATTCATTTTATTATTATCAAGCTGTAGTGGATTTAGCCCTTAGGGGCAAGACCAATAACTTTGCGTCTCGTAAAATATCAACAAATTTTAGTAAAATTTATTTTCGGCTTTATCTATGAGAAAATTACTTTTACTTTTAGTTACTTTTCTCACTAATTATGCGTGGGAAAGTAGTTCATTATCGCCCTAGTGTGATAACGAATTCATTCCCGCACTAGGCCAGTAATGAATTCAGTTACTATAGAAACTTTTCTAATTTTCTCAATAAGTCATGACAAATTTTAAATAATAATTATCGTTTATTTTCACATTTTATAGGCGTAGATAAAGTTTTGTACGATATACGTATGATAACGCATTATTAACGTGCTTTTGCGATTGTCCAACTCGTTGTGCAAATTTCGTAGGCCTACATTAATAATACTGTTATTCCACTAGTATCGTAAATAACTATTATTTACATATGCACATACATGCATAATACTTACAGTTTTTTAAATGTAACTTTCACATTGCAGACAGACATCTTTTTTCAGGGTGAAAACAAAAATTTTTATTCAAAATGATTACCTTGAATGTAAGTTGATTAAATATTTATCCAAATTAAGAAAATAAAGTCTAAAAATATATTTTTTTAAATTGTAAAATTACATAAGTAGGTATATTTGTTTAAAATCATTAAATTTCAAATATGTTTTTCCTGCTAAATATAATCAGCAAGTACTTCATCCGTGAACACTAAATTTCACAAACACTAAAAATGTTAGGATAGTACGAGCACCAAGACAATTTTTGATTTAGGATTTAAATTTTTTGTACCTTATTTTCAACTTTGATGATGAATTTTTTTATAACTTCATGAATGTAGGCGAAAAATCAGAATACAATTTTTCGGTAGTTGCCTTGGTTTTCGAAATATCGAAAGCTATCACATAAATTACTGCAATTATTCACAACGAATTATAGAATGAAAGGTCTACATTCTACATTAAAAAGCTTAAAACTATAATATTTTAGGTTTTTTAAAAAGTTTACACTTTTTTTTTCGAAAATGGAATGGAAAATTAAAACATCACGTAACAGCTCATTAATAGGAATAATGAAGATACAGTATTTAGTTTTTTTTTATATAGAGTACCTAGTCTTCATGGTAAAACACAGGCCAATTTTGTCTTTTTAAGTGGAACAATATTTTTCGTATTTAAATTCGAAGAATTCATTTTCTTTGAATTCTTCTACTGTTTTCAATTGGATCGAGTGGTCTCCAAGATCCTGTAATAGGATATGGAATCTCATTATGATGATATTTTTCGTAGCACCGTCCTATTAAAGTTGGGAAAAAATTATTTTTGTTGTAAATTTTTTTCCTAGACCTCATGTTTCATTATCCGATTAGGTACAGGTATTTTCTTGTTGAAGATTTTCTAACAAAGAATTTTAATCCTGCAGCTTCCCTAATTAACCATTTTTTACAAATTCTTGTTTTTTTAATAAGAACTAAAGAGCCTACGTGGTGGCTTTAACCGTTTGTTAACTTAGAGTTAGGTTACGGGTTCGAATCCAGGAAGCCACAGTGTGAGCAATAAATATTAAATTAATGGGGCGGTAGAATTGATCACATCCTCGTCGCTTGGATAATAACAAACTAACGGACTCCACCCACATCATAAATGTAATTGCGTATATGAATGAAATTTTATAAATAAAGATTAACAAATAATGATATGGGTGGCCCCAGTTACAGACATATATATCAGATAAACGGAGGTTAATCCTCATTATTATTATTATTATTATTAATTAGAACCAACTCCCCAAAATCATTCATTATTAAATATATAATGAAAAATTGGTAACAACCTTTTTCTAATTAGGTAAAAAGTAACAAGAGTAAAAGATAATTGCGGATTAGTGAGCGGTCATGCTGACACTGGCTAAGTTTTCCGGTAATATTTCAATCTATCTATAGAGGAATGCTTACTTTAAATAATGCAATGTAAATTTAATTAAACGATTTTTTTTTTGTTACTAATAATAGAAAATTAATGATTTATTGTGAAATTAAACAACAAAAATCAATAAAATTAAATTGATATTAGTTTATCACTTATATAAATCTAGACAGTGTATAAAATTCAAATATTAAAAAAATAAATCGATAAATAATAAAAAAAAAATGTAAATATTATAATTCTTTAAAAGAATTTTGTTTTCGAAATTACGATACACTTTACAAAATGAAAGTGAGAGACTTACTGTTAGTATATAAATGCTTTCTGGCAGTATGCGTAAGTAAAAAATATGAGACAATTTCTAATCTATTCAAATTCTTTTTTTGTGCAGGATGTCACCAAACGAAATATGATATAGAGGATAAATTTCTAAAAAGAAAGTTCTTTTGCAGGTTTTTGATCTGATGTATCATTAACGAGACGGTAAATTATAGTTTGTAATTTTGAGAATTTCACGATACTATTCAAACTGAAATATTACGTTTAATAAAATTCAATAAACAAAGTTGTAGAGCACAAAAATTTGCTACATTTTATCCTCATAGGATTTTTTCTCTGTGTTTCATATTTCAGAAGTAATTGTATCCGTAAATATTTTACTGATTTTCTAGTACCAAATTTATTACAAAAATTTCAATTTGATTAAAGTTACTTGGAAAAATTACAAACCTGTCTTGTTAATGATACATCATATACAAAAGCGGCAACATAATGTCTTAGAATTTTACCCTCTTTATCACCTTACATACGGAACATTATTAAATTCAATAGAAGCATATTTAAATTCATTAGAAGCAAATTACTGAATTAAAAAATGATATATATGCCATAATATTAAAAATCGTTCTTTTTCAGATAATTTTATTAACAGAAAGCGCAGCTCTTCCACTTCAAGAAATTGACTTACCTACTAGTGAAAATGGAAACCAATTAACAATAAAAGAAATAATAAATAATCCAAATAGTAGAATTAAAGTCATTGCTGAAAGTACGTGTAGTAAAAGTAAATTAACTTCAAAATCTGTTAAAACTAGTACACAATCTACTCAGGAGATAGATGCAACAACTGATACAGATACGAATACAGTGATAGAATTCGGAGAAGACATAGTAGCCTCTAATTTTTTACCAGTAATAAAAACAGAAGTTTCTAACTTAGCGTCTGTATCTGATTCTAATAGAGCCCTTGGATTAAAAGGATTGAATGGCAAACAGTTAAATACTAATGTTAATATTCCAAATTTGGCTCGACAATCTATTGATGACAAACAACGATCAGTGTCAGGTGAACCGAATAACAATGACAGTGGCAGAAATGGAGATTCAAATAATGGTAATTCTGAAAAGAGTAATGATGAAAAGAGTAATGATGCTCCAAATTGTAGTTCAAACGATAAATCAAATGGTGAGAGCACAGCAGAAAATAAAAATAATCCAGATAGTGTGAACTCAAGTCCAAACTCAGGAAATCAATCTCCCAATTCCAATTCAAGTAACAAGTCAAATGATGACATTACAGTAGGAAATAAAAACCATTCAGATAGTGAAGGTAAAAATCCGAACTCGGATAATAAATCCCCAAATTCATGCGATAAATCAAATGGCGACAGCACGCCAGAAAGTAAAAGCAATCCACGTGGGGGTGCGCAGAGTTATCCTGATTCCATTAGACTCACATCACGTCTACCGCATTCCAGGCGAGGACCTTCTGTTGTTGGAGCTCGGCCACTAAGCCTTAGCTATCAGAAAGTATCACCGTTAGCCAGTGGAACCAACGACGCATCGAGACTACGGACTTTAGTAACATCGAATACTTTGGGTACATCAATAATACCAAGTTATAACCTTGCCTCAAGAATAAACGGAGCACTCTCAATAAGTTCAAACAACCGACGAGGACTAGAGTCAAATACTGGAAAGTCGAGTCCTGATTCAGGAAACAAACCGTCTAATGGTAATTCAAACAATAAACCTAATGATGATAGCTCTAATGACAATGCGGACACATCAGGAAACGAAAATAAACCAAACGGTGGATCAAATAGCGATCCAAACCCTAGTACCGAAAATCAGTCCCCGGAGATCATCAGTGCTCCGAATAATCCAAAACCTAATTCAAATACACGACAAGGATTACCAAATTCAGGAATAGGACAAATTCCTGGTATTTCAAATGGTATAAGATCTAATATCGGTGCTTTAAAGCAACTTGGCTCCTCAGTTAACGGTCCATTATCGTCAATACCACAAAAGAATTTGCTAAATGGAAGAAATCCAAGCAATAGTATTTTAAGGCAATCTAATTTGAATATTGGACTGGATAGTTTACGAAATGGAAGAAATTCTCCAACTTCTGGTACCTTACGAAATCAAATGAATGGAAATGTTGGTCTTCGATCTTCGTCAATTTTAAACACTATTAATGTTGATGAAAGAGCTCATATTGGATTACGTGCGACATCAAATATTGGTCCTAGAAATAGCGGTCTTACAAGACTTCAAAGAGGTAAAAGAATAGATGTTGAGACACCAAATATTGATAAACAAAACAACAAACCAACTCAAGACAGCTCTGGCAATCCTAATAGCCAGTCACCTGGTAGTGACTCAAATCCCGATTCAGGAAATCAATCATCTAACGACAAACCAATCGGTGACATCTCTGGCATACTCGGGAATGGTGAAAATCCTAATGATAAATCTCCAAAAAAGCAAATTCAAAATTCAAGGCTATCTTCTCGTAATCCTCAAGGAATCCTGAATGGTAGAAAGCCTAATGACAATGATTCAACACAATCTGATTCATTAGTTCCTAAACCAACAACAAATGGAAATAGCTATATGTTAAATGAAAGAACTCCAAGTAAGAGTATTTTGGGGCAACCTAATTTGAAAGGGTCAATGAACAACATTTTACCGGATAAAAACAGTTTCCCACTTAGTAGAAATAACTTACAAAGACCAATGAATGGTAATGTTGGAATTCAAAACCCTCTAAGAACATTAGGTGCTGTTATACCAAAGAATAAGTATCAAAGCTACAAATCACCTAAAGAAGTTTCTAGCTCAGACTCTAACAGTCCATCATCTGTGATAGTGATAACACATAGTGATAATACGGACGCTCCTATAAATGATAATGGAACACAGCAGCCAAATGATTCATCTAAAGCCAGTTCAAGCCCAGATTCTCGAAATCAATCGCCTATTGATAACTCCAACGATAAACCAAACGATGATGTCTTTAGTATACCTGAGAAAAGAGGAAAACCAAATGGAAAAACTCCGATCAATCAAACTAAAAATTCACTTTCACGGCGTGGATTACCAAACTCTAAGACTGATAAAACTCCTAGTATATCCAATGGCATATCAAATCAAAGACGATCTCAACCTACCAATGTCTTGCAAAATCCAGTGAATGGAAATGTTGGTCTCCGTTCTTCGCCAACGTTAGATACTATTAACATTGATGAGAATGTTAAAATTGATTTACGTGCGACATCAAGCACCGGTGCTAGAAATAGTCCATTCAAAAATTATCCAATTCTTGGACGTGAAAATAACGGTTTATCTGAACCTGAAAAAGGTAAAAGATTAAATAGTAGATCAAATACATTACGTCAAAATAAGAATCCAACTAAAAACAGCTCTGACTTAGATCCTAACAATACAACACCTGAAAGTGATTGTGTCGATTCCGCCCCAAACGATAATGAATCACAGCAACCAAATAAAGACTCAATTCCCAATTCAGTAAATGAAACACCTAATGATAATTCCAACGATAGCCTAAACGGTAACAACCCTGTCACACCAAGTAGATTAAACCCAAGACAAGAACTAACTTCTCGCAGTTCTCAAAAGATACCAAATAGAAAAAGGCCAAATATCGATGGTTCAGCACAATCTGGCCCTCTAGGTAACAGACCGTTACCGACTTCTTGCGCTCCCAGTAAAGGACCTGGTAGCATAGGTAACAGGCTACAGCCAGAAAAATCGAATACAAATGGAAATATCAATCGTGGAATTTTACTTGGGGATAGGCCGTATAGTCCATCAGAAAGTGGTAAACAGGATTCAGCACCTAAAGATAAATTGAACTCGAACCCTGACAGTGCATCACCTGGTGATAACTGTGCTCCAGCAGGCAGTAATAACGACCAACCCGATAATACAAAACCGAATGAACAGTCACCAGAAAATCAGTCATCTAATCCTAATTCAGATAATAAACCAAACAGTGATGTTTCTGAAAATAAGAAAAATCCTCAAGGTGATAATTCAGAAGATAAGTTCAAAGCAAATACACCGACATCAGATAGCAAATCTGATAAACCACAAAATAGTTCAGATAAAACAAATCCTGACGGAAAAGACCAAAATTATGGAAACGTCAAAAAACCAAATTCTGATGACACGGATAACAAATCTCCAAGTAAAACGAGTCCAAGCAATTCCAAAGACGATAAAAATTCTTCAACTGACAGAGAAGCAAATCCCAAAGACGAAAATCCACAATCAGAAAATAAAAACCCGGACAAATCATCTCCAAATGAATCTTCTAATAAACCATCCAATTCTAGCGAAAAACCAGATTGTAAATCATCGGAAAATTCTCCTGGTACTGATAAACAAGAAAATGATGGACAGGAATCACCAGATCGACCATCAAACATCAAATTTGATTTAAACTTTGGTAATTCAGATAGTCCAAAAAATACACAAGATGATAATTCACAAGTCGGCTCCAAATCAGGCACGCCAACATCCGATAAATCTGATCAACCAAAAAAAAGTCCAGGCGAAGAAACTCCTGTCGGTAAGAATACTCAAAATAAAGAAAATAATGAAAGACCCAGTTCTCATGACAAAAACGATGAACCTAGTGAGCCTAAAGGAAATAATTCCAAACCTGAAACCGACACTAAGCCAAGTGACAAAAATCCAGACAAGAATAAATCAAATCCAAATGGCAAAAACACCAAAGCTCCAGACACAAGTAAATCTAATCCCAGTAACTCACCAAACGATAAAAAAGCTCCAATTGATAACGGTTCAAAGCCCAAAGACGGAATTCCTCAACCAGGAAGCAAAAACCTTGGAAAACCAGACAATACTGAGAGCAATAGTAATCCTAATAAAAATAAAGATGGTAATCCGGAAAAAAATCCAAACGACCAAAACAAATCACCATCGAGTCCCAAAGACTCTTCAAATGATAAAACTAATCCGGAAGAAACCTCAAATAATGGTAATTCAGGCGGTCCGAGCAATACACAAGGGGCTTCACAAGGCGAACCTAAATCAGGTACGCCAGCACCAGATAAATCTGATAAACCACAAAACAGTCCAAGTGAAGCAAGTCCAGACAGTAAGAATCCTCAAAAGGATGGAACAAATGAAAAACCAAGTTCTAATGACAAAAACGATGAACCTAGTGAGCCTAAAGGAAATAATTCCAAACCTGAAACCGACACTAAGCCAAGTGACAAAAATCCAGACAAGAATAAATCAAATCCAAATGGCAAAAATACTAAAGCTCCAGACACATGTAAATCTAATCCCAGTAACTCACCAAACGATAAAAAAGCTCCAATTGATAACGGTTCAAAGCCCAAAGACGGAATTCCTCAACCAGGAAGCAAAAACCCTGGAAAACCAGACAATACTGAGAGCAATAGTAATCCTAATAAAAATAAAGATGATAATCCAGAAAAAAATCCAAACGACCAAAACAAATCACCATCGAGTCCCAATGACTCTTCAAATGATAAAACTAATCCGGAAGAAACCTCAAATAATGGTAATTCAGGCGGTCCGAGCAATACACAAGGTGCTTCACAAGGCGAACCTAAATCACGTACGCCAGCACCAGATAAATCTGATAAACCACAAAACAGTCCAAGTGAAGCAAGTCCAGACAGTAAGAATCCTCAAAAGGATGGAACAAATGAAAAACCAAGTTCTAAAGACAAAACCGATGAACCTAGTGAGCCTAAAGGAAATAATTCCAAACCTGAAACCGACACTAAGCCAAGTGACAAAAATCCAGACAAGAATAAATCAAATCCAAATGGCAAAAATACTAAAGCTCCAGACACATGTAAATCTAATTCCAGTAACTCACCAAACGATAAAAAAGCTCCAATTGATAACGGTTCAAAGCCCAAAGACGGAATTCCTCAACCAGGAAGCAAAAACCCTGGAAAACCAGACAATACTGAGAGCAATAGTAATCCTAATAAAAATAAAGATGATAATCCGGAAAAAAATCCAAACGACCAAAACAAATCACCATCGAGTCCCAAGGACTCTTCAAATGATAAAACTAATCCGGAAGAAACCTCAAATAATGGTAATTCAGGCGGTCCGAGCAATACACAAGGGGCTTCACAAGGCGAACCTAAATCAGGTACGCCAGCACCAGATAAATTTGATAAACCACAAAACAGTCCAGGTGGAGCAAGTCCAGACAGTAAGAATCCTGAAAAGGACGGAAATAACGAAAAACCCTGTTCTAGTGGCAAAAACGAAGAACCCAGTGACAAAAGAAATAATTCCAAACCTGAAACCGACACTAAGCCAAGTGACCAAAATTCAGACAAGAATAAATCAAATCCAAATGGCAAAAATACTAAAGCTCCAGACACATGTAAATCTAATCCCAGTAACTCACCAAACGATAAAAAAGCTCCAATTGATAACGGTTCAAAGCCCAAAGACGGAATTCCTCAACCAGGAAGCAAAAACCCTGGAAAACCAGACAATACTGAGAGCAATAGTAATCCTAATAAAAATAAGGATGATAATCCGGAAAAAAATCCAAACGACCAAAACAAATCACCAACTAGTCCCAAGGACTCTTCAAATGATAAAACTAAACCGGGAGAAGCTTCAAGTAATGGTAATTCAGATGTTCCGAGCAATACACAAGGGGCTTCACAAGGCGAACCTAAATCAGGTACGCCAGCACCAGATAAATCTGATAAACCACAAAACAGTCCAGGTGAAGCAAGTCCAGACAGTAAGAATCCTGAAAAGGATGGAAATAACGAAAAACCCTGTTCTAGTGGCAAAAACGAAGAGCCCAGTGACAAAAGAAATAATTCCAAACCTGAAGCCGGAACGAATCCAAGTGACCAAAATTCAGACAAGAATAAATCAAATCCAAATGACAAAAATACCAAAGCTCCAAATCCAAGTAAATCTAATCCCAGTAACTCACCAAACGATAAAAAAGCTTCGACTGACAACGGTTCAAAGCCGAAAGACGAAATTCCTCAACCAGGAAGCAAAAACCCTGGAAAATCAGACAATACTGAAAGTAATAGTAATCCTAATAAAAATAAAGATGATAATTCGGAAAAGAATCCAAACGACCAAAACAAATCACCAACGAGTCCCAAGGACTCTTCAAATGATAAAACTAAACCGGGAGAAGCTTCAAGTAATGGTAATTCAGACGGTCCGAGCAATACACAAGGGGCTTCACAAGGCGAACCTAAATCAGGTACGCCAGCACCAGATAAATCTGATAAACCACAAAACAGTCCAGGTGGAGCAAATCCAGACAGTAAGAATCCTGAAAAGGATGGAAATAACGAAAAACCCTGTTCTAGTGGCCAAAACGAAGAGCCCAGTGATAAAAGAAATAATTCCAAACCTGAAGCCGGCACGAATCCAAGTGACCAAATTTCAGGCAAGAATAAATCAAATCCAAATGGCAAAAATACCAAAGCTCCAAACCCAAGTAAATCTAAACCCAGTAACTCACCAAACGATAAAAAAGCTTCAACTGACAACGGTTCAAAGCCCAAAGACGGAATTCCTCAACCAGGAAGCAAAAACCCTGGAAAATCAGACAATACTGAAAGCAATAGTAATCCTAATAAAAGTAAAGATGATAATTCGGAAAAGAATCCAAACGACCAAAACAAATCACCATCAAGTCCCAAGGACTCTTCAAATGATAAAACTAATCCTGAAGAAACTTCAAATAATGGTAATTCAGGCGGTCCCAGCAATACACAAGGTGCTTCACAAGACGAACCTAAATCAGGTACGCCAGCACCAGATAAATCTGATAAACCACAAAACAGTCCAAGTGAAGCAATTCCAGACAGTAAGAATCCTCAAAAGGATGGAACAAATGAAAAACCAAGTTCTAATGACAAAAACGATGAACCTAGTGAGCCTAAAGGAAATAATTCCAAACCTGAAACCGACACTAAGCCAAGTGACAAAAATCCAGACAAGAATAAATCAAATCCAAATGGCAAAAATACTAAAGCTCCAGACACATGTAAATCTAATCCCAGTAACTCACCAAACGATAAAAAAGCTCCAATTGATAACGGTTCAAAGCCCAAAGACGGAATTCCTCAACCAGGAAGCAAAAACCCTGGAAAACCAGACAATACTGAGAGCAATAGTAATCCTAATAAAAATAAAGATGATAATCCGGAAAAAAATCCAAACGACCAAAACAAATCACCATCGAGTCCCAATGACTCTTCAAATGATAAAACTAATCCGGAAGAAACCTCAAATAATGGTAATTCAGGCGGTCCGAGCAATACACAAGGTGCTTCACAAGGCGAACCTAAATCAGGTACACCAGCACCAGATAAATCTGATAAACCACAAAACAGTCCAAGTGAAGCAAGTCCAGACAGTAAGAATCCTCAAAAGGATGGAACAAATGAAAAACCAAGTTCTAATGATAAAAACGATGAACCTAGTGAGCCTAAAGGAAATAATTCCAAACCTGAAACCGACACTAAGCCAAGTGACAAAAATCCAGACAAGAATAAATCAAATCCAAATGGCAGATATTCCAAAGCCCCAAACACAAGTAAATCTAATCCCAGTAACTCACCAAACGATAAAAACGCTCCAACTGATAACGGCCGAAAACTCAAAAAAGGAAATCCTCAATCAGACCAAAACAAATCACCATCGAGTCCCAAGAACTCGTCCAATGGTAATAATGGCTCTGCTCCCAAAAATCCTAATTATTCTGATAGTAGTACTAATCCAAAGAACAAAAATGACGACAAAACTAAACAAAATGCGGATAGTCAGAGCAAATCACCAGCGAATACCAGTAACTCATCAAATAGTACTGAAACTTGTGATGATAACTTGTCTCCACCAAGCGACAACAAATTGGCAACAGAGAGTGACACAACTAATGGAAAGTCATCTCCAGATCAATCACCGAACTTTGGAAAAGATCCTTACATTGTTGATACTGAATGCCCAGAAGATATACAAAGCGATAATCCACAAAATGATTCCAAACCGAATTCATCACCTTCAGATAAGACGTCTGATAAACCACAAAATACCACGAGTGGAGAAAACTCTGATGGTCCAAACTGCGCATCACTTGATAACCCTGGACAAAATACTAGCTGCGCATCACCTGCCAACAATGGTGGTTCTTCATTAAATGGAAATGAATCGCAACCACAAAATAACGATCCTAATGGAAAATCTAATTCAAATTCAGAAAATCCATCACCAAATCCAAACAAGAAGCCAAATGGTGATTGTACTAGCGCACCAGATAATGGAAACAACCAAAATGGTAATGTGCAAAGCAACCATATACCAAATTCAATACTTGGGCAACCAGATCCGAGACATGGTATCCCCAAACCTAAACCAATAAGGCGACCGAATGGAAGGGGGGCAAGTGATTTGACGTTACAAGACCATTTAGGTAACCGGCTTAAACCAAATAACAAGGAAAATGGTAATAACAAAACTCCACACAATGAAAATACAAATTGTCAACAAAATTCGCCCCAAACCGATCCAGGCTCCATGAATCCTTCAAATGATGATAATCAAGAGAATGATAAATGCATCGTTCCAAATGGCAACGACTCACAACCAAATCAATCATCTGATTCATCACCAAACTCTGATTCTGACAAAACACCAAACAATGAAAATTCTAATACCTCCAAAAACAATCAAAGTACAGGAAAGAATTCAGAGGACAGTCCTAAATTGAATTCACCCACATTAGATACCCAGGCTGATAATGGACAAAATCGGGGAAGTGATGATAAAACAAATCCAGGGGAACAGGGAAATAAAAACACAAACGAAGACAAAAAAAAACCAAATTCTGATAGTAAGGATAATAACTCTCCTAATACTTGTACATCAAATACCACCAATACACCTAATGACAAAAATGCAACGAAGGATAACGGTTCTAAGCCCGGAGAAGAGAATAATGAAACAAGAAACCAAAATCCAGAAATTTGTAACCTAAATCAATCCCCAAATACATCACCCAGTACTAATTCTGGAAAGAAACCTAATGATGAAAAGTCACCGAGCAATTCGCAAAGCCCAGGCGGTAATAACACTGAAGACAGTGATAATTGTTTCATACCTAGTGACAATAAATCTGACGGAAAATCTCCAAATGAAAATAATCCTAATAGCCAACAGAATGAGTCACCAGCTAATCCCAGCAACGCACCAACTGGTAATTCCGAAGATAGTGACACCACATCGAAACCAACCGATAACACAACCAATGAAGAGACTTTCCCAGAACAATCACCAAATTCGGCGGAAAATCCAAACAGTAACGATTTTAAGTGCCCAGCAGATACCCAAGGTGATAATGCACAAGATGGTTCGAAATCTAATTCACCAACATCAGATAACAAATCAGATAAGCCTCATGATAGTACAAATGGATCCAATCCTGCTGGAAAGAATAATCAAAACACAGACGGTACTGGAAAATCAAACTCTAATGGCAAGAATAATAGCTCTCCAAGTAGTGGTAAATCGAACCCCAATGCATCAAATAATAAAAATGCTACGAATGATGACGGTACCAAGCCCAAAGATGGAAATCCTCAAGGAGGAAATAAAAACTCCGGAAAATCAAATCCAAATTCTCCTCCAAATAAACCAAATAATGGCAAATCTGATAAGCCACAGAATTGTCCAGATGGAGCAAATTCTGCTGGAAAGGGCAATCAAACCAAAGGAGACACCGGATCAAACTCTGATGACAAAGATAACAACTCTTCAAATTGTGGTAAGCCGAATCCCAGTAATTCACCAAAAGACAAAAATGATACGAATGATAATGGTTCCAAACCCAAAGAAGGAAACCCTCAAGCAGAAAATAAAAACCATGAAAAATCAAGTCCAAATAAATCAAGCAGTGACAATTCTGGCAAAAAACCTGACGGTAAACCTGATAATAAATCATCCAGCAAGCCTGAGAGTATTAATAATTCAAATAACAAAACTGATGACAAAAATAAACAAAGCCCTAGCGGCCAAAATAAATCACCATCGAAGCTCGGAAGTGGTAATACCGAAACCACTGACAGCTGTGCTGCACCTAGTGGCAACAAACTGGTAGATAGTAATACTCCTAACGATAAGGCATCACCAGATCAATCAACGAAACCTGATTCTAATGAGAATCCTAGCCATAATGATTCCGATGGTGCAAAAAATATACAAGATAAAAATTCTCAAGACAATCCCAAATCAAGTACACCAATATCAGATAAATCTAATCAACCACAAAATATTACAGATGATAGTGCAGATTCCTGTACAGATAAAAGCGCTCCTAAAGAAAAGCCATCACCAGTTCAACCACCAAACTCTGAGGAAAGTTCAAATAACCCAGATGATACAAAATCTACAGCACCAACATCAGATAAGAATTCTGGAGAGCCACAAAATAGCCCAGATGGAACAAGTCCTGATGGAAATAGCAACCAAAGTGGTGGAAACGATGGAAATTTAAGTGAACCTAGTGGACAATCAAATACAAACTCAGAAAATCAATCGCCCACTACTAATTCAAATAACCCAAATGATGGGCTAGAAAATGGAAATAACCAAAATGGCAGTGATCAAAACAACCAAACACCAAATTCAATACATAGCCAACCAGATACAAAACTAGGAATTCCTCTTAAGTCTAAACCAAACAAGCGACCAAATGGAAGAGGGTCAATTGATTTAACCCTACAAGACCTATTAGGTATAGTGATTAGGCATGATAATGGAAATGTTATTCATAGAAATCCAAACAATGAAAATTCTAATGGAAAAGAAAATGCACCTCAGCCAAATAATCCAATGACAAACGGACAATCAAAACCGAAACAATCATCTGACACGCCACCAAATTCTGAAAAACCAATAAACGACGATAATTCCGATAGCTCAAAAAATAACCCAGCTACAAGCGGAAATTCTCAAGATACACCCAAATCAAATTCACCGACCTCGGATAACCAATCAGAAAATGGAAAAAACTCTGGTGTAACCGATATAAATCCATATGATCAAGAAAGTAATCCTAATTCGAGTAACAATGAAAAATCACCAGACGAAAATACATCTACTAACAACGGTTCCAATGAAGATGCTCCACAATCAGCAGAATGCAATGAACCTGATAATCCAAGTGATTCTTCAGAAAATAATGAAACTTCTGAACAACCAGAATCTAACAATCCGTCAGATGAATCACCTGATTCTAACAACGAGCCAAGTGTGAATGATTCAGATTCCTCTGAAAACTCTCCCGACGAAGAAGACAATTCTACAGATAACCCAAATTCAGATTCAGAAACACCAGAACAATCTGACAAGCCTCAAGAAAGCAACGAAGGAAGTAACAAAGGTAACAGTTCAGATCCAAACAAAAGCAATTCAGATCAGGCAAACTCCAACTCCGATGATCCAGCAAATGACAACAATTCGGCAAGCAATGTTCCCTCCAATTCTAGGGGCAATAATCCAATTACACAAAATGGCATAGATTTATCTAATTTAAATGGAGGACTTCTTCAGTGGATAGTTCTTGGCAGAATACCAAACGAAAATGGTATACCTAGACCAAATATTAATGATAGAAACCCAAGTGGAATCATTAGTCAAGGAGACATTGATAGAAATAGGCTAAATTTATCTAATCTTAAGTCAATTAATCTTAATGGAATAGTTAATCCCGAAATATTAAATGGAAAACTAATTCTAAACAGTAATTTTGGCATAATTTCTGAATTCGATCAACCGGAATCAAATAATGATATCAGAAAATCGATCTTAAAATTTGAACGTGATACAAGAACGTTAATTAGAGACGGAAGTCTTCCAGTACCGCAAGCTGACACAACTGTTAATGAAGAGTTAACTCTAACGGAACAAGATGTTGATAGTGAAGGTCATATTTCTAATAGCCAATCCTCTCAATTAGCTTCTCAGCAATATGAGTTTTCAACGGATCTACAAACTTATATCGATGAAATGTCAAAACTACTAGCGAAACTTTCCAACTACCAAACAGAAAATTTGGAGTCCAATAAGAATTTATTGTAGATTCCTTTTATCATTATTTTTTATATTTAAACTTATTTAATTTTTTACATAAAATTATTTATTTTTTATTTAATATTTATTCATTTTAAATTAATTATTTATACATTATTTATTAATTTGAAATTTATTGTTAATTTTGTATCTTATTGCTATTTTTATGTTTATTTTTAATAAATAAACGTGATTTTCAAGAAATTTGACTTTTTTTTATTCCTCAGTTAGAATCGGAAACGATTCATGAGATTTACAATGTTCAATTAATACCATTTTAAATATATCTCGGAGAGTTTTAACTGAAATTACAAAAAATGTGACTAGAACATTTAAAGAAGGTAGAACAATTGTCACTTTGTCATGAGACTTGTAAACAAATGCGAATAAAAATTATATGCTCGGTTTTTAATCACAACCTATTAAACTTATTTTGTTTACAAACATAATCAAAATATTAAGAAATATTTTGGTTTTAGTGATTATTCCACAAAAAAGTAATGATGCATTGATTATATTAAAAATTACCTTGAATTTTCAACTTTTATTAGAGTAAAAATAATTAATCCTCTATCCTGTGTAAATAAAATAAACCTTTAAAAATTCGCAATTAAATAAGAAATAAATAGCGTATCGTATTATAATTTGTTTAATTAATCGACCTTCTCCAAGAGTATCGTGTTTTATTACAGTTTTGAGGCAATAAAAATAATTTTTTTGATTCAACATCCATGTAAAAATCGGTTTAAAATATTAACCAAATCAGTAATTTTTGAAGCATACATTTATTTTCTCATCAGGGTGGGTCGTTTTAATCTATGCACCTAAATATTAGTCTACAAACTAAAAAAATAACTTAAACAAAAGTTGCAGAGTTTGGCGGGTGACAAAGTTTGCAGAGTTTGATCATGTGTACGGATGATCCTAGTTCTTCGGGTTTCTATAATTTTAAATATTTTAATAAAATTGTATGGCAGTAGACTCTCAGTTATTCGAACATTCAGTAGTTCGATACGTCCAGTAATCCGAATTTTCCGCTCGCCCTTTCCACGCAACTCCCCTTACGCCTAAGTGAGGAAAGTCACTTAAAATTAGTTCTTTACTTTCGTGGATCATTCCTGTAAAGATTTTTTTATTAAAAATTTGGAATTTATTAATTATATAGTAAACGATTTATTACCACGTAATAAAGGATTTGAGGGTTTGCATGATAATTAGAATATCGTCTATTAATTCATCGAAAATTTTGGCAGTCTATTCAAGCCCTAAAGTCACCCATTTAACTTTTTTTAGTCCCTTGGTTGTAAATGCGTTGAACTCACAACTCTTGCAGATTCATTTCCATATTTTTTCATAAATTCATTCAAATATTTTTTTTAAATAATAAAAAAGATTTATTTATTACCTAATAAAAATATAAGACATTTTTTTTTTTTTTTTTTGATTTGTTTATGGAAGTTAAGCATATTTTTGGTGATCCAAATAACAATTTTTTTTTAAATTTTATTGCATAGGCATTTATTGATGATAAGAAATTTCATACTTTAAAGCAAACATAAATTTATTAAAAAAATACAATATCACAACTCAAATTTGTTAAAGAAGAAAATTTTTTATCGCAAAATATTTCATTTACTATTTTATTTACAAATAAACAGTTGCAAAATTAACAAGTTAATATAACAGAAAAAAATTTGAATATATTTACGAAAATGAATGATATTTATTACAAAATTCTAATAATAACTTTTTTGTGTTTAATTTACGTAAGAAAATATTTTTATTTAATGAAATTAATTATTTATTTTTGAGCGGAAAAGTATTTTTTAAATAAAATAAATAAAGCTGTAATATTCTGAAACATGGGTAGATATTAGCCTCATTTTTTTTAATTGTAATATTTTCTTAAAGATGACCATTTGGAATTTGAAGATAGCACTAGATACGCAATTCATTATGCTCTATAATGGTGCAGCAAGGTATGAAGGAGAACACCAAACATTAACGAAAATTGACTAATTCCAATCAAAATATACTATTGCATTATAATAAATGCAATCCATTCATTATGCAATATTAAATTATTTGTTGCTTATTTTCGTTGTTCTTTGGTGATTGCCATCGTGTCTGCATAGAATTAATTAACCGACTTCAAACAAAAAAGGAGAACTGTATTTTTTTTTATGTGTGTTACCTCAGAACTTTCGACTGAGTGAACCGATTTTGATGATTCTTTTTTTAGTGACAAATTAGTTAGTGTACTTCAGATTCACAAAAAATTACAAAATAAAAAAACTTTTAACAAAAAGAAAACCGATTTCAAAAGAAAAACTTTTCAAAATAAATTAAAATGCACTAAAAAGTAAAAAAATAACGATAATATAATGTAGTTAAAATTATTGTTATTTTTGGAGTCGGCCAAGTTAATGTACAAAACTGTTCTGTCAGAGTTGTTTCCTTGGCTGACACCGACTCCAAAAATAACAATAATTTTAACTACATTATATTATCGTTATTTTTTTACTTTTTAGTGCATTTTAATTTATTTTGGAAAAGTTTTTCTTTTGAAGTCGGTTTTCTTTTTGTTAATAGTTTTTTTTGTAAAATTTAATTTTATTATTCTAATTCCGTTGCTAAAAAATTTATATTTTATTGTCATAATAATATGTCAAAATATCATTAACTACATTTCTAAATATTTTGAGGACAACTCAATTATTTTAGGGAGAGTTGACCATAAACATATATTCTAGATTATACACAAAATAATGAAATTATTATTTTTTCGAATCAAAATTTTAAACGGACTTAAATTTATCAACGCAAAAAAATAGATAGAGGATCCCATGTTATTTAGTTCCCAGCCACTCATCCGATAAACATTTAAAGATCTTGGTAGAAGTTTTGAACTAATTATTATTATTTATTTATTTAACTGAAAGATTTATAATTCTTATTTAGATTTCTCAAATTACACCATTGAGCATAAGCATATCTCGTTCATCATATTCAAAGAATTCTAGAAGTTCAAATACAAGTTGTATAAATGGAAAATGTACTCAGTCAAGTAGTAATGTTGTGATTTCAACAAAATGTGTGAATGGCGTTTGTGAGGAGCAAGTTATTGAGAATCCATCCAACAACCGGCGTGCGTCTAACGATGGTAAGATAAACTAAATTTTCATTGTCTACTTAAATTGGTATTTTTGATGAGTAAAATCAGTCTTGGTCTTGGTCTTATAAGATCTGCGAGACCAAGATAAAGCTAGAACTACAGTAGCAAGATAAAGACCATGAATCTTCTATCAATACCAATAGCGGATTTAAGGGGTAGCAAATGACCAGTTGCCCACTGGGCCCACGAAATAGGGCAAATATTCGTCTGTTATGGCTAGGAGCTCAATATTATTTGGTAATTACTAAATATAGTTGGCTTCTTTAGTTTGGGAAGGGGTGGGCACGATTCCATGATTGAGAATAATGATTCATATTAACAAGGATCTACAAGAAATCTCTGGAAAAACAGAAATTAATGACCTGTAAGAAGATACATGCTTGTAAAATAAATATAAAAATGAACAATTTATCAAATTGTAAATATTAATAAAACTTATTTTATGTAATAAGAATTTATTATATTTGATTGAATATTGCATTCAATAAAATGAAAATGATTTCCGAGAATCGCAGAGAATGTAAACTAAATATAAGGTAGATAATTTTCTATTTTTTTTACCGATTAAATTTTTAGGCAAATATTTATTCTATTTGTAAAAGGATTTCGATTTAAAATAATATATTAATAAGTGAAAAAAATACAATTGACTGAGCTAATGGTAGAAATACCATTATAGAACTATGTTTGTATAAGTAATATTACCGAATTAAATAGGGCTATCCACCTGGAATATTGTGGTTATCGCCAACCAGTATGGGCCTGACGCCCATACTGCATTGACTCGTCCGTCATAACTATTACTATTATAACTATTATCTAAATACAGTACACAGTATGGCGTTCACACCGATACTGACATAGTGATATCCACAAAAAAATTTGTTACCGTGTACTATTCAAATTTTCACACCTATAGATCCAAGAATCGATACAAATTTTGCCTTTTTTAATTTCTTTTATAAAGACTTATCCACCAATATTCTTTTTAAGCCAGAATCGTTCTTGCCATCTAACAACGGAACTGACGGAAATTTAATATCCTCCTGAAATTTTGCCGTTTTATAACTTTTTGAATATTGAATCTTATATAAGATTTTTTTTTGAATTAGAATCGTCAACGGTACGACCTTTTGGACTATTGGACATACTTCAAGGATTTCAGCCGAATGTCGGACAACGATCGATGTATTATGATTGGTATTATGATGTATAAAATATAATTTTTATTTTGTTATGTAAGCAGTATTATCAAATTCTCAAAAATTAATTGTAAGCATATTTTTATCCTTATTCATTATGTAATCTGTAAATTAAATACTGTTAAATAAATTTTGGTTTTAAACTGGAATGGTGGATTTATGCCTTTATTGCTATTAAGTTATAAAAGATTCACTTTTCATTGTAATCGAATTTGATTATGTTTCTTATTTTACATAAGTCACTAACTCGACAAATACGTCGGGAATGTTTAGCATGGTTTTGAATCTAGATACGACTAACGAAAATTTAATGATAAAAAAGAAATAAAATTTCTATTGGAATAAAATCGATAGTAGATGAAAAATCTCTTGACAAAAGTATAAACAACAATGAAATTTGGATGTCCTTATTGTTTATGGGATATTGTATTCATATCCAACAGATCCACAGAATGGCAACCGAGTCAACAATAAAACAAAATAATGATAATTAAAAAATTATTAAAACGTCTTCGGAAATCTGTGACACTTCATTTTTTGACGTATTATTGGAATAGCGAAAAAACATTAAGTGGAAATTTTA
This sequence comes from Chrysoperla carnea, assembly GCF_905475395.1. Lineage (NCBI taxonomy): Eukaryota > Metazoa > Arthropoda > Insecta > Neuroptera > Chrysopidae > Chrysoperla > Chrysoperla carnea. Next base: position 26,060,283 of record NC_058340.1, on the reverse strand, counting down.
TTAAATGTTTTCATTTTATTTCATTGATGACGATAATGATATCAGGAACATCATATTAGTGATAATAAATTATTATATAAAAGTGAATGAAATGAAAATTGATAATGTATAAAAAGAAAATCAATAGAAATAATTAATTTTTGTTTTAGTCACAAAGATATTTCAAAATATGTTACACTTTAGAAATTTTTTATATGATAAGAACCGAATACTGAAAACCGTAATCATTCTATTAATTGTGGTAAATATATTATTTAATTTTTTTGTAGTTTTATAATTATTAAGGAAACATTTCTAATTAATATAATCCTAAAAAGAAGATATCCGGTGAAAATTAATGAATAAAAACCGAAAAATTAACTTGGTTTTCAATCGGATGCATTTGTTAATGAATACCCTGTGACGTCTAACTTGCCTGGGCCTATTTGTAACTGAGTAGCCATCAATAACAGGTGCTATCAACCCAATTTTTTTGTTTCAAATTTCTCAATAGGTACAAATAAATTTATTTATAATGAGCACAGAATGTGATGCCACAATCGATTTAGTAAGAAATGGGTCCTCTTGAAAACCCATTTGATTTGATTCATTAATTTTAAAGAAATAAAGTAAAAAAAAACTAATTTTCTCAAATTTTACTTTCTTTTTTTTAAGTAAAAATCAAAGCATCAATATTTTTTTCATTGGAAGTGTCCATTGTGTAGTTTTATAATTATTAATAATTAAATGTATTTATTTACAATTCAATTTTTTTCGCAGAACTGTCTAACAACATATGGTTCTATAATACGTCAAAAACGTGAGGCTCCTGCAGAAGCTGCAGCTGTTGCTGCCCCAGCAGCCGCAGAAGCAGCTAAAGCGGCTCCAGCTGTAGAAGCTGCTAAAGCAGCTCCCGGCACTCCGCCTCCAGCACCAGGAGCAAATCCTATATCGGGACCCATGAATTCAGCAGCGGCCCAAATGACAGCTGCAGGTATACTATTCTTTCTTTTTATAGTGATACGTTTAGGAGATAGCCCTTTACTGTAATTTCAAAAAGTGTACAAACATGGTTACAGTAAGCAACCATATTAAAATTATGCACTGACACTAATCCATGGTGTACATTTTTTGATTGCATAATAATTAAGTACTATAACTTCTTATAAAATTTTAAAGATGCAATATTTTTCTTTAGTTCAACCATTTATGGCTCATATGGATAAATTAGGAACTGAAGGAGCAGAATGTATGACAAAAGGATTTCAATTCGCTGCAGATTTATTTAATCCATTTGCTTATTTTACAAAAAAATAATAACTTGTAAAAAACTTGTATAAGAACTTGTATAAAGTTTTTTTGTACTTTTAAATTTAGTACCTTGTTTTTTTTTTATACTTATGTAAAAATTATAGGAAATTAATTTATTCGAACAAATTTTTCAATAAAATAATATTTTTTTAATTTTTGTTTATACTCTTATTTGTTATAAATTTTCTTTCTAAAAAGTTTAGTTTCTTAAATTTAAATATAAACGAAATGATTTGCATTAAATATCAATAATTTTAAACAGTCTGTGTACGTTTGATCGACTCGAAGAAACATCAATAACTTTTTGCTTTCTTTAAGAAAAATGAGGGGCAGGTTCTGGGTGTTTAGAGGACTCTCAGTTTTTTTCTACTCAATTATACCAAACGTACCGAATAAATATACAAATCTAAACTACATCATTTAATTTATCAGTTAAACTGAAAATCTTAACTCATCTCGGAGTTCATCTTTTTAAAATATTTTTTCTATCAGTAAAATATGACTTTTTATTTTTCGCAATTTTTAGTACAAGTCCCAATGGCTCATGTGGATAAACTTGCAACTGAATTTACAAGTTTGCTGGGAGATGGAATTGGATTTGTCGTAGATTTGTTTAATCCAGCAGCATATTTCGGTTTCTAATGATGGACCTCAACGAAAATAAATCGAAATATTGTAAATAAAAATCATAGTTTATTAAGATTATAAAAAATAAATACATTTCTAAAATTTATTGCAAATAAATAAATATAATATAAATTAAATAAAATTAAATAAAATAAATAAATATATAGTTTAATAAAATATAATCCAGTACATTTTTATACAATATTTGTACAAATTAACTTTAGTTTAAATTCTTAAAAATGAAAACCATCGAGTGAATACATTTTTTGTTTTGATATCTAATCAAAATGTTTATTTAGTTTCTTAATTCTGAGTGAAAACATGGAATAAAAATTCAAGGAAGGAATGACAAATGAGGCTAGAAATGAATCGAAAAGGTCGATTTCCAATTAATTTCCAATTCACCTTAACATTATTTTGGAACTTTTTGCTAGGTGAATAAAAATGCAAAAGAAGTTTGACAATTATCGAAAGTTTTTAATTTATTTCGTCTTTCTATGTATAATTTTTCAAAAGAAAAAGAAAAAATTATTAAAAATTTTTCTTATTTTGATATTTTTGTTTATACAGAATAATTCAATAAGAGCTGATCAAGATTTTGCTTACAGTATATCAGCACAGTAATTCAGTAAAAAAAAACGATGCCAATTTAATTGTCTGATTTGAAAAGTTAACTTTTGTATTGAAGAATAATGGAATCAGATTTTATTTTCTGTGGGTATAATACGTATACGTAATAAAATTGAAAACGTACCCCTCTCTTCGTTGAAAACACAACACAGAATGGGAAGAGGAGAGTCAAAAAATGATTTGACCTTCTTTTTCATAACTTTGAAACGGTAAGTATTTAGGTCATGGATTAATACGTATAAAAGTTTTATTCAAAAATATTTACTAAAATATTTGCGGTTTTGGTACTGAAAGGAAATTTAATTTTGGTCTTTTACCAATAAAACTATCCGGTAATTGACCAATCATCTTATTTGGATCCAATTTAACTAGTCCATCTTCTGAATGGCCTGTGGGTGACAAATCCTTTGAATCTTCATCTTTTGTCAAATCTACTTGTTTTAAGCCTGCATCAGGTAATTGTTTAAAACTCTCTGGTAAATCATCAAAAGTAACTAAAACATCAGTAGAATGTCCATTTTCGTCTACATTATTAACTCGCCCTCCATTTCCTTCACCACCTACTTCGTCAAGCCAATTGACATCTTTCCCATCATAAGTGATACTAGATTTTTCAACATCAATGACTGTTTGATCATATTTCATTGTGTTATTTTGAAAAATGATTCCTAATTTTTCAATAATTTCTAATTTATCATCACTTAAAATTGCCATCGCTTGTTTTACTAGTTGTAAATTATCCTGATCAGGATCAGAGATTGATTCACTGGTTAATATTAGTTCATTGTCGTCTTCATCGATTGAAAAGGAACTTTTTGTTTGCTTAGCAAATAATTCGTCTTCTTTTAAGATATTATCCTTCAAATAACTTTCTCCGGTAAGTTCTTCTAGTAAGGAATTAATAAACTTGATCAATGTAACCAGGGACTCTATTGACGCTTCAACTTCCTTCTCATTAAGACGAGAGTCATCTATAACTTTTGGCGGCGGTTCTAAAGTTTTTTCAACTTTTGAAGGAGTTTCCGTAACCACTTCAGTTGGTGCTCCTATATTTGAACCAACTGACCGCAATGGTGATATTTCAATCCCTTGAACATTGCTTGAAGAAATGAATGGTCTGGTAGAATGTAATTGTTGAACTTGAACTGTATATCCTTTACCATTAACAGCGGGGATTCGAAATGTCCGTTCATGAAATCCATTGTTTGTTCGTGGTATGATTGGTATAGCCAATCCAGAATAAATCTAAAAATTTTTTTTTACAAAATGTATATAGGTATCGAATTAATCGAAAATAAACTAAACCGTTAATTACAAATTTTTTAAAAGCTTAGAAATCCAGAATTAAAGCAGGAAGACCGAAGAAACCTGAATTCACTGCACTCTGATAAAATATTTTAGAAAGAAATACCAAGCAAAACTCTTTTTGAGATATTAACAATATTATAAATATATGTTGTTGACTAAACATGGCGTCATTAATCACAAATTGTTTGACATAACGTACAGTTGCCATTTTTATTCAAAATCATATAATTTTTTGATTAGAGTGTAAAATAATATTCTATCTGTTCTTTTTAGCTCGGTGTTTCGTGCTTAATCTAGGTAGGTAAACTAACAAGTATAAAAACATAGTGTTAACAAGCTCGGATTCAGCCCTCAAAAAGGTGTGTGCACGGCACAGCACCCAAAAATCGACCATATGCGAATCAGAGTATAAACTCGCTCATGATCGGTATATTGCATTCCTACAAAAGGAGATAACGCCCTGACGAAGGTTTTGTACAGTGTATTTGTTAATTAATAAACCTGTAAAATGTTAGTTTGATCGCTCACAAAAAATACAAAAGTAAATGTGTCAGTATACATTTTACATTAAATAATTTTATTTAGGTTATTTACTCAAATAACAAATTCGAGCTTTCGTTTTCTTTCACGAAAGTGTTGATAATATCACCGATTTCCAGATGTTTAAGGAAGTAAACCGCGAATAATATTTCCTGTGTCCCATTGAGGAACGAAAACAAGATTTTACCCCGTGAAGTGTAGAAAACGATCTCTCTACGGTAGCTACGCTGGCTATTTAAAGCTTTTCATTGTTTTTGTTTTTTGTTTTTGTTTTTTTTTTTTAATTTTATTAAATCCTAAGTCTATTTAGGTGATGGGCATGTCCACCATGCCCATATGGATGGATCTGCCACTGAGTGTTTAATAAAGCTATTTTCTTCTACTTACACTTAGAGTACTACACGGAGCTTAAAGGATAGGCAAGAGAAAGAGCAGGTTATAATGACTTCCGGCTCTGCAAATTTAGCATCCTTTAAGTATTTTTTCCGTATGAAAAATTTAGGTGAAAATTGGAGGTGCTAAATTAGCTGAATGATTGTATGACTGGAGTATTTTCTAAGCACGGCCAGTGTCTAATTTTTAACTTTCGAATAAACACTTACCATTAAAAATAGAACACCAAGAAATTTTACCACGTTATACATTGTTTATTAAATCTGTTAAATATGATTAATATTCAATGATTTATTAATATAAAAATTACATTTATATTTAAAATAATTTCTTCTTTTCTCCACAGTGTATAAATTTCCCAACAATATGTGTATATAATCGATATCTTTTGTGATAAGTATTTTGTTTTATTACATTAATTTGTATCATTATTTACATTAAATTATATTATATTGAATTTTATATAATTTAATGTCAACAAAAAAGAAAATAATTCTTTATTATTGAAATAATTTTTATTTGATAGGTAATTTTTTTATCTATTAATAAAGATTATATATTTTATATTTACTTAAATGCATGCAATTTTCTATTACATTTACTTTCATTTGTTCTAAAGCGTTATAGTCGCAGAAACGAAGCACTAAAAGCAAAGCTCGAAAAATTTGAACAGTAAGTCGAATTTGAATGCGGTTTTCGGCATTCGATTCGTTAGAGCGCAAATATTCAATTTACATAAATAATGTGAATTTTATATTTGTATTTTAAATTTGTATAAATCGTAAATATACTAAGTTCACAATTCGGTTAATAATAATGAAAATGATTCCAAGTTTGTTACTCAAGTGTTTTTGGGGTCGCTGAACACGAATTTCGTGACAGAATTGTGCATTAACCGAATTGTGAATTTAGTATATTTAAAATGCAGTTATAAAATGCATATTATTTATGCACATTTTTGATTTCTTTTGATTCAAATTAGGCCTCAAAATTTCCTGACGCTCTAACTGAATCGAATGCCGAAAACCGCATTCAAATCCGATAAGTCCTGATATAATACACTTAGTCAAATTTTTGAAAATAAAAACTTATCATTATCATTCTACGCATGCATACGCCCAAAGCAGAGTTTTTTACCCTGTATATATGAAAAATATAAAGGTTAGTTCCAAGTTTATAACGCTTAGAAATATTGACGATACGAACAAACTTTTGTATAGGTGTTCAAAAAATGACCTTAGAAGCCCCTTTTTGATTGTCCGTCTGTCTGTCTGCCTGTCTTTTTTACGGACTAAAATCGATCCAAAAATTGCAATATCTAAGAAACTCTGCATCCAATCATTAAATTAATCTGATTATTATACTTATTGGATCATTATTACCCCATCCACCGTGTTTCATGGTCGAATAGTTTTTGAGATACGGACTAAAATTGAACCAAACATTGCGATATCTCAGAAACTCTGCATCTAACTTATCATAGGTGAAATAATTTTTAAAATCGGTTAAGTAGTTAATTCAAAAATGACGAATTTTCATGTAAACTATCATCCCCTTATCTCCACCAAAATGACAGAGTTTCATGTAAACTTTCATCTCCAATTTGGCCCTCTTCCAGAATGAATTTTTATGAAAAAAGTTAAATAAACTTTTTGTCACAAACCATGAGCTCATATATCAAGTTTTATATTTCTAACTTCAAAAGGGACATAGTTTCATATAAACTTTCACCCCCTTGAAGAATGAATTTTTTGAAAATAGTAATACAGGAAACTTTTGGGTATCTATGCTGAAACTTAACCACATGTTCTTTGAGTAAAATTCTACCTACAAAAAAAATTTTGAGCCTTTAAATCAAAAATTATTGTCATGCTCATACATCCTACGGAGAGAATACGATATTACTTAATGTTAGAGTAGATAAAATTTGTAATGTCTCGTGTAAGTAAAGCAAAACGAATTATAAACAAAGTTAATATTTATTATTTATGTTTTTGGTTACTTGATACAATTTTAATCATCAAAGCCTTTCGGTTTTATTTATTAAAATGTCGTAAACTATAAAGACAAATAACTGGTCGAGTAATCTGAATTAAAGATAATTGAAAAAAATACATTCGCAGAAGGACTCAAACCCAGTGTTCGATTTGAAAGAAAATTACAGTGTGTGTGGCTGAACAGGCTAAGGCGCTTAACATAAATAAAGTAATTAAGTACGATAATTTATATAATCAGTGAGCTACTGATCTGAACATAGCTGCCAAAGTGACTATTCTAAAATGTAGTCAATGTGTGTTCGTTGATTTAATCAACATTTACAATGCGATTTTTTATAAAAAAAAAAAAACTGTTGACTTTTTGCATTTTACTAATGTAAAGAAAAATAAGTATTTCAATGTCTCATATTTTATATTCGAGAATTCTAATTGTAGGTGAAATTTTTTCATAAGAATATACAAATAACTTTTTTTAAAAATAAAATTTATTTAAATACTATTAAACAAATTCAATTAAATAAAAATATAAAACATTATTATAAAAAAATAAATTAACTATACTAAATATCTTGCACATTTTGTAATTCTAATCTAAACAAATCAGTTCTATAATGGATGTGGATGGGCTAATACTGCACCAACCATTTCTGGCGCATGCATCATTACTTCTGGTGCAGCCATAACCGCCCCACCTAACAATGCCGCGTCACCCATCAGTTCTGCCCCACCGATCATTGCCGCCCCACCCACCTCAGCACCACGACGCATTACCTCCTCCCCGACATGCATCGGAACTTCACGCATTGTTTGTCCGGCCATTTCAGCAACATGACGAGCAGCTTCTTCTGGTAAGATCATGGAGCTACGCATGACCTCTCCACCAATGAGACCTGCAGGCATATCCATTGGGCCTTTACGCAGTATGCTTTCCATTACGACTCTCATTTCTTCAGGCATATGCATCATACCTTCCGCTTCACCTGGTTCTAGAAAATGTTTGACTTTTTCTCTCATTTCTTCAGGTATATGCATAGCACCAGCTGCTCCTCCTTCTGATTCCATTAGATGCTTCAAGCCTTCCTTCATTTCTTCAGGTATGTGCATAGCACCAGCTGCTCCTCCTTCTGATTCCATTAGATGCTTCAAGCCATCCCTCATTTCTTCAGGTATGTGCATAGCACCAGCTGCTCCTCCTTCTGATTCCATTAGATGCTTCAAGCCTTCCCTCATTTCTTCAGGTATGTGCATAGCACCAGCTGCTCCTCCTCCTGATTCCATTAGATGCTTCAAGCCTTCCCTCATTTCTTCAGGTATGTGCATAGCACCAGCTGCTCCTCCTTCTGATTCCATTAGATGCTTCAAGCCTTCCCTCATTTCTTCAGGTATGTGCATAGCGCCAGCTGCTCCGCCTACTGCTCCCATTAGATGCTTCAAGCCTTCCCTCATTTCTTCAGGTATCCGCATAGCTCCACCTGACCCAACTTTTGGTCTCATTAGATGCCTCAATCCATATCTCATATGTTGAGGTATCCGCATAGCTGACCCTCCAACTGAACGAGCTAAATGTGACACTCCTCGTCTCATTTCTTCAGGTAATCTCCGTAATCCACTCCTTACGCCTCTAGTTTCCATATTTGAAACTTCTTCAATCATACTTGATGTATTTGTGATACTTTGACGCATTCTTCTTAACCTCTCTGTTATTCGATCAAGCACTCTTCCTATTGCACAGCCCACTGGACCTTCACGTAGGAATCTCATTAAACCTCTGATTTCATCAAGCATTCTTTTCACCATTTCATTCATAGGACCCTCACGGATACGTCGCATACATTGTCTGACCTCATCAACCAATCTTCTCATTATACCACTGCTTTCTTCAGCTAAAGCCATTTCTGGCAAAGCATCAGCACCTCTTCTTGATAAAAGTCCCCTCCTCCCTGCCGCCATAATCATAGGTACGGCAGTAGCTAATTTCATAGCCATAGCACCACCAACTGCTCGAGCACCTAGTCTAGGTAAAGGTGACATTTTCTCTTTAATTCCCGCAGGTGCTTCCATCGCTTCAGCACCTTCAGCTGCTTTTGGTCCTGCAGCTGCCATCAGAGGTCCTAATTTAGTCTTAATTTCCTCGGGTAATTCAGACATTCTTGCTATCATTTCTTCCGAAATATGAATTCCAGCAGCACCTTCAGAGCCTCCAGCTGCCATCAAAGGTCCTAATTTAGTTCTAATTTCTTCGCGTAATTTAGACATTCTCGCTTTCATTTCTTCCGAAATATGGATTCCAGCAGCAGCTTCAGAGCCTCCAGCTGCCATCAAAGGTCCTAATTTAGTCCTAATTTCTTCGGGTAATTTAGATATTCTTTCTCTCATTTCTTCTGAAATATGGATTCCAGCAGCACCTTCAGCGCCTCCAGCTGCCATCAAAGGTCCTAATTTAGTTTTAATTTCTTCTGGTAATTCAGACATTCTTGCTTTCATTTCTTCCGAAATATGTATTCCAGCAGCACCTTCAGGGCCTCCAGCTGCCATCAGAGATGCAAATTTAGCTCTCATTTTCTCAGGTAATCCCTCAATCATTGTTTTCATTTCTTCAGGTATATGCATTTCTTCAATTCTTGCTCGCATTAATTCAGATAAGTGTTTCAATCGTTCCTTTACTTGTGGAGGTATATTTTTTAGGAAAGGATTCTTTTCCATCAACTCTCGCATTTTTTCAGGATTAAACATTTCAGACATAGGTTTCATGTGTTCCGTTGCCGCTGCAAGATTTTCTCCTGCACTCGCCAGAGGGCATGAATCTAAATGTTAAGAAAATATATAAATAACGTATGTTAGTTGTATTCAAATTTCAGAATAAAATTTACCAGGTGAACCCGGCGGTGTCGGAGGTTTAGCTTCTTCACTCGGAGATTTAGCAACAATTCCTGGTGTAACTGGCTTCGCTTCACCTGGTGGGGGAGGATGTGGCACTTCCGGTATTGATGATCCAGGGTGAGCCCCTTCTAATGGTACAGGCAGCCCCGGATGTTCACCCGGTGGTCCGGGGTGTGGACTCTCATGTGAAAGAACTTCACCCAGTGATCCGGGGTGCTCTCCCAACAGACCTGGATCAGTTGCTGATGTAATTGTGCTACACAATAATAACTAAAACAAAAAAATATTTCTCAATTCTCTGATACCGAAGAACAAACGTGTCACTCACACACACAGACATGTACAAACATCTATTCTGAAAATATTGTTAATAGACTATCATAACCCTCGCTCTCGTAGCCGTTGAGTACAAATAAATTTTCGAAATAATTTTGATTTGAATTTTAGGAAAAATTATAGTAAAAGTTTTCTACACCCACACTAAAAATAAGTATTTGGAGCGCACAGGTGGAAATTGAAATCCTTTATACTTACAATTACGAATAATCGTAATAATGGTACCATTTTGTTTAATCCTGAGTACAGATTTTTTTTAAATTTGAATATTATATTGTAAATTTTTTATTTTATAGTAAATTAATATCATTAATATCTTTTAATGCAAACAGAGATTAATCATCGTGCGTTATTTATCATTTTAAAATATTATTATTTAATCAAAAAATATTTTTTATTTTTATATTAAATAATTGTACAATTTATATGAATATTTATTGAGTATGGCGGAAGAAAAAAATACATTTATATAATTATAAAAATATTTCCCAATAGTATCGTATTTCATTTGTAAGATAAAATAAAATTTGCATTTAATTCATTGAACTTTTATAAGTTTTGCTTTGACAGTGCGTAGCTCAATCAAAAAAGCTCCTCCGATATGTAGGAACGCATTATAAATAATATAATCAAATTTTAGAGTTCTTTTAGAGAATTTTTTTGGATCCGTATTGGACCAATTTTTTTGACGGGCAGTATATGTTGTTATGAAATATCTTTGTGAATGAAATGATTAAAGGCCATCAGCCAACGGATCAAAAAAATTTATTTAGGTAATATATTTACAGAAGGCCTTAAGAAATGGGGGATTCCTTTGAAATTTGGATCTTTACTTACATAGCACTTTCCATAATCATTTCAAGGTCACAACTATTAAAAGATATTTTTGATGCTTGAAACTTTGTTTGGAACATTTTGTTGGACCGTCCTGTTACTTTTGTAGCACAGTGTACATATGGAAACGAGTATCCCAAAATGTTTTGGAACAAGCAAGTTTCTATGCAAAAACTTCTAAAGTTCAACATTTATTTAATCTACATAGATAGCAATTATCGATTTATTGATCAATTAAAAATCATAAAGGATTATAATACGTTAACATTTGTTAAAATTGACAAGGGAATGAAGAAATGTGAAAATGTTTTTGTTCATTCTGTTGCAGCAAAACACAGCTTTATATGCAATCGTTAGAAAAATAAATTTTATACACACGTTTTTCCGATAGTATTCTTGTTTGATTTGCGTCATTGGTCATATTTTATTTACCCGATTTGCTTCAGTAAATATTATAGATTTATCGTAAAAATTTTGCAAAACTTCCGCTAAAATATTAGGATTTTTTTTTGAATATTTCTAAAAAAAATTTTTATTTGGTAGATTTATAAAAAATTATTTTAAAGAAACTTTGAAATTTTTATTCTCAACTCACAACGTAATTCTTACAAATATAATAAATGTGAAAATAACTCTGCGTATCTGTTACTTTTTCACGCTTAAACCGGTGTCCCAATTTTCATGATTTTCGGTTAACAGGTAGAGTACTTTTTCTTGTGAAGTAAATCTTTGAGAGATGAAATTGAGGAAAATAGGAAAAACATCAATAAAACTACTCATTTGATTTCTACTCACTCTCGAAAGTGAGGGTTTTTCGGAATAACGTCAGATTAACACAAAATTTCGAAAAGTTTTAAGATGAACAATAGTCGCCTCCAGCAAATTGGGCATAAAATTAAAGTGTGTGGATAATAAGTAACATTTTAAATTTTATTTGTATTATTTAACTACAATTTTCTTATTTAATTTATCTATTATAATATTATATAACATTATATAATTATTTTTCATAATACCAGACATACTCAACCTGCTCTTCTTTCTTGGGAGATTCGTCAGTTACAATTTCGATGGAAATATTCGACAAAACTTTAAGCAGTATATCCAAGTAATTTTGAATATCATCCGATGAAATAGAAATGCCATTTTTTTTCAAATATTCGCGAATGACTTTGGTAGCCTTTTTAGAGTCTGTCAATTCATTCCCCTTTAATTGACCGCTACTTAATTCGTTTATAATTGCTGTGAAAATTGTTTCCTGTTCCTGTTTGTTGATATTATAGCTTGAGACATCTATTTCTTTTTCAACTTGCATTTTAGCTTCTTCCTGTACTTTTTCATTGTTAAGTAATTCATACATACCAGTACCCAGAGCATTTGAAACATTTTGTATACCGTTTCCCAAAGTATCTATAACATCAACAACTCCATTTCCAATGTTATGAAGCACGTTTCCGTCACCTTCACCTTTTACTACTGTTCCAACATTATCAAATAATGAACCTGCTGTGTTGACTATTCCCTTTGCACCCGCATCTATTACATTTCCTACAGTTTCACCCGCTGTTCCTACAGCATGTCCAATTCCATGTACAACGTCAGAAATTCCCTTTCTAATGGATGTCAAGAAGCCGGCGGGTTTAGGTGCTGCATGAACACATGACAATGCCTAAATATGTATAAACAAACATTATTCAATAACAAAATTTCGTATGAAATGTTTTCAAATTTACAACACTTATTTGCGCACTTTGCGTATACTTCATTGGCCTCTTAAAAAACGTCGGGTAAAAAAGTTCCGTTATTAAATTTACTGTATTTGTGCATTACTACATACAGCCATATATATATTATTAATCTACTTTCCCATAAAGTTGCAGAATCTATGCGGTCGCTTATGACTTAGATGTTGCAGAGTTTGATTGGGGACATCATGTTCAAATATCATCTAGTTATATCATCTAGTTCTTCGGGTTTCTTCAATAGCCAAGTTAGATTCTAAACAGTAGGAGATATTTTAACACTTTAAATTGGAAAGTTGATTCTCTAGGGCACCATTAACTCTGACTCCAACTCCAAAAACGTAGACCAATGGCAAAAATGTTACTTTCGTTTCGAGGAACTCCAATAATTTTTCAAAAAAAAACTCATAAACTACAGTTATTAATTATTAAATAAATGCTAATAAATTTGCTTACCAAGGCAATTGTTAAAGTAAGGGCAAAAACGTTGAACGACCTCATTGTAGCTTTTTCCAATTTGAAAACACCATCGAATGTTACTCTGGTATAAAAAATTTGGATATTTATATCCAAAATAATTAATCTCAAAATAATAAAATTATCAATTTTAATCCTTATGCCACAGAAAAAGTTTATCAACACTTCTTTTGGCCTGCTTAAAATTTTTTTTTCCTTGTATAATATAATAAATACTAACCGTTATTCGTCTGCTTTGGTCAACAATACCACATTTCTTCGAAAATCGTTTTTATAAATAATATGAAGAAGGATTGTATTAGCAAAACTATCTAATAAACAAACTTTTCCCTCCTCACTCGAATCTACTGATTGCAAATACAACACACAATATCCTTACCTCGTTAACCCTCTTACTCCTTCAATCCGTTTCTTTAGCCTCAACACTTCAGCTTGACTCATAAAAAGGCCTTAGGCCTGCAGACCTAGATCTCCATTTGTTTCTTGCCCCTCAAAAAACGATAATTAACGAAGCCTTATCTCGTTAATCGGATTCAAAAATTTCATCAAATTGGATCAAACATCATGGATCAAAAAATTATAAAATAATTCAAACTTCTAAGAATTTTGTTCTATACCCTCTACGTCTCTTGTCTTTCTAATGCAGTAGTTTTCAGGTACGCCTTATCTATTTTTTCCAAGAAGAACTTGAATTCCAGATAATGGGAAAATGTATTTGGAAGTAAATAGAAAAATGTATGGTATGTATTTTATGATTATTTGAAAATTACAAATCGTATTTTCACACATGAAGTCATGCTCTGGAAATTACAAATCAAGGTATATAGGTATTTAGTTTTTAATGACAGCAAAGATGAATCAAGATATTGATAATATTTTTTCGTAAAATTATTCGCATTGAATTCACTTTGAAAATTACGCTTTTGACCCAAAAAACAGAATAAAGTGACTCCAAAACATGGCCTTGAACAATGACAAAAAATATAGAACTTTATTAGATTGGGAGCAGAAATGAAGAGGTAATAATGAAAGTATGAAAATTATGTCCAAAATTTAATTTCGGTTCATTTAAAACTGACTTACCAGCCCTGTTCTAAAATTTAACTGACTGACTGTCATAACTGTCATTTATATTAATCTGTATAACAATTTTCAGCTTTAGTAAATTCATTTAAATACCATGGAAATCATAACCGTTTCGACAGCATGTATCTGTGTGTACACAACTACTATAACTAATCCTCAAGTTTTTTTGGCCTGGCTCTCCCATTATAATAATTATGACAAATAAATGTTTTTTAACGACGCATGACAAATAATAAGAAATTGAAAGTGAAACATTTAGAGAGTTAAATATTTTATTTTTATTATTTAGTAATTACAATTTTTTCAATTAATTTAAGTCAGTAATACGTAACCATATAACTATTCATAGTAATTAAAGATCTACTCAATCTGCTCAACTGCTTTGGGAGATTCGCTTGTAATATCGATTGCATTATTTGACTGTTGGGCTGCTTTCAGAGATTCGCTTTTAATAGCGGTTTCAATATTTGACAAAGCTTTGGCCAATATATCCATGTATTTTTTAATGTCTTCCAATGATATAGAAATATTATTTTCTTTTAAAAATTTGAGAACGGCTTTTGCTACTTTTGTAATGTCTGCCAATTGTTCATCCGTTAATTGACTCAATAATTTTATTACTGGATCGAAAATTGCATCTATAGTTTTGTCGCTGATGTTGATGTTTAATGCATGTAATACCTTTTGGACTTCTTTTTTAGCTATTTTCTGTACTTTTTTGTTAAATACTTTGTTTAGACCAAGTGTGTTGCCAACTCCTTTCACAGCACCTCCAATTCCATGTGCAACATTTTGTAATAAGCCGGGTTTAGGAGCAGCATTAACACATAATAATGCCTAAATATGTATAAACAGACATTTTTTATTAATAAAACCTTGTATGAATCGGTACACAGTAAAATAATTAAATATCAAATTGAAAATAAAATATGTTAAGACATTCTAAAAATTCATAGGAAACAAAGGCCGTTTCATTCAGAAAACAAGTGAAAATAAACAATTGACTTGAGTTACTTGTTGACATACCTTATAGATAGTAAGCTAAAAATTACCTGCCAAAATTACCTTATATACTGAGTTTTATCGAAATTGGGGCTAAAAAAAAGGGACACCCCTTCGAAAAAATCAAGAAATCGGAAAAAAAATTTTTGTTTTGGTGTTTGATGAAACTCGGTGGGTGAGGTATTTTTGATCCAAAAAGCATAAAAATCAGGTTAATTTAATGATTGGACTTCAAAAAAAGTTACAATGTCAGTGATTATCATGGGCAAAACTTCATTTTCAAAAAAAGTAGAGTTCCACACCAAAAAATTAAATTCTATAAAATTATGAACAAAAGGGAGGATAAGTGAGGGCTATAACGTGATAATTTTTGTTTTTAAAGAAGAAATTTCCCAGCAAAGCGGGCGAGTATCTGCTAGTATTTCATATATAAACGGCATAACAAGAACATATATATTAAAGACGAAAAACTAACTATTAAGGTAGCAGGAAACAAGGTGCCAATCTGAGCGAGTCGGTCGTTGCCTACTTTGTACTGAACATCAGACTGTCTTTTGTTCTCAATCAATTCAACAATTTCAATCGTTTTCAATCACTTAGACAGCCTGATGGGCAATACAAAGTACACAACGACCGATGACACGACCTCGTTCAGATAGGCATTGGAGGCTCATGTCCTTAATATATATCTTACATAGACCAATGTCTAAAAGTACTATTTTGAAAACGAGAAATCTCAAATTTTCGGACAAAAATCTTTCATATACATACTACTATAACGAATTTATAAAACATATGTAAATAAATTTACTTACCAAAGTTATTGTTAAAGTAAGAGCAAAAACGCTGAGCGACCTCATTGTGGCTTTTCCCAATTTGGAAATACCACTGATGTTCTAATTAGAATTGGATTACATTTGTCTATAAATTTTGGATTATTTATATCCATACAATTGTTAATCTTAATATTAATAAAATCATTAAGTTTAATCCTTAAGTAGCTGTTAAAAATTCGGTTTTTATTGGTATTATATAATTAATATAAATGTCGTCATATTTTTCAATGAAACCATTTCAATAATCTAAACCCAAGTTTACAAACGTTAAATTGTTATATTTGTAATAGACGTTCCATTAAAGATTTGAAAATTATTTTTAAGTCACTATAAGAATGTAAAAATACAAGCTTCATAAACTTGGAACTGTCCAGAAAATGGAATTATTTTTTTCTTTGAATCTTGTGGATAGATCATTCAAAGGACAAAGGGCAAATATGAATGTAAAATATAAATCTCATTGTTGTGGGTCGTGGAAATCCGTAGCTATTTAGAAGGATGTATATTGAAGAAGACAAATTATTTTTTAAATATTCACTGAACTATAGTACGTACTACAAAAAACCAAATATAAATTCAGTTAATGAATTACATGCTTTCCTGAGCAACTTTAACAAAATTTTGTTTCTACCATCAATATTTCTAAGTGTTACAAGCTTGGGACTAAACTTAATATATAATAATGGGGGTTTAACCTCCGTTTTTCTGACGCATGCCTAATCACAGAGGCCACCCACATCATTATTTGTTAATCTTTATTTATTTAATTACAATCATATTTACAATTACATTTTTGATGTGGGTGGAGTCGGTTACTTCGTTCTTTTCCAAGCGACGACAATGTAATCAATTCTGCACTCCCATTAATTATAAATTGTTCACACTGCCGCTGCCTGGATTCGAACCAACGCAACCTAAGTCTAAATAGTCCAACGTTCTAAAACTAGCGCCTTAGACCGCTCGGCCATTTAGGCACACAAAAATAATTGATGCTATAAATGCAAAAATTGAATCATTGACTAAACTTAATATACTCTGATATATGAACAATTTGAAACGTTTGACGTACATACTAAGTTTGGATTTGAGTGCATCATATATTTCCGGCATATTTTATTATTATTGTTCTTATTTAATTTTTTGATAGCCCAATAAACGAACAATGTAATTAAAATTTTGTTATTCAAATATTTTTATCATTACTTTGATAGGCTTGTATTTACGTTAGATTAACTGCTTATGAAGCTATTAAATGAAAAATTTTTGACATTTCTTTTCTGATTGAAATAAAGTTATAGTACTGGATTTGTTGATATATAGTTCTGCTGCCTGAGAAAATTGCTGTTTTAAGAATCAATTTAGGACAATTTATTTTAAATAATTTTTCATGTTCTATCAACATAAATTGTAATTATCAGACAGTTTTAACTATTCGAAAAATCAATAACAATATAATTACATAATAAACTTTCTTTATTTTTAAAATAACATAATAAGTATAAAAATACAAAAATACAAAGAAATCAAGAAAATATCCTTAAAATTTAGTAGTAGCTCACATCCACTTGTAAAAAATTAATATTTTCTAGTGAATAGAAAAAATTTCAAATCCAAAATTAACCTATCGAGTAGGGTATTAAAAAATAGAGGAAATAAAATGAAGATTACAAAAAATATAATATACTTATGTTTGAAAATTAGGAATATAACGGGACACTAACAATTCTAAAATAAAATTAATAATTAAAAAATCAAAAACCCAACTGCGTTAAATAAAATCTGAAAAGAAAAAAACCAGTCCAGTTGTTTACATAACGACTTCAACAGTCGAGACCCATTATTGGAAAGATTTGAGCCGCTGTATATTTTAATCGGCTCTGACTGTTGAAGTCTCCACTACTGGACTTATTTCTTTCTTTTCTGATTTTATTTAACGCAGTCGGGCTTTTATTTCTTTAATTGTTTATTTCATTGGCAACTTGATTTGCAACATAGTTATAGCCATCAACCATATTATTTGCATGCTTGGTCAATTCATTGACCTTATCCACTAAATCATTTAAAGAATTAATAATTGCAGTTAAAGCTTGACCAACTACGTCATTAAAATTCTGCATACTTTGTTGAGTAGATTTAATATCGTCTTGCAATTCGAATATAGCATTATATAATTCTGATAGATGATTAACCGTTGCCTCATATACATTAGTTGCTTGCTGTGGACTTATTTGAGTGTCTGGTTTTCTCGATCTTACACCAGCTTGTGGCGCGGGTTGTTGAATTTGTGGTTCAGGGCTTTTACCTACCACAACAATAGGATTATTGACGTTAACGTCCACATTTTGCTGCAAAATAAAAATATTAATAAAAGATTGATCAAGTAAGACTTATACATTTTTAAATCGGAATAAATACAAAATGGCATAAGATATCTATTTACCATATTATAAACTTTATTTTTTAAATGTTTTAATGCAAATTAACGCTTTTCCTAATAAAGGCTTTTTTCATTTTCAAAAATACAATTCAATTAAACTAGAATGTCTAAAAATTACCATAAAATTCGATTGATATCTTATACCGTTTTGTTTTTATTTAAAATATAAATAACTTATAATCTCAATTTGTTCGCTCTATATAAATCGAATTCCTTATTATACGATCTTTAGAGAATCTACCTGAATAATATGTTAAAAAACCAGAATAATAATGAAAAATTGAATGAAACACTTAAAAAAAGGATAAATTAGAATAGTTAAGTTTGAAAAAAGGGAATGAATATTTGAAGGACTATAGTTATGAAAAGTAGGTTAAAACAGCAAATAGTTTGGAATATACAACAACAAAAAATTAAAAAACCCACCAAAGCTGGGATAATTTATCTTATTCATCATCGAGAACTTTAATTTGTGGTAATCCACATTATTGAATTTTATTTGGTAGAAAATATAAATAAATAAATTTTCTACCAAATAAAGTTGACCATGCAAATTATTAAATGCAAAATTTATTTATTTATAATTTTCACACATTAAGAGTGGCTGAAAATTAAAAAAAAATTTACAGGAAGTAAGGATAAATAATTCTAGAAAGAAGCAGAAGAAATATTAAATTAAATATTTGTTTACTGATTAATCAAATATTAAATTTAATTTGAATTTAAATAAATATTATTTTACAATTTGAATAATTTAAATAGACAATGGCAGAATGTAATCGGAAATCATGATATTTCACTTAAGTTAGTTTGTATGAACCAATTTTAATATATCTCCAATAATTTTATTTGTTTTTTGAATACCATTCTGTACATGATTATCAATATTTCGTCCTAAGTCACCTATGTTTTCTTTTAACAATCCTATTATATTAGGAATTATACTTTGTTCAATATTTCCAAAATCGGCGTCTCTTTTGGTCCGTGAGAGTGAAGAATCTCTAGTTTTTGGACTTACCGCTTCCTTTATTGAGGTATTTTTCTTAGAATCAGAGCTACTTTCTTCATTATTGGAACTTTCTGCATTGCTTTCTTTTTCTTTTTCAGTTTGTTCCTGTTTATTACCATCACCTAGAGAGTCATTTTATTATTTATTCATAAACTATGATGAGGTTTCACAAAGTAGGAAGTGCCATTTGAAATTTCAAAGTTAGAGTGGGTGGGAATGAAGGAAAGAAACCTAAAATTTTCTGGGTACCATTTTTTAACTTTCCCAATATCTAAATCTACGTGTATCCACTCAAAACAATAATCACATCAGGTCAAGAGTTTTTAAGAGTGGATATCTTTCATATTCTGTGTAGTCGAGAACCAATCGATCGATTTCATTTTTTTTATCGTGGTGAGGATAGAATTTTATCTCCATTCAAATGATGTATAACAAGGTATGGGAAGTTATTTAAAATTTCAAAGTTGGGTGGTTGAGGACGAAGTGGTGAAACTTAAAATTCTCTATGGATACCGTTTTAGAACTTCCCCATCGATATCTAAATCGATGTGTTTTCACTCAAAATAATTAATCATACCTATCAGGTAAAGAGTTACTAACCAAAATATTATATGAAGTCCTTTTTTCTTGGTGCTCCTAAATTTAGTGTTTTTAAAATCAACCATGAAATGAAGGCTAAATATTTTGGTAAGTGATTAGTTTATTAAGTTGTTAAAAAAAATATTTTACTTACTATCAACCTTTACAACAGATTTTGAAATGGAATGAGAACTGGAACTGTTACTTGAACTACTAGAAGATTTAGCTAAATAATTTTAATAAATAAGTAAATAAAATAACGGCAACAGAACAAAAAAAATTTCAGAATAAAGTACCTGATGATTCCTCATTATTAGTCTCTGATCTCGTATTACTTGCATTAATAGTTGCGGCATTCCCAAAAGTCACAATCTGGAAAAAATGTATTAGTTTTTTAATTCTTCAATACTTTGCTCAGAATTTAAACTCAATTAAAATTTTTTTTGATCATTTTAAAAATTACTTACGAAACTAACAGCTAACGTTGCAAAAAATAATATCGCGAAATATTTCATTGTTACAGTTACTCAAAAATAATTTCTGAACTGAATTTTGATTGAAATTTTGGATATTTATATATACAGAATTTTAATCTGTTTATTTACAGTGAAAGTGTTTCTTATAATCTCCAAATTTTTTCGAAAATAAAAATTTATAAATGCTATAAATTTTATTATTAGTCTGGCCAATTTTCAAACAAATTATAGTATTAAGTAAATGAGATCAAACCAGATAATTAATAGTTATAGGGCCAGGAGGTAGTACTTGTCAGTCAATTCAAATCGGCTGTAAATTTCAGATGCTGTTAAGGACTTTTCTTTCAGGACGAGACTTAAGACTTTGGAGGTCTTAAAAATTATAAATTCATTCCTTGAGGTATGTGCGTCGTCAGACCCCTTGAGAATCACAATTTTAAAAATGACGGACAATTGAAACAAGTTACTAGACTCAACCTTGACAACAACTTCTCAGACTTTCATTTACAGCCCTTCTGAATAGAATGTGAAATAGAACGCCTGGCTTTAGGTCTATCACCATTTAAAAATTTATTTCAGTAGGGCAAGTTTAAAGTTAAGTGTTATTATTTTGTGGTTTCGCAAAAAATATTTCTTCGTGCTAATCTTAAGCAAAGTTCTCGAACATCAATATATTGCGAAATTTTAAGAACATCGCAATTTTCAAAAATGCTGACAAAGAATAGTGCAGATTTTTGTAAAAGAACAAATCTGACTATAAATCCACAATGAAATGTTTGCAAAAATAAATAATCGTAGGTATTCATTTGCAACAAAAGTAAGGCATAGATAAAATTAGCGGTAAAGTTAGGCAATTCCACTTTTATTTTGGTTATGCTCCTGTTTTTTACATGTTAAAGAATGGCCCAAAAGCTTAAAAAGATCGTAACTTTGAAACTGATATTGAAATAAAAAAATATATAAAATATTAACAGAATTACCGAATCATACTCGTATGAGTAGGAAATTCGAATGATACTCGAATTGGGTTCTGTCGTTTCTAAATAAGGATTTGAACCGTGATGTGCTTTTTTTTCGTGTAAAAACCTTTGATCGATTGTGTTACCTGACCCTACTCGTTCAGTTTGTAATCTTTTATTTCTCTCATCTTAGTTCCTTCCTGTAAGGCCACATAAAACGGCACCCTGTTAAATGGAGCAATTTATTACGAAGCAATAGTATAAGCTCATCGTTAAGCTTCCGTGTCTTTTTCTGTTTTACGGTCTCAAGCCAAAACCTGTCTATCTAAGGACATTACTATCTCCAAACTATCCTTTTACTCCGTTTGTCAGTCCATTTGTCGCCTTTTTTTGCCAGACCAGGGCATTCAGTAGAGATTTTGTTATTTCGAAGCAACTTTTTACTGGTTGTGCTCTAATCGTTTTCGATGTTATGACCTACACTAAGTTTTTGATCAACCAATAGAGAATCTTTTGATACTGATCCCTTAAAAAACAAAATTAAAATCATTTTCAATTTAAAATTTATTTTCTCTTCATAAAATTTCTCTTATAAAAGAGAACTTCAGTTAGCTGTTGTAATGAGCAAGACGTTTTTTTTGTAGATTGTGAAATTTGATTACAAGCTAGGCAATGTACGGGTAAAATAGCAGTCGAGTTTTTATATCTGGAGAAAAATAGATGTGTTTTATTATAGTCAGATCATTTAAAAAATGAGATTTACGATCTTATTATATTTTATGATTATAAATTATAATACTGTGATTTTCATTGAAACACTACATTTACAAAATTTTAAAAACCCCCGACAAATGCGATTTATTCCTTGTAAACCTATTTTTGGAAAGTAAGCTACATAAAATGTTCTCAATCAAGGCGGTTCGATCGTTTAGGGACCACGATGCCACCGAGAAACACACAAACGCACAGATAAACACTTGAAACTTATAACACTCCTTCCTTTATCAATATCAAAGTGACGGTCAAGGACATCAGATGAGATGAAAAGGATAATTAGAGAGCTATCATTTTTTGGGACAAATTTTTGAGTTTGTTCTTTTGAATTATTGTTTTGAATTACCTAATTATTTTACCAATTCACTTTTCAAAATGAATTGAGTCAAGTTTATTTGACCATTCATTTCCATAGTAATTATTCATATGTTAAAATTTACGACATGCCTTTTCCAAACTGAATCGATTTTGAAGATTAAAATCGGTTCATCCGTTTATTCGTTACAATGCCACAGACAGACAAATACACAGACACACACACATAGCGGTCAAACTTATAACACCCCTTCTTTTAGTCCGGGGGCTAAAAACACTATCTTGCAACTTTTAGAAACAACAAATTAGGTTAATTTATTTAAACAATATGTAAATTGAATCTTCATTTCCAAATATTCCTTTATAAACAAAGAATCGTTAGATTATTCGCAACAGTCCAAATTACAAATCGGAATCTCAGGTGACCATATTCGCATTAATATCATTTAGTTAAAACAGTTTTATTATTTTGTTGTCAGTATCCATTTTGATTAGTTATAAAAATGCAAACAGAAATTAAGATTCAAAAAAAAAAACTATTGTCTGTTTTTCAAAAACAACTTTTGTTTTAAACGTTTGCTCATAAAGTCTTAAATTTCAGCACAAAGTAGATTTATACATAATATCTCGTATATTATTGTCGATGGTAATGTATTTTATCAATTTTTTTGGTAATTAAACAACCAACCAATAAATTATTAAAATCCGTTCCAACATTGATAAGCAAGAATTAGTTCTGTTAGTTTTTATCTTCCTTTTTATACTTTCCAGTTATTGTTTTTAAAACGGTTTGACGTCTTTTTTGGTATTTTCAATTATAAAAAAAATTTGCTGAAGCATTTATTTATAAATCTACCTGAATGAAAACGAATAAGAATGAGCTTTTATTATTATTAGGCTTTCATTATAACATTTAACTTTGCTATTTTTGCTTTATTCTACCAACAAAGAACAAAAAATCTAAAATGAATACTACGTAACCTCTGATGTAAATCAACCTCTATATACAGACAAAAAGTTTTTACGTACAGTTGAGTTATTTTCACATAAAAATCATGAGCTAATTTTATAAAAAAAAGTTATTCCAAAGTTTTAAGTTTTCACTTTCGTCGACAGTCCCCAGGACTGATCTTTTCGACAATCTTTTTTAAACATTTTAATAAAAAATTATTCATTGATTGATTATTTATTTATTTGAAGTCGCTTTTCAACATCCCAAAAAATAAGGTGACATTGTATTTATTTTGAAAATTCTTTATTTATTCTTCCAAATCAATTTCATCCCCTTCAAAGTAATCCCCTCCCGATGCAATTCACTTATGCCAACGGGTTTTCCAATCTTCGAAACACTGGTTGTAGTCACTATCTGGGATTGCCTTCAGTTCCGTCTTCGCTGCGGTTTGCATCTCCTCTATCGTTTCAAAACGGTGTCCCAGGAGCGGTCTTTCGAGCTTGCTGAACAGCTAGAAGTCGCATGGCGTCAGATCAGGTAAATACGGGGGTTATCAGGTAAATACCGTTGCGGAACGATATGAGTTGAGTTTTTGACGAAATGATCACGAATTATGAGTGCAGTATGGGATGGTGCATTATCGTAGTGTAAAAGCCATGAATTGTCTTTCCTTAATTTCGGCCTTTTTAGGCGAATAGCGTTACGCAAATGACGCATAACGTCACCTTATTTTTTGGACACAGTATTATGTTTTATATGGAGGTTAAAATATTTATCTATGTATATTGCTATTGCAAATGAATAAAACAAGTTGTTAAAATTTTCTCGCATCAATCACTTTTATTACTTTTTTATTATTATTTTTTTTTTTAAATAAAAAGCTCATACTATTTTTTAAATTTCATTATTAAATTTATTAGCTTTATCATCAGTTTGTTTTTATTTTCTTTTTTATATTTTATGCTAACAACGAACAGTTATTTCGAAAAAATAATAAATTATTATAGGAAAATAAATTTTTTTTTTTTTAATTTATGTTTTTTATCGTTAATTTTCATTTTTAAACAATCAAAATTTGCAGATTCAAAATATATTCGATAAACGCTGTTTAAATATTTTACATGAAACTAAATTTTGAACACGCTTTTATTACTTTGATGTGTATTATTGTAACGGAATCTTTGAACGCAATTTTCACCCACTTCAAGACGTCGGATTTAATTGAAACTTCGCACACTTATCAAGGGCTGGTAAAAATAATGGAATAACAATAATTACATATACATAAGTTTGTCTGAATATCCTGAGGATCTTCAGGATTAACGATAAACTAAAAATCTAAGATGGTGGAAGCGCAGATAACATTCCGTAATATTTATAAATGATAGTTTAAAATACTAAAAAACACGCTTTTGTACGGCTAAATTAAAAAGTAGAAAATAAATAACAGTTTAAAAAACTAAAAAAACACGCTTTTGTAACTAACTGAACTAAAAAGTGAAAAATAATTTCTATAAGTTCAAAAAAATAAATGATTTTTCTTAATCACTTTAAGTTTTTGTTAAACTATTTAACTATTTACTCTTGGCAGAAACGGCAGACAGACATTTGAATAAATTTAAGAAATATTTCATCCTTAGTACCTACAAAATCAATAACTGATTTTCTTGAGGAAGAAATTCGCTAATAATAATTAATTCGATGGTATTTTAAATGTAAAAATGAGAAATAATGTATAAATAATTCAAAAATAACTTTAATTAATTGCAGCTGTGGAATATTTTCGAATTTAGTAATAACATATTTATGCTGGTAGAAATATTTCATGGTTAGTTAAAAATATTTTAGCGGTCATTTGCAGATAATTATAATTTAGAATTCATGATAACAATACAATGCCCTTAATAAATTATATTCAATTAAGCGTATGTTTCATGTATTAAATCGTGAAAGTATTTAAGTCACGCCTTTTTTCTAAGAGTATTTACCCTTGAACTACGAGCAGTGAATTTTATTTGTTTGGTATTTAAATTATACAAAAGATTTCAATGAAGAATTACTTATACACAATGGCAGACTATTAGCATAAAATTGGAAACAAAATTCTAGACAAAACAGTTGTTGTAACTCTCAATAAAATTTACCATTTTCCCAACCAAAAACATTTATATATTATCCAGCTAATCGACTTTCTAGTTTGCTATATTTATTCTACCTTGTAAAGAATTATCAGACAAAAGGGCAGTATTTTAAAATAAACGTAAACAAAAAAAATTTATCATTTAAAGCAGGCATGGCCAAACGTGGCTTAGATAAGGCACTCATACTTTTGTATCTAAAATACGAGTAAGACAGTGACAACCTTACCAGTGACAACCAAAAATACGAGTAAGACAGAGAGACAATATTTTTTTTTCTACCTATCTCATTAACTATCAGTATCTCATAAAAGAAACTGAGATAGCTCTATGAGCAATACGAACTTAGATAAAGAGACACACAATAAAGTTTATGGCACCCAATAAAGTTATAACAATGGTGACTTCGACTTAAAATAACTGGCCCATGCCTGATTTAGAGAAACGAGAATATTATGCTTAAATAAATCTCAGAAGAAATGAAATTTTATAGTTAAAATATTTTTTATAACAACCAATAATTACTAAATCATAAAATAATTGATGAAAGATTTGACCTTGGAAATTCTTAATAGATTTTTCATCTGATACAGTTGAGTAATTTATGTGATAAATTGGTTTTTAAAAGATTATGTAATAAAAATTTTAACGACATTTATTACTTTTATAATATTTACTTTTTTTTTCTTCGATTTTAAAAACACATTTATTATAGGTATAAATAGGTGGTACATGTTTTATAAATCATTTTTCTTTTTGAACCATACCCTTACATAATAAAGCTACTACCATTATTGATGTGGTCAGTACCATAATATTTGACGTTTGAGTTATTTTAAGTAGAATAAATAACCTTTAGTTATTTTCATAGTTCAATGAACAGAAATATTTGATAGAATGTTGTAAAAACTGTTTAATGTTTGTCAAATTTTTAGTGGATTTTACATTCTAATCCAGTGAAAAAAGATTTTTGACGTACACTTTCGCCATTTAAAGCTGATTTGTGGCACAAAATATCCTTGGGAATAATATAAAAGCTCATGTTGAACACGGTGTGTAGTGGCGTGATGATCCAAAAAAAAAAATAATAATAATAATAATAATATAATAAAATTTTTGACTAAAAGTTAAAACCTGAAGCTTCTAAAGAACTATTAGAGAAGAATTGATCGAGGTACATATGTTTCATTAAAATATCTCATTTAAACCACAGAAAATAGTTTTTTTTAAAGTGATTAAAACTAGTGAACTACAGTTTTTACTTTGAGGGGTATCCTTTTTAAACCGCAAAGCAATAATAATAATAATAATAATAATAAAGAATAGTTTAATAAAATGTGGCTCACAGGCTAGAGTTTAAAACAAAAAAACTGATAAATGTTAGTTTTTAGCGAAAATCGAAAATTTTAGATCATCAATCATCCATACTGCGATGTCATTAAAATTGTAGCTGATTCGATAAATAGAAAACTAATTTTTCCACGGATCTCACACTTAAGTCAATTAAATTTAGTCATGACATTTAACTACTCTATCTATGAGCATAATTTTGAACCATAAATTAAAGATTTGTGTAAAAATGTTGAATGAGATACAATTCATGGCCACCAGTTCTGATACGCCCAATGACTCAAGACTATATAACATTTAAAAAAAATTTTAATCTGTACATACCTATATTATACCTGTGTAAAACAATCTCTACCCCTATTTCGAGTGTTATGGAAGGGAGATAAGCGAGAGCAAGGAAGATGCAGGCTATTACGCGCTGGTCTTTACTTTTATGCTCAATGAAACGGGTGGGTATCCAGCTAGTACTGATATATTTTTTATAGCCTTCCGAGATGAAAGTGAGAAGATTAGGCACACTCTTCTCCATATTTTTCTAAAATATTTGTTACTAGCTATCGGATACCACTTTCGTTTGTTTCAAGCACAAAAGATCTGAAAGAAAATATTGTTATGTAACAGAATAACGTTACCCGATAGTTTTAGTTTGTAACTAGCCCATTTTATCATGTATTTTTTTTCCCCAAAATAAATGATTGTAATTTTGTTTAAAAAAATGGAAGAAAATTGCAATATGTTTTATATAAAAAAAGAATACATGTCGGATATTGAATGGTAGTTATTTTATTGTTTCATGTATATTATTAATGGTAGACTAAATCGTTTTATGAAATTTTTCACAAATGGTTTTACATGAATAATATCAACGTAAAATACAATATTAAATGTGTTACAAGTGTTTCTCTAACAAACTGTTAGTGAACAAAAATGTGTCATGGAAAATTCCAAAGTAACGGAAAGTTTTCTAGTAACGGAAAGTTTAAGCTCAGGGGTAAGAAAAGACATGCCTATGAAGTTCCATTGATTAATAATTTTTTGTACAGTTGGGGAAGTTATATCTGTTTCTGTTTGAGAATTGTTAAGGGAAATGTATTTTAAATTATTATTACCGATTCCTATTCTGCTATTGGAGCTGAAATCATAGTTCAATTTTGTCACCATCTCTCCGAGTTATATTAGAAAAATACAAATTAATCCTTTAGGTGACATTAATACCATCTGCTGAAGAATTTCATTTGGAAATTTGTTTGAGATTATTTCAGAAACATTGAAAGGTAAGTAGTATTAGTAATTGTTTTTTACAAAGTGGGTAAGCTTATAATTGAGCGATGACTGTTTTTTTCAATTTCCGCCGTCACAACAAAAGATTAATTTAATTAATTGGCTGTGATGGGCTGGTGTAGTGCATGGTATCAGCCTCTCAAAATAATATAGGAGCTGATTAATGATATTATTAGCGGAAAAGGTGGTAAAACACATATATGGTATCTCAATGGGCTCTATGGTCTAAGTGTGTCTCTCGTGCACAACCAATATAGCCTAAACTAGCCTCTAATCATCCAAATAAATAGGTAATCGAATAACATTAACAGAAATTGTTTTGGATATTAATTACTAAAACAAGATGCCCATTGTTCAACATCTTCAACATTACAAAAAATCACAATCGAACAACAAATATTACCAAACTTTTATTGACTGTCAGACAAAATGATTTCATTTTTTATTCAATTACCTTTTTATTAGAATAACATAAAAACAAACATTTGTCAATTTTAAGTAAACTCGTACAAACAAAAAAATTTCCGTGTCGCGTAGCAGAGATTGCCCAATTTATAATAATTTTTGTACAGCAAAAAATTATTAGGCTAAGTATAGATGTTTTTATCAATAAAACATGCTGGTAAACACCATCAAAAATTGAAGTTTCTATATTAACAGAATCTGGATTGCTATCATTTTAAAGTTGACTCGTCACTCCATTAATGTATTCCGTTTTAAGACCCCCCCTTCCACATTTTCCCAGCCACTACCTCTGCTAAAAACTAAATTGGTTGATAAAATAGCGTGAAAAAAAAGTGATTTGAATAATATGAAATCTATTTTACATTGAGGTAGGTTTTTTATGTATATAGTACAACAGTCAGTATATATTACATACACATTATTTGTACTTTATAACATTATACATGCACTATGAAACTTACAAAACTTTTAAATTGTTTTTAAAACATTTAAAATGTAAATTTTATAAAAATATGAAAAATAAAAAGTACCTAACTTGTAACAGACTCATAAGTTTAAAAAGTTAAATAATAATAACAATAATATTGTGTACCTTATATTACAGGCTGTTACAGTGTATTGGAGCTAAATCAGGCATGGGCGAGTTATTTTAAATCAAAGCCACCATCGTTATAACTTTATTGTGTGCCATTAACTTTATTGTGTGACTCTTAACCAAGTCTGCATTGTCCATAGAGGAGAAGGCGAGACGAGTTTACGACTCTTCTACCTGTCTCAGTTTCTCTAATAGTAATGAGATATAGGTAGACAAAAAAATGTTGTCTCTCAATCTTACTCGTATTTTTGGTTGTCGCTGGTTAGGTTGTCACTGTCTTACTCGTATTTTAGGTAAGAAGTCCGAGGGACTTCTGTAACATCCGTTTATCCATGCCTGGGCTCATAGCGCCACAATACCTAAAATACAAACAAATATTGCGCCAGGAAACTGTTTTTGGATGAAATTGATATGCAAAGAGTGAGCCAACTGTTTTTTTTTTCTTCAAATTGTATCAAATTATATCGAACCAATTGTTTTCAAGTAATTAAATACATACAAGATACTTCTTGTCAAAAGTTTTTTTGTAGCCATTAGATGATGGAGTTAGTTATACGCTTCCGTTTATAAAATCCATATCCTCTTTATTTTTTGGTTCAAAGCCTTTTCCATATCGTGCAAAGTTATAATATTTTTTCCGACAGTTGGAAATTTCTTGCAATTTATTTTTTCTTTTTTTTTTTTTGTCAATTACTTTCTTATATATACGGAAAAAGCGGCAAAAACACGATAATTTAAAAATCTTTGATAGAAATATGACCCAGAATCAAAATTAAAGCCTGATTTAAAACGAAACATTGAATTTTCGCCTCATAAATGAACTATTTTAGACTTTCACCATTTTTATACCATGTACATATGATATATATCAAGGTATACTCAATTTAGTCCCCAGTTTGTAGCGCTTAAAAATATTGATGCTACCAAGAAAATTCTGATATAGTTGTTCATAAAAACACGTAATTAGTCCATTTTCGGTTGTCCGTCTGTCTATCTGTAAACACGATAACTCGAAAACGAAAAGAGATATCAAGCTAAAATTTGTTCGTAAATGAGTAACATAGGTCAAGGTCTTGGGTCCGTAAACATCACTGTTTACCCGTGAGAACGCAAATTAGCTTAGAAACATTTTACAGGTACCTCTTATGTATGTGGGTGTTTGTTTATCACTCTTTACTTACATGGCGTAAAAAAAACGATCGAATGCGTAATTAACACTTTCTATACATGATATTTTAATAATTAACTCAGTCAATTGTTTGTTTTCACTTGTTTAGACAAAATTATGTAATAAACGTGTTTAAATTCAAATCAGGAACCTTTTCAATTGTTGCAAGCTAATAAGCCTGAATATCTCATACATTATCCGACAACGCAGCTGTTGAAACACCTTGTATCTGGTGTATATCATCTAAACTGAGATATTGAACTTTGGAAACATATTTTCAAGCACCGTTATATGAAAAATCGTATAATATATAGTTCAAAAAGAGTGTACAGTGAAAAATAGTACAAACTATATTTTAATAAACCTCCAACCCAAAAACATAGTTTACAAAACTTTCAAATACGCTCAAGTATTTTAATATAAAATTTTGATTTTTTAAATAATTTTATAAAATCTGTATAAACAATCGTTATACAGGATGCTCAAAAAATCTACAAAATTCGACCCTTGAATTAAACTTGACAGAAATTTGAAATTATTATTTCATATATATTGGGTATATTTCATGTAGTCCCTACAACTTGAGGGGCAATAAATCTTGTATTTTGTTATTTTAATATACTTAAAAAGTAAATATATATCAAATTGTCATTGAAGTGGTGGAAAATAAAAGCCATTTAGTCAAGAAAAATATATTTTCACAAATAAATTATATATCAAATAAATGATTTCTTGGGATTTAATTCACTTACCTATGTATATTTTCTTTTACTTTTGTAGATAATATTGAAGGAAGACCTTACATATAGAAAGAAAAACTACATGATTATTTCAAATCATAAAACATTAAATTATAGCGTTATTAAGTATGTAATTTTAGCTAAATATAATTTTCATTTATTATAAAATAATTTAAGTTCGTATTTATATACAAAATGTATCATGCAAATGTGTCTAAAAATGTATGATATTTTATTTTAACTTACCGTACCATACCTGATGTTGCCCCGATAAGCTTCAAGCTACACTTTGAATATACTACCATGTTTAGAAAATGGCTCAAATTTATCTTTCGAATCATCATTTTCAACAGCCACCCCGCTTGCTTAAGAATGTTTAGAAGAACTAGAGTCAAAATGTAATCTGCTAAATACTTTATCCAAGTGATTTGGTCGTGTAATTAAGAACAGAATTTGTGTGTATTTTTGGCTAAAATTCAAAGCAACGGAGGTGTTGATAAAATACTACAACGTCCACAAGTCCAAAAAGACTATTTTGAATGTTTAGGATTGATTTGTCATAGTCTCACAGTTTTAGAATCCCTTAACTGAAGAAAACAAATAATAAAAACTTTTTGCCGCTAATTTTTTTTTTGAGATCATAATTATTCGTCTTAAACAGTGCAGTATTTCAAGTTTATGAAATCATCCTGATATGATATTCTGAATTCTAAGCTTAAATGCTTTGAAGTGTAAAAGAATATAGAAAGCCAATTATACATTTTACATTCTGTATCAAAAATAATGACATATAAAACTTTATTATATAACAATTATACATAATAATTATTAATAATAATTTTACAATGTTTAAAATTTGTAACATCTATTTTCATGATTATATGATGATAAAATACATAATAATACTACAATAGAATTGGTTTTGTTGAATAGAAAAGGTGTTCATACTGTTCTCTACATCTATCTATCCACCTATCCAACCTCCCATGACTAGATTGTTCCCTATTGACAAAATATAATAGGAAGACTATGATAGAATATGTTTTGAATGGAAAATGGGTGATATTACAGGCTATTATTGCTATTATTGTTATATTATAATGTATACAGAGTGCTTCAGATAGCTTCGGGCATAAAAATACCAGTGTTTTAATATTCGTATCCATACTTTATATCAGTAACTAATTCGTTGGAACGTTTCGTCATTTATTTATGACTTTCTCAGCAACTTATTTTTATTGGTTGCTGATGAAGTCATAAATAAGTGATGAAACATATAAATATTATCAATGATAATAAATGAGAATGATATTTCGAAATAAATTTCGATTTTTACCTCAATTTCTCAGATCAATTTTGTGTATTATATATACCAAGTAGCCTTCATCAGTATGAATTAGTTAACCGTAATTACTCTTATTGTGTGTGTTACTCGTTGCTAATTTGGTAGCGGAATGCACATTAATATTTCCATATACCCACAATTTATACT
This sequence comes from Chrysoperla carnea, assembly GCF_905475395.1. NCBI lineage: Eukaryota > Metazoa > Arthropoda > Insecta > Neuroptera > Chrysopidae > Chrysoperla > Chrysoperla carnea. Next base: position 26,027,575 of record NC_058340.1, on the reverse strand, counting down.
GTTCTAAGTATTTGTCAATTTGTAATATCAGTTACGTCAGCCAATCGGCTTCATTCGGTGACCTTTATGCGAAATGATATTCGAGTATGTTTTGACGTTTAAAATTATAAATTACAAAAACAAACTGAAATCACAATTTATTACTAATTCTAGAAATGCAACCTTGATATTGCAATTTTTATTAAATCCGAATTTGGAATTGGTCCTTTGTCTTTAAGTTCATCGTTTGGTTACCCAGTTTTTGAATGTAGATGCTTTCATAAGCGTCTAATTCACTAGGATGGGGTACTGATTTTAAAAGTTTTAAATTCGATTTTTCAACTGTCCCATGATATGTTCTTTAAATCTTGTAATAATTTGTCTTCTACTTTGACCTACTTATTTCTTCGAACTATTAATTTGAATAAATTAAACATTTCGTCATTTATCTATGACTCCCCCAGCAACTTATTTTTATATACCTAGTTAACTATAATATTTACGGACATATTAACGTTTATAGTTCTACAAAATTTGAGCTTTAATAACTACATTATTTTTGGTCGAAGAATTTCAAATTTTGTATTTTAATACATTTAACGTTAATATTATTGCAAATATAAATAACGTTAGAGAAAAAATTCTTGAGTGGGATATAAATAAATGTTGATAATCTTCGATCTGTAGCTTCCTGGGACACTGTGTACAAATGAATGACGACTATTAAAATGTTTTTGTCAGAAAATGTCAAATAATTATAATTATTATGTCTATGTAATGGCGATGGTGCCCTAAACTCAATTATCAACTCTAAAACTTCATAAATATGGATATAAAGTTAAATCTATTTTTGAATTATAGCTGTAAGCTACTTATATAATAATTATTTTGGTAAATATATTTGGTTTAGTAAAAAACCTTAGCTCACAGTTATAAAATTTATAAATGCATAAAGAGGTGAAATGTAAAAAACACGCATAAAAAATGTGGGATATATCTTCCCTTGTGGACATTTTTAGTTGTGGACTAAAATCCCTTGTGGACAATTTAAGAAATCCAAATTTTGTTGTTTATTTTTTAGGTCGAAATTAGTCTGAAAAAATGATTTTTATCCAATCATATACAAAATAAATTCCGGAAATCTTGCAAATTCTTAAGGAATATTTTAAGGAAGTTGGGTATATAGAGTAACTTTGACCCAGCAAATTATTAATTAAATTCATTTAACGATAGAGTAAATAGTTTTTGAAATTAGTTAAAGTGGATTCGTGAAAGCTCTACACCGGATTTAGCTCTGGGATTAAAATACTTAAATCACTTTACTTTTAATAAAACAAAATCGTTGTCTTAGACCAAATTTTATTCATGATAAGAATCAAGTTCAAATTATGAAACGAAAATTAGGTAAACAATACATGTCAAACAAATCTAAATATAAATGCAAATAAATAGATAAACACTTTAAATCATTTCCTGCTATTAACCTAGTCCAAATTTTTTTATTTCATTAATATAATATTTTAAATAAATTATTTTAAAGATAACAAATCTTAAAATAAAAATTCATAAAAGAAAAATATTTTAATTCATCAAATGTCAATAAACTATTATAATAAAATTGATAAAAGTTACTACTTACTAAGCTCGTCTCTGATAAAAGACTTAAAGGAAAATTCATATTTGTTTTCTTTTTAAAGTAACAAAAAACTGTTCGAAACAAGTTATTGTTTCCTGCATTACGTAACTTCTAAAATCACATAAAATTACGCATCTGACATAAAGAATTTTTACAAATACGTCGCTACAGAAAATCTCTATTTTGAGTGAATTCAAAAGTACAAACTATATTCTGTGACTTCATTTTTTCTATTACACTCACCCTATTTTTAATATGAATGAAATGTACAGAACTACTACTATCTTCTTGGTAGCTCAATTGCTTAGAACGCTGGTCTGAATGTCATAGGCTGTGATCAAGACGACATCTAAAGTTTTGACTTCTTTCAAAAATATGTTTAGGTGGAAGATATGATTTCAAAGTTGGTAGAATCTAAGTAGTCTTGCTTTGAAGAGTTGGGAGACCTACAACTTAAAATATTCCATTGATTACGACTAATATGTTTTTCCCTAAGACCTACATTATTATTGTAGACAAGCATTGACATTGAAAGGCTTTCTTCAAGGTCTTTAAAGTAAAAATTCAACAAAAATATTCATAATACGTAGTTATTAATATCTTAAAGATATTTTTATAACATTATCGCGTATATAATATAATAGGATAAAGTGAATTAATTTTTATTTAAATTATATTTATGAAAAACTTTGCAGACAGTAAATGATTGTTATTTTATTAAAATATACTCGTGTTTATAAAATTATAAACTTTTGTTTAAATGATTATTACGAACATTGTAAAATAAAATATGCTGAGAGTTAATAATATTTATGACACTTTTAGTAGCTAGTAGGGTATTAAAAGTTCATTCATTGTTTAGAGATGTTGTTATATATTTACATCTCTGAAAGATACTAATTTTAAGTACTGTAAATAGTTAAACAAGTCATTCAGATTCATTATACTTTAGATACATTTACTTCATAAAATACGTGCAATTAACACGTATTTTATGTACAAGTATATTTGTAAAAGTTACAACGGTTCTCAAATGTTTTTTTAGAAAAATGACACAAAATCTTTGCCGGGCTTGTAAAATATGAACCTTTAAAAATTTTAATTAAAAAAAGACAAAATCTTCCTAAAGGTTACATATAAAACTGTTTCTGTTTCACAAGAAAGAGGCTCAACAATTTTCTTAAAATTGAAAAATTCTTAAAATTGAGATATTTTCTTCTACGGCATGGAAGTCGAAAAAGTTTTAATTTATTCACAAGTGAACAATCCAATTTGTTTTTTCTGGTCTGTTAGGAAGATTCTTGATTAACAAATGAAAAAATCCATTTTGTTTGTCAAGAATATGAGTTTTTTACCTTCATCTCTTCAAAAAAAAAATCGATTTTTAAGAACGTCCCATGTTTTAAATTCCCTAATATAAAATATTTAAGGACTGTTAAAATAAAAGTTGTCGTTATACACTTCTCAAAACCCTCCAGAGTTCAATGCGTATTTATTATTCCTCAAAAAATAACTCTCATACTATATCATTTGTTTCCTTTCCTACTGACATTGGGCCTTTTACTTTACCTTTCACAAGCACTCGATTGTTTTAGTTTTTAGGTCAAAATCAATAAGCAAACGATTTTTATCCAAATCGCGTACAAAACTATTTCCTCGATCTTTACCAATCTTCTTAGAAAATACCCCTTAAAAAATATGGAGAAAAAAAATCATTTTCTGAATTTGATGAAACTTGATATATTGTGTTATTCTGGTCCAATAAATACAAAATCGGCTTCATTTGACAATTGGGTGAGTGATTTTTCAGATACAGCACAAAATGTCGTACGAAAAGCTTTAATTTTAGAATAATTCTGGTGATACCTCCAATAAAACTTATCTAAATCAAATAAGCTAGATTTATATATAATTATTTTGGGGTTCTATTAGTTTAATATAAATATTTATTATCTATGGTTCTATTACCTTAAATAATCCAAAACCGTTTTTTTTCAATTTAGCGAAAAATTGTTAAATTTCAATATTTTATAGGATTAAATTTCTCTTATTCGAGTGTCCATAAATTAAACACGCTAAGTAGCTATATGTTAACCATATTTAAGTTGTCTGTCATTCATTATCCATGTCACTTTTCATGTAATAACTTAATGGAGTATCCCTTAAGTAGCCAGAAACATTAGCTAGTTTTTAAAACATCATCATATAAAAACTAATATTTGTCTCGTTTCTTTGTAATGGTGGATAAATATGCTAAATTTCATCATTCTTAAAATTCAATTAAAAATTTGGTATTGTAAATATTCAGAAAACATTAAATTTGAAATTTGAACAAACATATAACAGAAAATATAAAACAATATATACTTTTTAATAAATAAATAATTTTTTGTTTACATGACAAAGAAAAATTGATTACACAAACAATAATGGCGTTCTAGTTACACCACCATAGTAAAATGAGAAATGATTCTAATAATAATTTGTTATATGTGTAGATGAAGGTGGAAGATATGTAGTTGTAGACTTGATGTGAACATCAAACAACCTCCGTATTCTAGATCCATTTATTTTTCGAAAAAGTTTAAAACAAACCCTTAAGGATATAGAGTAGAAGTATTTTAGCTGTCTATCCCTTTGTATGCTTAGATCTTTAAAATTACGCAACTTTTAATAGGTAGAGTGATAAATACTTTAAACTTATAACACTCTTTCTTAAATCAATATCAAAGTGGTGGTCAAGGACATCAGATGAGATAAAAAGGAAATTTAGAGATCTATCATTTTTTGGGACAAATTTTTGGAAATATTGGAATTGAAATTGAAATATTTAAGTTGACTTTGTTCTTTTGAATCATTGTTTTGAATTACCTAATTATTTTACCATTTCACTTTTTGAAATGAATTGAGCCATGTTTATTTGATCAATCATTTCCATAGTAATTATTTATATATTAAAATTATATGTCATGCCTTTCCAATTTTCAATTGCCAATTTTCTAGTTTTTTTCGGGTACGGAAACCTAAGCTCGCACATGAAACATAGCTATGAACACTCTCCGTTATATTACCTTTCAAATGAAACGAAAAAAAATTAAAATCGGTTCATCCATTCAGGTGCTACGATGCCACAGACAGACACACACAGACACACATACATAGTGGCCAAACTTATAACACCCCTTTTTTTTAGTTCGGGGGTTAAAAATAACACTTTTCCGTGCATAATCACACGTTTAAAAAGTAACATTTTGCCGTTATTTTTATTTTGCTCTTTCGTCTAATGTAATACTTAAATTACAGTCTATATACAGAAGTAAAAAACCTAATATTTCATTCGTTTAATAATAATCATAATCAAAAATAATAAGATAAAATAATATTGTTTTGAATTTTCTTTTATGAATCATGAACCGTAAACTGTTTTTGTAATTTATCAAAAGCCTATATGTACAGAAAATTTAATATGATATTACATTGAATGTATTATTTTATACATATGCATTAATAACTACATATATACTAGGGTTACAGTCAAGGGATGAACGCTTTGTTGCCAGCTACTTTGTATTACATTAATTTAAAAATTTAAAGCTTTTTATACAAAACTACAAAAAAAATAAGAACAAAAAATTAGAATATAATATGCATATTATAATACTATAATGTGCAAAAAAAGCAAATGCTAGAGAAATAATTTCGAGGAATCAGTACAAAATTTATTCAGAAACTTAAAGGCGAGGTGATAGCAATAGAAATTTTAAATAGTTGTAGTAAAAATTGAAAATTTCTACGTGTCGGACATTAGTTATTATATAATTGAACATTTTTATTGGATAAAACAATTTTTACGGTTATTGTTTAATTGCCTTCTAATCAGATAAAACAAAAAACGGTTGTTTATAAATGTTTAGGCTGCTACTAAATTCAATTTTCCGATAACTTTGAAATACAATGTATTACTTAAGAAAATAAGAAATGATAATGTTGGCAGACTAAGGATCTATTTTCTTTCTTTTTTTTATGGAAATCCAATTTATGGAAATAAGCTTAACAAACAAGAACCATTAATTATAAAACAAAATATTAATCACATAATAAATGTCCAAAATATAAATACATATGGAATATATGTAAATAACAATTTTTTTTTAATGTTTAACATAGATATCAGTATACAATATTTAGATCGCTAACTTATCATAGAACGCGAATATAAAAAATTAATATGACATCCTTTAGAGAAAAATTAAAATCTTTTAACATAAACTTCAAAACATTTTTATATAAAAAGGATGTTAACATTTTTTACCCATTAAATGGTGGAAGAGCAGTTTATACACAAAATACATACACATATTTGGCATGTTATAAATACATACTTCACTGCGCCAACACCATTTTTTTATATTCTGTACAGATATATTATACATTATACATCAAATATATAGTTACATTATACAACGCTTAACAAATATTTATTAAAGTCCAATAAGACTTATATGAGGTTTTCTATTTAAAGGTATGAATATAAAAATTGTTATTGATAAACTCATTGAATAAGTAAATACTTCTGGTTGCAGATTAAATGATAAAAAAGTGTTTCGAAAAATTTCACTTTACTCATGGTTGAGAAACTAAGATACACCTTTGTGTACAAGAAGCTAACATGGATCTTTGTGCCTAATCGTTTGATGGTTGCGTAAATTAATAGTTTAGGATAGAAGAAGTCCTGCGTTTTCAAGATATTCGATATTGAGTTGCTAGAAAGATTTCAAATAAAAAATTTTGTCTGACTTCCTAGCTAGATCTTGATTTGCTGGTAAGAAGGCAAATTATTTATTGCTAATTATGTCACTAACGTTAACATTTTTCATATATTTATTGAATTTTTATCATTACGGTAGGTATACTTCCTTTTTAGTAATCTTGTACCCGGTAGTTGCATAACTATAAACGGTTATAAACGGTTAGTGATACAAAAAAAAATTAGTTTACAAAAAAGGTAGGTAATTTAATTATCTACAATTAAGGTTATTACGGTTAAGGAGATATAGGATTATTACATTTTTAAGGTAATTTTACGGTAAGGCTATAACATTTTTGGTCTAAAGTGTTCGGTTATGGAGATATAGCCAAAACAGTTTTCCTTAAAATGGAGGCACTTCTCCGACCTATTTTTGTAAGGATTTTGTACATTTACTTTTAGTATGTGATTACTAAACCTATTTAAATAATAAAATAACTGCTGTAACTTGTGAATTATGGACAAGAGTAACTAGCTACTTTCATATTGTTAGCAATCTAGTTGTAATTTGAAAATCTCTGCTATTTTATAGCTAATATATGTATTTTGGACTTTTTCGGCGTATTTTTTTCTCCATCTATAAATAAAAATAAATGTTTATTAAGCTATATATATAATAATATTAATAATATGATAGAAGTTACATACAAATATATTTTATATATAATAATTTTGTAAACTTTTCACATTAGATATAGTTTTTACATTATTGTATAAATAGGAATATAAATATTCCACAGTTTGACAGTTTTTGGTTTTCTATATTCATTTCATGTTTATGTAGTATAATATCTATCTATCTATATATGTTCTAATATGTATACTACTCTACGTACGTATGTTTGTAGTCTCTCTAGAGTCCAAAAACTAAACGTTAGTATTGGGAATATACAATAGTCGACGAATAATAATATAAATATATACTTTATGTGTATTGTAAGTAGTAGGTATGGTACATATGCTACCAGTCTTTACCAAATAAAATGATGATATCATATCAAAATGTTTATGGAAATAAATCATATTTTGATTTTTGAGGATATATAAAAAAAAACAAATGGTTTTGTAGTTCGTGATATACAAATATGATCATGAGTTTGTTATCAAGGCTTAATTTTGTGCATATATCGAAGCACATAAGTAGATATACAGTGTAACATTAAAATTATATTGTGCAATTCAAGGTCTAAGAAGATTGTACCAAATGGCGAATAACATTAAAATAATGGCAATTTCTCAATACACTTATAACTGATAAAGGGTTTTTTATACCATGTATACATGTAATATATATCAAGGTATACTAAGTTTAGTCTTTAGTTTATTTTGATATAGGTGTTCATAAAATCAACTAATTAGCCCATTTCCGCTTGTCTGTTTGTCCGTCTGTGTACACGATAACTCAAAAACAAAAAAGATATAAAGCTGAAATTTTTATAGCGTGCTCAGAACGTAAAAAGTGAAGTCGAGTTCGTAAATGACAACATAGGGCAATTGGGTTTGGGTTCATAGGACTCATTATGTAAACCGTTAGAGGAATATCTGTTATGTATGTGTGACATATGTGTAATGTGACAGTGTAATCAACAATGTCTATACATGGTATTTTAACAATTAACTTTGTCAATTGTTTGTTTTCAATTTGTTTTAGATATAGGTTTTTATTATAAAATTAAATTTTTACATTATTTCAATTTTTTTTTACTTTATATTAGTTAAAGTCCCTTATAGATGATACTTTTAATAGCTTTTTCTATCTCAACACATTGTACCAATTATCATATGAGGGTGACACTGTACACTTCAATGAAAAACGCACGTTACGTATTTTTGTTCGAACAAATAGAAAGAAACGAAAAAATTATACAGAAGCCAAAACTCGAGCCCGGGTCCACTGAAAATCCGATCTAATACGTTACTAACTCCGTTACTCCTGTTCTATGTGAGCTACACAAATTATATGTATGCTCCGCGTGTCTTTATTCTATTTGTATGTTTGTACATACAGGACACACAAGCAACTCGCACTACTAAATAAATCATACAAATTACATACATATTTAAATTATACAACTAAATTTTTATTTATTTCTCTCCTTTTTTGTGTACTTCATATAAGTCAGCAGGGCTAGGGATTTTTTTCTCGAAACGGGTTGATGGCACAATCCATATAACCACCGTTAATTTTCGTAATTGATCATCATTAGCTTGAAATCTTGGAAGATCCTTAGCTCATACTGTCTAATACCCAATTTTTCTAAGCAGGTGTTTTTATATTCACAAAAATATCATATTTCTTTCCAGCCCTGTGAATTCTGTTTCATCATTCTCTGTGTTTGAATTGAGTTTTGAAATTATCATTAGTTTTTAAGATGCAAGAACCAGTACATGCCTTTATCTATGTTAAACCAAAAGGAATAGTTTATTATTCAAAGTAGGAAATATTCTTTAAGTTTGACATTTATTTTGTAATGCATGACTGGCCAGAAAATGTATGTTAGAATTTTTGGGTCATATAAATTTATTATGTTTATTCCGAGATTTAATTGAGACGATTTTAGAATGCACATATGATAATATTGTTGAACTTTTACAACCAGTGTTTTAGGAATAAATAGTGTCTCTTTAGTTTATCCAGAGTAATATAATCAAAGCAGCTTTATTATAATAATACTAACTAGTTTATAAATCAAATTTACTTATTTTCATGGAGTATCCCTTAAAAAATTGCCAAAAATCGAGACTTTTTTTTTATCTCCAATTTCGAAGAAACTCTGGCCAAAACTTGTCCCAAAAAGTACAAAAATCGGGTGTATTTGATGACTGGTCGAATAATTTTTGAGATACGGACTAAAATCGATCCAAATGTTGCGATATCACAAAAAATCTGCATCCAATCATTAAATTAACCTGCTTTTTATACTTTTTGGATCAAAATTATCCCATCCACCGAGTTTCATCAAATTCCAAAACAAAATTTTTTTTTTTTGCGTTTTTCTCGATTTTTCAAAGGTAAAGTAAAATGCTTCTTTTTTTTTGCTCGGAGCGGCTAAGAAGCTAGATCGGGCCCTACCAAGTACTTATTTTCTTCAATTAAATATTGAGAGAGTTGAGAGAATATTTACTTGTTACAAGAGTATGAACAGCTAAGGAAAAGCGTTTACTTTAATCCAGTAATTCTTTTTTACTGATGCAGGAAATACACTGCATCTTATTTCTCTAGTGTTTTAATAATAAAACAGATTTGAAATAAAAGTACAATAATAAATTATATTACATATTGCATCTTTTAGCGGTTTATAATAATGTCGAAAATGAAAAATGATATTTGGTTTGAGTTACTTAGGCCACACTTGAATAACGTTCAATTCAAATTGAGGTTACCACATATTAATCCCACAATTGGATACCACACACATATATATAGATAGTACTAGATTCGAATAGTCTATAAATCGTTGTTCTATTTTATATATGTTTTAAGTAAATATTTTATATAATAATAGTTCATTCTATTTAAGTTTATATTATAATGTTATATAACAATATAATAAATTCATTATTATTGTTTAGTATCATAGCTAGGGAGGGCATCCAAAAGCTAGCACATTTAACAATAAGCATAATATATGGGGAAAATGTAGTACCTTGGATACAATGTTCTTTAAATCACTCTCTGTCTCAAAGTTATTTTGCCATAAAATAACTTTGTCTTAAAAGAGAAGTGACTGATAGTCGACTTAAATTGGGTTTCAGCAAGCCTTGAATTGATGGATATCAATACTGTTCAAATGTATGAATGAATTATCCCTTATCCCTTATATATTATAAAATAAGGATGTTTATTTGTTTGTTTATTTGTTTGTGTGTTTGTTACGTTTTCACACAAAAACTAATGAATGGGTTTGAATGAAATTTAACTATAGAGTATCTCATACATCAGAATAACACATGAGCTATTATTTAAACAAATATTTTTTTTTAAATTAACATTTAACTGCGCCATCAATATGCATCATTTTGAACCATAAATTAAAGATTTCTGTAAAAATGGTAAAAATACAATTCATGGTCATCTATTCTGATATACTAAATGAATTATGACTATTTTACATTTAAAAATTATTGAAAACAGTACATATATTTTAGCTGTATAAAACAATCTAGCCTATCTCTGTTTCGTGTGTTATAGAAGGGGGGTGAGTGAGAGCAAGGAAGGTGAAGGCTATAACACGGTGGGCTTTACCAGTCTTTACTTTAAAACAAAGCAAAGCATGCGGGCATCAAGCTAGCCTTAAATAAAAATAGCCTACTCTTTTAATGATCTCATCATTCCATTAACCACTTTTTTTAAGATTCAAATTGATTTCAGCTTGACGTCATTTTCCCAATATGAAAATAAAGTTTACAGTTTATAAGAAGTGAAGCAACCGAGAGTATTATTGCCCATGTGCTGAGCACTTATTTTCAAGTAAAATAGAAATGGTGCGTATTTTGTCCTTGTGTTTTAAACATAACTACACTGTCATATACTTTGGATCACACAACTTACTGTATGATAATAGATAAGAACTAATTTTTAAAAGTGTTTGTCCTTTAAAAAAACCAGTTGAAGCTGTTACGGCACAATCACATACGTTAAAAAGTTGCATGTTGAAAAGACTCTGATACAATCGATGGGAGTGGACCTTTTTCAATTAGGGCTTGATCCATGGTACATTATAATCTTGTACCATGTATCATTAATTAATCAATTTTAAATACAGATTTAGCGATAACTGTTTAATATTAAAAGTGTCGAAAATAGTAGTGTTATAAAGAGATACAATTTCATACTTAAGAAAATTTAGATTCACGCCACAACAATTTTCCCTATTCATTTGGTACGAATTTAATGATTTTGTGCTAGTGAGAAGGGGGAAACTGTTTGTTGTGTAAATGCTAACTGTACATTGTGCTTTATTCCCCAATGACATGTTTAATGTCACAACTTACTGCAAATGTACATAAATCTTGTAAAATTGATTTTCTTAGAAAAGACAATGAGACAAAATATTATCATTCAAGAGTATTTAGGGTCATTTTCCCGAAAATGTTCATATAAAATTTATTCGCCTTAACAATAGGCGACCAATTATTTTAATAGATGATCTTACATTTTAAATTCCAAAAAAAGCATTTGACAATCACAGTTCTTTCTTCAGCTTAAAGTTCTCTTACTTTTTTATGAAGTTATGAAGCATGATTTATCTGCGCTTCCATACTAAAAATGAATTATACTGTTTTAAAAGTTTCATTTGTAAATCAGTAAAATATTCATAAATACAAAACATTATCTGGACAATAGGGAATATTCATGAAATTTAAATTTGGTTCAAATATTTTTCTTCCGTAACTTTAATGACTGGACATTTCAACTAAACCATTATTTTAATAATTAATATCTTTTTAATTACTTAAAATTAATTAATAAAAGTACAAATTCAGTGTGGGCATTTAAAAACTTCTGAAACGGAAATTCAAATTTTCATACGGACGTGACATTATAGTACCTACGGGCTTATCAAATTTGTAGACATCCTATATGATATTAATTACTTACATTTTATATAGTATTTCATTAAATTATACTATTCTACGGCTTTTTATTAAAAAACTTAATAATAACGAGTGTAAATTCTGTGTTGTAAATTCATTTTTTTTTAAGTGTAAATTATACATTGATCTGTCACCAATTGACAGATCACGTACTTATACGTCATCAACAGAGAGCGCCAAAAAACTGCGTTTAAATATCTCAAAATTATAATGTATTTTAAATATTTTTTTACACTTAAATACAGGATTTTTAAGAAGTATTTATATTTTTTACTTTGTTATAACGGTGTAAACAATGAATTAAAAATATAAAAAATATACATGAATATTCTCTATTTTGAAATAAAACAATCTTTTGTAGAATGATAGAAAAAGGTTTAAAATTAAAATAACAGGTTAAAGAAACACGTAAAAATACCTATATATCCAAAATTATCGAAGAGTAAAAATTAAAAAATTTATAAGCATTTTTAAACGCTAGTTTACTTTCAATTAATAAAAGGTTTATTAAGAAATTATTTTAAGCTTTGAACAAATTTGTCACATGTTTCCGTTCTGGGATAGTAATCCTGAAAACAATCTGCTTAATCTTTAGAAATTTTCTAAATTTTTGCAAAATAAAAATTACAATTCCAAAATTAACCAGACAATTTTTCTTACGAATATTTACCCATTTATTATAGATGAATATTTTTTCAAAGAACTTTGAAAACATGACAAAAACAGGGAAATATTTTATTTTCATTGATTTTCTTTACTTTGAAACAAAAACAAAACAAAATGAACTATAAAATAACATAAATGTAATTGCCTATAAGAGAGAAAAACAATTTAAATTCACAATGTCAATTAATCTAGTTTTAAATATTTTAACAAACTATAAACAAATTCTTGAACAGACATATAAGAATTTAAAAACAAATAATTGAAAAGAAAGTCAATTGTTTTGTGTGTCTATAGACAGGATAGTCCACAAGAAAGGTTTCTTTTGATTTTCGTAATATATTTTCTAAAATCAAGCCTGGCAAAAGTCTTTCATAACTATGTTACTTTAAGCGGAGCATGTGCTTTGAAAACAACAAAATAAATACAAGATGATTTTTTCTTGTATCTTACATCGCAAATAAAAAAATTAATTAAAAAATGTAAAACAGTTTTGGCCTCTGTTGTCAACCATGCAATTTGAAAATCTAACTCAAGATATTTAAAAAAAATATGCAGTGACTTTTTCACCCTACGTGAATATTGAGCAAGGTATACACTCGAAAAGCTGTAAAACAGTTTTTCAAAGCTATAAAAATTTTGAAATTATAATTGCATTTAGAAACAAAACCGTGAAAAGTGAGTGGTATACAAGGTAACTTTTCGTGAAGAATTGTACGACGATTTTCGAACCTTAAAACGAAAATATTTTAGTTTAATCCTTACTATTATTATAAAAGTAAAATGTAATTCTGTCTATTTATAACATTTTTTCGCCAAAACCGCTGAACCAATTTTTATGATTTGCAGTTTAGAGATATGACCTTGTGAAAGGACATTGGGTCCTTTTTGTCGGGAAAATAAAACTTGATGGGATTTATTTGCTTTTTTTACATCATTGACTGTTTTTTTCTGTGATTGCCACCCGGAGAGTCAAGATGAGAACAATTACTAGAGCAGCGGCCAAAGGGTTCTTACCTTATTGTCCCAGGCATGAATGTAAAGTTGGTGTTAAGGAGGAGAGTTAAGCAAGGGAAAATGGATTAAAAGATAGCATGTTGTGGATTTGTCTTAAAAGTTGGTACTCTCTATATTGCGGGTGAGGTCAAGGTACGTTCTCTAAATGAATCAATTATTCACAAAAATATATTACTAATATTCATTTAGTGAAGTAATTGAAATGAATCTTTATCGCCAGTGAAGTCGAGGAACAAAGCTAGTAAGAAATAGTTATAATATATCATGCATTATTTTTGACGTAATAGTATGCATAATATTTTTAAATAGATCCACCCTGTAACTATTACGTATATACTATACCTAGTACGTATTCAGAACTATAGAACTGAAAATCTCATTTCACGGCGAGTTAGCCAATAAAGTAACGGTCTTTCGATAGTACATATTATTACACAAGTTGGTTATATTGTACAGAGAATGAAAGAAAATATATACAATACATAATATATAAATGTATAAAAGGAAAAATTGTTAGTAAATGTTTGAATACTTACACGTCATTATTTGTTTTTTCTAGAAAAAAGAGACTTTGACATTTTATTTTTTTTACTTATATTTATTTTTATTGTAACATTATAAATTTATAATTACAGTTTTTGTATAAATAGTTAATATTTAATTAATATATAATTATTTTTTTATACTATTAAAAACATAATTATCTATATTGTTATTTAATAAACAAGGATATTTACATTTAATTCTCAACTTTATGCAACTTGTAAATGTTTATTTTTATTAGGCAACTTACATATTATAACTGTTAATACATTACTACCATAAGTAAAAAACATAGGAAATGATAATTTGATAATTTGCTAAAGCTTGAACAAATACATAAATCGAAAGTTTGATAACCCGAAAAGTTACAACCTTACAAATTTTTCTTTTTTGAATTTTTCATGTTGTTTGGATGATTATCTTCTTTTCGATATAATGAAGAGGCTAATTCGATAACATTTAAATAAAGTATAAAAATGCAACAAAACATGGAACCCTTCGATTTGCAATTATAGGAACCATAAAATTTTTTTTTCGTAATAAATATATGTTTTTATAAGCGCTGTTTTATGTGCTTTTTTGTATTTTATAGATCTTTGTTGTATTTTATACTTATTTCGTATATTGAGTGTTTCTGGAAGGAAATGACCTCATCACAATTTCTGCTTTAACCTCATGATAACTGTTATCCCATATATGACACAAAATATTTTACAATCACCTGCCACATTTTATGCTCACCTGCCACAACACCTGAATGTAACAACTCTCGAAATATATTCTATATTTTCAACCCATTAAAGAGATTTCCCTGAGGTTTGATACATATCAAAATAAAAGTATCGGAAAAAGGAATCGAATGATTTTAAAATGATTCAGGTATTGTCTCCAAAACGTTTTGGAAACTGAGCATTTAGCCTTTACCAGGGGAAAAAAACTATGAAAATGGCGTAAACGAATTTTTTGATACATTTAACTATATGAACAAAAAAGTACAATAAAACTATTTTACCCTTTATTGTAGATTGAAAATACTATACAGTCGGCTTCGACATTTAAATGTAACTGGAAATAAAAGTTTTCCGAATAGGATTGTGGAACGAGTGATACATATTATACCGATGAACTAGATGAAAAACGAATGAGCGGTTTTAGTTCGATTTCTCCAATTGAATTTTAATGCAATGACTAAGGGTAAATGGATTTCGATACATGATGACTAGAGTTTAGGTATATTTTGTTTTTTTCGTCTTTCATATATATATTCTTTGTTTATTTATTTTATTTTGTATTTGTTTGATTAAAAACTGTTATGTCAGTCAGTGCCCAAATATACCTACCAACAACAGGGAAAAAAAACTTTTGTTTTGCTATTCACTTAATTAGCGTTTTCCTTTTTTGCTACTAAAATTATTTTTACTTTTATTTTCATTGTTCTTTCAACATTCGGACAACCACGTAATTGAACATTTGTTGTGGAAAAAAGTACCCTTATACAAGAATGTCGTTATTAGGATACTCAATATTATATTTAGTTAACATTTAAGGAAAATTAGTTTTACTGCAGTTTCAACCATAGAACTAAAGAATAATTGATGAAAAAAGACTGTTTGTCGAAATTTGTCTACTCGAAATAAACGACTGGGAAAACCTAATCGCTTCTCTACATAGCATGTGGATTTTCATACATTGCGACATTGTGAATTCATTTAATACTAGAAATAATAAACTCTCGATAAAAAAGTAATTTCTTATGTATTTGAAGTATTTGTCTGAAAGTGTTCAA
Source organism: Chrysoperla carnea (assembly GCF_905475395.1). Classification (NCBI taxonomy): domain Eukaryota; kingdom Metazoa; phylum Arthropoda; class Insecta; order Neuroptera; family Chrysopidae; genus Chrysoperla; species Chrysoperla carnea. The sequence goes on along the minus strand of NC_058340.1, from coordinate 26,011,546 downwards.
ACGCTTTTGGATGAAAATTGAATCAACCAGAATCATCAGCTTCTCCTGGATGAGGAGGGATCTAATAAATAATAAAATATGCCAAGATTTGTTAAAAATTTTAGAACAAGCAACTTTAATAAGCATTTTTCAGTGCTTACTGCTTCCACCATAAAATATAACAACTTTCAATAACCGAACCAAAAAGTTGACTGTTTCACGTCAGGAATGTTTAATTTTGAAATTTTCATTATTCACCAAATTTGGATTTATTTTCTATTTAGTTAAACATGCAAAAATTATATATATAATATCCATTATCCGCTACTCAGCGGATACATTAAGAAGACTGCCGGAATTTTCGACTTTTACAGAATTATAAGTATTTGCTGTATTTTAAACGGGATATATTTCTTTGACTTTTCAACAATTTGATATAGTTCGTAATTAAAACGCATCAAAATCCTTGGGAATATTTTATGAAAAGTAAATAATTGTTTGGGAAATGAAAAATAAATACTCAATAAATTATATTAATTTTCAAACAATAATAATAAATAATTCAATAAATATCACTTTTTACGTATCGATAATGTAATACTTAATTTAATACTTAAAAAAAAAATATGATCAATAACAAACTAAACAATAATGAACCAGTGATAACAGTTGTAACAGCATGAGAAGCTAAAACAAATCATAAAAATTAATTACAAAAGAGATCATTATTTGTAATTATTATATCGAAAGTATTTAGACGCACATTACAAATGGGATACAAAAATTGTGTTTGCAGGAGGAAGACAAAACATTGTGGTGTGTTCAGAAACAATGAATTGGTGTATGTTTATTTTTCTTATGTACTAATTTTTTGAGATAGACGTCATAATACCTTCGATATTTAAACTGAAGTACATTGACACAAAATTTCAAAAATGAATATTGGTGGAATATCGGTTACCAAAAATCTAATCACTGTGATTATGCCCCGACAACTAGCTTCCACCATAATTTTATTTTGTTAATATTTCTGGTAATTTCGTATCATTGTCTCCAAGTCTAATTGTACAGCTGAATAAAACTTACCTATAATGCATTGATTTCTATGTTCAATAAATGGGCTGATGCATTTGCATACATTTAAAATACATTCTAATTCCCCAGCTTCTTCTTGATAACAATCTATATCACGGTTACATGGACCTCCAAGACCTGAAAAAATTATTTCAAAATACCAATATTAATCGGACCAAAGATTGTATAAGAAAATTTATATAAGGGAAACACTGTTTACGCATTGAGACGTTTTTTGGCAGTTATTGAGTTTATTTGCAAGTTATTGAACAATTTGGCATTTGATAATTTGATTTTGGTGTCAAATACCCTTTCCTTACCTTATTTATCTCCGTTTTAAAGTATTTGGGGTGTCACACTATAAGATAACAAAAGCTATTTATTTATCAAGGGTTGTGTTAAAGTCGTGCCTAACAATTTATGCCCTCCGAGAATTTTCACATGCTTGGACTTTTTATTTTTGTCGGGTACTGTCCAAAATTTCTTCCAAAGAGTCGGATGGCGAAAATCCTGCATTGTCAAAGGATGTTTGCATTTTTTATTCGATTATCTTCTAAGTCGAAAATTATCTTCAATGCCTATTAATCAATTGTAAGTTTGCCACACAAAGAACTATTTTCCAGTGTCTCTCTTGGCCACAACCTCTCAAAAATTCTGTTATCTCAGTAACTGACAAATACTACATCTAATCCTAGATCAATCATAAAATAGCAAAATGTTCTCTATTGAAGAAAATGACTTACCGATATTTTTTTCACATTTCATACTGATTTCATCATAATGTGACATGTCATCACATACACAAGTTGAATTAGAACAGATTGCATGTACTCCCATAAGTTTACGACATTGATTACGATGTTCACAAGTTTCTGATGTACGCGAAATCATTTTTAAGCATTCTGTTTGTAATTCATTATCAACGTATCCCGTGTCACAGACACATCTATTATTATCACATTTCGTATTTGGAATATGTAAACAATTGTTCGAATCTTCGCAAAATTTATTTAAACCTAAAATAAGAATATTTTAAGAAAATTATTTAAACATTCGAATATTGACATTGTTTAATAATTAAGCTTCTCGTCACCAAAAGTTTAAAAATTACACCATTTTAACGATATTCAAAAAGGTAGATAAGTAAAGCTTTAATTTACAAATTCTTTTCGTACACCATTTTAAGCGATATCTCAAAACTACAAATCCTATCTTAAAATACCCTCGATTTTCGAGTTTTTGGGTAACAATTACCTTATCGAATACATTATAGGCGGCTGAGTACTAACCTGCTTTTCGATAGCATTTACCATCTTTTTCGTAATGAAATATTTTACACACACATGCATTTTTACTTGAGCATACACTTAAAGGTATTTCTACACATTGAGCATTAATTTCGCATGATTCATTTAAACTTTGAGCAACTGAAAATCAAAATTCAATATTAAAATAAGTTTGATTCATACTCCAATGAAGCTTAATTAGGAAATTATCCTAGGTAAAAATTAATAAGACTAATTTTCTTCTTTTAATTTTGCACTGAGAAAAATTCTGGCCTTTCTTTTTTTAGATACCAAAATAGTGAAAGATGTTACAGAAATAGGTTAATTAAAGAAAATGAAATAAACCGCTCACTTTTTCAAAACCTGATGGAATGTGCTTTTTAGGTATCAAATATCATTCGTAAATCATGAGTTAGTTGCGCAAATGTTGTTATTTGTTCATGAATAATTAAATGACCACGTAAAAGTCCACGTAAAAGTTGACATAAAAAATTAATAAATAGGCAACTTGCTTTACGTATAGGTGAGTGTTTATCAAATAATCGAAAAACTATTATAACTATTAGAGTTAAATATGATAATCAAATGTATAACATACACATAATACAAGTTCCCTCTTTATTAATATTTTAAGCTAAAGTTTTTCAAGATCTGTTTTATTACATTTGCTCAACTCATGGGTTTAGTGATATGACGAATGATATTTAACACCCAAGAAACACATTCCACCAGGTTTTAGCAAAAAGCGAGAAGTTTATTTCATTTTCCATAAACCTGTTACATCTTTGAGTGTACTGAAATATCTCTCAGTTACTCATTTGGTTTTCATTCATTAGCGTCGATTCTTTAATTAGATTTTAATAAATGTTTCTATAAAGTATCATTTGTTTGTCATTTAGGATTTTGAGATAATAAAAAAATAGACTTTCCAAATACCTTTTAGACAATTCCTCTTTTGGCCAGACACAATATGACCATCATTACATTCGCATCTATTATTTTGACAATGTGAATTAATAATATCACAATTTACGTTAAAATCACATGATTCACCAATTATATTACGCACATATCTAATACAGATTGTGCTCTCACTACCACATACACAATTATCATTCTGGCATGTAGCATTTTGTGAGAATTCATTAATGCAATCTTCATCCGTGTAGCATGGATATGAAACTAATGTTGGAAATACTGAAATTTTCATACAAAGAAAAAACTTATGAGCTTATATTTGTTGTACGATAATAACTATGCTTCGAATAATCATAAATTTTCTTAAAAAGTTTCATCAAAATTCATCAAATTGATTTTCATTCAAACCTTGGTTCTCAAAGACATTAAATCTAATTATTTTGATTTTTTTGTCTCGTTTGAAATGTAGTTTAATGAAGAGTGTTCTTAGCTATGTTTCCTGTACGAGTTTAGGGTTTCGTACCCGGGATAACTAAAAAAAAGGCGACGATTCTCAAAACCGTTTCAGTTTGGAGAAGGCTCTAGGGAAAAGGGTAATTTAATAAAGAGTGTTCTTAGATATGTTAGTGCGAGTTAGGTTTTTTAAATTTAGTAAATTTCACTTGTATATAGATAAAGAGACAAGATATAATATACTAGCTTGATACCCGCACGCTTAACTGGGCTCAAAAGTAAAAGCCACCGCTTTAAAGCCTCCACCTCTCTTGATTTCATTTATCCCCCTTCTATAACACTCGAAGGGATTGTTTTACATATCTAAAATATATACACAGTTTTCAATTTTTTTTAAGTTTAAAATAGTCATAATTCTTTGAGTATTTCTGAGTATTGTTTTACATTTCTTGATTTTTTACAGATCCACTCTTTTAAATTTTTTAAGAGTTTTATGTGGAAAGGAGCAGCTTTTATTTTTGAGTGCCAAAGACAATGAAATTTGTTTCAGTTTAATTTCCCTCCAATTATTTGGCAAACTTTCTTTTACAAATATAAACACAAAATAATTGTATAAAAGAGGACATTTTAAACATTTTGTTAATTTGGATTTAAATACAAATCAAAAACTATTTAATACCTGATTGTTGTTGAAACGTTAATGAAGATAACATAATTGTTAATAATAAATAAACAATAAAATATTTCACCATGTTTTTATATCACTCACATAAGTTTATAATAGAAAATTTTAATAAATATTTGTAAAAAAACTATTTAATAAATAATAATTAATAAATTAAAAATCACAGCATGTGATTGTATTTTGTGTTAAAAAATGTGTAATTCCCTAGACCCTATTGATTATAAAATTTAATATAAATTACGTAATGTATTTTTGTTCATTATGAATATTATTAAATTAATAACAATTATCTGTAGGCTGGAGCTATGAACTATCCGTTTTTGAATTTACAAAATATGATGAGCAAATTGCTGTTTAGATCTTTTAAAAAATTGCCATCAAGCCACCTTTTGATAAATATTTGATAAAAGTTCATTAAAATATTTGAGCAAGCGCCCTATCAAAATATGAAAATAGAGGATGCCAACGATACAGATCAATTCAATAGCATACAATCCCATATATATCGACACCCTTCTAGAAGATCCTAAATAAAAACGTTTTCCACCTTTTGTAAACTCAATAACGATTAGCAACTAGCATTTAGCCAAACAAACAAACAAAACTATATATCACACCACTACACCAGAGATTATCCGCCATTCATTTAACTCTCATTTACTAATTGCTAATCTTTATCGTAGACTGGCAAAAACTATTTCCTTGAACACTTTAGAAATACAACTAACGAGGCATACACTAAAATTATAACAAAAGTAAATATTATATTCAAGATTCAACGTACAAAATAGTTATGTAATCATTTTTAAATACAAACTATTTTAAATGTTTAGTCTTCTGATTTCTGAAAAGTAAATATTACGTCATAAGTAGATATTTAACAAGAAGTGAATTATTCTATCACTTTGGTTTTTAAAGGTGGTTAAATTATATACAGAGTGTTCTGTTATTGATAGCAGAAAATTATACCAGTAAATTAAGCTTATCAAGACAAATGGAAAAGCTTTTTACCAAATTTCGATCTGAGGCCTGATTCGGGAGATGTGGCTATGGGAAAAATAGATAAATTTATGAATTCACAGACCTATCAAATTCATTAAATTAGTAGGTGTCACTTTAGAATATAGAGAGGACTATCATAAAACAATAATTGATTGTAAATTGATTTAATTAACACTATAAAAAATCAACCAATTATTACCTACTAGCTGGGAACTACCCGCTTTGCTGGACAACATCCCCACTTGCACCCCTCCCTCCACATTTCCTTGCGTTGGATAACAGTTTTGTAATGTACACGTCATGCTCTTTTATTTGATACCCCACTTAGGTATATTTGTAAATTTTCGATATTTCCTTCCCACTTTCTCGCTACACCTTTCTACCCTCCGAAGGTTAAAAAAATTTCTAAATGTAATTTAAAACATTCTGACCAAGTTTTGAACTATTAAAAGCCATAATTGAAAAATATGAATTTTTTTATTCATGAACACCCCCGCAACCCCCCTTGTGGGTGGAATTTCGTAAAATCCGCTGACCTCTACTTGGCAAAAGGAATATTCCTGCCAAATTTGAAGTCTCTAGGTCTTATAGTTCCAGAGATATCGTGATGAGTGACTATCTATATCTATAGAAAGTCTCCTGTATATATATATTTATAGATTTAAGATTTATAACTTTAGGGATTACTTGTATAAGAAATTTTTGAATTCCTTCGTTCATTCTAAAAACTCGTAGGTACTAATTTTTTTGTAAATTATATATAATTTTGTACATTAATTTTTTTATTATAATCAAAAAAATTAATGGCTTTTTTTATGAACAAATATTTAACAAACAAATTTGTCACATACATTTAGGATAATAAATATAATTATTTATTATCAAATTATATGATATTTACCTAATAAAAATGCATAAACATGAAATACAATAAAGATTTTACAATCAAAAATGTTGTACCTTTTCCGTATATGATTGTATCTATCACCAGAGGTTTATTGTACCTACTTTTTAATAGAATTTTTATTATACAAATATGAAAAACTGTGTCAATTAGTCTTCTCTTAAAAATCAATCTAATTTTTTTGTTTTTACTTTTTCCCATAGCTCTCATTAGATTTGTATTTCGTAGCGTATTTACCAATTCCACTATGAGATCAGGTAAATGGTACAATATTATGAAGTACCACTTAAAATTTTCCAAAATCTAAAACCAAAAATCCTAATTTTGTGATTAAAAGTGATGGTAGGAAAATGTACAGATTCCCAAATATAGAAGGCTCCATAAATCACTTGGCCCGATCAGGGGGGGGGGGGGGGGTATTAGTTCAAAACCTACGCTTAGCTACGTCAGGGGAGGCTTACAATGAAGTTAAGTTACGTAGTTTTCTTGACATATTTTTTTGGAACCATTTGGCACATATTTAACATCAAAAATTGCCGATCTTTTAGAAAATACAAAATATATTCTTGACTTAATAATAGAAAAAATATGTTCCATCCGAGAAGAGAGTCATAGTAAAGGCTATGGTAGACTATCTACATAGAGGAAGGGGGGGATATAAAGAGGTTGGAATGAAGCCACGTAGTTTATGAAAACTGAAACTCATTCATTGGCTTGAACATGATTTACGTGTTTCAAGGGTTCACTTTTCTTTATAAAATAATTTTTATCCAAATGTTCAACAGTCAAATTTTTATGGTATTTTTCGATTTGTTTCACGTTGATAAAAAGACAGAGGCTTAAAAACTAAAACCATGAGTTTGGCAAGATGTTTCAGTATTAATAGAACTCAAAAATTTACTCTTTATTAAATTTAGAACTAAACGATACGCTTAGTAGTAATTAATTACTTAGAATATAACCAAAACCCAAATATGTTATCTTGTGGCTTCCAATTTTCCTAAATGTAAATATTATTTATTTAAGATCATTTTAATCTATGTCTAGAGTTTCATCAATTAAATTTCTATAGCAAATCATTCTGTAACTACTTTTACTTGTATAAAACCACGATTACTTTATGAATACATTATTAAAATTAAGCTCATAATTTTTAGAAGAAATGCTCAGGCTTGAAATTAATCACTAGCGTTTTAGAATAAACAAACCACGATCATATAATAATGTAATATATGAGCCTCTTATAGTTACGAAAATGCCATCATGTATCATTTAAAATACGCATATAACAAACAGTATATGGTAGGTATACTAATATGAATTATATGATTTAAGAGGCTCTGTTAGCTATACCAAATATTATTATAAGGTATTTTATCAAATCCCATATCAGTACTTATACTGACAGTCAGAAATTAAACATGATTAGTATCTGTACCCTCAAAGGGATTAAGTAACATTAACTATCAAGTAAAATTCATTCAATAGAACCTCTTGGCTTTATTCTTACAAATAAAAAAGAATTTTTTTAAATGTATTTTCTGTATATTTGCTTTTTGTATAGAAATAAAGCTGATAAAATTATAAAATAAGTGCTAACATCAATTAGTTTTAACGAAAATTACTTTCGCTGCAATGCTTCAAACTTTAATCTGGTAAAAGAAGATACATTTATATAAAAAGACTAGCTAACTCTCTCTCGTTTTCTATTGATAATTTATAGAACTTAGAAGTGAATTCTGAAATTGAAACACAGCGCTATCTGTTGAATACTTACCCAAAATAAAAATAAGATTGTTTGAGGGAAATCGTATAACTTCCACCGACATCTACTGATTTATAGAACTTAGAAGGGAATTCAACCTTTTCTCTATAAAAACCTGAAATTAAAAAAATTGATGCTCACTAATAAAGATAAAAATCCTGTCTTTAAGGTTGGAGCAAAAATACACTCCTACAAAATTTCATTAAAATCGCGCTTTAGTGATTTCCGGGATTACCGTAAACGAAAATAGAGACAACGGTTATGATTCGATATGACCGGCTATGACGAGGAACCGGTTATGATTTGAAAGCATTTTTTTACATTTTAGAAAAATAAATTATTATTAGCTCGAATTTATTTAGCTGTAACTCCATTAATATGTCTCAAAAAATTTCAAAAAATCTAACTTCGACTTTCATTTTTCTCAAGTCTACTCAGAAGCATTTAGAACAATGAATTTTGACAAAAAGATTTTCTATCATCATAAGAAATTTTAGAATAACTGGTGTATTCTTATTTATCTTTTTATAAGGACTAATTTTAACAATTTAGTAGGAAATAAAAAACGAAGCAAATTTAATATTAAAAATAATTTATTTATTTATTTATTTTATTCAAAAATATTAAATATCAAATCGTTCCAGCGCCACTTGAAATCCTTCCTCCATATACTCTTCCTTAGTCACACATTTAGCATAAAAATCAGGATCAGCACTCTGAGCAATACCACCTTCATACGCATAAGTAATAGGATCTTTTGGCGACGTCACTTGTACATCATAATAACTACTAGTCATTGCACGTACATCTTTCTCTAAACGCTCAGCAAAATTTTTAAATTTCGTTGAACCGCCCGTTACAACAATATTCTTAAATAAAACGGAATGTGTTTCTTCTGGACATGCATAAATCGATTCTAATACTGCTTCAGCAATACCTTTTTGTTCTAAACCAATATCCTGTGGATGGAATAGTATTTCAGGAATGGTAATTCGTTCATTATTCATAATTAAATTTTGTGTTTCATATGAATTCATGTTATCATTATTTGAATCTTGAATGTAACCACGTTTCACTACATTATAATCTGGTAGCACGTATTCCTTAAGGATATCATTTGCTTTACCACGCAATCGAGTTTTTTCTAAATCACTTTTGAAATCTAATGAAACATAGCAACAATCTTCTTTGCATTGATTCATTACATGTGTTTCATCCATTACATTTAATTGTCTATATGAAATAATTTCTTTCAGTTGATTCGTTAATACTTTCCCCCCAACGTCAATCCGTCGAATCGCACTTCGAACTTTCACACCGTTAATATACGGAACAATATGTGTAAAACTAAACCCTGAATCCACTACTAGACATCCTAAATGATTATCATTCGTTTGAGAATAGTTAAAATGTGATAAATCAGTAGCGTTACATCGTAACAATGCAGGACATTCATATTCCTCAAAGAATATTTCGGTGATACCTTCTTGTATTGATCGAAAATTAAATATAGGTTCGGTAATAATCACAGGAACTTCATTAAAATTGACTGATAAACATTCATCACTAAAAATGTAATCCCACACAGTTTTCTGTGTATCCCAATTAATTAAATATCCCCTCTGAAAAGGTAGAATGTAATAAAGTCCCGATGCATCCGTACATTCATCTATTTGATTCCCAATAAAAGCACGTCGCCTTTCGGATTTCACTTTCATTATACAATTTGGTATAATCATTGGTGGTATTTTCGGTTGATGTGAATATCCACATTTTGCTGTATAACCTCCGTTATCTAATATCAATGTTGGTGTACCACCTGTTGTTGTAATTGACGATGTGGACTCACTACGTGTATTACGTTTATTACCACGTGGCGTTATCGGCGACGGATTTGATGATGATGATGATGTATTTTTATTACGTTTTGGTTGGACCATTGTAATTGTTCTTGTTTAAAATGTGAGAGTTTCAGCAAGTTTTTGTCCATAAACTGAAAATAAATATTCAGAATTAATATCGAATTCTCGAAATTAAGATAGTTGTTATAGGGCGCAGTCAGGAAGAATTGTAGGTTCAGTGTACAATATGCGATGCTGGAGAACTACAGCTAGTTGAAAACTATAGATAATAAAACAATATCTATGACGTAAGAGTCGAGAATGGGGCCAAAACTTTCCAGTATAGTATTAACTTTCTTGGCCTGATACTAACTACAAATCCGAATGGTTAGTCCTTTCCACAATTAAAGTAATAGAAAATACCTTAACTGCAGTACTCATCTTTGTATAATTACTTAAATTAGAAATAGTATTTACTCTCGTACAATTAAAATAAGGATTCAGATTAAGAGTTTAGATATTAAAACAAAATAATATGAACAATTATTTCGTTTAATATTGTGTATCGTTATTTTATAAATTATTTACTTATCTTACTACGGACAAGTGAATAGAATTAAGAAAATATTCGTTCGTTCGTAATTATTTTAGGCATTTTACTACTAAATTTTGTTAGATAGTGGTTAAAAGCTAATACCGTAAATATTTTAACTAATGTATGGGTACTTAGAGAATAATAATTCAAAATATTTTATAACTACAGCAAGTCATAAAACTTGACTAAATTTCAAACTTAAAATTACAATTATAAACCTTAATAAAAAGCGTAGTTGTATAGTAAGTATGTTTAAAAATTAATATAAACTTTAACGTGTTGGCGTGTCGGCCATATTATAATGGGTGATTCATTTAGAGGTGCTTTTTTAAAAACTAAAAAAAAAATTATCGGGATATCTTTATTATCATACAAAAGAAGCATTCTTCACATTGATTTTTTTTATTTCTTTCAAATAATGTCCATAACAGCGGTTAAGATTCTGCAGTTCCAATTTTCAATGACCCGCCCGAGTATTTCGAGTGGTAATTTGCAAATAAAGCTTGTAATGTTGGCTTCCAATTGCTCAATCGTACCCAGTTTATCCATATAGGATTTTGACTTTTCATAGCCCCAAAGGAAAATAACTAAGAGTGTGATTTCACAGAATCTAGGCGGAATTTCACGAAATTGTTCTCGCAATAAAGTCATGGTTTCACGAATCGATGATTCTACCGGCTCAAAAGCCACACCAAACCGTTATTTTATCTGAATTTAATGGTAGCTCTTGAACCTCTTCATGTTGCTCTTTAGACCAAATACGGCAACCAACTGACTGATAGTTTTCGTGATGTACAAAATGTGCCAATTTCTAATATATTTATATTATTTCATACTTATATTATTGATGTAGTTGAAATAAATTAAATAGGGCGAAATTGGCCTTTTTTGAATTTCCCGCTTCTCACTGCAATAACCATCCCCCTCCCCCTATAACATCTTCTTCATAATCTACCGGGCGAGAGACCCGACCGAGATGGCAGCCCTAACCGGCTCGTAAAAATTAATATATATTTAAAGTGATTCATTTACAAAATAATCACATTGCTGTTTATTCTCTTATAGTTGTTGATAACGATAATAATAATTATAATAATAGTACACAAAATATTTACAGATAGAGCTGCTATCTAGAACCATAGTTTTAGAACAGTAGTATTTTGGTATAGTATTGTTCGTTGTAGTAGTATCATCATCACCATCGCATCATGTAATATAAACTTTACATAACTCCAACTATACTTAATACTTTATTTGATTTAAGCTCATAGTATTATCCAACAACATGTAAACCATTTATCTAATACATTTATTGTATGTAGATAGATATGTATTATAAACAGCCAGCCAGCAAGTCTACTCAAATGGTGTAAGTCCATTTGTTATATAGTAGGAAGATAATAATAATTGTGAGCTTAAACTCAAAACTAGTAGTTGTCAAGTGGACATACCATACATATAATACAGTACACCAAATTATATAGTGTGTTACAGAATTGTAGGGCATTATTTAAGGTATCTTCGATAAAATAGTCAGAATCATGAATCGTAAATTTCGGATTCAAAATAAATAAAACATATTCTTCCATAAAATAATACAAGGACTCTCTTCTTAAAAGCATTCTTCAAACGAAAAGACGGTTTTGTGAACATTTTATAGAAAATGCCATCGTTTAGTAGATATAAGTACTTGAAGTAACACGGTGAATCCAAAATTTACGATTCATGAATCCGACTATCTTATCAGGGAAATATTCCCTAGCACAAAATTGACCCGTCAGTATACTCGCGTTATGAGCATTTTGTTCCAACTCGACAAACGAAGAATAAGCTGTGAAATTAATTCAGGCCAACACAAAATAATCTAACAATGGCAAATCGACAAATAACCAACGAGCACCCTATTAATAAAACTTCAGGCAATTTAAATTTTGACAGATTATTATGTATTACTATTGATCCTATAAAAACAAATAATGAAAATGGCGAATTCCAAAATGGCACACCATGCAAATATAACGCATACTTGTAGTGTGTGTTGCATAAGTAAATATAAATATTACATTAGATTAATAATTACATAATGTTATAGCACCTGTCTCATTTCTTTTACAAAAATTTTAAATACTTAGCGGTTTTATCGTATATTTTATGCTACAGAATAGTGCCCACAATTCTGGATTCCCTGTATACATAAACTTACGTTGTTAGAAAATGATTTAAACATGATAATAAAAACTTAAATTATACACAAGAGACAATAACTATTAAAAGATAATCGAAACGCCACTAGTGATAAATAATCAAACTAAATATATTGAGTTAATTTTATTTGACAAAGATAAGGATTTTGTGTACATCTAATATTATGTTATTCATATGTATTTCTTAAAACATTAAATGAATTGGGTCAATGTAGCTTTTAAAATTATTTGGAAAAACATTGGTAATCATTTTCGATTTTCATTAATGTCGTGTCAAATTTAAAAAATCTCAATTTAAAGATTAATTCAGGTTTTTTTTTTTAAATTCTCACAGGAAAAATGCTAAAAATCTCTAAAATATGTGAAAAGGACCTTGCAAGATTATATAGGAAAATGACTTTCTGTGAAACTTTTTCAAACCGCCCTCAAAATGTTCTTTGGATCATTTTGATCAAAAGCTCTCATTCAGATAGGGTATCAGGAACAGTAAATTAAGGTTGCTACCTGCTTTCATGCACACAGCACTGAAATCTCTTTAGCAGTAGATCTTATTTACGTGTCTAACTCTTTTTTGAAAGATAATGCTTTTTTAAGCTACTATCATTTGGTATTCTTCCGTTCACGTTCTGATTAGTCCGATAGATTGGTCAATGCTGATTCGCCAAAAGGTTAATCTGTTATTAAATAGAAGCAAAGTCAATCAACGAAGTGCGTGAGTTCTGTAATGAATTAATTCTTGATGCTGCTTGATCAGTACATCCAGATTTGAGTTGAAGTTTGCATTTGCGTCGGAGCTGAAGTTTGGGTTGGCAAATGAATGCATGCCTTACATTTCGAAAGAAAATCAAAAAATTTGAATCAACTTGTACTGTAAAACACATAAAGTACATACAATAAACAGTATACAGTTTGACAACCATCTTGTTAGCCATTTATAATATATGAAGTTAGACGTTCTTATGCATAAAACAAAGAAAACAACACAGAATTGTTGTATAGCAATCACACAGAAAGGCAAGTTTGGTGTGTCTATTGACAACGATCATACCACATAGAAGATAGTGACTTGAATAAAGCATGATCTCAATTAACACACCAAACCTACCTGGCTATGTATGACTGCTATACAACTCTGCTGGGATGTTTTCTTTGTTTTATGCATACGAACGTCTTACTCCATATATTATTATACTCTTCTTTCTTCATATATTATAAATGGCTAACGAAATGGTTGCCAATATGTATACACGAAATTGTATGGTTCTAGATATTCAACTTCAACTTTGATAGGGAATAGTCGACAATAAATCAGGTCAAGCATTTGACCAGATATATACACTCGTCTATTACAATTAAGTTCGGTTTACCATTATTGTTCAATGTTAATGACAAACACACTTATTATATTATTATTTAGGTTCACAGCCTGAGCCATCTACTATTATTGTTGCTTGCTTACTTGCTCGTTGTATTGTTTTATTGGAAAATGTTATATGCATTAAATTTATTATAATACTTATCATCATCGTTTTATAGTCTATTGACATAGTTTTCATCTTTAAATAACGTATGCAAGAAAATTTTAATTTATTTAATAATTGAATTATGATTTAATCTTTAATTAGATTCTTCACAGTGTTGTGTTTAAACAAGAAATGACGATTTTCGTCATTAAAATAATATAATATTCTGAATTATTTCCGTTGAATAAAAATGTACGAGATATTATACACTGAAGCCCTAAGTTATTTAAACATAGATGACTTGTCCATTTTGCTTTGAATAATTCAGACTTTGTAGACTTGTGCAGTTTTAAGGATTGAAAACCTAAATTTACTAAGGAAAAACTTCAAATAAGTAGAATAAAGATTAAAAGAGAAAATTAAAATAGTACTAAGAACCACTATATTGTATAAGACAGCTGCAATGCTGGCTTCCACAACCAGAACAAGACCATAAAAATAATTGACATGCCCAGATCACACGAAAAAAGGGCAGTAGCAAGATCGTACTCTCGGTCGATTGCTAAATAAATATAAACATTACCGAGCACTTAATTTTTTATGCGTCCTTATTTCTATTTCTTATTTACTTCTTCCGTCAAATTCTAACTCCCGCTCTATTTAGTTATTCTCCACTTGGCAGAAATAAACACGCAATTAGATTAGGCCTGGAAGCAGGTATCTTGATCGAACAAAATGTGGTAGGAAAATGTTTTATCGTTTCAAAACACAAAATAAACTGTCCATACACTGAGAACAGTGAAATTCGAAACAAGCACATTCTGATTGTTTTTCTTTAACTTTACATATTCTACTTGATTAAAAAGTCAAATATTTGCTCATATAGCACGTTAACACGCGATCTCTTAAGCCAGTGTCTTTTAGCCGGAAATTTATACTGTGTCTTAATCCGATGTAACTTGATCGCTGTAATAACACCAAAAGCTTTTATAAACAAAAAATATTTAGGAGTTTTCATGCCAAAATAAAATGTGTTTTAACCTTAATATGAGAGATCAAACTAATATATTTTTTATAAAGCAATCATCCTTTTTAAAGTTAAGTATGTAATATTGAAAAAAAAATTATATTTTTTTTAGATAAGAAGATATTTTTATATAATAAAATAGCAGAAATATCTTACATAATTTTCATAAATTGAATAACCATTATTTTCTATTCAGAGCAAATATTTAAAAAAAAAGGTTATATAAAAATTATGTTTATACCTTAGCTAATAAAAAAAAATAATGGGTAGATATTATATTTAGAAAGTAAAATCTGATGTCATTTATGATCATGAATTAGATATAGGATATTATACGAAAACCACCTGGATGGAATTCATATAAAAATAACGATATTATGTGTATAATGGTTTTTAAAATAATGCCCGATAAAATATAATATGCTACGTGGATTATCTTTTATATAAAACGACAACCTAATAGCAAAGTATTCAATACATGATTATCTTGGATATATTTTAGGTTTTATTTAACATAAAAATCCTCTTTTGTCAGTAATATAGTATTTGGTTTCATTCAGTATTATTAAGATCGATTAATACAGATAAATATCGTATAATTTTTAAAAGTTTCAATTCTATCCTGTATATTCATCTTATGTAACATTTACTTACATTATACACACTGTACAATATTCATAAAAGAAACTTATACAATAAATATAAATATTTTACTTTCTGTACTAAAGAATATAAATATTTACTAAATAATGATTATATTTAAAATCTATGAAACAATGAAAATTAAAGTTTTTTAAATGATTTTCGGGTACTAAAGCAATTAAAAAGCTCAAGATATCTTACATTTTCAATAAATCCAATTTCTGCACAATACCAAACGGATTTAACACATATTTATATATATACAAATTTTAACAAACTATTTTTATAAAATATTTTAATAATTGTATTTATTAATTATAAATTATACACAAATTATTCAATAACAAATCCTTTGACTTTCATAAATAATTATTTTTGAGCATTTTCATACATAACCTAAAAATTCTTACCGGCATTTTATAGATCAAAACCAGTATAGTATATTATACGCATTACTTTATTTGTTCAAAGATGGAAGCATGTGATAGTAGCTCAGATTTAAACCATACGTCATTCACTCATTTGTCAATAGACTCTTGAGCTTTTGTTTTCATTTCTGAGCTTTTATTTATTTTTGGTAGTATTGTTAGGTTGTTGCACTTTAATAAATCTTCGAATTCAATTCTAATCATAAATTCCCATTACTAATCAAACGTTCATAAAGTAAAATTTCTGTGTCATTTCTGATTTCATGTCCTGCAGTCTACAATCCGCTTCTCACCATAAAAGCCGCATTTAAAATCAAATTGATATGCATCTTTAAAAACTTTGAAACAAGATTTACTTATCATACACAAAATGGTCTTTGACGATATGATAAAAATATAAAATTTGAATAATTTACACAATAAAAAAAATGACATTTTAAGGCTTTTCTTGTCTGGTTGACAAAATCAACTAGATATATGAACATTTTAAAATAATGACACAATGTTATATATAAATAACGTTTTTGAAAAAAAGTAAAAAGTACATAATATATTATTTTAAACTTTATACACCAAAGATTTATGCAACTTGATTCGCTCAATTTAAAAAGTTACCTGTTTAAAGTTTACTAAAGTAACATTTAAATGTGACACCGATTTAATGATGTAGAAATATTTATCATTTTGTAAACGAGGATATAGTTTTCTGTTTGTTTCAAAATATATACAGTATGTACCTTTAAAGAATGTTGAAGTAACAAAAAGTTTACTAAATTATTCAATGTCCATAACTTTTTATTGAATTGTGAATTGAATTGTATACAAAAAAGAAATAGTTTGCTGGATGGATAATCGTCGTAGATTGCAGAAAACATCAAATTTCAACCACCAAATTGAAACCAAAAAGAAATAAAAATAGTAGACTCCAAAAACAATTTGATGAAAAGCCGTGGAAGGAGAAAGAAAGCAGCTGGAAAGTTAATTTGTTACGGCCCTGTGTCGTATAAGGATCAAAGGAATCATCGAAACTTTGTGTAGATTTAAAAAAATAAATAACGAAAGCCTTACATTTTTAGTAAACTTGACTTCGAGGCAAAACTTTTTTCATAAGTACACCCTATAATTTCACTAGATAATATTATACTTTTAAAACAGCTCATCTTGTCAGGAACTTTTAATTAGATGAACTTTTCCAATTACTATAAACTAGGTTATTGTTATTAAAAATGATAATATTATTTTATTAAAAAATACTAAGTTTAGTAAAAAATATGGTGTTAAAATCTTCGTAATTAAAAAAAAAAAAACTTACTAGCAGAGCGTAGTTTCGATCTACGGACCTCTGGGTTATGGGCCCAGCACGCTTCCACTGCGCCACTCTGCTCTATGATGCAATGTCTTAATAAGACGTACTAATTCTGTTGTAATAATGTTGTGCTCGTATGTTCGTTAATTAGAAAATCAACAATTAAATACTTTATATGATTTAAAAAAGTAATTAAATGATTCAAGAAGAAAGGAATCTTATAAAAATCTTAATCAATTTAGTTTTTTTATTGATATTTAAATAGATTATTTATTGATATTTAATTATTTTCAATAAAATTTAAGAAGATTGTTTATTATTATTTGTAATAGGAGGCTGACAAATTTAATCAGTGTTTTTTTTTTTATTAATTTTTATAAACTATTTTTTTTATAAAAATGTCTGTAATTGGACTTAAATTTTGGAAACATAGGGATTCAATTACTGAAGAAGAGAATATAGAAAATGGAAAAATGACTAATAAACTTTCGGCAAAACATGGGGGTGCCGGTGATGCACCATTAACTTCTTATCGACAAAGAAATAGAACAAATTCAACTCGAGCAGGTAAAATAATCAACCTATCTGAAATAAATTCTATAGAATTTTTTGTAAATATTGGTGTATGTATAAATATTTAGTGGCTATGTACCATAAATTATTTGGTACATGACCTAGAAATATCTAAATTATATTGGGTTTTGATTTATAAACTGGTGATTTATATTCCAGTATGAGGCTTTTACATTCGAAAAATTATTACAAAAGACGGCATGAAAGTTACAAATTAAGAAGATATTTTAGAAAAAAATATAACTTAAAATCAATTTCACGTCTTGATATTTTAAGTTTAAATCCACGTCTTAACTTTAATTGTAACCTTTATGGTAAACATTTATTTATTTTTTTGTTTCGTTAGTTAATCTGTCAAACACTTTTGTATCGGGGAGTCCGGGAGAGTTTTACGGTGAAAGCTTTAGTTTTGTGTCGGATTTTTTTACATAATTTTGTGTCTGACACTTCCAATACAATTTTTCCAGGCATTTTTTTCGGCTTTCGGGGGTCTGTCGAACAAATCGACAAATGTGGGAATTCAGCAGGTATATTACAGGAATTGTACTGATTATTTCTTTGAAAAAATGAAGTTTTTAATCATCATACGTACCTTGGCTAAATTGCTCTTAAAGACTCACCTTCTAATTGCTCTTAAAGACTCAGCTTCAGAATCCATTTAAGCTGCGTCTTCCAAAAAGACCTTTTTTAAATAGACACTTAATGAAATATTGAAATAATAAATTTTACCACACACTAAATTTTAGGAAAATATAAGTAAACGGTAAATAACAAAACTGGTCTATATAAAGAAAACAAAAACTATGACTCGGATTTGGAATAGCTTATTTTCTTATCGTATTACCATATCTAACAAGGAAGGATATTTTCTACAGATTTCTAATTTTTCATTAATTAAAAAGATTTATTATGTTACAGGATCCAGATCAGCACCTCCAACATCAAATTTGTCTGGCACGAATATAAATAGAATTTATTTGAATTCACCAGAAATTGAATCACCAGTTTATAAATCAACAACAATTCCACTCGATGATAGTGAGCAACAGCGTCAAAGATTTTCGTTTTTAAAATGGTTTGCTTGCTTCAGTTGTTCATCCACCAGGAAACAAGATGACGAGAACGAAAGTCCTTGAAGTGTGTACATTTTAAATATTGTATTCTATTTTCTTTTTAATAAAATACATCGCATCGAAAAGTTGTTATATTTTCTAGGGATTGAATATAACCTCTTAGTATGTTCTTGGTAGTATTCATTTTACAGAGACAATTACGAATTTTCATTTTCAACTTATATCCAAAAACAATTTTTACAAAATTCTGCATAAATATGACCTCATCCACTATAGAAGGCTTGAATCTTGTAAAATATTCGAGGAATTCGTACTACAAATCCGAATTTTAGTCCTAGTTTACATACCGAATTAAATTATTAATAAAATCGGTTCGTAAAAATTTTTTCCAATTTATTACCGTTTTTTTGCGTCCACTTTGAGAAAAGAAACATGTCCAGCTCCTACAATGACTGGTGCTTGTTTTCCACAGTCAAATTAAGTCAAATATACCTCTAGGGTATATACCTTGATAGACGACTTAGTTGGCGGAAACACATCTGGCTGAAAAGGAAACAGTTAAACCTGAAGTTTTCAAATGTATACTGGCATTTGGTTATCATTAAACAATTAAGTGCTGGTGTACAATAAAACAATACTTAAACCTGTGTCGAGGTCCTACAGCATTCAACTATGGGGAACTGCTAGTAATAGTAATATCGGAATTCTAAAAAAAGTGTTACGAATAATTAGTGAATTTCTGTGGTAACATATATGCGTAATGACGATATATATCGAATTCTCAAAGTTCCCACAGAGAGTGAAGAAATTATGCGTTTCAGTGATAGATACTTTACTCGCAAATTCTGAAGTGATCACAGACAAAATGTGCTAGATTTAAAATTTAGATTTATTCAACAGACAGCGTGAACAGAATAAATAGACAAAATGTGCTAGATTTTCGATTTATTTAACATAATCATTAGATTAAGTGATACTGCTACTTTAATCTCATTTAGGCGACCACCAGTGGATAGATTACAGTTCAAGTCAACTTTTTAGCCACTAGATCTATTTATGGTTCTTTTAAGAACTGATAATAGAAAATAGGAAAAAAAAATAATACAGTTTTTTGAGTATATAAATAATTGCATGGCCCCACTTTTATGTTTCACTTTTTTAATCAGAAAATGTATATCAAATAAAGTTTTATTAATTAAATTTTGGCACGTTTTAATTCGCATCATTTATTTGTTTTGATTAACGAAAATGAATTTACTTCTATCGGATTATATATTTTTATTATTATTTTATTTTCGGTGAATTCAATATGTGTATTAGGTCGGTATATAAGTAAAATTTATTGACGTTTTAATGGATATATTGATGAAAAAAAAAAGCTGTAATAAAAATTACTTACTTTTTAACTGTTATTTTGTAGACATAAAAAGTAAATTCGTATAGCATAGGTACTTCATAGGTTACTTACTAATATTTCATAGGGTGGCCGGTGGGTGGGTTTATTCAGTGGAAATGTGTAAGCATGAATCTAGTTAATATACAATGTAGAGTTTACATTGGCGTAGTCCCAAGATTTCCAGATTGCTATCGAATCGTGACGAGAGTTGATTTGTTAATTAAAAAAAAAACTAACGTTTAGAGAGTTTTTTGTTTCAAAACGTGCAATGATATTGATATATTGTTATTTTCCTTAAAATATGTACCTGTACTTTAGGCTAGGGTTTAACAATAGTTTTGCATTGTAGGAGAAAGTTTAAAAACTAGACTCACGGTCTAAAAATGCACCGCTTGTGAAAAACAGGCTAAAAAAATTATGATCAAACATTATGTAATTTGTATATCATATCTGTAAGAAAATTGCCTATAAATAAAAATAAAGTGATTTACTATTGATATTATATAGGGGATCGGACTTAAATTTTTTTATCACTTTAGGTGAAGAATTCTCACTGGACTTGAAGAAAAGCCCACTAGTGACGTCATACGTGTGTCTCGCCATAGAGATTACATTTAAAACTTTGTTTTGCTAAAAGGATATGGGCAAGCTTTGATTGCAGATTGCTTATAACTTCTTCGTTTTTTAATCAATTTTATTTTCACTTTCAAATTTTGTCATGCTATCAAGTCTAGCTTTACATTTTTATGGTTAATATGGCCAATTCGACATGAGGATTATTCCCTAGTATTTCTCTAGTTTATTTTTAGCCACATTGCGAAATTTCGTACCGGTCGAGCTAATTTATAAAAAAAAATTTTCAAGGGGAAATTGGTTTATCCTATTTTGATGAAAACATTAGTAGTATCAAAAAATAAAGGTTTGTACAAAAATTCAGAAGATTCAGCGTTAGATTCCGAGGTTGACCACTTATTTTAACTAAGATGATCGGATTAAAGTATGATTCAGATTTTTGTTCGAAAGTTTGAACTATTTCAGAAAATTTGTATCCTCAGTGAAATGTTTACTAGAAACACCACAGGAAGAAAAAAATATTCATATTATTACTTACCTGGTATACAGGTAAGAAATATTAATACATTTTATTATGCCAAAGCCAAATACATTAGTTAAGTTTGTAAGCTGTTAAAGCTACACTTCATACTGTTTATTTCCCAAATTATTATTATAGTTATATAGTAAAAAGTAAGTTCTAATGCATTTCATCGTGCTTTAAAAAAAGGTAGGTAGATACTAAACATTTTCCTGAAAAATAACAAATTAAATTGTATTTTTACTGCAGTTAGGTTGTTTTATTTCTTCTCACAATTTTATAATGAAGGTAAAAGCTATAAACCTGAATTATAAGTTTAAATAAAAATAATTTTCTCTTATGTTAGAATCCTGGTATAAATTTTTTAGTGATGATTCTCAAAACGTAAGTAGCCATGATATTTGTTAGAATAGTAGGCGGTGAGCCCGTGATATCAAAAGACCCTTCATCGCGGATTTGAAAACTCTTATATAAATCAATAGTTCAAAGTCATACGTACAAGAAACCCTCGGTAAGCTTTAATTTATTAAGTCGGAAAAATGTTGATTTAAAAAAAATAAAATAATTAAAAGACCCGTCATCGTGGATTTTGGTCACGTTAGGTGGAATCGATTGGAAATTTTACCAAATTTTTTTGCCCTTAAAAGTCTGGTTAGCTCTATTAAAGGGTTTAATTGACGGTAAAATTTTACTATAAAAACATAGTTTATTCTTAGAAGTATCAGGCAAAGTTTTGACACCTTATAACAGCTTTTTAAACCCCTCACAGTATGATTCTATCAATTTTTATTATTTAGATGCAAATAGATGACGTCATAGTGTGATATTATTTTAGATGGCATCATTAAATAAACAAAAGCAAGGTTCCCTATAGCATCAGTTTGTTTTGGCTTTGATACTAAAATTTTTCACATGTGTTTTCATGATGCCACCTTAGTAAACCATGAGCTTTTGATACCGTTTTAAATTTACAGAGTTGAACACCGTCATAAATTAATTAAAAAACTCTCTTTTTAACACTTACTATAATTCAACAAAAACCTTAAATGTCAAAGAACTATTGTATATATGTATGAAAAAAACGAATTATATTCTCTTTTCTAAATGTAAAAAAGCTCAAACTTTTATTTATTCAATGTGAGAATAATATAATATATTTGTATAAAATTAACATCATATACTTTTCCTTTACTTATACAGATAAGTGCTCTCTTTCCGCACTATTTTCCATGCGAACAAAAGTTAATTACACACTTTGTGCGCCAAGTTTATCCGCTGTATTGATCAAATTAAAATTTGTGTGTTACTGGTTGTAAATTCGAGATCGTTTTCTACACTTCACGGGGTAAAATCTTGGTTGTGTGCCTAAATGGGACAGGAAAGATTACTCGGCCTTGCTTACCTAAACATCTGGAAATCGATGATATTATTAACGCTTTCGCGAAAAAAAAACGAAAGCTTGCATTAAGAAAATAATATAAATAAAATTATTTAATGTAAAATGTATACTATCGTTTAATTTGATTTGAAGTTGTAAAAATTTCATCAAAATTGGTTCAGTAGTTTAGAGTCTAAATTTGACACTGTGATGTGTAAACAATCGCACATTTACTTTTGTAATTTTTGTGAGCGAACAAACTAACATTTTACAGGTTTTTTAATTTACAAATACACAGTACAAAATCTTTGCCAGAGCGTGATATATTTTGTAAACATATCCTTTATAGGAATGCACTGTATCGACCGTGACTGAGTTCATATTCCGATTCGCATTTGGCTGATTTTCGTGTGCTTTGCCGTCCGTGCCCATCACCTTTTTTGAGGGCTGGATTCGCGCTTGTACCCTCGTATACAATTGATGATTTATTGTACACTTGTTGTATAATATACTAATATAATATACTCTTTTGTGTATGGTATATTTACGGTGTGTTAAATATAATCTTTTAAAAATGAAATATTAAAAGAGCAGCGTGAATAATAATCATCCCTATTATATATAATATATATCCTACCTATAATTTTTTACTTGTTTTAAATTATATTTTTTTTTTAGAAAAATTATGTTCAAAATATTATATTACTAGAAGTATTTTAAACTTCCGTTATCTGTAAATTGTGTTTGGAAATCAAAATGAGATAATAGTTACAGTAGATTCTGTTTTTATGTTATCTAAAAAGGTAGAAAAATAATTAAACTTTTTATTTTTCTACATCGTTGTAGCATAGCATAGCAAATGGCGCTACAGCCCGGGGTGGGCCTTGGCCTCCTCTACAATACGCCTCCAAGCAAAGCGGTCCTTGACTGCAGATCCCCATCCAGTGACTCTCATCACCTTCAAGTCACCCAGCACCTGGTCCAACCATCTGAGTCGAGGTCTTCCTCTTCTTCTAGTGGCATATATCTTTGCTTCAAGTATTTTCTTTGGCATTCGTGTGTTTTCCACTCTCTGAACGTGTCCGAACCACCTGAGTCTTGGTGATTTAATGAACTTCACAATGTCTTCTCCCTGTAAGATTTCAAGGATTTCTCTGTTGGTTCGGACACGCCAGTCATCTTCGTTCTCTCGGATAGCCCCATATATTCTTCTTATTATTTTCCTTTCAAATCTCCTGATTCTTTCTTGATCCTCCAATGTTAATGTCTACATCGTTGTACTTCCTATTTTTTCAATTTAAATAGGAAAGATTCCTTTGATACAACAAATTCCCTTGATTCAAAATTAAGCGATTAAATACTCATTTCCTTGAATTAGTATTAAATTCGTTATCTCAAAAAATATTTACTTTTTATAAAAATATAATTAAGAAAATTCGTTTCTTTAATTCCAGTAATTTTGAAAGGCATAAAATGTCTTCAAATATAGAAATGAAGATTGTTCTATGGGACTTTACTTTTACTTAAGGAGCTTTTTCTATCGAACAAATCGTTTAACACTGTTATGTACAAAGTATTTTACAACTAGTTAAATATTGAAGAATCAAATAAAATACTTGAAAAATTTGTGACAACATAAGTGTTGAAAGTCTGGAAAAATAATTAAAAAATTATTATATTACTTTTATTTAATAACTTTTACATTTTTCTACTTAAATACTTTGTATAAAGTACTTAAATGAAAAAAAAAAATTAAATTTTAACGAATTTTTTTTTCTTCAGACATAAATGTTAAAACTCCGATAAATGTGTGAAAAAAATAATTAGGATTACTAATTTAATAGTAATCCTACGAATAACATGTCCTGTGATTAGCAAATAGGTGTAAATAAATGACATTAGGTGCTTATATTTTCTTCAAAATATTTTTCTACAAGACACTTTTATATTTACAATAACTCAAGGGTTTTTGTTTTCATAAAATTTTTTTTTTATAATTTGCAAATTTTATTTGTATATAAAGCTTTGATAATATGTAAAAATAATCAAATCTTAATCTTTTAGAAACAATCGTGGTATCTCTTTAAAGCTTATTATCTTTTATTTTAACAAACTAAGCATTTTTATTATGCATATCAAATACATTTATTTTAAATGACATTTTTCTTCAGATAAACACACAAAAAACAAATATGGTGTTGTGTGTTGTAGGTACTAATGGAAGTGAACAAGAATTTTTCGTGAAAATTTATTACAAAACCTCAGTAATATGCATATATATAGGTAGGTACAAAAAACCAACCAACGAACTATAAACAAAATAACAAAAAATTCTCATTTGTGGTTTGTTGAAGTATGCGTGTATGTGATTTTTGTTTATTTAAGCTTCGTTTAAAAGTACTTATGTTATATCACACATAACTATATGGGGTATATGTATACAGAGCGCGAATATATCTACCTAAAAACTTCATATATAGATGCTATACCACCTCATAGATCTAATGCTGCTATTTTCTACGCTTTGCTACGTGTGATTTATGTATGTGATACTCCCCGTATTGGTACTAGTATTCATAGCTCTTATACTTCTAGATAGAAAATATCCGACACCTGAAAAACTCTTAAAAAAATACCTTGATCGAAATAGATATTATTTCTCTACATTCCCATTTTCTTTAAATTCCTTTTCTTGTTGTTGATTTAACAAATATCAATTTTTCTATATACAGGGTGGACTATTTTAAACCATAATGAGTAGTAGCTCGTTTTATAGTGTGCCAATCAAAAAATAGCTTTAATAAAAGTTACAGAGTTTGATGGTGGACATCATGTTCTGACATCAAATTGAAAGTAGTTCTCATAGCTTTAACAGTTAATACAGATCCTAAAAAGTAAGAGATAGATTAACACTTGAAATTAGAAAGTTGATTCTCATAAAAAACTGACAATTTTTATTAAAAACAATTTTTCGAAAATTTAGGATCCAAATTGACTGTTAAAGCAATTCGGAGAACTAAGCTCAATTTGATGTCAGAACATAATGTCCTCCATCAAGCTCCTGCAACTTTTGTTTAAGTTATTTTTTGATTGGCGCGTTTCAAAACGAGCTATTATCCATAATAGATTAAAATTGTAATTTTTAAAATTACAATAGATTTTCCATCAAAAAAATTGTAATTTTTCGAGTGATTGGCAAAATATTTTGAGCACTTGATATTCACTTACTCTGAGCATTTGATATTCTTGTTTGAATATCACCTCTGGCGCCCCGCGATTGATATGCGTTAATTTTAAGTATGTGGCGGAATAGTTTTCCAGCCTTAAATATTTTTCCTAGAGGAAACAGTTGTTAGACATTACCTTGAAAACAGTTTCTTAAAGTCCTACTCTTAATAAATTTCTTTTTTCAGTCGTGAATCAAACCACGAATTTGGTGGCTTACATATGAAAGCAAAGCAACTTCATTGATTTTTGGACTCGGTAGCAGAAGCCGTAAGAGCCAAGAAAGATACGCTATTATCATCCATTTTGATCCAGGTATGAATCTACAAGTAAAAATTCTATGAACTAGTTACTACTGCTATTAACGTACACTGCTATCCATGGTGCAGTAAAAAAAACTTCTACGTTCTTTTTTTCTCTGGTTTAAATTTACAAAAAAAGAGTAGACATATACAGTATACAGTTAATACCTACTTGAAATTATTATTTGTTTTTGTAGTATTTTAATATTTATGAAATAAAAAATTATACAGAAAAATTTATAGAAGTAGGTTATCAGTGTCTTATTCAAAAATAATTTATATTATATGGATATGACAACCTCGAAAATGATTTATTCTACATAGAATATGTTAGTTCGTATACATTTAAAATGTCAATTGTTTGTTTCTTTCTACGGTTTTTTTCAAACGAAAGCCTATAATAGATTCAGTATTCTTATTCAGGACGTTCTTAGGAAAATCTTTAAATGGTGTATATGTATTCTCATTAATAGCCAAAAATTATAAAAATCAGGTTAATTTAATGATTGGATGCAGAGTTTCTGAGATATCGCAATATTTGGCTCGATTTTAGTCCATATCTCAAAAACTATTCGACCAGTCATCAAATGCACCCGATTTTTGTACTTTTTTCGTCAAAATTACCTTATATACTGAGTTTTATCGAAATTTTTCGATTTTTTGGAATTTTTTAAAGGGGTAGGTACCCCTTTGAAAAAATCGAGAAAAACGCAAAAAAAAAATTGCTTTGGAATTTGATGAAACTCAGTGGGTGGGATAATTTTGATCCAAAAAGTATAAAAATCAGGTTAATTTAATAATTGGACCTATAGAAAATTACAATATCGGCGAGTATCATGGACAAAACTTCATTTTCAAAAAATATAGAGTTCCCCACCAAAAAATTAAAATCCATAAAATTGTGAACAAAAGGGAGGATAAGTGAGGGCTATAACGTGATAGTCTTTGTTTTTAAAGGAGAAATTGCCCAGCAAAGCGGGTGGATATTTGCTAGTCGATCTATAGAATATCATTAAAAATAAGTCTAGTCTGATTATCATTTTTAAACATTTATTATTTATTCTCAAAACCAAAAATATGTACTACTTAAAATAGATTGTAAATACCTTTACAATATATTTATTATTACAGTATGAATTCTAGTTTAGTATTGTAAAATACCAAAACTTGTAAATTTATAATGTTACAAATTATTATGCAATACTAGATCTAGAAATACTTACTATTTGTATTATTATGGAAAACAAATTTTAAGACGATAAATAATGCAACAAGAAATTAAACCAAAAACCATATAGCCAGGCATAAAATACACATTATATAATATATATATAAAATAAAATATACAGGGTGTTAAGCAGGATAATAGGTACTGAAAATATAAATTATAAAACGTTTTTGTAATGCTTTTGTCTCTATAGAATATTATAAAAATGTTTTGGACTGCGGTAATAATATAATACCTACATGTTTGCAGTAAAATACATAATATGTTATTTTTAACTCTATGTTTAACTCGACTTTTTATACCATGCATATATGTACTATGCAAGGTATAGTAAGTTTAGTCCCAAGTTTGTAACGCTTAAAAATATTGATGCTACGCACAAAATTTTGTGTTTATAAAATCATCTAATTAGTTCATTTTCGGTTGTCTGTCCGTCTGCCTGTCTGTCAACACGATAACTCAAAAACGAAAAAATATATTAAGCTGAAATTTTTACAGCGTACTCAGGACGTAAAAAGTGAGTTCGAGTTCGTAAATGAGTAAACTAATGAGTTAGAGATAGAGCAAAAGATAAAATGTAAAAAATATTCCTTATAGAAAAATAACCAACTTTTGTATGTAAACATTTTTTCGTAAACATCACTGTTTACCCGTGAGGGCGCAAAATTATTCGTAAATTGTATAATATGTATTATATGGGGATATCAGTTGTGTATGTGTGACATGTATGTATGTGTAATGTGATAGAGTAATCAACACTGTCTATGTATGGTATTTCAACAATTAACTCAGTCAATTGTTTGTTTTCACTTGTTTTTATAATAAGTATTGTGTATCAAGTGCTGTGTTAATATAGATATCTCTCTACAACGACCAATACTATAACTATAGTCGTTTCTGTTTAACAATAAAATTGATTAACTTTGGGTTATTATATCTTAATAATGAAACGGTAAATTTTTTTTTAAGTCCATATTCGGTTAGTTTTTTGAAAATATCTGAAGGTTAGTTTATTTTCTAGAATTAAAAAACTTGTTAAAAACACAACTTCTTCTATGCTCTCCATGTTAATTATCTGAACTTTAATTAAATTTATCTCGAGTTAAAGACGGTCAATCGACTTCAAATTTATGAGACAAAAGACTTAACACGCTTATATAAGTTTTACTTGTAACTAACTAACTAGCAAACAATGTAATAAAATCTTAGAAGTCAATTTTAATCTACTTATAATTTTCCGATTAACTTCAAAGTTTGCACATGTTTATCAAGGTCCGAAAACAATAATTTAATAGTAAGTAATTTATCCTAATATCCTGACCATATCATCAGGATAAACGATCCGTAGTCTTAACTTTATTCCTGTAATAATATTATCTTGAAATACTAATAGAAAATTGGTGGAAGCGATGATAAGAAGTATAAAAATTTCGAACTTATAGCAATATATACCAGTGAATATACACGAATAAACTACCTTTCAGGGGAAAAATATATTTCATCGACATTTTAGGAAAAACTGAGAATAAAATATTTTAGGATCAATGTTTTTGATGTTTCCGGTATACAGATATTATTACATTATATAATAGAAAGTTTATTTATTGTATCATATAACTTTCAAATCTAGTTTCTATTGTTTTCCGAAACAGCTTTAAGCTATATGAATCAGTTCATAGATCGTCATTAAAATTAAAAGATTTCTTAATATATCAACACTTTCTACAATTTAATTTAGTTCAGTTTAGCACAATCTTGAAATGTTAAAATTTTGTTAATTTTGAAAATGTTTGGCTTAAACTCAACAATTCAATCACGCTTATCGAAATAACTGAAACAGTTCCGACCATACTTTTTTCCATAAAATTTTTTGTAGATATTTTTAGTATGTTTTTTTATTACGGAAATGATCTTTTATACCATATATATATATATATATATATATATATATATATATATATATATATATATATATATCAAGGTATAATAAGTTTAGTTCCAAGTTGGTAACGCTTAAAAATATTGATGCTACCAACAAAATTTTGGTATTCGTTGTGTGCGTAGTCATGGTAGGGACAATAAAATCGATGCCAGCGCTTCCAGTGAAAAGGTTGGCATTAAAGGGGGCTGTTATTACTAATTTGCAGTTCTTTACATGTTAATGTTATAGAAATGTCAAATTAAAATTATTGTAAAACACGAATTAATTAAACTTAATGCATTAAAAACTGTGGAAATAAGAAATCAAATTGCACAAATATTATTTTTCAAATGTAAATTATCATAATTATTTATTTAAATTTGTGAGACAATAATATTAAATTTTCAATGTAAGTCTTAAATGCGATCCATACAATTATATATGCATCCATACAATTTTTTAATTAAAGTAGTGTATTAATGCGTTACCATGGAAACGAAACTCACGCACGGAGCGAATAGGTGTTCATAATATGTCCTAATTAGTCCATTTCCAGTTTAAGAGTGTATGGACCCTATAAGAATAGTTTTAAAAAAAGTTTAGACAGTTTTAATTTAATGTACAGAGAATCTGTCAGATTGCAGAAGTGAATACTCTTTCATTTTTAAATCAAGTTTAAAACATTTTCCGTTGAATAAATTTATGTTAAAGGTTCCTAAAAGTGTTTTTCGTGCCCACATGTCAAAATCTTTTTTTTAAGAAAAATAATACTTGAATTTCCATAGTTCTAACTTTATAAATTTTCTTACTGCATCATTTACAGTTCACTTTGACTGTTAACGACGTTTGCTTCATGCGTCATGATCGTAGCTTTAGATCGGGTTTGATTTATTTTTTAAAGACATGGAATTTTTTACAAATTAGGTAATTTCATACTTAATAACAACTATTAACTTACTTAATTATTTATTAATGTCATTAAAGAAATTTATTCGTACATTTATTATAGACAATTTTTTTTTACGAACTATATTATATTCTCTGCAGTAATAAAAATATAATTTATTAACTAAAAAAATCTGTTGTGAACAATCATACAACCTCTATAATAAATATAAATAATTTTTGGATATTTTATAACTTTTGTCCTGTAGATTCGCTGAAAATATTTTAATTTTTATAAATAATTAAGCCACACCTCCTATTTATTATTTATACATCGTAATAGGGGATAATCCTGTCGAACGTCGAATTGATCATATTATCCATAAAAATGTAAAACTGGATTTGATACCATAACAAAATTTGAAAGTGAAATTAAAATTGATTAAAAAGAAATTATAAGCAGTCAAAGATTGCATTCAATGGTTGCCCATCTCCTTTTAGCAAAAGAAAGTTTTGTAAGTAATCTCTATGGCGATACCCACGTATCACGTCACTAGTGGGTATCTTTCTCTTTGTTTAATTAGGAATTTTAAACGTTCATATCTTGCATACTAGTAAATATTTTTAAAACCAACTTCACTTTTCTATACGTTCAGTAAGAATTCTTTACATGAAGCGATAAAAATAATTTAGTTCGATCCCCTATCAATATAATTGAAAATTCTTACGATTCAACAGTAAAACTCCAAAACGGTAATTATGCTTTTGCATGAAGTCATGAAGGACCTGTTCCAACATAGAAATTCATGCTTTTGTAGTTCATAAACCACGTTTACATCCGTAAAAATGGACAGTTTGGTGTGATATTTTAGGCTCAGTTAGATTCATATTCATATCTTATACCGTTTTGTTTTATTTAAATTAAAATCTTTAACTATTATTTCATCATTAATTCCTTAGAACTTTTTTCTTCTTATACTGCCATCAAATTACCTACCTGTATAATAGAAATTTTCGATTTCTAGATATAACCATAAGGCCCATTGTGATATGTATTTTACCGCCTTTTCCGCTGATAATTTCATTTATCAGCTCCTCAATTATTTTGAGCGGCTGAGCATATCTCCTTCATGCACTACAGCAGCTCATCACAACCATTAATTATGCTGGATTTCGGACATATTAAAAATATGCAAGATAAGAACAAATTTATATATACAAATCGTTCGAAAATTTTACGCTCGATAACTTTGGACTGATTTAGGTTTCTTCTAAATTGTATTGTTTTCGAGTAAATTACAAAAGATTATGGAAAAACATGGAAAATCGTTGATTTTTCCGGAATCACCCTTTTTTTCTGTGCATATGAACATTTTTATTCTACAGGTAAAAAACTAAAATACAATACTTCAGTAAATCATATGAAATTTCATCAAATTTGATGGGGCTTTTATATTAATGATATCAATGGGTAAAACTAGGTTTTCGCTGAAACAAACTTGACAGGATCTTAAATTAGGTCAGGGAAATACATTTTTTGTGTATGGAGGTAGAAAATTAATCGAATATGATGACGTGCTATTAGCAAATAACAATCACCACAACATGTAGGTAAAGATATAATCTAAAGCAAAACAAAACAAATAATGGTAACCATATAATCTAATAGATTATTATATTTTAACTAAAATAAACTACAAATAATATAATAATAACTTTCATAAATTTACTAATTCCTTGTGGTTTTCAGTTTCTAGATCTGGTGGATATCATAATATACAACTACTGGAACAGAACAGTTTAGTTAGTACCTAGTTCACTTCTTCTACTTCATCTATACGTGTATTATATATATTAGTATTATAAATGTGTGTATATATGTCGCTCGTTTTCAAAATATTTTACGACCTTTGAGTAATGTCCTGTACGACCCCAATAGTCGATTGCACGAATACGATACCAACCAATAGTTTGTTCTTTTTTATATTCTTCTTCCTGCTCAATTTCTCCTACTCCAGTATTTAAATCACGTACTTCTTCTTCTGTTACGACATAAAAAAAATATTTTATCTATATTATATCTTTTCTTGTACGAATTGTTTTTTAGTTTGGCAGATACAGGAGAAATATTTGGGATAATAGTGACTTAAACTAGTGTTTTCATCGACTCAGTGATATTACGAGTTAAATCGTCTTAAAAACGTTCGGCTACTGACTGAGAGGTAGCGGGTTCGAATCCAGACAGCGACAGTGTGAGCAAATATAATTAATTACACTGTCACCGCTCGGATAAGAACGAAGTACCCAACTTCACCCACAGCATAAAAATTTAATTATATATTGAATGTAGTTTAAATTAAAATAAATAAGTATTTAAAAAAAATGATGTGGGTGGCCTCTGTTATAGCCAGTGTCACATTTCGTTGACCCCCTCTCCCCCTTAATGTGTGACGTAATTAATGAATGATCCCATAAGGAAAATTGCTTTCTTTTTTATACCATGTATATATGAAATATACATAGTATATTAAGTTTTATACCATGTATATATGAAATATACATAGTATATTAAGTTTCGTCCCAAGTTTGTAACGCTTAAAAATATTAATGCTACGAACAAAATTTTGGTATAGGTGTTCATAGAATCACCTAATTAATCCATTTCCGGTTGTCCGTCCGTCCGTCCGTCCGTCCGTCTGTGGTCACGATAACTCAAAAACGAAAAAAGATATCGATATGAAATTTTTACAGCGTACTCAGGACGTAAAAAGTCAGGTCAAGTTCGTAAATGAGCATCATAGGTCAATTGGGTCTTGGGTCCGTAGACCCCATCTTGTAAACCGTTAGAGATAGAACAAAAGTTTAAATGTTATAAATGTTGCTTATAAAAAAATATAAAACTTTTGTTTGAATCATTTTTTTGTAAACATCACTGTTTACCCACGAGGGCGTTAATTAGGTGCAAATTTTATAGTATGTATTAATATAGGAATATCAAAGTGAATATCTTTTGTTATTTACGTGACGTCAAAAAAACAAACGATTGCGCATCAACACTTGCGCATTATATGAGAATATCAGTTAAATATGTCAGATATGTATGTATGTGAAATGTGACAGAGTTATCAACACTCTCTATGTATGGTATTTCAACAATTAACTCAGTCAATTGTTTGTTTTCACTTGTTTTTTTTTTGCTTTCTTGCTTCTTGTCATTCTGTACAAATGTCTGATTAGGCAAAATTGTCAAAGTTACCGATTTTCATTGAATTTTAAGTGGTGCTATATCATATAAAATCGCATATAGACCATGGGACAGAAAAAATGACCTTCTGGTGAGTATACCAAACACCTCTCTAGGAATTTTGCACACCATAACTTAAAAACGAAAAATGATTAAGCTGAAATTTTTATACTTAGAACGCAAAAAGTGAGGGTGGAAATTAGGTTAAAACATAATAGTATTACCTACACAGCATATATTATATGGGTTTATCAGTTTATGCCTTAAAATGTAATTGTTTTTGAATTGAAATCTATTTCATTTGAGGTATGCAATTTTAGTTTTGCTAATGATAAAGAAACGTTTCTATTTGTTCAAAAAGTTTAGACTTTTACGACGGTACTACAATACTTAACACATTTTTTACGTGTGTGTTAAGAACGTACATAAAGTTTGTAAACAAATTTCAAATTATATTTTAAAATGTACTATCATGTATTTTTTGATAGTAAATGTGAATGTTTAGAAATGGTAAACATTTACTAACATGTTTCAGTGATTTTATGGTATTTCAAAATAAATAGAAGATTTCTCTTATTCAAGATTCCTTGTAGGATATTTACAAGCTCCATTGAGAATTTCAAATATTTATAATTTATATATATATATATATAAGAATGGAAGCTGACTGATAGATCAACGCACAGCTGAAACCGCTGGGTCTAGAAGCCTGAAATTTTGCAAACACGTTCCTTAAGTAACGTAAGTGTGCACTAAGAAAAGATTTTCGGGAATTACTCCCTCAAGAAGTTAAAATGAGTGTTGGAAGTTTGTGTGAAACTTGGGCAATTTTGAAGTTACGAATGTAAAAAATGATATATGAGCATGGTTCACTACAAAAGTTTCCTGTATTATTATCTTCAAAAAATTCATTCTTCAAGGAGGTGAAACTTTATATGAAACTATGTCATTTTTGAAGTTAGAAATATAAAACTTGATATATGAGTTCATGGTTTGAGACAAAAGTTTATTTTACTTTTTTCATAAAAAATCATTCTTTAAGAGGGTCAAATTGGAGATGAAAGATTATATGAAATTCTGTAATTTTGGTGGTGAAAAGGGGATGATATCGCAATGTTTGGTTCGATTTTAGGCCGTATCTCAAAAACTATTCGACCAGTCATCAAATGTAACCGATTTTTGGGTCAAAATTACCTTATATACTGAGTTTTATCGAAATTGGAGAAAAAAAATTTCTCGGTTTTTTTGCCATTTTTTTTAAGGGATACCCTTTGAAAAAATCAAGAAAATCGCAAAAAAATATGTGTTTTGGAATTTGATGAAACTCAGTAAATGGGGTAATTTTGATCCAAAATTTATAAAAATTAGGTTCATTTAATGATTGGACTTATAGAAAGTTCAAGTTCTATTCTATTTTATAAAATTCAGGCTCAGGATCCAGAATTACAATGTCTAAAGTAGTTTGGATCCTGGATATTATTCTCGCGTGAGGAATCCTTCTTGCCTCAGGATCTGTGATGAAAACTGCTTACCAAACACACCTTTTGGTAAGAGTTTTGTACATACTTCTACAAGTTCCCTTTAAATTTTCAGATTAAAAGTTTAACATTCACTATGGAAGCTTTATTGAAAAATTTTAATATTTTATGGAATTTTAAAAAAGAGAAAAAATACACTATAAAAATATTACATAAAATATTTTAAAAGTTTAATAAAAATTAGTTTAATATATTTTGATTTATTTAAATACTATATTTCTTTTTAAAATTTTAAAAAAGTAGTTTTTATCGATTTATTTAAATTGCAAATAAAAATTATTATATTAGTATAATAAAAATTTAGATGGGAAAAGAAAGCACAACACAAACACGATAATGTCATTAATTTAAAGGTTAAAATTTTAGTATTTTTTAAATGAATGTGCAGTTAAAAATGATTTAGTTGTTTCTAGAGAGTTAAAAGATCACCGTTCATTGTCAGGTGTTACTCTTATGTTGACCTATTAATAATTATAAAATGTATTATTACATGTAAGAAATAAATAATATACTACACAACGGGATAAAATGAGTTTTTGTGTAAATTATTTAGTTTTACCGGGAGTTTATTGGAAACATTGCACTAGAAAAATACTCGAAAGTCAGGCCAGCGAATCAGAAAGATATCTTAACTACTATTTTAAAGCAAAATAGTTAGTTATTTTGTTTGTTTGAACACGCTCATCTTAGGAACTGTTGGTTCGAATTGAAATTTTTTTTTATTGTTTCATAGCTCATTTTTCGAAGAAGGTTACATACTTAGAAGGTTAGGTAAGGTTATATCGGCTGTCCACGAGAGACACACTTAGGCAATAGGGCATAAGGCCCATTGTGATTTGTATTTTACCACCTTTTCCGCTGATAATTTCATTTATCAGCTAATCAAATAATTTTGAGCGGCTGAGCATATCTCCTTCATGCACTAGAGCAGCTCATCACAACCATTAATTAGGCTGGATTCAAACTCGCTACGCAAGGCATAAAGCGTACGCAATTTTTTTTCTTTAACCAACTTGGCTACCAATGTTGCCAAGCTACAGGCATCTAACATCACCGGGTTGACATGCTACAGGCATTTCTAGCAGGTATCCGCCAGCTTCGAAATGGACATTTTCGAAAACTACAAATGGATTTTAATGAAAATTTACAATAATGTAGCTCATACGTTACTTTTTATTGGTTCAGCACACTTTTTATGGGTTCAAAATTGCTTGATTAGCAAATTTATTCCAAAATAGATGGTATTTTTAAATTAGAACACCCAGTTTATGAAATAATTCAAAACAAAATAAACATTTATAATAGAAGTATAACGATTACAAATTATTGTACAGACATGGAAAATACAATACAACATACGGTCGCGACATTACAAGATAAATGTGGACATTCACAACTAGAATCTGTTCAACTTGCTAGCTGTTAACTGGTAGTTGTAGTCCAAGCAAAATGGAAATTTCTTATTAGTTGATTTTCGTTAATATATCCTGTATATGTGTAATATACAGGATGGATCATTTTAATCTATACACTTAAATATATCGTTTTGTAGTTAACCAATCAAAAAATAACATAAACAAAAGTTACAAATATGTAAGGTTTTTCTTATTTCGACTTTACTCAGGCTAGCCTGACCAAAAATTGATCAGAATTGCACATTTAAGGCTTCATTCAGTCAAATAGATCCGGCCCGGATTAATTCAAATCAGGATTTTCTTATTAAGATCATATTCAGGCCGTCCTGATCAAATTCAGAAAAGAATAATCTAGTTAAGGCTCTAATACAACTACATGACAAGGGCTGGATAAAACCATGTAAGGTTTTTCTTATTCCGACTTTACTCAGGCTAGCCTGACCAAAAATTCAAATTCAGTCAAATAGATCCGGCCCGGATGAATTCAAATCAAGATCTTCTTACTAGGATTCCACTAAAGTGATTTTGATCCGATCCTGACCTTAAAATTCTTAATTACTTTTTATTCATCCGGCCCTGATCCGTCCCAAATCCAATTTTCCATGTAGAAACTGGCGTATTGCCACCGGACCCGGCCCGGGTCAACTTCCAGCCTGCCTGATTTGAATTTCTACTCGGATCGAGTTTCATGGGGATATCATGTTATGACATCAGATTGGATCTAGTTCTTCGAGTTCCTTTAATAGTCAATTTAGATCCTAAACGATAAGAGATAATAGAATAATACTTTAAATTACATATGATCCTTATAAAAAAAAAAACAAAAC
This sequence comes from Chrysoperla carnea, assembly GCF_905475395.1. Taxonomy (NCBI): domain Eukaryota; kingdom Metazoa; phylum Arthropoda; class Insecta; order Neuroptera; family Chrysopidae; genus Chrysoperla; species Chrysoperla carnea. The sequence continues at coordinate 25,973,876 of NC_058340.1, read as the reverse complement.
GTTTCAGACCACAGGTTTCAGGAATTTAACGAACCAAATGTCTTATTATATTGGACTATTAACTGTTGTTCACTAAATAAATGAGATATGTTGTTATATGATGTTATAATAATAATACTACCACCTATTTATGTCTATGTATTTTATATGTTTTGTGATCCTGATTCACTGCTGAACAACACTAGGACGTAGAGTGTGGAGGAAAAGTAACAGTTCTATACAATGATGATGATTTGTCATCATTTTTCAGTAAACTAAAGAAAAGCGATATTAATGAAATTATCAACAACAAACGTATAGATATATTATTATATAATATCAAACATTTATACATATTATATAATATCATGGTATTATATTATTATATAATACCATGTGTTTAATGGGAAAGGCGTTTTATGTACCTTTGCGAAAAAAAAATTTGATAAAAGCCCAGCGTAGATTATACAGCGTGTCTACTTAAGGTAGTACTATCGGTAATAGACTTTGTATTCAGAATTTAATGAAACTTGGCATAGTTATCCATTATTATATCATAATTAACCAGTTAAATTTTTAGGGGCCTTCAGAGAACTGAAAAAAAGATATTTTAACATTTATCCTTATGGGAAATCACAGATTTTATTTTATTTCACAAAACTGGGCGTTCAGATTTTCAGTTCTCTGAAGGTCCCTAAAAATTTAACTGGTTAATTATGATATAATAATGAACAACTATGCCAAGTTTCATTTAATTCTGAATGCAAAGTCTATTACCGATAGTACTACCTTAAGTTAGCTCCATATGGAAACGTTAGATAGGAATGTTAATGGTCGTTTAAAAATGTAGACCATTTAGAACATGTAATAAAGGAAACGGTTCTAGAAATCACTTCCGAGATATGTACGAATTTACCTTTGTTTCCGTAGCTAGATAAATACATGAAACAGTCGTCAAACACTTCTCATTTTTGGCTAAGCCTTCACCACTAATTTCAACATAAAAAAATCGTTCTTAATAATAATAATTTACCATATAAACACACTGTAGGTAATTGTTAGCTTGAAAATCAAGTTTTTCTTTTCACTTTACATAACATAACCATTTAAACAGATATTTATTTGAAATAAATGCAGTAATTGTGGTTTTTTGTTTATTACTAACTATTATTATTATTATAGAATAATACTTACACCCAGGAGATTTTTAACAATATTTTTGGGTCAATGAATTTTATATAAATTGCATTTTTAGACAGCTAAATAATGAGTATTATTATAAAGCAGTTGATAGATTTACAGTGAATCAGCAAATTAATGTCAGATTCTAAAAGATTTACTTGCATTTGAAACAAAACATCCAATTATGATATTCTTTTTCTTACCTATTTCACAATAGTACAAGAGACGGAATAAGGTCGATCTTCACCCATTTGATAACCAGTTGAAACATATTTTTATAAAATTTTATTGATTTTTAAACATGCTTAACATTTTTTTTTTTCGAAAAGTGTTCAAGGCTATTTTTAATTTCATTAATTTTTTCCATCAAAGGTTTTTTTCCGGCAAGCCTATACTACTATTTTCGTTATAAAATTGAGATAAAATTAAATATATCTTTAATAGGTTTCAAGAATATAGAATCCGAGTCCCGACATTTAGTTTAAAGGTGAGCAGTATTGAAAAATTAACATAAAAGACCCAAATTAGTGGGTTTCAAAAAAAAATTATATTCTGATCGGATAAAATTTGGATATTTTATCAAAAAAATTGAAATTTTGAACTAAATAACGCCACAAAATTCAAAAAATTTAATTTTGCCTTATCACATCCGAATTATATTCAATTTCTTATAACCAAGTACGTAATCCTGCTAATTTTCCGTCATACTTTTAAAAAATTTAATTCATCTGTAATAGGTTTCAATAATATGGAATCTTGGTTCAAATATCTACCCCAAAGGTGAATGGTAGTGAAAAACTAACATCAAAGATTTCCCCAAAATTATTTATCAACATTACTGTGCCATAAACAGAGCTTTACCATCCTTTATTTTAAATAAGAGATAATAGAAATTTTTCAACTTACCTTGTGGAGCATATTGAAACGACAAAAATACTACATCATTACGATTAATTCGTGTAAAATTGTGTATGCCATCAAAAGAAAATTCAATTTCATAAGTTTTTATACACCTAAACAAAAAAAAAAAAACACAAAAAAGAATTATATAAAAATTAATTACGTTATATTCAACGATATATCTTCTTTTTTTTCTAACTTACTTTGATAAAACATTTTTATCGTTCCATATTAAAAGTACTTGATTATATGTGACATTAAATATTTCTAGTTGAGTGACACGTCCTGGTATTGGTGTGACACCACCACAAATATGTATTAATGTCACACTAGGTAATGTCATTGTAAATGATAATGTATACTCGTGATTTTTGTTAGTTTTTACATCGGATAAATTCTTAAGAGTATATGGTCCCTATGGAGAAAAAAACGTACATATTATCATAATAAAATTTTCGAATATTTTTTTTAAAAAGATGTTTTGTTGAAGTAAAAAAATTATTTTTTCGGTTATTAAAATTAATTCAATTTGATTAAAGCTGTGATGTCAGTTTTTCGCTAGCCATCACTTATTTGCTTAATTCCGGGACCAGGACACCACATTTTTGAAACCTAATAGAGCTAGGTTAATTTTGGTCACAAATTTGAAAAGTATTGCCTAAATTTAGTAGGATTACATTCTTGATTTATCTAAATTGGATAAAATTTAAATGAGATAAAGCAAAATTAATTTTTTTGGATTCTGATGACGTCATAAAGTTAAAAAATTCGATATTTTTGATAACACAGGCAAACTTGATCCGATTTTATTGGAATTTTTTTTGAAACCCACTAATTTTGGGTCAATCTTTTCAGCTGTGATGTTAGTTTTTCGCTAGGTATCACTTATTTGCTTAATTCCGGGACCAGGACACCACATTTTTGAAACCTAATAGAGCTAGGTTAATTTTGGTCACAAATTTGAAAAGTATTGCCTAAATTTAGTAGGATTACATTCTTGATTTATCCAAATTGGATAAAATTTAGATGAGATAGAGCAAAATTAATTTTTTTGGATTCTGATGACGTCATAAAGTTAAAAAATTCGATATTTTTGATAACAAAGGCAAACTTGATCCGATTTTATTGGAATTTTGTTTGAACCCACTAATATTGGGTCAATCTTTTCAGCTGTGATGTTAGTTTTTCGCTAGCTATCACTTATTTGCTTAATTCCGGGGCCAGGACACCTCATTTTTGAAACCTAATAGAGCTAGGTTAATTTTGGTCACAAATTTGAAAAGTATTGCCTAAATTTAGTAGGATTACGTTCTTGATTTATCCAAATTGGATAAAATTTAGATGAGATAGAGTAAAATTAATTTTTTTTTAGTCTGATGACGTCATAAAGTTAAAAAATTCGATATTTTTGATAACACAGGCAAACTTAATCCGATTTTATTGGAATTTTTTTTGAAACCCACTAAGTTTGGGTCATTCTTTTCAGCTGTGATGTTAGTTTTTCGCTAGCTATCACTTATTTGCTTAATTCCGGGACCAGGACACCACATTTTTGAAACCTAATAGAGCTAGGTTAATTTTGGTCACAAATTTAAGAAGTATTGCCTACATTTAGTAGGATTACATTCTTGATTTATCAAAATTGGATAAAATTTAGATGAGATAGAGCAAAATTAATTTTTTTGGATTCTGATGACGTCATAAAGTTAAAAAATTCGATATTTTTGATAACACAGGCAAACTTGATCCGATTTTATTGGAATTTTTTTTGAAACCCACTAATTTTGGGTCAATCTTTTCAGCTGTGATGTTAGTTTTTCGCTAGGTATCACTTATTTGCTTAATTCCGGGACCAGGACACCACATTTTTGAAACCTAATAGAGCTAGGTTAATTTTGGTCACAAATTTGAAAAGTATTGCCTAAATTTAGTAGGATTACATTCTTGATTTATCCAAATTGGATAAAATTTAGATGAGATAGAGCAAAATTAATTTTCTTGGATTCTGATGACGTCATAAAGTTAAAAAATTCGATATTTTTGATAACACAGGCAAACTTGATCCGATTTTATTGGAATTTTTTTTGAAACCCACTAATTTTGGGTCAATCTTTTCAGCTGTGATGTTAGTTTTTCGCTAGCTATCACTTATTTGCTTAATTCCGTGGCCAGGACACCACATTTTTGAAACCTAATAGAGCTAGGTTAATTTTGGTCACAAATTTGAAAAGTATTGCCTAAATTTAGTAGGATTACATTCTTGATTTATCCAAATTGGATAAAATTTAGATGAGATAGAGCAAAATTAATTTTTTTGGATTCTGATGACGTCATAAAGTTAAAAAATTCGATATTTTTGATAACACAGGCAAACTTGATCCGATTTTATTGGAATTTTTTTTGAAACCCACTAAGTTTGGGTCATTCTTTTCAGCTGTGATGTTAGTTTTTCGCTAGCTATCACTTATTTGCTTAATTCCGGGACCAGGACACCACATTTTTGAAACCTAATAGAGCTAGGTTAATTTTGGTCACAAATTTGAAAAGTATTGCCTAAATTTAGTAGGATTACGTTCTTGATTTATCCAAATTGGATAAAATTTAGATGAGATAGAGTAAAATTAATTTTTTTTTAGTCTGATGACGTCATAAAGTTAAAAAATTCGATATTTTTGATAACACAGGCAAACTTGATCCGATTTTATTGGAATTTTTTTTTAAACCCACTAAGTTTGGGTCATTCTTTTCAGCTGTGATGTTAGTTTTTCGCTAGCTATCACTTATTTGCTTAATTCCGGGACCAGGACACCACATTTTTGAAACCTAATAGAGCTAGGTTAATTTTGGTCACAAATTTAAAAAGTATTGTCTACATTTAGTAGGATTACATTCTTGATTTATCAAAATTGGATAAAATTTAGATGAGATAGAGCAAAATTAATTTTTTTGGATTCTGATGACGTCATAAAGTTAAAAAATTCGATATTTTTGATAACACAGGCAAACTTGATCCGATTTTATTGGAATTTTTTTTGAAACCCACTAATTTTGGGTCAATCTTTTCAGCTGTGATGTTAGTTTTTCGCTAGCTATCACTTATTTGCTTAATTCCGGGGCCAGGACACCACATTTTTGAAACCTAATAGAGCTAGGTTAATTTTGGTCACAAATTTGAAAAGTATTGCCTAAATTTAGTAGGATTACATTCTTGATTTATCCAAATTGGATAAAATTTAGATGAGATAGAGCAAAATTAATTTTTTTGGATTCTGATGACGTCATAAAGTTAAAAAATTCGATATTTTTGATAACACAGACAAACTTGATCCGATTTTATTGGAATTTTTTTTGAAACCCACTAAGTTTGGGTCATTCTTTTCAGCTGTGATGTTAGTTTTTCGCTAGCTATCACTTATTTGCTTAATTCCGGGACCAGGACACCACATTTTTGAAACCTAATAGAGCTAGGTTAATTTTGGTCACAAATTTAAAAAGTATTGCCTACATTTAGTAGGATTACATTCTTGATTTATCAAAATTGGATAAAATTTAGATGAGATAGAGCAAAATTAATTTTTTTGGATTCTGATGACGTCATAAAGTTAAAAAATTCGATATTTTTGATAACACAGGCAAACTTGATCCGATTTTATTGGAATTTTTTTTGAAACCCACTAAGTTTGGGTCATTCTTTTCAGCTGTGATGTTAGTTTTTCGCTAGCTATCACTTATTTGCTTAATTCCGGGACCAGGACACCACATTTTTGAAACCTAATAGAGCTAGGTTAATTTTGGTCACAAATTTGAAAAGTATTGCCTAAATTTAGTAGGATTACATTCTTGATTTATCCAAATTGGATAAAATTTAGAAGAGATAGAGTAAAATTAATTTTTTTTGATTCTGATGACGTCATAAAGTTAAAAAATTCGATATTTTTGATAACACAGGCAAACTTGATCCGATTTTATTGCAATTTTTTTTGAAACCCACTAAGTTTGGGTCATTCTTTTCAGCTGTGATGTTAGTTTTTCGCTAGCTATCACTTATTTACTTAATTCCGGGACCAGGACACCACATTTTTAAAACCTAATAGAGCTAGGTTAATTTTGGTCACAAATTTGAAAAGTATTGCCTAAATTTAGTAGGATTACATACTTGATTTATCAAAATTCGATAAAAATTGGATGTAACAGAGCAAAATTAATTTTTTTGGATTCTGATGACGTCCTAAAGTTAAAAAATTCCATTTACTACCATACTTGATATATATAAGGCGTAACCTAAATACTTGCCACCGGCGTTATGTACCTTCGTTATGGCTTTGGAAAAGAATCACGACGAATTCAATCAAGATAATAAACTCTTGATTCGCTTTAAATAAAAAATGAAACAACAAATAAGTACTACACTGATTCAGATTCAATTTCTAGAGATATCTTTGGTAGTAGCTCCTAAAACCAACACTTATTCAAAATGTAAACAAAAAACTATCCCATTTAAGAAAATAAATAACGTAGCGATATTTATTTTGATAAGAACCACAACACTTTACAAATCGATGAAATGTAACATATTATAGAAATCTATTCTCTTTTTTCTATTTAGATTTTAGATCATTGCAGGAAATTCAATCAAAATTGAATATAAACCATGAGAAGAAGAATTGTGCATTTTTGTTAAACTGACAAAACATATACAAACATACAAATAATACATTGATCGGTATGAATTGTGAAACAAACAAAAAAGTTTAAATGTGGCAATGGCCGAATTTGGCATATTATAAAACACAAGTGAAATATACAAAATTTAAAAAACCCCCGACAAATTCGATTTAGTTTTTGTAAACCGATTTTTGGAAACTTAGCTATAAAATGTTCTCTATCAAGTCGGTTCGACCGTTTAAGGACTACGATGTCACTGAGAAACACACGGACACACAGATAAACACTTTAAACTTATAACACTCCTTCTTTAATCAATATCAAAGTGATGGGCAAGGACACCAAATGAGATGAAAAGGATACTTAGAGAGCTATCATTTTTTGGAACAAATTTTTGGAAAAATTATAATTAAAATTGAAATATTTGAGTTGGCTTTGTTCTTTTGAATTAACCTAATTATTTTACCATTTCACTTTTCGAAATGAATTGAGCCAGGTTTATTTGACCATTCATTTCCACAGTAATTATTTATAGTCATGCCTTTCCCAAACTAAATCGATTTTGAAAATCATCCCCAATTTTTTAATTTTTTCGGGGATAAAACTGTAAGCTCACACATGAAACATAGCTAAGAACACTCTCCGCGAAAATACCTTTCAAATGAAACCAAAAAAATTAAAATCGATTCACCCGTTTAGGCGCTTCGATGTCACAGACAGACAAACACATAGGCACACAAACATAGCGGTTAAACTTAGAACACCCCTTATTTAGTTCGGGGGTTAAAAAGAGAGAATAAGATACATTAAGATTATCTATTTTAAGACCTTTCAGAGTATATAAATTTGCTCTCAAGAATCAAATCTTTCAACAATAATATCCACAACAAACATATATATTAAATAGATATAGATATGGAACCATAGTTCAGCTCTGGCTTGAATGAGTGTAGTAATGATGATCGTATCGTCATACTACAAACTTCAGCTTCGTGAACACAATAGAATTGATATGATGACAACAAATAAACTATAAACTGATGCCATTTTAACTTAACGATATATCTATCAGATTTTAATAGAGTTATCATATACAAAGTTTATCTTGTTCATTTCAGTAATATTTGAATTCGTATTACGGTGATATCATCGAAAATACAGGGGAAGTTTACGCTCGGAACACTTAAGACAAGTATTAATATCTAAAGAACAGAAATCTTTCTTAGACATATAAAAGTTTATCTTAAGCACGGACATTGCTTTATGCCTTTGTAGATCATTTTTGAAATTTTTAATGCCCATAGATGTCATCAGCTCTTAATGTGTTCCACTGCAAAATGTTTGTTTTTTGATTATCTATTGATAAATTGTTGCAAAATAATTATTTGGCCTCAAAATATAAAAAAAACTGGGAAAAGTTAGTTATATTTGACAAAAAAATCTTTCATAAACTTCAAACTGAACCGCTACCCTAAGCATACCGCGAACGGAATTTGTTACGCCTTAACCAACTAAGCTAATAGGGCAATAGTAGTTTTACGTGAAAAATAATCTTGAGAAAAATGATTATTGAAGACAATATTTTACAAAGCCTCAAACAAGTTTCTCCACAAATTTAGAATATTTCAAAGTTATAGAATTTCCGAAATGATTATTTGAGGAGTAGACACTTTTCTCAACCTTACTTTTTACGTCCTGAGCACGTTATAAAAATTTCAGATTGTTTTTTCGTTTTTAAGTTATCATGTCCCCAGACAGACAGACAATTCAGGCGGGTAACCGAAAATTGATTTTATGAACACTTAAACCAAAATTTTGTTCGTAGTATCAATATTTTAAGCTTTTCAAACTTGGGACTAAACTTAGAATTCCTTGATATATTGCATATATACATGGTATAAAAATAGGTATGTTGAATGTACTCCCAATCTTAAGAAGATACTAACAGGTCTAACCATCAAATATAAACCTTCTCGAACCATCCCAATTAAAAACAAAAACTGTGTTGAAATCAGTTTATTCTGTGGAAACTCCCAGTCCCATAAGTATTCACACTGATTAATAAAAACGTCAATGTTTAATGGTCTCTATTTTGCCGCAAGTTAAACATAAAACATAAAAAATATGACCCCTATTTAGAGATTTTTGTGTAACACTAAATTTTCAAATATTTTGATAATGTTGAAAGAAAAAAATATACATTTTGTTATATAAAAATGATTTTTCTTGGTTTATACATAAAATTTATTGCCAATAAACGATTTTATTGAAAACCAAAGGAAATTATATTCCTTATCAATATACAATAATCAACTTAACATGATATTTTTATGACGTTGTAAAAAATATTCAATAACATATATCGATACATGTTTAAAATTTGTCACGAATTTGGAAATAAAAATGTCAATGTATTTTTATATCTATGATTTTTGTAAATATTAGAAAATACAAGAAACACTACTGATATTTTACGACAAATAGTCAGAAAGACTTTGGAAAATCCATGGATTAAAAACTAACAGTCCCGTCATTGCGGTTAGATATTTACGACGTATGTTAGATTTTAACAATATATGACTCAAATTTAGTATAATTACATTCAACGTTTAAATTCGGATAATTTTTAACCATATGCTAAGACAAAATTTACTTTTATGGATTCTTATAACGGTAGGTTAGGTTAAGTTACAGTAGCTGTCCTGGGGTGGGACACACTTAGACCATAGGGTCCGTTGTGATACCGAAAAAAGGTTGCCCTATCCCCGGCCACTACTCCAAGAACAATTTGGAGCTGTTTAAGAACAGCAGGAGAGCTTTGACGATGACGGACTTTAGGTCGGAACGGTTGTCAAAGAGAGGCTGGCTCAAGTAAGTCCATCTACTCATGGCAAGAGCTGGGCAGTGACAGAGAAGATGAGACATTGTCTCCTCCTTCTCACCACTGTGACATCTCCTGCAGTAGTCGTAATATACTGCCAGGCCCAGGCGTTCAGCATACTTGCCGCCCAACCAGTGTCCTGTAATAGCCGCAATAACTTTCCTAACAGAGGCCCTTGGAAGTGATATAAGATCTTCGGAACGCCTACGATTGTACTCAGACCATATCTGTCTTGTAATACCACAAGTACGTTCCTCCCTCCATCTAAGATGCTTTGAGGAGCAAGTGGCAGTTCGCAAATGTAACTTCCGGATATTTATTGATGCTTGTGCCCGGCAGCATTGTGCCATTTCTAGCAAGCTCGTTGGTTTTACAATTTCCTAGAATGTCCCTGTGTCCCGGTACCCATGCCAGGTTTACATTAATTTTACAAAAAATCTCTTTTTTCTTTAAAATAATCCAAAACAAATATGAAAAGTAATTCCAAGAAATATTTTAGTTTTAAATATTCAATTTTCTTATTTGTTTAAATATGTTAGTTTGTTCGGCATTCGAACTTCTTATCCAGCAAATCATAATACTATGGAAAAACCCAAATGGATAAACGAAATAAGAATGGACTCAGACAAAAGTTGCAGCAAAGATCATGCCGTTGTGTAAAAATATCATTTAAGTTTGTGTCAATGCGAGTAGGACAACATCTGGTGCTTTCTTCTCACTTAGTTTCGTGCCAGTATCTGATATTTTCAGCACCAGTGTCAACAGGCAAGTGCAGGTAGTTGGGTTGCAAACTAATCACTGTATAAATGTGACCGTTTTAAATTAATCATGGCTCTTGTATCTATAAGCACAAGTATAACTCTATAAGTTGAATGTTTACACGAATAAAGTTAACAAAAAAGAATGTATTTTCTCAACAATATAATAGTGATCATATCGAATCGATTGTATTTGTTAGGATGAAATCATTGTTAAAGAAAATGTATGGTTTATAGAACAGTATACCACACGAATTATATCACTATATCTATCTATAGACCATAACATGTAAGTATGTATACCTCATGACATTGTTCAGAAGCATCATTATAATATGGATATGCCATAGTGAAGCAAGGCATAAGAAATATCATCGAAGGAAGAAAAAGTGAAAACAAACAATTGATTGAGTTAACTGTTGAAATACCATGTAAAGACAGTGTTAATTGAGCAATCGTTTGTTTTTTTTTTACGTCATATAAGTAAAGAAAGATAGCCAAATATACATACATACATGTCACACACACTTAACTGATATTCCCATATATTACACTATATAATTTTCACCTTATTTGCGCTCACACAATTTTTATTTTTTTGAAAATGATGTTTTGCTCATGATACTCGCTGAGTTGTAACTTTGTATAGGTAAAATCATTAAATTAACCTGATTTTTATACTTTTTGGGTCAAAGTTATCCTATCCACTGAGTTTCGTCAAATTCCAAAATAAAAATTCTTTTGCGATTTTCTCGATTTTTTCAAAGGGTTGCAAAAAATTGACAATTTTTTTTTATCTCCAATTTCAATAAAATTCAGTATATAAGGTAATTTTGACCCAAAACGTACAAAAATCGGTTGCATTTGATGACTGGAAAAATCGAACCAAACATTGCGATATATCAGAAACTCTGCATAGAAACTTATTAAAATCGATTAAGTAGTTATAACTACTAATTATAATTAAAAAATGACAAATTTTCATACAAACTATCATCCCCTTTTCATCACCAAAATTACAGAGTCATATAAACTTTCATTCTCAATTTGATTTTCTTAAAGAATGAATTTTTATGAAAAAAGTAAAATAAACTTTTGTCTCAAACCATGAAATCATATATCAAATTTTATATTAATTCTAACTTCAAAAATAACATAGTTTCATATAAACTTTCACCCCTTTGATGAATGAAATTTTTGAAGATAGTAATACAGAAAACTTTTGTAGTGAACCATGCTCATATATTATTTTTTACATTTGTAACTTCAAAATTGACCAAGTACAAAATTCCAACACTCAATTTAACTCCTTGAGGGATACTTAAGTTACTTACGTAACTTAAGGAACGTTTATACAAATTTTCATTTACCTTCGAGTGAGTGTTGGCACTAGCAATCGAACTCTTAATTTTACTCAGCAAACCGTCGAAATTTGTTTAAATTTTATCTCATAGAATATGTTTTTCAAAACAATACTTTCACTTTTCTATTCACTCCTTGTTCATTGTAAGAGTAAAAAGAACAATTATTCAATAGAAAGTACAGACATGAAATTACACGAAATGAATATATTCCTTAAAATGCACATCCTTCTAATGAAATAATATATTGTTTATTTGTACAAAAAGACGTTACGCTATACATATAATATAAACGCTTGTTTTTCCACATTGTTCGTTTGCCTTCGCTATCAGCATTATAATATGGCGTCGTATAAACAATCCATGCATGCATGCCGTGCGCTGTATGTTTTATAAAGACAGATAGAATCTTTTATTTGGGAAACAATTCATCGTAAATTGAGTGTATACCCTCAAAAAGACAACCAAACTTAAACTATACAATACAATTTAAAATATAGTTGTTATATTTTATAGACACGCAAAACGACAATAATCATGCGTATTTATTTCAAATCATTTATTTGTTGTTTGAATATGGAAATTTATTTTATAGATATACAAACTTTTTTAAGTTATTTAAATTGTTTGTTTTAGGTAAATGATGTTACTTTATTATCATGTCATTGGGAAAACTATTTTATACTTTCATTACTGGAATAGTTAAGATTGATCTAGATACTGGGTGATAATCCCATGAAATATATTGACAATTGATTATTTTGTTCATGACTTCTGGTGGTTAAAATCCTAACTATAATAATGTTGCATGGGATGCAACATTATTATGATCTTAATTTTAGTTTCCCCAGCTCTTATGGCAGGTTTGTGCAAATTGAAAATATATTTGGCAATTTCAAAAAAATAAATAGATTAAAAGCATGGAAAGCACGGAAATGTGTTTTGAAATTTATGGATATGATTTAATAAAAGTGATTATGGATTTCCAAATATGTAAATACACTCTAAACCTAAATGAAAAACGAAAATTCAAGAAAATTTTCGAAAACAACAACAAATGGCAGCCGAAAGGTCACCATAATTCTGTTGGTATTTTAATTTTTCTAATTTATGCGAGCACTGACATTCATTACTTTCTATACAGAATATTTCAACAATTAACTCAATTATTTGTTTTCATATTAAAATTATTATGATAAACAGAATTTTTTGTTAATAAAAAATAAATATTTTAAAATTTAATAACTGCTGGAAGACTTTTTTTAACTTAAAATATAAAAAATTTTACTTTTAAATTCAACTAAAACTGAATGACGAAATTAAAACATATTTTAAATATTATTTTACAGATGTTAAACTAAAAACGTTTAAAAAAGCTCTTAAAACATCGCGTAACTTAATAGTAAAGCTGACACAAAATCAAAACTAAACGAGACATGACGTCAAAGAAAAAGTGTCAAAAAAGTTGTAAATAATATCTTATCTCATTTAAAATATTGGTATTGTTTTTAAATTTGTTTTAAATGCAATTTTTTGCTAAAAATTATATTAAGAAATAAAATGGTGGAAACGCAAATAAATTGTATAACATAACAATTCTTAATACATGGTTAGTATTTATTTGCGCTCCCACCATATTCATTTTGTTAACTTTTTCGAATTTTTTTTGACAATAATAAATGTAAAACTTTTAAGTTAATAATATTCGATTTCTATGAATCCATATACATATATATAAATGAAATGTAACTTTATCCCCTTGAATAAAAAAGCTATAATATAAGTGTTAACATAATATTGGCAAGCCCCGTATATTTGTAAAAGAAAATATATTCTCGAATATGTAATAAAAATGCAACGAACCAACTACCACTAACTGGACTTTTGTGTTCAAATGTTAAGTATAGCAATAATTCTGTCTCGTTTGTTCTAATCATACTCTAACTGTGAAACATATGTCTACATTACCCATGACAACCAACAAAGTCTATGTATATATATACACGTCTATGTCCATTTACTTTAGAATAGAACGTATAGATCATGTTTTCTACAATAGTTGCTTGTTTTTTTATACTTATTTACATCGATTTTCTTAAATTAATTTACAACAGAAAGAAAAATGTACAATTGTTATTTTCTGTTATTTTATTGGTCATTTATTTCATTCGTTTAGGTTGTATGTATTAAGGATTATAGGAAATAAAAAAACTATCAGACAAGAAATTGTAGCTTAGCTTACTTTTAACGAAAGCTCAAGTTAGAGAAGAAGTTTCAAAATATTAATCACTGAGAATGCTGAACGAGTTTGTACACGACATAACGCTTGGTTATTTCAAAAAAACAATTTATTTGACGATTAGATGTAATTTTCAACTTAACGATGTTCCAGCATGGTATTTGCAGTTTCTATGTTAAAGCAATGGTACAATTTTTTTTTCGACAGAATTTAACGAAAAATTAAATTTAAGAATTTAATAATGCTTACTATTAATTCCCAAAGTTTCAGAAATTTTGACCGTTTAAAATGGGAAATAATTATGCCAACGTCCCAATTTCGATCAATTTACGTCAAAATTAATATCTCGAAAGTGAAAATTAATTTCTAAATTTTTTTTTTAGATTTGAATTGTATAAACATTTTTTTCTACTTTTTCTTCAATATATAATAATATCGTAAAAAATAGTTGGAGAGACCGGACATTTTACATGCTTTAAATGGGACATGACCCTCAAAATCGCGAACTTTGTCTTTAAATATCTCGCGATCTAAACGGTCAAAAATTATGAAATTTTAGGAATTCATAAATAAAGCTATTATAAACCCGAGAAAAAAAATTCGGCCAAATCTGTCGAAAAGTGATTTCATGCTGGTACTACCTTAAAACATGAAATCGCTCGGATATATTGCTTGCGTACAGAATTTCAATCGTTAAATGAACTCATTTGTGTAATTTTATACCATGTATATATGAAATATATGAAGGTATACTAAGTTTAGTATCCCAATTTTGAAACGATTAAAAATATTGATTCTATGAGCAAAATTGTAGTATAGGTGTTCATAAAATCCATTTTCGGTTGTCGGTTTGAATGTCTGTCCATGAACATGATAACTCAAAAACGAAAAGAAATACCAAGCTTAAATTTTTATAGCGTACTCAGAACGTAAAAATTGAGTTTGAGATCGTAAATACGCAACATGAACAACTGGATCTTTTATTTGAAACATTTTTTCGTAAACATCACTGTTTGCCCGTGAGTGCGCAAATTAGGCGTTAATTATAGCTGATATGGGAATATCAGCTATGTGTGTGTGACATGTATGTATATGTGGATCTCTTAGAGTGGCTATCGTTCTCTACTTACATGACGTAAAAATAGAAACAAACGATTGGGTTATCAACTTAGTCAATTGTTTGTTTTCCCTTGTTTATGGTAAATTTTTTCTTTATAAACTACATTATATAAAGCATGGCAGTATTCTAGAGGTCCACATTTAACTACTATTTTTACAAAATTTATTCAAAAGTACATGGAGAAAACAAACTTAAATTTTTTAAAGTTCCTTTTAAGAGATATAATTAATTAAAGTTATGCAAAAATACACGGGCTCTTATGATTGTCTTTGTTCAATTTTACCGAAAATGGTTTATGTTTTACCCTACAGTTTTTTTTAAATTAATTTTTTTAACTTGGCCGTTTACCTTTGTTTTTCCATCAACAGCCATATTTAGGTAGATATATTTAAGGGAAAATAAATTCACGGAACTACTTTAGCGCGCTGAATTCATATTCTCGAAATTCAATAGCTCTGTATATTAAATAATGAATATATGTAAATATTAAACAAGTGAAAAGAAACAATTGACTGAGTTAATTGTTGAAATACCATGCATAGTCAGTGTTGATTTCTTTATCACATAACACATACAAAAATGTATAGACAGTGTTGATGCGCAATTGTTTGTTTTTATGACGTCACGTAAATAACAAAAGATATATACCTATATTAATACATACGAGAAAATTTGCATCTAATTAACGCCCTCGTGGGTAAACAGTGATGTTTACAAAAAAATGTTTCAAACAAAAGTTTTTTATTTTTTTATAAGGAACATTTTTTACATTTAAACTTTTATTCTATCTCTAACGGTTTACAAGATGGGTCCTACGGACCCATGATCCAATTGACCCATGTTGCTCATTTACGAACTTGACCTCACTTTTTACGTCCTAAGCACGCTGTAAAAATTTCATCTTGATATCTCTTTTCGTTTTTGAGTAATCGTGACCACAGACGGACGGACGGCCGGACGGACGGACGGACGGACGGACGGACAGCCGGAAATGGACTAATTAGGTGATTTTATGAACAGCTATGACAAAATTTTTTTCCTAGCATCACTATTTCTAAGCGTTACAAACTTGGGACTAAACTTAATATACTATGTATATTTCATATATGCATGGTATAAAAATAATATAATAACAAGAATGAATGAATAGTATTGGTAAGCAAGTTTTATAAAAGTTCGAAAATAGTCACAATACTTCAAAAGTATGATAAAAAAGTAAAACTTACCTCAATTTTACGTAGCTGTTGTAAAACTGTTGTATTTGGAAATTTTGGTGAACCATACTTTTTCCAAGTTTGATAAACGTTTGTATGAATATTGTCCACTGAGTAGATTATTGATTTAATATTATTATAACCGCTTGGTAAATTTTTTATGATAAATTTTATATTCTTAGCATGTGATTCTATTTCAGTTCCATTACTATAAACTGTAATTATGCCAAGTGAAAAATGTTCATTGGATGTTGTAATTGCTGCTAATGTATCTATTAACGAATTACAGTCATCTTCATACAGTGATTGTACTTTTATTTCAATTTTACCTGCAAGAAATTTCGATTATTGTTTTAAAAAATACTTTTGTAACCGGAAAAAAAGTAATAATAAGTAATAAAGTGCTGATGTCAAATTTCCTCAAAATTTAAAATTGAAGGGTAGAAAAACAAACATTTTGGGTGGACAAACGTGTACAAACCGTTACCTAACGAATGGCATTTGCATTTTGTGAAAATTCGCATTTGGAGGTACTGAAGTAGATTTTAATATCCTCCAAATTTAAAATTAAAGTGTGGACAATCAAAAATTTTGGGTAAATCGTTGTCAAGCGAATGACATATGCATTTTGTTTTTAACTTCCCAATAAGTATAGAAAATTATTATAATAGGTCCGATTTTCGAAATAGAAATTTTCAAGAAGTACGTACATTCGTGTTCATATTTTTCGTCACCGATATCGCTCGAACAAGACGTGATATCGACTTCGTTGACTTCGTGTCAATCGAATCGTTATTAATGGCAATATGGTCCGAAAAGAATTTCATATCATTCGGTCGAGTCGTTTCGAGTCAGTCGGGTTTTTTTTTAAAACTATTTATATGCTGGGAAGTTAGTCGTTTGGACCTCAACTTTTTTATGCTTTCATCTGTGGGCGCTGATATCATAATGTTGAATTGCATTACTTTCAATTAGACGATGGACAAACGAGAATTTTGGGAGGGCAAATGTGGGCAAATTTTATGGACAAACAAATCCAATCAGAATTTTATGATAATTAGCTTCTGAAGGTGCTATTTTCACTAGCTGTCTAATAAGCAGAAAAATTACCTAAAAATGATAGCAATCCCATTGCTATGTAAACTGGTTTCTTTATAAATTGAATATGTCTTGGATTTGTATTATTCATCTGAAATCTAAAAGGTATCACATTAGTAAAAATTTTACAAATGAATAAAATAAATAATATTAAAAAAAACAAATTTTTACCGAGTTAATAATGTTCTTTGTGAAAAATAATATGGATGATAGTTTAAAAATGCATTATCATTACTTAACAATTCAAATTTGATATTCATTTGATTGATAAAAATCTTTTGATGTTGAATAATATTTTTCACCATCATTGCAGCATATCTTGTATCGCCACGCCAATCTTCACTTGTTGACCAACCACTTAACGGATCAGCTTCACTAATTTATAAGGGCAAATAGTATAAATTAAAAATTTTCTCTTTTAGTTTTAATTTTATGAAGACAAACAATAAACCTTTGTCCTGATATTCTTTTATTATCTCAATCGACGTTCGTTATCGAACCAAAACATCGTTTATCTCCTATTTCATTTTTATCCCCAATTTCGATATAACATCTATAAGTATATAAGGTAGTTTTGATCCCAAAAAGTTCAAAAATCGGGTGCATTTGATGACTGGTCGAATCGTTTTTAAGATACGTACGGACTAAAATCGATCCAAATATTGCGATATTTTAGAAACTCTGTATCCAATCATAAAATTAATCTGATTTTTATATTTCTTCTATCAAATCCACCCCATCCACCGAACCCCATCCACCAAGTTTCATTAAATTCCAAAACAAAATTTTTTTTTTGCGTTTTTCTCGATTTTTTCAAAGGGGTACCCTTAAAAAAATTGCAAAAAATCGAGACTTTTTTATCTCCAATTTCAATAAAACTCAGTATATAAGGTAATTTTAACCCAAAAAGTACAAAAATCGGGTGCATTTGATGACTGGTCGGATAGTTTTTGAGATATGGACTAAAATCGATACAAATTGATTTTTATACTTTTTGAATCAAAATTACCCCATCCACCGAGTTTCATTAAATACCAAAATAAAATTTTTTTTTTGCGTTTATCTCGATTTTTTCGAAGGAGTAAGTACCTTTATTTACAAGCAATTCTGAATATATTTCGAAATATACGCATCTTTCTACTCTCGTGCAATTGTCAAAGAGAGTATAGTATTCAAGCGAGCTGAGCCTGCAATTCCTACCGATTTCTTAGACCAGTTTTCTTAAAAAGGATAGAACGGCGTTTGTAAAGGTAAGCTACATAATTCCAACAACAAAAAATGAACTAATTTCATAATACTTTTTAAAACATTACATTCCCGCACTGTCTATTCATTAAACCATGATGTATTACATTTTTTGTTTAAAAAAAATATTATATAGGTACCAAACCTTTGATCTTACAATATATATATATATATATATATATATATAATCATCTTAAAGTGAAAGTAACTTGTTTCCTGGCAATATATTACATAATCTCCTTAAAAGGGAAAAGACTGGATGGAGACAGAAGAGAGGAGCTTTCTGAATGAATATATAAATTTTACTTTGATGTAAAATGTTTTGGTATATCATAACATATCTATCTGTAGGTAACTTACTAGCATCTCACATTAGATACAGCAAGCAGCATCTAAGACCGTGAGCACATAATAAAACAAAATTTCCGTTATTCTTTTCTCTGACTTTTTGAGGCTCGATAAAGGTAAGTTTGGAAATGAAGAAAATAATGATTTTAACCGTAGTTCAACTCACAAGCCCGAGCTCATAAGACTCTTAACAAATATGTTAACATTTTTGAACATTTTTTCATAAAAATTTACACGGTAAGATATGATCGGAATTTCACTATATGAAATATTTTTTAATATTTTTTATTAACTTAGGAGGCCAAATAGGACCATTTAATGAAGTCACCAAAATCCAAAAAATTGAATTTTGCTCTATCATATCCAAATTATATCATTTTCAACCGTTTCGACGATTGCAAACTTCCTTTTCTTTCAATATACACACAGAAAAGAGAATATCGTCGAATAACTTGGAAATCGAAAAACTCGATTGCCATAAATTCGACAGTGGAATCACGATAAAAACTTCGAATTTCCTACTGAAAAACTTACCTTTAGCAAATCTCAAAAAGACAGAGGAAAATAATCATGGAAATTTCGATTGATTATGAGCTCACGGTCTATACTATAGACAGAGACCAATTATAATTATTATTATGTCAAGTGCAGTTACGTGAAAGTTATTAAAAATAGATACTTCTTGGATCAAATAAATAATACGGTGAAGTTTTAAAGATATTGCAAGAAGCTTATCTTTATCTTTCTATTCATATTTATGAAGAAAATAAATTACTTGAATTTATATTTATAGATAATGAATGCATTTCGTCTCATGATAATTTATCATTCTATATGTATTACAAAGCGAGCTGCGCCTGCAGGTTCACTGCGTGGTTTATCTACATGCTCATTGAAATATTGTAATAAAAATTGCCGCAAATAATTCTTAACAATTATTGCAAAATGAAAGTGTTTACGAAAACAATGAAACTTGAGAACCATCATAAATTGAGCAAAAAGATATTGAGTTACTTGAGTTTCGTTGTTCAAATAATAAAAATAAGCGACAAAAGAGCTTATTAATATCGAAAGTCGATATCTCGAGATGTACATAATATAATAACCTCCGTTTCTATGACATATACATTCCTTGGTCTAATTTCGTTCGAATCTGTATGCAAAGAATCTGTCCATCAGTCATATAAAGAGCCATTTATATAAAAAATAAATTTTTCTTAGACCGCAATAGAGTAGTTTATAGTCCACGCTTGATATAGACATCTTTCCTCCTTTTTTTAACAAATACTTAAATAAATCGTTCTAATAAATATTAAAACAATACCTAATCATTAAAAAAATGTCTTTTAAAACAAAACAACACAACAAAAAATACTCAACTCATTACTGAACGGCATATCCGCAATAGTGGGAAACTCATTTTGTACATATTCAATGAGACGTAATCCCTTATTTACAATATCATCACTGGATGCATTCCCCTTCGCATGATATGAAATATAATCAAAAGGGCAATTAAACTTTGAACAATACTCAAGTGCACCCCAACATAGACGATGTAAATCCGGTGATTTAAATAATCCAGCTGGTCCACCTAAACGTAATTGCATACCATTCTTTTTTATGTATGATAAGCCATCTTTTGTCGCTTTTATGTAATTGATAAATGCTGTAAAAAAATTCGTTGTTGATTATAAGACTTATGTAATATAAATAGGGTGTCGCAGAATGAGCGCACCCAGTAAGTAAAGTGGTACAGACAGGGAAAAGTATTTTAATATAAGTTTTTCAATATTAATAATTAGTTACATCGATAATTTCTTAATTGGTTACGGTATTTTAGACAAGCTATGCCACTGTGTCCATAAATGGATAATAAAAATAGCAAGAAAAAAAAGAACTTAAGAACTAACTTTAAGAACTTTTCTGCTAAGAAATTTTTGTCTATTTCACAGTATTCTTCGTATGAGGTCATTCTCATTCCCCTGTTATAGTACGTCAGAAAATATTGTCCAATTCAAAAGAAATAACAAAATTTTTAATTTTCCTAAATAGTACTCGATTTTTACAAATAGATTGCAGGTTGCTTATGCAGCAACCTGCGCTTCCGCCAATAAGACTAACAATAATATTGATTTAACCAGCTTTCAAATTTAAAAAAACCCCTTGAAAATGATGTCAGTCAATCTGTTTGACACAATCGGAGAGATAATCGCAATAAACTTATAAAGCGTTTTTTTTCGTCAGGAGTTAAAAAAGTGAAAGCAAAAGTTCGAAAATTAAATGAATTCGGCACCGTTTTCAAAACTGTTTATTCACAATGCTAAGTTTTAACTAACAGCTAAGTTTTCTGGTTTCTTCAAGGATCTACCAAAGTTTTTCTTGGTAATTTCAGTTAAGGACCATGTACTAAAAAATTACTTTATAACTTACCAGTAGTTGTAAAGTTTAAAACGTTATAAGTTTTCAAATCTGGTTCATTCCATGTTTCAAATTTCCAATTACTCACGTAGTCATTTCCGAATAATTCTACCAATAAAAAACATTTCTCAAAACTATTATGAAATTCCTAACTTTATGAATCGAATACTTACTAACATATCTTTTAGCTATTTTTCGCAATAGCTTTCGGTATAGAATGATTTGGTTTTTATCATCGAAGTCGTACAAAAGATTGGAATCATTTCCCATGAATTCGAAAACAATATATAATCCACGCTTATGAATCCAATTTAAAAATATATCCATATTTGTAAAGTCATAAGTAAATGAACCATTATGGCTATTTCTGGAAGAAAAAATTATGATTAAAGAACCAAAAAAAGAATATACCTACGCATACAAAAAGCAGATTTCAATTTTCTTAAATCTCTTATCAATGATAGATTTAACGTAATGAATTGACGTTGAGTAGAAATAAAAATTGGTTTTTGTTTTTTTATGAATAATTTTAATAATTATCTACCTAATCATATCAAATAAAAAAACAAAAATTAAAAAAAATACACTCCCCGTGACAATGTTTACACATTGCCGTGACCAGGATTCGAACCTGGGTTACTACGGCCACAACGTAGGGTCCTAACCACTAGACGATCACGGCTATCGGAGCATGTTTACTACACTCCAATATTAAGATCATATAGTACACTATCCATTACTTACTCAATATGTATTAAATCTAACAACCAATGCACACGAATATATTGAATTGATTTACTTGGTAAAGCTGATATTAAAGCAATATTTATTTTATTATCTTCAGATAATAAAAAGTTTTCTTTATTTTTTACATCAGGTGGACTAGAAAATATAAGAAAAACAAAAATTTTTTATTTTTTTAAACTAATCGTAGGCGTAGATACATTCAGGCAAATAAACATTTAACTAAACTAATCCCGATTATTAATAAAATTTGCACTTTTCTATAACTGTAAAGTACGTTTTGGTGCCTAAAAAAGACAAAACCGCTGCTGGAAATTGAAACTCCTACAAGTTTTCGTTTTTATGGAAGTTTTTGTTCAAGTTTTGATCGTTTTTCGTTTAGATTTTGTGGGCAACTAATAGAAAATCGCATTATCATTTAAGTAACTTCAACCTACTTCAAAAAAGAGCTTATTCTTTTTTGCCATAAAACTTGGCCTCATGGATTCTTTGCATTTATGATTAATCTAATAAAACCTAACAATTGTGTATTTACCTAAATTTATTTATGCCTACAACCTTAAAATTGTTATTATCAATTATTTATGCTTACCATTGTCCGGTACTCCTCCAAAAATGATTTAAATCGTTTATTTTATTATTTATGTTAATTGTATATTCAACACAATAAATTAATTTTGAAATTGTAACTAAAATTACAAAAATATGTAACTTAAACATTATTTTTATAAAATAAATAAATAAATCACATGAAATTCAGTAACTAAATCAAGATTTTTTAAGTGTAACGTAATTATCTTGAGGAAGTAGTTCACGTGTTGGAACATTAATGGAACAATTTCAGTCAATTTTTTTTAACATTGTGTACCTTCTACATCTAGTCTTCACTTTTTTAAGAATTTCAATAGTGTACGTTTTTTACTTTCAGACCTCATTATATTCGAAAAGTATATTAATATACGCATTCTTTGCAGGTATGAAAAATCTCAAACTATAAGAAAAAAACTCAATAAGAATAATATAAAATTCTCTTACTGCACGCTAAAATCTCTTTCTACATTAGGTTCAAGGTCAAATGAGAAATTTTTCGAGAGCCTTTGAGAGCAAAATAAGTGTTAAATCATGCAAATATTCACAATATTTAAACTTCTTCAAGTCTTTGCTAAGAACATTAATTTTACATGCTGATTTACTTGTCCCGCTTTGAGATTTTGGATAACTTATATTAATGTTGCATAATTGATAATCTCTTTGATGTAAGTTCTATCATGCCAAACAAACTAATTAACTTGAGATGATTTCCATGTTCTTCTGCAGAATCATTTTATAATTTATACAAATTATAATAGGGAGCCAACCTACGAGCTAAATTGTGACTCTTAATAAATTCTAAATTCTAACTATTTTTTGCCCCCCCCCCATCTTTACCACAGGTGACTTAATCTCCCGTGGTGTGGTTCCACATATTTTTCAATTTTACATTTATAAATAATTAAATTAAAACAGCAGTTACAAAGCTTTTCACACCACCTTGCACGTTATCACACAGTGTCTCATTTCGTTGACCCCCTTTCCTCTCTTTAAACTGTGACTTAATTTATGGATGGAACCAATTTGCAAAAGCAGCAGGTAATACTTTACATAATATTTGACCAAAATTCTCAGGATTAAATAAAAAATGCGTTTACTAAGAAAAAAAAATTGTTTATTAAACAGCTTATACAAATAATACACATCAAAACGAATAAATAATTCTTTGAAACGAAATATAAAGTACATTAGACAACGATTAAATTTATAAGGCAAAATATTTTTTTTTTCATTATATTTATATTAAAATCACAGGTTTGGTTTATATGCCTATACTAGCCATTACGTAATTAGTTATGTGATTACACAAAACGAAAACAGAATTGTATAAAAATATTTTTTATTTCAAGTACTGCTTTTTCACTGCAAATAGACTTTTTTCAACTTAAATACGTACTAAAATTTGTTTGTTAATAAAGGCATTGGTGCTAATTCTTATTACATAATATACTCTCACAAAAAATAACTATTTTTTAAAATTCACGTTTATTCGTTCAAAAAGTAGTACTTTTTTATCTTTATCGCTTCAAAACAGTTACAAAAAGCCGCACTTCGGCTATGTCCGTAGTTTCCAATCGCCATATTAAAAATTATGTATAGAGTGATATCTATATAACTAGATAGGAGATTCCATGTATGGAAATTGGTCTGATTTTGAGATTTATAGATATATACTAACGCAACCAAATGAGTGGCTAGAACTAAAAAAAAATATATAGATCTCTATATGATATGATTATAATCTCGCATGCGTTGAATGGTTTTATTTAGTTCACATCTACTCATTCTTAGGCGTTGTTTAACACGATAAATTTTATTTTATGACATTTAGATCCTTTATCCAGTTATATAGAGATCAGTGATAGATATTCGAATCTATATTTTCAATGACAAATGACCACCACTCTCAAAGGTTATAATAAAAATATTAGAATACAGAAAATAATGCCCATCAGATTTATTGTCATTCCAGTATTCTTGATATACACAAAAATGTGACCAAAAGCAAAAATAAGTTTTTAAGGTGACAATAATTAATAGCGTTTTAAATTAATTTAAAATTCTTTTTTGTACTTTTTAAATGAATAATTATTCTTCATTTATTTTTAATGATAAAAATTCAAACTTTAATTAAATACTAAAACTTTTATACAGAGTTCTTTTAAAAATGGGTATACTATTTAGAATGCAAATTACGATCTGGGGAAGGAGAACTATTTCAAATTGATGGCAAAATCAAATGAAAAATACGCCTCTAGTATTAAAATCATGATACTAAAGTAAATCGCCTTGAAAAGTACTTTAGCGAACACGGGAACAACATTATATTTAATATTGAGATGGCTTCGATTTGTTTGTTTGTCTACAGTCGTAATGCGATAAAATAGAGATCATATGAAATAATTACTTTTAAAAAAACCCTGTATATACTCATTAATTTTAAACAAACAAAAGAATCACTCTTTTTGGTGAAAACAAATAAATAAAATCCTTTTCATATTCTAAAAATATACTTGTTTTTGTAATCAAAAATTCAGTTCGGGAATTTTATCGATTTCTTTTTTAATTTCAATCATAACACGTTCTAAATGCAAACCCAATGAAATTGATGAATTTGTGGGTGTTCTTAACGTGATACCATATAATTTTTTGTAAGTACTACCATACGTTGAACAATGTTCCGCCGTAACACCTTTAATTGGTTTAATAAATAATTTTGTTAAATTTAATAATATATATTGTAGTTGACTCTCGGTTATATTCAATAATTTTAGCATTTCTGTATCGATTGCTTCTTCTTTTTCCGCTTCTTCAATTTGTTTTTTATTGTCGGCGTCTGTTTTGGAATTATCTGAGATAATTTCACCGTTTTTCATTTTTTCTGAATCTCTTTTCTTCTTTGATTTTGATTGTTTTGTTGACACTTTTGTATCGGTTTTGTTATTTGGATGAACGTGTTTTTCATTCATTATTTTGATCATAGGTAAAGCATCCAAAATTAATTTTAAGCTTATATTTAAATTTTTATATTTGGATGAAACACTAGATGCGTCTGAAAAAATTAAAAACTTTGTTTGAAAAATCGGTCAAGATGATTAAGAACTATTAATAGTAGGCAACGGGATCGTGATATCTTGAATATTTTGGTCATGAATTGCAAAACACGGCAAAAAAGTTGTTTTTATTTTTACGATAATTAGAGCACAGATTACTTACTTTGGAATAACAATTGATACAAAGCGATATATTCCAATTGTACACTTAAATATTCGACACAATCTTCTAAAGCAAACAAAATTGATGTTGCTCGCTCATAATGTAATTTACATAGAGTAACAGTACTTTTTTTACGTGAATCAGCACCGGTAATATTGCGAAAACTGTTATGGTACAACGATGCTAAACGATGATGAATTTTAGCACCACGAAATTGATAAATAGGTTGTCGATACGTTGGTGTTTCCATATCACAATATTCTAATGCTTTATGTAACATTTCCACAACTTCTTGTTCTAATTCTTTTGATGTCTGAAAAAAAAATGAAATAATATTGTAATAATATTAAAATTAATAATAATAATACAAAAGAAGGGTACCGCAAATAGGCCAATCCTTACACCTAGAGATCAAGGGATCCTCTGAAAAGTTAATAAAAAATTATTTACCCTGGAATCTACTGTTGGATAATCTTGCAATAATGTGGCCATATTATATGATGCCGTTGATAATTCCCAAGTAATCGCATCCCAAATTTCTGGATTTGTATTTCGATTTAATAATACTTGACGAGCCTTTTGATAATTCGCTAATGCTTTATTATAAAATATTTTTTCTTGTCCCACCATTTCCGATAATTTTTCCGAAGTATTGGACGAATGAACATGTGCACATAACCTCATTAATCGTCCCATATTTGAATATAACAATGCTAAATTCGGTTTATCATCGATCGACTCAAATTTTCTGATCTAAAATTTGAAAAAAAACCATATAAGAATCAAAAATTCTGTAGAACATTATCGATAAGTTATTACCCCTGTCTCTAAATTATATGATGATTTGCTGATCAATCGTTGAATATCTGTATTTCCATTATTAAATTCAGTACAGGCTTGATTCATGTATAATGTTCCCAGTTCATTGTGAACGTTACCTAGTCTTCGTAGTAAATTAGTTTTTTCTGCTCCAGGTTCTGACGCTAATGATCTCTCGTAGCACTGACAACTTATTTGTAGCAATTGCTCATTATTTTCTATTGATTCGGGCAATAAACCATCCCAATCTATTAAAAAATATTAATTATAATTAGAAATTTCATCTCATACTTTTTTAAAGGCGCATACAAGGTTAGAATATGTCCCATTCCAGTTTCGATTCATCCCAATTTCGATTTTTGGGATGAGAAAAGTATGTTACTAACAAAAGTTCAAAAAAAAACTTACTTTCGTATTGTTCTGATTCTTCTTCTTGACAATCCTTCGCAATTTCATTATCCATTGCTGTTTGAATATCCGAAGTTTGATTGTACTGTTTTCGATACTCTTCAACTTGTGACCAATGTTTATCAATCATACAACAACAATCACCAGCTCGGCCTAATAAACAACTTTCTTGTACATGCTGAGACGAAAAATGTAATTTTTTTAATACTTTTTGACATTTCACCAGAATTTTAATATATCGTAAACTGCTACCATAATTTTCTAATATAAATTCCTGTTCGGCTAAAATAGCATATACAAGACAAGCTTTTTCATATAACAACGTTTTTAAATGAGCATTCCATGAAGCATCATCAGACCTATCTGGTTCTTGCCAAGTAGGCATTGCTTCCGCTTTAGGTTTTGGTAGTAACGCTTTTGGTGGTTCAGTTTCTACTTCAGCTGTCGATTTTTTCTTCTTTTCAGCTTTATTACGACGCTTTTTCTTTGATTTTCCTTCATTTGCATTCGAATTCAACGAAGCATATGGCATTGGTATTGGTTCAAATGGATGTGCCATATTTAAATTTTCTTCTTCATCTAATTTCTTTTTCTTCTCAGCATTTTCGTCATCTTCTTTACATTTTGTTGATGCACTTGAAAAATATTGTAAACAATTTAATCCGGCGCTTATATGTTGTAAGGCCATAAAACATCGTTCAAAAATTGATCCTACGACTGGGGTCGGTATTTTATATCGGAATGGTTCACTATTGTCTTGATCATATGGCTCACTTAAGCGTAACTGTTTAATTGCATCGTTTCCACTATTCTGTAGTGATGAGTCGTCATCATCTTCATAATTACTAGAATCACTATCATGACTTTCATTAAAAACTGGTTCATTTGGATTAGTATGTGCAGGAATATATAAATCCGAAAGCATATAATGTGAAGACGTGACAATTTGGGGATATTTTTCTTTATTCAAAAGCTCTACACAATTTTTTAACAGCATCCGAATTGTACCTGTTTGAACAGCACCATCTTGTTGAGTATGCTTCATATTTCTAGCAACTCGATATAATAACATAGCAACTGGTACAGTAAAAGGATTTTGACCTTTCTCATCTAAAACTCCCGAACATAAAGAAGTTAAATCATATAATTTAACTACATCGTCATTTCGACCTTTAAATAACCAATATGTATGGCCAGCTTTCGTTGCATTAGATTTTAAAAACGATAAAATATTCTGTGCAATATCTCGAATTAATTTTGGTGAGAATTTCGAATCCTCTAAGTACGGTAAATCTTCAGTCTTGATAAATTCATATTTTTGTACAATACCATTTAAATGATAACACATTACGACTTCGGGAACATTTGACATTAAATTATCTAACCAATAATCAATACCAGTTAATACACTAATCGATTTACTCATATCGCGTAGTCGAAGCGATATACAAGGATGTGTTGATCCTCCAAATATTGGCATATCAGTACCGATAAGCATTTGAATATCTTCAAATGTCCACACAACATTTCGATTATATTTATGTTTAGTTGTAGGATCGGGTACCTCTTCTTCAATATTTGGTTCAGGTAAAGCCGGACCTGGTAATGTTAACGGTGTACTACTTGGTGTTGCCTCATTATTTTTCGTTTCTTCTTCATCTTTTTTCGGTTCAACTAGACTATGATATAAAAATTTGGAGATTAAACTTCGTTGCTGTAAAATATTTCGACTTTTACTACGTCTATATAATTCGAGATCTTTTTCATTTAAGGCTTTTTGAATGTTATCAAAAAAGAATTTTCGTAACCAATCCCATTCGGTTTCGGCTGTTCGTAATAAATGTTTATGGATGTCGAAATCATCGATTAAAAGTGTATTTTCAATACGATGCACCATCATACTAACAGGTCCACGAGAGTATGGTAATTTTAGTAAATTTTTTATGTTTTCTGCATCCGATACAACGTCCACTTCTCCAACACAATCGGGAAACATGTGTGCCATTCTAAAACTGTATTTAAAAAAAATTTATTATTATATTTGACAACAAGAACATTCTTAGAAATATTAAAACGAGGTATCTATTGCCACCAGCCACGGCTATCGGTGCCTATAATGTATTTCAGACACGGACGTCCGTTATATATACAATTAGAGTCAAGGATTGGCAATTTTCTTTCACAGGTCTTACCCTGTAATCCACGCGTTGGCCTTGCTTTTAATAGGGTCGAGTTACTACGGGTCTGCAGTATTTTTGGCCCCTTGCGTTCACCCTATGTGAAATTAAAGACACGGATATCCGTGGCTGATGGCAATAGCAGTTCATATTAATACGTTTTTTATATCGACATTTCGATGCTAATAATTCATTAAAAAATTAATTCGAGCATCCTAGAAATGTACCATTTTGTATTTAGTCATTAACCATTAAATTTGCTAAATTTTTCAATTTTCGAAAAAATGTTACAAACAAAAATGTTGTCCTTCTAGGTATAACAAAAAAAATTTATAATTTTAAATGTTATTCTATCTTTTATCAGTTATGAATGAGAGTGAGCTTTTGGTTGAATCTAAAAGCATAGGTACAATTTTAATACCCGCGTAAGATGTTCACCCAAAAACAATATATAACTAGCTCAGAATTTTATTAACATTTTTTAAATAAAACAAATCATGGTATCGAACCCTTATCTAAACATTACCTACCTTGAAAATCCAGTTGATTGTGATAACACATGTTGAAGTCCATAAGAATCTGCAGAATTACTTAACCAATTTGAAGGTGGTGAATTGAGATCAGTATTACATTGAAGTCGTGCAAAATTTGCAGGTGTTTGAAATGCCGAATATTTAACAATCGCTGTGGATTTAACAGGTAACGATTCGTTTGGACGAACCATTACTGAATAATTCTTTTTATTATCCTACATAAATAAATACAAAATCAACGTTAAATCAACATAATTTAAATAATTTATCATAAAAATTGAAAAATTACCTCTTTATCCATTTCTAATATGATAATTAACTATTAATATTATGTTTTGCTGCATTTAATTACCGCAAAAAGAAAATATTCGCTCATCTGCCTTAAGATATTGAGCATCTGCACAGTTTTGACATTCAAGTTTTCATTGTCATAATATGCTGGTCTAGAAAGTTCTTTAAACCGCTAATGGTGGTTCCTTGAAAAATTATGTTTAATTGCATTTTTAACTTATTTAATTTCAATCAACATTTTATAAATGTTTTTTTTCTAATATTTATTTTATTATTTAATGCTGTTAATCCTGTAGGTTAGTAAAACATAAATTCAACATAACCTTAAAATATTAAATTACTTTGTTTATTTTACTTTTATTTTTTTTTAGTGAATAAAATTCGCAATATTTATGAAGGAACATCAAATATTGAAGTTATTGGAAATGATGTATTTTTTGAAATATTGGATCCACCTGACCTGAAATATACGTATAGAGTTCGACCGGCAAAAGATTTTGGTGTTCCATTTGTAGGTTACAATTATTTACGAATCTTTTAATTAATTTTTCTAAAAGACGCCTAATATTTTGCCCATACAACAAATGTAATCATCTTAAGCGAAACAGTAATCGTTAACATTTTTGATGCTATTTACCAAATACCGTTTCAATTTAATTTTTTCGTGTCGTAAATGTTTATCGAAAGAAACGACATGATATAATAATAATGGGGTTTAACCTTCGTTTCTCTGGGGTCGGTTACTTCGTTCTTGCCCAAGCGACGACATTGTGATCAATTCTACCGCCCTCATTAATCATAATTGTTCACACTGCCGCTGCCTGTATTCGAACCCGCAACCTAAGTCTAAATAGACAAACAGTCGAAGACAAACGCCTTAGACCGCTCGGTCATTTAGGCTCTGACATGATAAGTAAACGGAGACCCCTCTAAACGCTTAAGCTTCGTTATAACTTGTTCGATCGTAATTTTCTTATTTTAATCATACTTTCGCTAATAGCCAAACTTTTCACAGAATGATCAAAAACTGGAGAAGTAGGGAACAATCTATTTTCTTAGAATATTATTGATCGGAAATTACTTATTATAGAAAACAGAAAAATCTAAAAACTATCAAATTCAAATTCATTTTAATAGTTCTAGAAAATTCTAAAATGGAGAAAAATTCAATATTAAAAGATTCTTTTTGCAATAGGGAATATTCATCCAATTTAAATTTGGTTCAAATATTTTTCTTCCGTAACTTTAATGACTGAACATTTCAACTAAATCATTATTTTAGTAATTAATATCTTTTTAATTACTTAAAAATAATTAATAAAAGTACAAATTCAGTGAGGGCATTTAAAAATTTCTAAAACTGAAATTCAAATTTTTATACGAACGTGACATCAAAGTGCGGGCTTGTCAAATTTGTTGACATACTGTATGATATTAATTACTTACGTTTTATATGGTATTTCATTAAAATATACTATTCTACGGCTTTTTATTAAAAAACTTAATAATAACGAGTGTAAATTCATTTTTTTTAAAGTGTAAATTATACATTGATATTTCACCAATTGACAGATCACGTACTTATACGTCATCAACAGAGAGCGCCAAAAAACTGCGTTTAAATATCTCAAAATTATAATGTATTTTAAATATTTTTTTACACTTTAATACAGCATTTTTAAACAGTATTTATATTTTTTACATTTTTATGTTATAACGGTGTAAACAATGAATTAAAAATACATATAAAAAAAATACATGAATATTCCCTATTTAATGAGTGAAAATTCAACAACTTGTTTGTTTTTTTTTTTCAGAGCCAGATTAATGAATTAAGAAATGTACAACTAGTCCTAGTTCATCCAAAATATGGCTGCGGCATTCCGGAAAATGCGGATGAAGTTGAGGGAAATGTTGCCTTCGTACAAAGAGGGTATTTATTGAATTCAAAACTAAAAATATTAATTAGAAAGTAATTAGAAATAATAAAAATAAATATTTTTTCAGATATTGTTCATTTAAAATGAAGACCGTATACGCTGAAAAAGTTGGAGCTCGTGCGATAATTATAACAGACGAACATCAAGATCATGACGATTATTTTATTGGAATGATTGATGATATGGATTCACAAGATGTGAATATACCATCAGCGTATTTAATTGGAAAAAATGGTGCAATGATACGTAAAACTTTAGAGAAATTAGATAGAAATTATGCAATTATTAATTTACCAGTAAATTTAACATTTACACCAATACATAAAATATCACAACCTCCTTGGTTACAATGGTCCTAGTCTTTTTAGTAAAATTTTGTAAATATCTTTCGTGATTTTAATCGTAGATAATTTAAATGAAATAGTCTAACAGACGGTATAGGGTCGATTTTCACCCATCTGATAACCAGATGAAACATCGCCATTATTATTGTTATCATTATTTCTACCTATATGAACAGGTAATTGATTAAAATTAATTTTAAAAATATGTCAAATAAAGATGAAGCTGACCTTATACCGTCTCCTGTACTAAAACTAAAACAGAAAATTAATTTACTTTTTTATTAAACCTAGCCTGCTCAATATTTATTAAATAATTTGAGCTGAAAAGGATTAATTATGTAACGACTAACAGTTGCTGTATCAGCAATGAACACTCATAATTTTAATTTTGAAATTACTGAATTTAGGCACCTGAAAGAAACGTAGTTCATTTTTAAATAATAATAAATTGTTATTAGTCACAGAGATTTGTAATTTGTATCCAATTTAATATCAAAATAAAATTTTTATTTAAAACTAGCAGATACCCGATCGCTTTGCTGGGCAATTTCTCCTTTAAAAACAAAGACTATCACGTTATAGCCCTCACTTATCCTCCCTTTTGTTTACAATTTTATGGATTTTAATTTTTTGGTGGAGAACTCTATCTTTTTTGAAAATCAAGTTTTGCCCATGATACTCCCTGACAGTATAACTTTCTATAAAATAAAATTAAAATTATAAATACTGGTAGTAGAGTTCCGGGAAACAGAACTTTTTATTTTAGCAAACCTGCTAGCTGTATGAATCTTTTTTAATTATTCGGATAACTTTAATAGTTTCCGAGATATTTGCATACAACCGATCAACCCTCTTTTTTTATTATTAAATTGTTTATAACTTTTGCAATTTTTACCACAATCTCTGGATTTGTGTCCGAAAAGTTTCTAAACTTAATTCCGAATCAAATGGTTCGTACCAAAATGGTGTTTGCTGACTAGACCATGAAGGTTAGAAAGACACAACAGCCCGCATTTAATGATACAACTTAGCGATCCCAGCGCCTCACTTATTTTTTCAAAATATTGGAGACAATATTTTCTATTGCGATCGTCCTCCTTCTTTATAACCTTCATGGACTAGACTATGGTGAAGAAAAAATAAGCGCAAAACTTTAAAGATAAACAAGTTACCTAAATATTAGTAGAGAACAATTCATAGTAAAAGAGTTGAAAAGACTTTGATTCATCGTAGCAAATTTTCTAAGAAGGAATAATATTACACAGAAATAAATGAAAGACTACGTGACTTAGTGAATAACACCTACCATTCGATAGTCAATATACCTTGTAATAAAAATACGTGTTGTGTTACACGATAAAACCACAAGTCACACTTTAATAAACTTCACAAGAAAATCCTTGATTTTCTCTACGTTCGCTTATAAAGATAATTAGTTCAATGATAATAATATAGGTATTTAACATTGGATCAAATCAAATATTTATTTAGAGTATTTATGGGTATATATTACGAAATACCGATTTAACCTTGGGATTTTAAATAATTTATCATTCATAAAAATAATACAAAAACGAATACATTTAATGTATTGGTACGTGCTTTAATTATTAATTATTATTTTCACACCTTCTAGAGGATTCCAAACATTTTTGTTTGGTTTTGAGAGATTGATCAATCAAATATATATGTATCAATCAAAT
Organism: Chrysoperla carnea; assembly: GCF_905475395.1. Lineage (NCBI taxonomy): Eukaryota > Metazoa > Arthropoda > Insecta > Neuroptera > Chrysopidae > Chrysoperla > Chrysoperla carnea. The sequence goes on along the minus strand of NC_058340.1, from coordinate 25,939,699 downwards.
TAACATTAAAAACTTATTGATAAATAGAAGAAAATTAACATTAAATGATGATTGTCTTAAAAAATCTTCTAATTAAGAAATTTCTGACCTATAAACATTTCCAATATACGCGTCTAAATCAAACAATTTCCACCTAATTTAATCCGATTGCCATCACTTTTAGCTCTTATCGTTAAATTCTTCTTTCCCGTAACTTTGGTTTGTTTTTAGTTCAGGGCTGAAACAAGTTGCTATATTGTGATTTTTTTTGTCTACTTTGTTCCACTTTGTGTACGGGGCATGTAGTATTTACTACTCTTGCTACATGGCTAATCCGCAACTCTTTACAGGTTGTTGAAATGCTGCGAAGAAAATTTGAAACATAATCCCCCAAACATGAGACATTGAATAGCGTTATTATATCATGTAGGTATATATGAAATATATCAAGGTATACTAAGTTTAGTCCTAAGTTTGTAACGCTTAAAAATATTGTTGCTACGAACAAAATTTTGGTATATGTGTTCATAAAATTGGTAATTAGCCAATTTTCCACCTAATTAACCCATTTTCGGTTGTCCGCCTGTCGCCATGATATCTCAAAAACGAAAAGAGTTTGATCGAGAGTGTTCTTAGCTATGTTTCAAATTCGAGTTTAGGATTCCGTACCCGATAACAACTAAAAAGGAGATGATGATCTTCAATCGGCCGAGCAGATTTTTTTGAAATATAGCCAAGAACACTCTCGATCAAATTACCTTTCAAACAATAATCCAAATCGGTTCATTCGTTTAGGAGGTACGATGCCATAAGGGAATCGATCAGACCTTATTATGTATTTGGGATTTCTTTAAATTTTTAATATATTCTTCCAAAATTTAAACACTTTGTGTCTACTAAGGTCGCTTTCCCAGCTATACGTGTATTGAGAAATTGCCATCATTTTTTCTACTATTCTACTATCATCAACTTTTTGTACTATTTGATGAAGTCCTGCTGTTAAAAATTTAACCACCCTGCATATAATAGGATACTCAAACGAAACTATTTTATTATTAATAAGTTATTTTCGATGTTCGTAAAGGAAATGATTCACGAATTTTCATTAAATCATCGGTATCCATAAAATGTTAGTGTCAACATTTGAATAGGATGTATATCAATGAATTTATAATCAGCATATTTGAATGCGAGCCAATATTTATTTAGTCATAATGCGTTTATAGCCGTATTATCTTATATTATTAGAGTGTAATATGGCTTTAAAATTGTTTTGTTAAGAATAAAACCACTAATTGCAACAACAAAAAAATTATGTTTTTTTTTAATCTAAAAATTAAATGTATGTAGAATGTTAAATCAACGCTTGAGCCATTATTTTCAAATTTCTAGATAAATTCATCATAACTCCTCTAGATTTTGTGAATTCGAAGTCATGGACCACAAGATCTAACACCAGAAAAATAAAAAACTCATAGATCTAAAAAGAAAATTATTAAACTGGTATCAAATATTAAATATTGATTTTGGCTTAGCAGAGTCAAATTTTATTCGATACAATGAACTTAGATAGTAAGAAATTATTCTAAGTTTGTGTTAACTTTTCAAAATATAGGATTAAAGCGAGCCAAAAAACCCACAAACTCATGCTAACTCGACCACATTAGAGGCATGGCCAACTGAACGTTATAATCATAGGGTTAATACACAAAAGCCAAAAATTTGCAATCCCGTACTAATTGGATGCCATTAAATTGGAAAACTTAATTATTTTCTGGGTCGGAACTTCTATTTTTCGTCAATATCTGTACCATGTAAAATTAAAAAATGGAAAAAACTTGAAAGGGAAACTTGATTTCCATCGTTTATTTTAGATAAATTTTATGAAAATTAATCGATTTTTGATAATCTTTTAACAGAGACCTGTCGTAATATTGTTTTTCGAGTAAAAGAACTTTTTTTTTCATCAAACATCGAATTATATCTCTTTACAATTTAAAAAAAAATTATTTTTTCAAACTAGGTGACGTTATCAAAATCCATTAAACAATTTTTTTTAGCTCAAATCTATTTTTAATTTTTTATATTTTAATTGCAGACCGGATTTCTTTAAAAAACATAAATCACAACATGTAATTCTTTGACTTTTCCTTGCAATTAAAAACAGTGTTATGAAATACCAAACTAATTGATGGTAATTAGGTATACCTTAAGTTGCACCATATGCTTTTAAAATAAATAAATAAAAAAACAGACATATTTAACCTGACCCATCATTGATAATGATTTTTTAAATGTTAAGGTCAAATCATTTAATTGAGAAAAATTATAAATAACATAGGTACGTAATGTTGAAAATTTAAAATTTTTGAAATTTTTGAATGTCATTAGCATTTTTAACTAATTGTACAAGCAGTAGACACAATTAAATTAGTTAATTAATTTCGCCCACATAATAATGCAATATTGAGTCTGATTTTCTTAATAACGCTAAGATCAGCAAGCACGCATCTAGGGGGAGGAAAGGTCATGACCCCTCCCCGTCTCTAAACTAAATTGTTCCTATTAATTTCTTTTGTTCAGTAGAGATCTAACGAATGATGTAGGTACATAAGTGTGGAAGTGGTTGGAAGAATAAATTTTTTGAATTTTATTCTTTCCCCAAAGAGAAAGAGGCTTTGTTTTTCTGTGATCTTCAGAGCTCAATGCGTTTACAATATGATTTATATGTTTACAATATCCCTGGGGTTTATACTTTTAAAGAAGATTCAAGGAAGGAAGGGGTGGGAGTTCAATGAAAAGCTTACTCTAAGGCAGTTTGTGAAACTTGAAAGTTTGTTGGAATCTTCTTCCTAATCTTTTATCCCCTTTTAAACCTAAGTATCTGAACTATATTGCGAGCCAAGTCAACTTTGAAGCTAAAAGACCGAAGCTAGATTGAAAATAAAATTCAGGCAGAGGATCTCATTTAAACCCCATTCCCCACACCCTTAGCCCTTTTTTATTGTGCAAATTTGAATTTTCTGGATTCTTCAGAGATCTCCATGCTTGATTGTAATGGGTAAATTAAACATTAATAGAATATCTGAGATACAGAGATATCAAAAGACGGTATTTATTTGTCTATACAACAGATACTCATCTTCAATATAGTAATAAAAAGATGTAAATCGATGCGACACTGACCTTGACAGTAAAAAAATAGTTCCTATATATTGTTTTGTTAATGATCAGTCATAATAATCAAAATAATATATAGGTACTAAAAAAATCAGGTGGGAAACACTCTAATGACCTCTGTGTGTCGATCTACTAAAGGTTCTCTCCACTCTCCAGAAATTAATTTTTTAATAAGCGATTTTTATAGCACTCTCTCGCATTATTTTTAGTAAAATTTTCACCAGCCACTCTTAGGCCTTTCACCCATAAAATCATTTATGGAAGGCCAAGAGATATCTTCCACCACAATTCCTCAGTTGGGTAGTGAATAGCTGTAAAGAAAAGTCGGTATATACGTACTGAGCAAAAGAGAGGGTATATATATTATATATATATAATGGAACTTTTCCTGTACGATCTTGACGACTCAATATTTAGGCAATTTTATTCATCCGTTTGTAATACCAATAGCCTATATTATAATACAGGCTGGCTGACTTTCATGAACTTCACTGTTGTAAATTCATTATCTTCATTATCCGGTTTCCTGTATCCTTTCTTTAGACGCCTTTTTTTTTCCTCTCAAGAATTATTAAATCAGTTCAAAATTTGCCGCATCCATAGAATAACAAATGAAATTGTGAAATTATTTAAAGAAATCTCAAAATGTAAAGGATTATTAATTTACGGGTATTTTTATAGTTCGCTGGTCCAATAAACTTAGTTATTACATCACCGTTGATATATTTTATACCCGCGTTATTTATGTCTTTGCGAACAGCGTCTTACATAAAAAATTTTGGGGCATTTTTTTCACGGTGCTCGGAAAATTTTTAAGCGCCCCCAAATTTTAAATTGAAAGATATCCATTTTTTGTTATTCTAACAGAACAGAACGCTAACCAACACTGCAGAAAACATTGCAGGTTTCAAAGTTTCGGTCAACGAACATCCTGATTTATTAAAGATCGGGCGAAAAGATTCATTTATTAATAGATTATCTTTCTGTTGGACAAAAAACGGATATCTTTAAATTTAAAGCTTGAGGGTGTAATTAAAAATTTTCCGAGTCCTGTAAAAGGCACCCCCGAACCGAAAATTTTGTTACGTATGACACTGGTCGAAAGGGTATCAAGAACACATGAATAAAGCTTCAATGATAATTTATTAGCTTTATTTTCTGAGCGTAGTTCTACGGTAACAGATCAGAAAAACATATTGTGAAAATTTTTGGTAATTTTTGTTTTTTTCTATTTTTTTACGAAATTAAAAAAAATATCTTAATGTTGAAGTGTAGATAGAAGTAAGAAAACTTATGACATTTTTTTTATTCAATTAAGTATGTATAACACGTAAAAAATTATTCAGATATCTTCTGTGTATTAATTTTCGGTAAAAAAAGATGGTGAGAAAACAATGATGTCTTTTTAAGGATCTTAAATATGTAAGTAGGGATAATTATATAAAAACAGGTCGCAATTCAATGAATTGTTAAAAGTGATCAATTGTAATTAATTGTGACATTTTTTAATTAAAGTGCAAGCTTTTCTACTACAACAATCCAAAATGAAATTCATTGTTGTAAGTAAAATTTGTGTAATTATTATTTTTTTTAAATTTTCCTATTTTTGTAGAGGAAATTGTTTACCAAATACGAAACTTGTTTAATGGGAGCTTTAAATTAGTCGTTTTAGGGGTCGAATTTTTCCGAGTACATTTGATTTTCGAAAAAATATTTAGAACCCGATAATATTTTTAACAGAAATTAAATTTTTAATATATGTATAAAGTTATATATACCTACCTACATATGTGTTAATTTCAATTTCCTATACAGAAGTTTAAAATAAATCGAATACAGTGGAACCGGAATAATTCAACAAACATTTTGCAAGGCAATGTTGAATTATCGAGTTTGTCGGACTATAGAGTACTGCCACAAATCCCCTGTAGTCCGGAAATTTTTGAAAAAGAATACCTTCGAATTCGACAAAATTAATATCAAAGTGATAATGATTTCAATCATTTTCTAATTTCAGCCATAAAGAATTTAATCTTAAAATCATCTCAAAAATATATTTTTTAAATTTTTTAGGCTTTCTTTTTATTAGTCGCTATAACTGCCTGCTGTGCAGCACCAGCACCGTCAGCCCAATATTTGGCATATACTGCCCCACTCTCAACTTACGCTTATACCCCTTACTCAGCATATTATCCAGGATATGTTGCTTCCCCATACTACAGCACTGCTTACAGCACTTTAGGTTTGTACAAAAAATTACTTAAATACTATTTTTTTATGATTGTATATTTTTACTAAATTTATTTTCTTCCCACAGGATACGGGTATGGTTATAATTATGTGGTTTGAAGTTTCGATTAAAAGCAGTTTTCGAAATACGATATGACTTTATGATATGGCCATGAATTATTTTTTTATTTTATTTTTTGTAAATTTTTTGATTAATTCAAAATTTAAATTTTTTGAGAATAAAGTTTATATTTTTCATTAAGAAGTTAGTGTTATATAAAAATCCTCAAAAAATTCACTTATCCCTTCGTCTTATTGATAAGGTACAGCAAAAAATGGATTTGGATGCGAAACTGATTAATAAACAAGAATCATCCTAAGGTGGTTATATCACTCTTTCAAATTATATTCAACCAAGCAATAAAGAAACGCCTTGCCTCTACGGTTTCATTGGTATTATTTCATCGATCCCCTATTTCGTGAATATGAGCAATGCACGATTTCCCGGTTAAAAATATAATATTATGAAAGGTGAACTATAGTGTTATGAAAGAGAATGAGCCTCATTTCAAAATAAACTCAATCTTTGTAATAAAACTAAATTAAAGCAAAAATTCTTTTTATCTCGAGCATCGATATACTTAATTACCAATAATACATAAAAGTTTATCAAAATTATATTTTTGAACATTATTTTTTAATTTAAACAAATTTAAAAAAAAACAATTTTGATTCTGTCATTCCACGTTTAAGCGTTTTTGTAATTCACCATTTTCATACATTGTTTTGACATCACTTCCACCTCCAACAAAGATTCCGTTAATAAAGACACGTGGTACAGTTGTTGCTCCAGTAATTTCACCCAAAAGATTCTTAATTTCTTCAATATCTTTACGTTCATCTAATTCAATAACCGTATACGTTTGTTTTAAATTATCAAAAACCTCTTTTGCCATTGTACAATAGGGACATTTTGCTTTTGAAAAAATTACAACTCGATCACTTCGTATAATATCGTTGACATTATCGATTGTTATTGTTGAAGGATCTGGAGTAGATTTTGATACAGAACTTTCGGTCATTTCTGATGAAGTTGAAATTTTGGAAACTATTTGGATAAGTGGCAAGTAAAATTAATTAGAAAGAAAATATTTTATAAACAATATTACATAACAACCACATTGATTGATGTCTACTACAGGGCCGGATCTACTAAAAAACTGTATTTTTAAAATTTACAAAAAACGACGCAGCCCTGTCTTTCTTTGATTAGGTCCAATATTCACGCTTTCAAACCCTTTTGTTATGGACAATTAGGGTAGCCGACAATTATTTACCTATAGTTTCATAAAATTCACCTCAATTTTAGGTTTTACAAAAGAAATTTAAAGGCATGAACTGAGAGAAATCGAAGCCTTACAATCAGTCATCAAAATACTTTTGGATTTATAAAATTTTTAGAATAAAAATTTCTGATTTGCCTCCCTTGCACCAAAATTCCTGTTCTGCTCTCCTTGAGTCTTAAAAGGTGGATACGCGTCCATGAACATTGCAGAAATTGGCAAATAAAATGAATTTGAAGGAAGACTTTTTATAATAATATATGTTTCATAACAACCATTAATACTTTATGTTTAGGGAATTAAATAATTATTAAATTAATTTCAATCGTTCAAAAATTTTTTAGTAATAAAGATGTTGACGAATAAAAATGATCATTATAGGAGGGAAACAAATTCGCAAGTATGTAAACGTAAAACTACCTTCCAAGTAGTTCAAAAAGAAGCGAAAGTATTAGAAAATCATAAATTCATTTCTGAAATATTATTTTGTTGTCTTCTAATATTTTTGTATTTGTAAGTACCTATCATTTAAGTTTTTTTATTTTTAAAAGGAAGATAGGAAAAACTAACTAGACGAGACGAAATAGACTTTCTCTAATCTTTTAATAACTCTCGAACGAAACTTTCTTTACGACCTTTCTAATGAAACTCCACATAATGTGAACCGCAAAAATATAAATTTTAGTCCTCAGTTTTATAAATAGAAAAGCCATCTATCGTATAAATACTGCATAAATCTGGCTATTTTTGTAAAAACTTGAATGGTTTTAGGGTTTTAGCAAGAATACCACCATTTCATAGAGAAATACAATCGCAAGAACTTTGGTTGTACAGTTATCCAAGTGTACCAAGATATTTTCCCGGAAGATTATTCTATCCCCTTGTACTAGTAATTCCATTATGTGCAATTTGGTGGTTTTATCAGACGAGCGAAGATGACATAGATGTTATCGAAGGATTTTTATCTGTAACTTTATCATTTAGCGTAACCCTTCTTTTGGTAGAAATTTTAAAAAATGTTATTGGCAGACCAAGACCTAATTTTTTGGCTAAATGTTTTCCTGATGGTAATTTGCCAGAGGATTTAATATGTAGCACTGGAACATTTTATGATATCCAAAGTCGTAAAAGTTTTCCAAGTGGACATGCAGCACGTAAGGATTCAAATGAACAACCCTTAAAGTTGTATTGAAATTGGCTCTCAATAAAAAATTCAAATTTCCAGTTCAGAGAGTTCAGATTCAGAGAGTTTTAGAACTTAAATTTCAATAAATCCAGGATTTGAGAAAAAACTCCTGGAATAATTGTAAATAATTTATAACTATTTTCGAATTTTTTAGTAACCTTTTCCAGCATGACTTTTGTATCATTTTATCTTGGTGGCAAAATGAAAACTTTTAGCTCTAATTCGGAAAATCCAGGCGTAAAATTATTTATATTCTTTTTACCATTCATGTCTGGATCGATAATTGCTCTCACTGCATTTTGTGATTACCATCATCATTGGGAAGGTACGAATTATTTGGAGGAAAGCATTTTAGAACTTTTTTCACTATGGCTCCTATTGGAGGGTTCAATTAAATTTATTAGAGCTATAGTATCAACCCTGAAAGTGTGATAACTTAGACTGGTTAGATAGATTGCTATCAAATTTTGGATTTCACATGCCAAGAATAAGCGAAAGAAAGTAGGAAAACAAAACAAAATTTTCTATCTGCTTAAACCCGCAAATTTGAATTTCCTAATAAAATGTCTCGGCCCATACTGAAATATGTTCTAAAATGGCTAACGCGTAATGAAACAAGAAGGCCCCCAAACTTATCTTGATAAAAATAATTTCATGAACTTTCAAAATATTCAAAAACCCTGCGAGTAAGCAAGTTTATTGCATTTTCGTACAAATCTACTTGAGGTTGAGACGAGGACGAGGTTGTTTGTCTAACAAGTTGCATAATTTACAAACTTATTAATACACTTAAATTATTATTTTCAGATATATTTGTCGGCTCATTAATCGGCTTTGTAACTACATGGCTATGTTATCACCTATATTATCCGAATATTACTTCTCCAAATAGTGACTTAAGCAATAAAATGTTGTTAATGCTAAAAGATATTCCGGAGCCGTTAAACGAAATGTGTAGAAGAGAAACACTCGAAAGGTCTAGAAGAAGATAATTTCAAAATAATTAATTTTAAAGTATTTTGTTTATCAAATAAATAAAATTTATTTTTACAAACTTTTATTTAATTTTTTAAGTAAATCGGAGGCTAAACCCATTTTAGGACCAAACATGGCTATATAATCGGTAGGAAGCAGAAAATACAAAAACTAATAATTAAGATCTTAAATTATCTTTATTTTTTCTTTAAAAAAAAAAAAAGATTACAAAAAAAAATTAATAGCATTCAACGTCCAACAACTATTAGCAAGATATTAAAAATTGAGTACAAGATCTTCATCAGACAATTGAGTTTCTTCTAAAACTTTCACTTTCATTGACACATCTTTACCTAAACCACATTCCACTACATCTTCGTGATTTAATTGTGCAGGATGATTTGCAATTGAATGAGGTGATCCCGTTAATATTAAATCATTTGGATATAAGGTAATATATCTTGATATGTATGTGATTATTTCAGCGATACTGGTATGCATATCTTTTGTATTCGCTTTCTGTACCAAATCACCATTTAGTTTCAACCATAATTCAGTATCGTATGGATTGTATAATTTTTTTGCTGGAATAAAATTACTTACAACGCACGATGTATTAAATGATTTGGCTATGGTCCAAGGTAACCTATTCTCCATTAAATATTCCTATTTTAAGTAAATAAAATAGTTAAATTTCAAAATATGGTCAGGAAATTCATATAAAGAGACTTGTGTAGAGAAGTGAGCAAAGGCAGAAGGTGAGAAGATATGAGAAGATATGGTGGCTTTTTATATTTGACATAAATTGTTGCTAAGTTAAAGGCTGGTTAGAATAATTTACCCAGAAAATAAAATAATCGAGGAGTTATGAACACTATTATACTGATGCTAAAACTTGAGTTTTATTTTCCCCAAATCAAATCTTAATTTAAACATATCTTACAAATTTTAGGCAATGCATACAGCATTTGTGTAACTGTGTAATAGAAAGAGCATATACTTAGTAATAATAATTTCATAATGACGAAGTTTTAATATTCCAGGACTATTAATAGTATTATGGCAGACAGTATGGCCAAAACTAACTTTGGGTTTATCGATTCCAACTGACTAAAAACAATAATCTGAAAATCACATTCAACTTTACTGTTAATTTTTTCAGTATGCGAAAATAAGTAGTAATTATAATTTTACCAATGGAGTCGTAGCTGTAAGATCCATCGCCAGACAGTAACCTCCTATTACGCAGTCCGCTTCACCCTCTTCGATTCTTTTAGCCTTAGATCCAATGACTACACCTAACGACACATCTGCTTTTACAACAAAACCTTGCGGTATCTAAAAATTTAAAAACTATCATTTTCTTGAAAATATAAAAACAATTTTAGAATTACTTTACCACAACATGATTCGAATTCGTAGCATTAGGTGTTAAATACGCCGATGGTAATTTGGCAAAAATAATTGGATCTCTTGGTGGATTTTTAAGTGGCCTAAGAACAAAAAAAATCATTTTAAACCTGTTGTTTCATTGTTGGCTAAAATCAGTACTTGTAGTTACGTGCAACACCAAGGATAACCCGCCCAACCTTGGCGAAATCTGCTAATTTGTTGTTTATGCACATTGTTGACGTGAATGCTCCTAATTTTTTGAAGTTCTAAAAAAAATTGTTTTAGTCTTTTATTTTTTCATTTTAATAAATATACCAATCAGCTAGCTATGATACCATATGCGTTGAAAATATTTTTCAACACACGAATAAAAACATGTATTGAAACATCATTTTTTGTATTTTTATTTGTTTAAAAAAATTTTAAAATAGTTTAATGTGTATAAAGAATATACATTAAGGCTAATTAATATTTATTTAAAATTAATTTAAATATTCGCGGTAAGAATAATGGTCGATAAAAAGATAAATGTTTCAAAGATAGTTAAATAGATGGTGCAAATAGTATTAGGTTTTTATTGCTGCTGAATATTGCCTAGTTAACCAGTCAAAGTGAGGTATTGACTTCCTGTGATGTGACTGTGGCAGTGATTGCCAGTCTCTGCTCGTTTGTGTTTCATGTTGTTTCAAATTGTGTTTTAAAAATATTTAGTGAATACGTGAATAATGATTAATATGGAAACAGATAAAATAATTGAAGATTCAAATAGTAATTCACAGGTAAACAGAAATTTCCTATAAAATGTATTTTGTAAATGTTTCTTATGTTCAAAACGTCATTTTCATTCGCGTTTTGTTGTGAAGAAGTGTATTATGAACCGCCATCTTTCCATATAAATAATTATATGAGGAAGTTAAACTCGAAGACTATAATATATTGAAGGATGTCCACCTTTCTATAAGTGTAATAAAAGTATTGACTAATTTTCTTAAATGGAGAATGTATTATAGACATATTGCTAATTTATCTACAATAGTGCGAATGACCTCTGGAAAATGATTCACCCAGTGAATGACAGTATTTATTATTTTTGTTGTATGAAAAATCTTGATAATGAAAAAAAGTGCATTGTGTTTTGTTTTGTCAGTTGATGTTTTCCCAAATTTTCACTGATTTAAATCTGACGTTTACAAGTATTCTTTTCTTATTATGAAAATTCTTTATATTTATATTTCTGGTTAATTTAGTTTATTTTTTTTGTAAACCTGTTTAGTGAGAACTGCATAAAACATTCTGGTTTTCATTTTATATTTGAAATTTATGATAAGAAACCATACTCGCTACAAAAATAATCAAAAAATGCTTTGTTTTTGAAAATAATTACTTTTATTGTTCCATATACTTTCCAGTTTTTGTGTGTAAAATTACCTACCTCAATGTTTGCCTATATTTTATTGTGCAATTCTAAAATCAATAAACAATAATTTAGAACAAGAATTATGCAACTACGAACGAATATAACCGTATATGTTCTTGGTTTGTAACTTTATACCCAATATGCATTTTAAAGTTGCGGCTTTAATATTGCGGCTAAGTATAATATTATATTCATAATATAATTTAATTTTGTAAGTGCAGTATTTGCAAATATAGGTCGATACATTTTTTAAATTTATCCGTTGTTATGAAAGAGAGCCTCTGTTTTATCATGTTTGGAACTTATTTTCAGCTTCAAATGATTTTGGTAAATAATTTGAAAATAGTGTACGAGTAGATTGCTCGATTGAATCAGACTGAATTCCAGTTGCAAATTTTACGTAAAATTTAATTGCTCATATTATTTGCATAAAGATGTAAAATATTCTTGGTATTTCTGGTTTATATATAGAAAAACGTCCTATATTTGATATGAATTTATTCGTAAATATTCCAACAATTACAGTTAAACCTATATAAACAAAATTTAATAAAGTGTTAAAGATAATCAATAAGCTTAAGTTCAAATTGCACAGGGTAATTGAAATATTAAGGAAGCTTATTGAAATTTTGAAATAAACTTTCAAAATATTGTTGTCTTATCTCAGCAAGATAAAGGACCTAAAAAATTGATAAGAATTGGAGGACAATTTTTACCATTTGAACTTATTTTACATATTAACGATAAGTTACACGCTTTTTGAAGCTTTAATTCAGATTTCATTCAAAATTCGCCAAAATATCAAATTTAAAAAAATCCAACAGTTTAAACATAGCGTCGTTAACAGTTCGGGACCACCCATTATTGAGAAGATTTGAGCTGGTCTGAATTTTAATTAATTTTTATTTTCCACTTTTTAGTTAGGATTTACAGATCTGTTTGGTCCTTTGTGGTGCTCTAGAGACCAAACGTGTGAACCGTTTTCGAGTCAATCGATTTCTCTATTTAATACATATTCAATGATACTCCAAATGGATAGTTCGGCAACTTTAAATTTCCCCTTTTCGCAATATGGCGCCAGATTTTCGTCAGATTGAACTTTCATTACTGCCATGTCTTTAGTGAAACTCGCAAGATTAAGACAATTCGATTGATGTAAGAATCATCAAATTTGACCTACGCGTTTGACCTCAAAGAAACAAACATACATACATAGAATGATAAACACATTACCACTCCTTTGCGTCGCGCAGTCGGGTAAAAACGAACAAAACCTTTTTATTCAAAATTGAGGTGATTTTTTAGCCGATTTGAGTTTCATTTTTGTTTGGGCTGAGTTTTCTGATTTATATTTTCGTTGTTCTATTCTTCATTATAATGATATTTTTGATAAAACTTGCTGTTGGCAGAGGGGTGGGCTAAGCGGGGGCTAGTAGATTGAAAGGTGATAACATGTAGTAAATTTATCTTCAAAACTGGTAACGTCTAACGTCTAAAGGGAGTTTTTTTGGGTGGGAGGTGAGGGTAAAGAAAGTTCGAGAGAGATGAAGGATATAACGCTGTAGTCTTTGTTTGTATAAATTGCTCACCATCGAAGCGGGCCGGTAACTGCTAGTACAAAAAAAAAAAATACAGAATCATTGAAATCAACCTGCGCACATGTTTAAATATTTACAAAGAGAATTGTTTTTTTTTTATGGAATACAAGTTGATGTTAGATGCTACACATAAAATAAGAATGGATGCTGAGTAATGGAAAAATAAATTAATTTTTGTGTGTTGAATACAACACCAAATAGTTTTTAAATTTGTATATTTCAAAACAAGATTTTTATATTTAACAATAGATCACAGAAAAATATACAAACTATTATTACACAAATACAAGAATAGACGATGCTTGACACGACTCACGGACTAACAATGAAATATATAGTATTAAGTAAAGTGTTTTAAGTGTATGTAATTTTATTGTTCACCAAAAAATATAATAAAATTTATTGTTTTGAAATATCAAGAAATTAGATACACCTGTATGCAATAATATATGGAGTCTGGGATATATAGGGTGTACCGTCTGAATGTATCTTTTATACAATAAATACAAAATTTATGTAAAATATAAACTACAGCACCTCATTAATCCACCGCTTCAATAGACCGAAATGTTCAATAATTCGACACCCTTCAAGGAGATTATATTGAAAAGAGCCACAGACATCGTCAGTCTGTCAGTCTTATATCGGCTGTTCACATGCTTGCTGACCTCTGTTGACGTGTCTCACGTGCCGTAAACCTCTTCACTGGCATTGTTCCATAACTCCTTATCGACACTCTTCGTTATCGTTAAATTTATCTTACGACATTAAACTTCATTAGTATCGTTTGTCATAGTTGATGCCAGGAAAATGGGCGTACCTGGGCGGGGAGCAGGATGCGATCGTCATCGAAATGAACCTTTAACAGGTCTGCCGTTGTAACTTAAAATGTTTTATCTCCAAAAACAAAATTTAACCGTAAATAAGAAAAACAAATATCTTCATTGGCTTTAAATTTTGATTAATACTTTTGATGTTTTAAAATTGGTTTAATGACCAAAACTGTGTTAATATTATTAATTTTAATTAAAGAGACTAGCTTTGTCTTTGGTGGGTCATACCTTGTTTAAATATCGTTTAGATTTCATTAATCAAATGTAGGTCAAATTTATTTAAAAATATTTAAGTAAAATTACTTTTTAAAAGACAAGCTTTTATTGTACTAAAAAGTAAAAAATAATTACTTCCGATAAGTCCCCCATAAATTAAACCCAGGAGGCGCTCAATTTAAAATATCAAGGATTTAGAATTACGTCACTTAGTTAACCATGAATTGTCCATTCAAACTAATCGGGGAAGCCAAAATTTGCAAGATTTATTAGCCGAACAAACATATACACAAACATTACAAGTTAAATAGAAGATTTGTAAAAAATAATTAAATTAAAGACGTAAAGATATTCTAATTAATATATTTAATATATTTTTTGCTCTACGATGTCAACCGTTCCGTCCCCTCAATAATACCTTCTCAATGTTACTCGCAAAAGATAATATGTGTTTTTATACAAATTGCAAAAAAATTTACATATTATTGGAAAAATGTCACGTAAAATCAATTATATTAATACTTAATGAAGGTTTTATTTGTTAATATAATATTCATTATTATGCAGAACTAAAGAAGTAAATATAGTAAGTAGGTGGTTTATTGATTTTGTATGATTGAATGCACTCACAAATCTATCATAATTGATTACCATCATATCGAAATGTTTACTACGAATTTCTAATTATTATTAAAATTACAATAAACTGATCTTACTAGCGCTAGGAGAATTTGAATATACAAACTATGCTTTCCTCAATAATATTTCGCCAATCTGCAGGATCTTGTGTCATGGATTTCCATTTTTAACCGACTTCAAACAAAAAAGGAGGTTATCAATTCGACTGTATTTTTTTTATGTGTTACCTTAGAACTTTCGACTGGATGAACCGATTTTGATGATTATTTCGCTGAAAGCTGGTGCTTCCGTGTGGTCCCATTTCATTTTAGTCCAGTTCTGACAACGACATCCATGAGAAAATCATAAAAGTCTTAAATTTGCATTAACAATGCACGACAAGAGGACGGATAACTTAATATCACGCGAACCGATTTCGATGATTCTTTTTTTAGTGACAATTTAGTGTAATTCAGATTCACTAAAATCACAAAATAAAATTAAAAAACTTTTCCAAAACAAATTAATACGCACTAAAAAGTAAAAAAATAATGATAATATAATGTAGTTAGTTAAAATTATTGTTATTTTTGGAGCCGGTGTCAGCCAAGCTAATGTAGCAAACTGTTCTGTTGTTTCTTTGGCTGACAATAATTTTAACCAAAAATAACAATAATTTTAACTACATTATATTATCGTTATTTTTTACTTTTTAGTGCATATTAACTTGTTTTTCTTTTGAAGTCGGTTTTCTTTTGTTAAAAGTTTTTTTTATTATACAAGCTTTCATCCCCTTTTTAACTAACTTTAAGTTAAGTTTATTTGCAAAAATCCTTCCTTAGTATTTACCTACAGTGTCAAAGGACATGCAAATTTTTATGGGGCTAGTTCCAGGAGTATGAGAGCTGTGCGTTGATATGTCTAGTCATTAAGTCATTCTTTTATATTATACTAGCAGTTACTCGGCTGCTTCGTTGGAAAATTTAACTTTAAAAACAAAATTTATTGTATTCATTTCCCTCGCTCTCGTTTATGCCCCCTTTTTTCAAATTCAAAGGTTTTTAATTTTTTGTTTTTAATAAAATACATCTCATGTTACTCGCTGATAATATGAAAGAATTTTAAAAACCGCTCCAGTAATACTAACTTTTGAGTTTATCCATTAAAAACAAACAAAAATCAAATCTTTCCTCTTTATAATACTAGTCTAGATATGTAGATAAAGACATAAAGTTGTTGTGTGGGTTCGCGTTTTATAACTACGATCCTTAATAAAATAACAATATAAATGCAAGCGAACGAACATATTGTACCAAATGTGTATATGTATGAACTGTACCACCGTATGTTTGCTCTGTATCACATCTTCGCCTATAAAGAAAGACGAATGAATAACCCTTATAACAATAGTAATAATATATACAATTTATATAAATTACAATCTATTTGTTTAAACAATTGTAAATTAAAGTACTATAAAACATGTTTAGCATCATGGATAGAGTAGACGACGACCAACCATTTAAACTCTGACGACGGACGTCGCGCGCTTTACTGTTATTACATTACAATGGTTGTAAAATCATTTTATATTATGTATATGTCATCGAATTATTTAAGAATCGTTTGTTTATAATAAATCTAGTCAGATTTTAAACCGTCGGTAGACCGTCTAAAAATACTATGAGATTTACAATCTAACGTTTTTTTTTGAGGTCTATATAAACTGTCGATGGCTAATTGTCAGTTTACATTTTAATTTAACGATCTTCAGGGGTAGATGCACAGTCGTGGTAGGGACAATGAAACCGACGCCAGCGCCCACAGTGGGTAGCCTGGGCGTTAAATAGGGCTGTTATGAATAATTTTCAATGTTTACATGTAATTGGTATAGTAAATGCCAAATTAAATTTATTGAAAAATAGCAATTAACTTAACTTGGTGCATTAGAAATTAAGCGACAAAATTGAATAAATAATATTTTTTGATTGGAAATTAACATAATTACTTATGCCTACCTCTAAGACCATGGGGTACCACGAGTTTTTTTAAATGATAAATACATACTTGAAACTTCGTCGTGAGTGATGGCTTCCTTTTGACGAGTCTACCAAACTCAAATATGACGCCATCATGCTCATTTGAAAACGCAGCCTTTTCGAAAAAAATCCTAGAGGAAAGTTTAATGGGCTCGTCAAAAAGAAGCCACTCACGAAGTATGTAATTATCATTTAATTTTTGTTAGAAAATAAAATTAAATTTTCAATGTACACCATATATACAAACCATAGACCATGCCCATTCATAAAATTATATTAATAAAAGAGTGTGTCGTTACTATGAAGGTAACTCCCTGAAATAAAAATCATGCACGGGGCGAATAGGTGGCAAGTGATTGTGTCTATAGAGTAAGAAATCGAAATGTTGGAAAGAGTATTTCTACGAAATATGCCTCAAAAATTTATTTTTAAAATACAATAATTTTGTAGCCGTGAGAGCTTTTGATCAGAACATTTTAGAGGCGGTTCACGGAAAGCCATTTTCCTAGCCATAAACTAAAACTATAATATGTGCGTAGCTTAGATCGCCCGTAGCTTTGAAACTACTGGTTAGAAACTACTGGCCGTAAAAACATTTTGGAGGCGGTTTGAAAAAGTTTCTAATTGGCTGGCTTTTTTATCACCATTTTATTGCCATTATAGAATAACGACATACTAAACCAATCAGCGCGCTCTTTGCATTTTATTATGCGCTAAATCACAATTTGATTGGTAAGCATTATTAGTTTATAAAATTACGAAAATCAAAGTGTGAGATTGTAAATCTTATTGTTCGTTCTCAAATCTATCGTCGGTTAACAATCTGACTAGATTTATTAAAGGCTAACAATTCTTAACAATAATCCTGTAACATATGTATAAAGTCTGTGCTGGTTGAGAATTCACCACGTCATTGTCCTCAACAATAATATAGCAGCGTCATGGTTAGTATGGACGTCCGTCGACACGGACGGCGTTTCTTATTTATCGTGTTTTATCAGCAACGTCGACACTGGAATTTGTAATTTAAAAATCTTTCGTTTCTCCAGTTTTATTAGAATAAATCAAATTATTTTGTTTTTTTATTACTGTGAGTTTGTTTACCACAAATCTAACCTCAAACTATTTGAATGAGGTCATCTTTAAAAATTGCTTCTTTTGTTGTAAAAACATGGATTTGACATAAAAACAATTTTATGAATTTCGAATTGTAAATTCTTGTAATCGAAGGATTGCTTAAACATTTAAAGAATTTGTATATATTTTTATTTGGTTCATGTTTTATTTAGTCTAGGTTTTTGATTTTTATTAAACTTTTGAAGCTTTAAGCACAAACCTGGCGCTCGTATATCCTTAAAATACTTATATCATCAGTATTTCTTGGCCTTTTTCTTTTACGGTATTTTCACATTTTGGTAAGAAATTCGAGCAAAAAAGTTCATGAATATTCCCTATTAGATCAGAGACTTTTGAAAGATGATTATTACTCTGGCTACCTTGATTGAGTGAGTGCAAAATCTTTAATATTTCATTAATAATACTCAAAAGGGTTCTAAAAAAACAATACAATTTTTGATCTGTTTCTTGATAATGGGGTCAATTTAACCAAAATGGCTTTGATACAAAAAAAAAAACTTTTATACTATGTATATATGAAATATACATATTGATGCTACGAAAAAAATTTTGGTATAGGTGTTCATAGAATCACCTAATTAGTCCATTCCCGGTTGTCCATTTGTCGTCCGTCATCACGATTACTCAAAAACGAAAAGAGATTTCAACCTGAAATTTTTATAGCGTACTGAGGACGTAAAAAGTGAGGTCATTCGTAAATGAGCAACATCAAGCAAGTGAGGTCAATTGGGTCTTGGGTCCACTGGAACCATATTGTAAATCGTTAGAGATAGAAAAAAAGTTTAAATGTAAAAAATGTTTCTTATAAAAATATAAACAACTTTTGTTTGAAACATTTTTTCGTAAACATCACTGTTTACCCATGAGAGCGCAAATTATGCACAAATTGTATGGTATGTATGTTATAGCTATATATGTGCGACATGTATGTATGTGTAATGTGACAGAGTAATCAACACTGTCTATACATGGTATTTCGACAGTTCACTCAGTCATCTGTTTGTTTTCATTTGTTTTTTCTAAAATGTCATTAGTCTGAATAAATTGACCCTATTAAAAAAATGTGTGATGTCAGCTTTATGGACTAAAGAATTAAATATTATTTAATTTAATTAAAATTAATAAAGGTTATGAGAATGCTTTAGTAGCAAGCATTAGAATTAGTGTTTTGATATTCTGGCTTAAATAAATTCTAACTATTCTTTTGTATTTAATTAAATATAAAAAAAAATATGATTTATTTTTATTAAAAACATGTAACACTATTGTTATAGTTTATTTAGTACACAAAAAAGAAGATTAAAATTATTAATTAAATTTATGAATAGATTTACTAATTAATTATATTATTGTTAGGTCATCTTTCATGCCGAGAATTAACATAGTTACGTCTGATTCCTTAAATCAAAATTTATTATAAAATCAATGTTTACATAATTATGTTTTTAAGCTTAAGTTTTCTATACTGTACGAGGCTAGGGATACCTAGGTTTATTTTGGGGAAATGAAGGTTAATGATTTAATGTTTAAATGGACCCCTTAGACATATTGAGATGCTCCATTTTGTGATTTCTGCTTTAGAAATAGTAGAAAATTTACTGAGTGTTGACTTGAATTGAAAATAATTTTCGAAATTTTAGTTTAAATACTTTTGAATCTTACTTGACCATTCGCAGACCATATGACAGTGTTTTTTGCAAATTAATGTTTTTTTAATATCAAATCTTTATTTCAATCCTTTTACCATCTGCAATTGGTTCCATTGTTGAAGATAAATTTTCATGTTAGTTACAAAAATTATGACAATATAATCTCGATTTTTTGCAATTTTTCAAGAGGTACCCCTTTGAAAAAATCGAGAAAACGAAAATAAATTTTGTTTTAGAATTTGATGAAACTCAGTAATTTTGAATCAAAAAGTATAAAAATCAGGTTAATTTAATGATTGGACCTATAGAAAGTTACAATGTCAGCGAGTATCATAGACAAAACTTCATTTTCAAAAAAGTTAGAGCTAATTTGCGTAAAAATTTCTTAATGGAAAATATTTAGAATTATTTAACTGTTTGGGAATTTTAAACTTATCAACTGAGTATCTTCCATATTAAGCATATCCAAAAAACATTTGAACCATTAAAACAGATTTGAAACTTACGGATTGTAATACAAAAAAATAAAAAATCTTAAGAAGCAGTCCGTAAGTAAGAAACGCAGTTAAGATGTGGTTGAATGAATATAAAATATTATATATGTTCTTGCATTGTTGTAATAATTAAAAGAAATATGTCTACAGAAATACAGTTACTCTTAAAGTGGTGTTAATTGTTTCTTCTGTTCAGTTTCAATACGATTTTTTTTAAACTTTGTAAACTTAAGGTACCGTTATTTGAATGAATTACACACAAAACGACATTAAATTGGTTGAATCAATAAAAACAATGGAAATATACAACAGAATAATTAGTGTGAAACATTAAGGGTGAACTAAATACGCATTATTGTGTGTGACACGTGTTCAAAACCACGAATTTGTAGGGGATTTATAACCGAATTTATACAAGGTTATTCACGTTATTTGATATGAACGATTAAGGCTAAACTGCTTGATTTTAAGAAAATTTCCTTCTGGGATAGGTGGATGCTTTCTGGCTGTACATTTCAAAATTATTTTCGTTATATACAGGATGTCCGGAAAACTCGAAACGTCAAAGTCGTACTTTAAAAATAGAACACTCTGTATATGATTCTATTTTCCGGTTCTACTATCATAATAAAAGTGAGTTTTATTTAAGTTTATCTCACTTAAACTTCACGGTTTTCGAAATATTTTGTACTTTCTGAACAAATACTGCGAATATCTAGATTTTAAACGCTCGTACGGGAACTTTTTTTCAGCTGATTTTCAAGAAAAATTAACAAACTTTCGAGTGGTCTTAACAAATTTTTGAAAAATAAGTAACAAGTTTTCTAAAAAGAATGATAAGATATTTTAATAATATAACACCTTTTTTTATAAAATGGCGACCAGGTAAATACACCTAAAATATGGAAAATTCTGTTGTTTTCATGTTTTGAAAACGAAAATGGGTGAGTTAAGTTTTTGAACGATATGAACAAAATTTCAGTACGATTATTATTTCAAAAGATGAAGGATTTTAAATCCGGAAGTGGCGATTTTGCTTGGGAAACAAATATCTTGATCCAAAAACTCGTACGGGAATTTTTATAGCTCATATTCAAAAAAAATAAGCATTCCAGTGGTTTAAGGTAGTACCAGCATGAAATCACTTTTCGACAGATTTGGCCGAATTTTTTTTCTCGGGTTTATAATAGCTTTATTTATGAATTCCTAAAATTTCATAATTTTTGACCGTTTAGATCGCGAGATATTTAAAGACAAAGTTCGCGATTTTGAGGGTCATGTCCCATTTAAAGCATGTAAAATGTCCGGTCTCTCCAACTATTTTTTATGATATTATTATATATTGAAGAAAAAGTAGAAAAAAATGTTTATACAATACAATTCTAAAAAAAAAATTTAGAAATTAATTTTCACTTTCGAGATATTAATTTTGACGTAAATTGATCGAAATTGGGACGTTGGCATAATTATTTCCCATTTTAAACGGTCAAAATTTCTGAAACTTTGGGAATTAATAGTAAGCATTATTAAATTCTTAAATTTAATTTTTCGTTAAATTCTGTCGAAAAAAAAATTGTACCATTGCTTTAACATAGAAACTGCAAATACCATGCTGGAACTACGTTAAACAAATTTGTTGTAAAATAATTTTTAAAATTTTGGTACACTTCTAAACAAAAGTTAGGGAAAACATTTTTCACGGCAAATGGTGATAAAAAATTTTGATAAATAGATGCCAAAACTAGAAAGTATAAGTTTTCAAATGAGCTATTGAAGTTCCGAATTCGATGATTTTTCGCAGAGATACAGCTGTTTGAAATTTAGGTAAATTGTGTGCCAAAATTTTGTTCCCCTAATAAATGCACTCAAACTTGAGATTTGATTGAAGAGTAACTTAAAGATTAAGATCTTAATGAATTCAAAAGGATTCTTCCGTATATGTTTATTACAATTAATGTATGTTAATTACGCGTGTCACACACCACTTGTAATAATTATATTTTATGTTTTATTATTTTAAAACAAGAACAATTTACTTATATTATTCATTGAAATTGTAGTTAGTTGTGTGGCATGTTTGTGATTTATACTTATCAAAGAGCAATTATTATTGAGTGTCCCCACTAAAAATTATAAACAATTCTCTTTTTCATCGGTTAAAAATAAGTAAAATTTTCACTTATTTTTAACCGATGAAAAAGAGAATTGTTTAAAATTCAACATACTCAATTTTTGAATGCATGATAACGCTCAACATTTTACAGAGTCGTCCGATTTCGATAACTAATTGTCTATTGTAAGGGTGTACTTCGAAGTTGGTACTGCATAAATTTGAATCAAAATTTCGTCTCTAAGGGTAGAAAATAGGGAATGATTGATTGTTCACCCTCTGAATTTCCGTTTGTGAACCGATTCCTTTGCATATTCACATTGTCAGATTAAGCCAGCGCGGGGCTTGTAGCAACTTCTACCAACGAGTGTGTGTTTTCTTTATTTTTTAGTTTTCGTAAATCTAACAGAGGGGCTCTGGCCAAAAATTTGTCTGCTTCGTTTCACTTTGCCTGCCCTTTTTTTTTACTTTTAGTCTTCGTAAATCTACCTGGAAGCACTTGCGCACGGGGCCTGTAGCATTTGCTACTCTTCCTACTTGGCTAATCTGCCACTGCATGTTCACAGAGTTCTCCGCCAATTATAGATCGATTTTTTTGTTTGTTTGAAAGAGTATACTCTCCAGATGATTTCCCGTAAAAATTTCATCAATATCGGTTCAGTACATTATATGGATAATAAGCAAAGCTATAGGAAGTAAAGTTATCTATACATATATAATTTTTAACCCCCGAACCAAAAAAAAGGGTGTTATAAGTTTGACCGCTGTCTGTGTGTCCAACCGATTTGGATTTTACTGTTTCGTTTGAAAGATAATTTAACGGGAAATGTTTTTAGCTATGTTTCAAGTGCGAGTATAGGGCTCCGTATCCGAACAACTAAAAAATAGGCGATGATCCTCAAAATCGATTCAGTTTGGAGAAAGCTTTAAGAAAAAAAAATCAATTATAATGGAGAGTGTTCTTAGATACATTTCATGTGCGAGTTTAGGATTCCGTACTCGAAAAATTCCTCGGGGGTTTTTTAAATTTTGTAAATACTACTTTTTAAAATTAAAATCGATAATTAATCGTTAACGCTGCATCAGATAGAAAATCGTCAAAGAACTTTTTAGAATTTCGCAACAAATTCTTTTCGGTCCGATGATTTAAGGACATCCTGTTTATGAATACATCAAAACTCTAGATAGCTAAACTCGATACAAGAAAAAAAACACGTGAAATGCGGAATCACTATAAAAATAGTAAACTTTCTTTTCTAATAATATACATAAAGATATATACAATTTAAAAACGTCACAATATATATATACAGTGTGGCCCCGGATAGAGGTAACTAAACTTGTAAATTTTCTTATTTTGCATTTTCAGAAAAAAAGTCATTCTTT
This sequence comes from Chrysoperla carnea, assembly GCF_905475395.1. Taxonomy (NCBI): domain Eukaryota; kingdom Metazoa; phylum Arthropoda; class Insecta; order Neuroptera; family Chrysopidae; genus Chrysoperla; species Chrysoperla carnea. The sequence goes on along the minus strand of NC_058340.1, from coordinate 25,915,918 downwards.
ATAAAAAGTTTTGCTTATTCTGAAAAATATGTAGGCATATTTAAAACTTCTTAATAATGTATCCCTAAAAATTTGTTTTTTTTTTTTTTTTTTTTTGGTAAACTACCCTTCCTTTGTATAAGTAGACAAAATGCTACTAAAAAAAGTAAGTTAATCGAAATTAACAATTATGACTTTATACAAAATTTCATGAAGATCTTTCCAACTTTGACAATTCCATTCTTAGTGAATGTTTATCCAAGAAAATAAATTTTCTTTTTAATTTTCTAGCCTACTCCAGAAAAAAATAAAGTACACGGATATTCTTGATATTTTGTAAAGAGTCATAATTGTTAATTGCGAGTAGTCATAATTGTTAATTGCGAGTAACTTTTCTTAGTAACATTTCGCCAATTTATAAAAAAGAAGGGTAGTTTACCAAAAATAAAAATAGTGATTCCAAATTTTTGGCTACCCTGTACATTATTTAGAAGTTTTAAATATACCTACATACTTTTCAGAATAAGCAAACAAAACTTTTTATAAAGAATGATTTTTTTTCTTAAAATGCAAAATAAGAAAATTTACGTGTATAGTTACCTCTATCCGGGGACACACTATATATATATATATATATATATATATATATATATATATATATATATATATATAACATAATATTATAATGATTACCTTATTATTTTTAACTTATTATTATTAGTGATTATTACTGGTTACATAAAAATTCATGTTAAAAATGTACATATATGTTATATATATTTTTTATCAACACGAAATGTAATAATTAGATTAAATTATAATAATACAGTAGAATCTCGATAACTTAAACCTCGGTAACATAAAAACCTCTGTTACTTCAAAAAATACTATGTTCCCTTCCCATCAGAGCCCAAAACCTCTATTACTTAAAAGACGCAACCTCTATAACTTAAATAAATAATCTCTGTATAGGCCCCCAGTAACTACATAGAAACATGTACATACCTCTATATTAACTAGGGTACATAGAAACATGTACATACCTCTATATTAACCTTTACCTAACATAGACACTTGATAACTTAAAACCTCTATAACTTAAAATATTTTGTGTTTCCCTTGGACTTTAACTTATCGAGATTCTACTGTATTAATTTTTATTTTATTTTTATTCTAAATCTCATAAACAATTTGAATCTTGTGTAAATGTGACGTGACCTCCTCATCTCATTCTTCCGAGCCATTTCACACGAGGATTCATTAGTCATCATATGTATTAAAAATTTTAGATATTACGTGAGCCAAGGCAAGTTTAGACTTGTGGTTGAAATTATTTGTACCTTATTTTCAACTTTGATGATGAATTTTGTTATAACTTCATGAATATAGACGAAAAATAAGAATATTTTCTCGATATTATGCAATTTTTTAAGGTGTACCCCTTTGAAAAAACCGAGAAAACGATCGATTTTAGATCGTATCTCAAAAAATATTCGACCAGTCATCAAATGCACTCTTGATCCAAAAAGAACAAATATCTGGTTAATTTAATGATTGGACCGATAGAAAGCTACAATGTCAACGGGGATCATGGACAAAACATTTTCAAAAAAGTTCCCCACCAACCAGTTTAAATCCAAAAAATTGTAAAAAAAAGGCAGGATAAGTGAGGACTCTTAACATGATGGTCTTTGTTTTAAAAGAAGAAATTACACAGCAAAGCGGGCGGGTATCTGCTAGTGTTGCATAATTTTTGTGCTCGCATTAGTATAATTGATTTTTTTTTATAAAGTTTTTTTTATAAAGTTAATAAAATGTAAAATATTGTGAATTTTTTAATTCAAGACATTTTTATCTAATTTCCATATCGTTGACGTGATACAATGGTACAAGCAAATATAAAATTTTTATTCATTTTTTAAGATTAAAATCAATGCATTTCTTCTTCTGTATAGTAATAGTTGAAATACCAACTAATAAACAAAAAGTAATAAAAAAAAAGTAATTCACTCATAAAACATTTTACATCGTGGTTGTCGCGTCGCGTCAGTCGTCAGTTTGTCATATCATCACTACATGACCGACAAGTTATAACTTGCTTTTGTAGTGCAGGTAATGCATATTAACAATTTACCTTAACAACAAATAAGTTCACTAAAATTCTAAGAAATTTTATAATATAATAAAAAAAATATCAGCTTGTAGTACTACAGAGAGATTAGGAATAATGATTGAAAAGCGATGTTAAGCAGGTAGTGTAGGTATTACAGACTGATTTGACTAATGCGCTTTAAACACGAGTGATTGAGCGAACCCTATAAGACTATTTTCCCATTTACATAGGTGATTTGATTCTCTTTTACCGAGAAAATGCCATGAGAAAACTCTCGTGGCTTCTGCGCATGCACATTTGATAATTAAAATGTAATTTACCCATATAAATCTCAAAGAAATTATTCGAATTTATTGTCGAAGTATCATTATTTTTAATAAATAAAATGAAAAATACCGAAAAGTAGCTTATATATCTGTAGTACGAAATAGATTACTCCGGAATTAGCCGAATCATACCGAATAAGAACGACAGTTGTAATGTTCTATACTTTAATATTTTGGTCATGAGAAAAAATATAATTAAAAAAAAGTATGATCAGAAAGGGACATGACCTTTTCATAGGTTGGCCTGCGTAAATTACCTATTTTTCCCCATTCGTTTTTGTGATATGCTGGCAAAGAAGCTTTTGAGATATCGCTTAAAATCATTAACCGGGGGCAAATAAAATCGTAAAACACACATCCTTTTGACCATTTTAACCAACAGTAAAAATTAAAATTGCAAGGTGGATTCAGAGGCTAGAAAAAGAAGTGACCAAAATTTTTTAGGGCGTTCAATTCTTTTAACGGTAAGGCTTTATTATGACATTGCTCTTAACAGTGTTCTCTGTATGAATTCTTCTTACATGTTTTTCGAAAAATTAAATGATTTATTAGATTCCATTAATAGCCAATTACTTCCATAAAGTTTAAGGGGAATAAAAAAGAATAGAGAAAATGTCTTGTTAATAATAAATATTCTATCCATCAATAATTCATCATTTTAAACAGCTTTTACTGAAAACAGATTTTATTACCTTATTTAACAACATAATGTAAATGATTTTGTTGAATATGCGATGTACGGTATAATAATTACCTCACGATGAAAACTAAAATACTACCTCACGTTTTTAACTAAAAACAGGCTGGAGTAAAAAAAAATTGTTACTCTAGTCTGTTTTGAGTTAAAAGATTTTTTCTCGACTCAGTGTAACATTCAGCTGTTTTATGCCGAAACTACTTTTTTGGCCGAAATTAACCAAAACTAAACCTTCGGTCGTAAACTATTTCAACCCTTTTTATGGAATTAGATCTTATTCTCAAACATAAAAAATATTTTATAAGCACTTGAGCTGTTTTTGTGCTATTATGTATATCGGATGAAAATTGTAAATACTTAATTGAATATATTTTTCATTAATGAATTACACTTTCTGAAAATCTAGTAGCTACTCAAGAAATATAAGAAAATCTATTTAATTTTCTCACGTGTTTCTAACAAAAATTTTCAATACCTACACATGATATTGTCATTGGCATACGTATCAGTTTTGTTAACATTATATTAACTATACATATCGCATCGTTAACTATCGTTTATACTTACATAACATAGATAAAAAGTCCCGTTTGGTCGGCTGTTCGTTGGTAAAATGATTGATACCCGATACTACTTATATGTGGCTTTAATCATGGACATATTACACATGGATCGACTACTCAAATAATACTAGGCATTGCTGGCTCTGACTCAGACTGACGAAAGTTTTATCACCTGAATCCAAATTATAAGAGAAAAATAACGTATAAGGCTTTAAGATAAGGCACGTTTGACGGGCTTTTAGGTGTCACACTTGTCTCATTCACATTTAGGAGGTTAAAACAACTGTTAGACAATTTGATCGAAAGACTTTTTGTATTTGATTTCAAAGGTTCTTTTTTTCTTAAAATATCGAACTAAAAATGAAATTGAAGCCACACTATTAAATATTTTAATTGGCACGCCTTTGACCGAAATATTCACATTTTCCTGGTCTTTTCATTTATGTGAATAAAAACAAAAGGGAGAAGGGAAATAAAATTGATCAAACTTCACCAAACAAAATTAGTTTTTCTTATCCTCCTTTTCCAATAATATTTCTTGGGGTAAAATCTGTTACAATTTTCTCCCGGGATTCCGAAAATTGATCGATTTTTCGTCACTTTTTAAAACCATGTATATATGAAATATATCAAGGTATACTAAGTTTAGTCGTCTCAAGTTTGTAACGCTTAAAATTATTGATGCTACGAACAAAATTTTGGTATAGGTGTTCATAAAATCACCTAATAAGTCCATTTTCGGTTGTCTGTCAGCCTCTCATCTTTTAAACCGTTAGAGATAGAACAAAAGTTTAAAAGTAAAAAAAATTCCTTATAAAAAAATAAACAATTTGAAACGTTTTTCATAAACATCACTGGTTTACCCTTGAACGCACAAATTATATAATATTTATGATATGGAAATATCCGATCTGCGTGTCTATCTAAGAGTGGCTATGTTTCTTTACTTACATGATATAAAAAAACAAACGATTTCGCAATCAACTCTGTCTATACATGTTATTTCAACAATTAACTCAGTCAATTAATTGTTTTCACTTGTTTTAATGAAAATTTGAATGGATGTAATTAATAATTCCATTTTTGGGACCATCTTAAGTAATCCATTGTATACTTCCATGGTTTTTCTGTTTTATTCAACCATATAGAAACACGTGATCATCATCATGAACCTCTCTTTTCTTACCTCTATTGTGTATGTCTGTCTGTTGCCCTCGTTGTGACTTGTGTGTACACACATTGATTGTAGGTACTACACATCTTGTATAAACTTTTAATTAATATTATATGTTTATTTATTTATTTATGGTGGTAAAATAAAAACAAACAAATAATAACTAAATAAAAATTATTATATTTTTGTGTTGTTTCATTGTTTTTAATTAGATGATATTTATTTGTGACAAATATAGTGGTAATTGTTTAATTAATAAATATTGTTAATTGATTTTTTATATTTTTATACCATATTTGGTCATCAAAATTCAAGTAAGTTTATTTTTATTGTTTATTTTTTGTAAATTATATTTCAATTTAATAACCTTTTTTTTTAGTAAATTGTAAATATTTGAAAATATATATACAAAATTTATTTCTCATGGTTTATGTTTGTAGAAGTATTTTGAATGTTCCCAAATTTTATTATGTTATAGATATTTATCTCTGATTTATCAAAGTCAACAACTTTTAATTTGTATCCGGTTATGCTTCCGTATCGAGATTTAATCATAGGAAATATTATTTAATCGAGTACACAGATAACATATTTTGGTGTAAATTCGATTCATGTTCAGTTTTGATTTATTTCTGTTAAAAATTAGCGGGAATGATATGGTCGCAGGAACGGGTTTGAATGCGATTTTCTACATTCGATTCGTTAGAGCGTCAGGAAATTTTGTGATCTAAATTGATTTATAAGAAATAATAGTGATGAAAATGATCCACCGGAGCACCAGAAGACCAATTCTGTCACGATATTTGTATTCAGCGACCCCAAAAATCCCCGAGGAACGAGTTTGGGCTGATTATAGAACGAAATTCGAAATTCGAAAATTAGAACGGTACCGCAAAAATCAATTCTGATCCGATATTTGGGTTCAGCGACCATTATTTTTTTCATCATAGTAAGACACTGCATGTTATTGCACTTTTGAGGGTTGATTAACCAATCAAGATGGAACAATAATTAATAATATTTGAAATTTCCATACATTTGATTTCGTCCATTCAACTCCTGGTCTATTTAAAAAAAATCAAGTGTTGTTAATTGCTATAATGCATAAAATCAAGATAACATTTTCATCAATCAATGACTTTCTCTTGATGATATATCAATAATAATTGAAAGTAACAATAATGTACAAGAAACTCTCCAATACTTTATAAATTCTTTATTTCCTTTTTAAATTAATATCATTTAAAAAAGAATATAATTAGTGACTAATTAAATGTTAAAAGCAATTTAAAATGTACTAATCAAAAGTAAAGTGAATAAAATTACAATTGAACATGACAACAACTAAAATATATTGCTTAACATACTTTTTAACATTATTTGTGAATAACATTATAAATAATGTACAGTTAAACGTCTTCTATCTACACATAAGTCATTCTCAAGTCATCACCATAAGTCATCGCCAAGATGTAATATCAAGCAATCAAACGTAGGTAATCTCTAAATGACTTTGATTACAAGTAAAAAATGTCATTAATAAAAATAGCCATAAATATTAAGTATTTACAAATTAAGTGATGTTTTTAACAGTGCTAGGATGTTCTCCTCCATACCTTTCAAGTGTTTGTGTTTATGACAAAAATCAGTAGTGACCGATTCAGTTCTCTATCACACGGTAAGAAATTTTTTGTGTTCACACCGAAACTGACATATCACTATGTCAGTATCGGTGTGAACGCCATACTGATTTGATGACCATTGAAGAAATAGTAACATTAGCAATAGTTATGGCGGAGTCAATGTAGTATGGGCGTTAGGCCTATACTGGTTGACGATGTCACAATACTTCTGGTACAATATTACTTAGGCTAAAATAGATACTACAGTTTCTGTTTCTATACAATACCAGCATTGTAGTAAATATATTTATATAGTTTTATTGAAATCCCTAGTATTACAATTCTTGAATATCTCCTTAAGCTTTTCAGTGCGATCACTCACTGTCTTTTATGTCTTAAAACCTTTTTAAGTATCTTTATCTTTGTTTAATTAGGAGTTTTATAAACATTCATATTTTGCGTACTTCTAAAGATTTTCAAAAATCAACTTCACTTTTCTGCCCGTGCAGTGAGAATTCTTCACATGAAGTGATTAAAAAAATTTGGCCATTCCCATTCTATGGACGAGGTTTGGACTTAAATTGAACACCGCTGTTTATACTGGTTTTATTGTTAGCAGAAAGAATTTTATAAATAATAGTACAATTTCACTATATACCGTTTAAGAATGAGAAACAAAATATAAATTAAGGAAGATGATACCCAATGAAAGGTTTGTCACTCACGATCAAATGAAATAAAACAAGTATCTTATTATAAACAAGTTTTTAGTATATTTTATTGTATTTCTATTTCAATAAAATCATAATTCTCCTCTCTAGAACCAATATAACATTGTGATCAGATCGCGACTATAACCTATCACGAAATCATGATAGCTAAACACATAAACTTACTATGTATAACAAATCATTATTACTGTGTAAATGTATTGGAAATCGGGTGTTCCACGATAAACTCTCCAAAGCGTTGTGTATCTTTTTAAATTTCTCATAAGTGTTTTCATTTTAAACTTCTCATCTCAGTCAGATCTCATATTCTAACGATTTCGTAGTCATCTAAATCTCATGTTTAAGCGATAGATTGCGTGCTATTTTCCCTATTCGACTGCTCCACCGCTTTTTTCTTAATCTACCGTTGTAAAAAGGTAAAAAAGTTGTCTGTAAGTTTTTCGATTTTTTTCAAAACGAAAATTTAAGAAAATTGCCAAAACTCAGTATACACGGTAATGTATACACCGTGATTTGACACAATAAATTATAAAATTGGGTTCATTTTACGATTGAACAAGTAGTTTCTGAGATATGGCCACAAATCTTTGCATTTTAAGCGATATTTCGAAAGCTGCACATCCATTCATAAAATATATCCGATATTTGTATTTTTTGGATCAAATTAACCTTAACGAGTTTAAAAAATTGCACCCCTTAAGAAAATCGCAAAAATTCTAGTAGTTTTTTATTTCCATGAAAATCTTTACATAATTTTATCCCAAAAAATACATAAATCTGACTTTATTTAATGATTGGAGGCATAGTTTTTGAGATATCGTCAAAAATCCCATACGGAAAGTTATTTCTTGGAGCGATTTTAGCCAATTTTCTAGAAAATATTTGTATAATAGGTAAATAAAGTATGTTTTCATTAGTTTAGGAATATAAAAAAATCAAAGAACAGTGACAAGAGCATTGTTGGTATGATGTACGATTAATCTAAGAGACACCCCTTAAGAAAATCGCAAAAATTCAAGTAATTTTTTATTTCCATGAAAATTTTTACATACAAATAATTTTGACCCAAAAAATACAAAAAGCTGGGTTTATTTAATAATTGCATGCGTATTTTTTAAAATATCGTCCAAAATCATATTCGAAAAGCGATTTCTTGGATCGATTTTACCCATTTTTTTAGAAAATATTTGTATTACAGTACAGTAGTACTTTTTTTTCAACTCTCTTGAAGATTTACTCGACAAATTATTTGTCTTTAGAGTGTACGCAATGTTAAACACCCGGTATACATTCTGTATATTATTGAAGTAATATGAAAAACCACATAATAAAATACTGATAAAAATAATGTTTTATCTTATATTATTGTATTCATCATTTTATAAAATTACTTTGTTGTTCAATAATAATTGTAAATAAAACTGTTTCTTTTTTTTTTATTGCCTGGCTTTTAAATAGTTTTGTTATTTGAATCGATTAGTTATCGATTGCAATAAAAATTAATTAGTTTTTCGTAATAATATAGTTTAGATCAGTTTTATTTATTATCATAGAATATATAACATTACCTTATCGAATAGAAAACGTATCTATGTAGAATTATTTTATAATCGTGTTGTGTTGCTTTAACTCTTAGAAAACTTAAAATAATAAGACTTAATTAAAATTTCTTCGTCGGAACAAATTACAATAATTTGGACCATTTTTGAAGTAACGTGGTCATGGCTTACATGATCATGCACAGTGCATCTTTGTTCTTGAAGATTGTTCTGGAAGTATGAGTTGTATTCCCCTATTCTTGTATTTGGTTACTCAATTACCTAATCTCGATATATTTAGTAGATTTCGAGATTAGGTGTTTTAATTATTTCAACTACCAATTTGTGAAATTAAGTATCATATTTTCAACAGTTGGAATTTTAAAAATTTGTTAAGAAATTTAATATTATTTATCGATTGTTGTTGATAATATTTTAATAATTTTTTTCTTGTGTAAGTTCACTGACTCATTGATAAAAGTAATAAATATTATGCATCAAGTTTATTAATAAAACTATTATTTATGATATTTAAAAATTTACTGAGTTTATCAATAAATTATATTGATCAACGAAATTTATCCGTTATGGTGAATGAAAATAACATTCGGGATAATTCGAAAAGATTTGATGGTAGATTAGATTACATTTTTGAGTTAGGGGTAATTTTTGGAAGATCTTTTGTACTGTGATTAGTTAAATCAATTGTACCTTCTTTGCTTTAAAGATGTTTCAGAAGTTTTACAGCTTTAATAAACTTCAGGATATTCCTGGGTGCCACTTCATTTGTTTCACTTGAGTGGTGATTAGTCCATAACAAGTAATGGTGTCGTTTGAGAGAGGCTTTTGAATTCACACAGATGTGTATTCCAGATTCCTTCTTCTTCATGACAAAATCTGCAGAGATTGTTTCCTGTGGTGTTATTGATTTTGTGCTTATGCTAATTGCATTTACAATACGCAGGCCAGTGATTATCCTTTAATTTTTTCTAGTTGCAAACTCTTTGGAGCTTTTTTCCATGAATGGTCTTTTATAAATTTTTGCATGATATCGACATGAATGTTTGCGCAAAAGCGGTTGGGCTCATTCCGTCTCCCCGGCGTGAGATATGTCTTTTGTTATTTTTGACTCACATTTCAAAAATGTCTCGTACCGAAATTTCCTATAGGCAAAAATAAAGGTCATAAAATTTTTCTTTGAATTTCTTTTTTATTCTCGATTTCTCAATAAGTAACTCACAATCTATTTTAATTTTTGTTTAAATACTTTTTTTTTATCAAATAAGATTTTCAGTAGGTATGAATAAAAGTTCATGTAAGCTTCATCCATGAAAATCGAAAAAACCGATTCTAGATTTTCTTTATTATAAAAAACTTACATTTATTTATCCTCTAGAATTATTGAATTTTCACTTCATTATGGGTATACGCGTACGATGATAACTTGGAATTCGTTATCAGTTTTTAATCATGCTATCGTTATCAATTTTAATCATGCTATTTTAACAAAAATTGTTTTTGGAAAAATTTATTACACGAAAAATCATTAATTTTATCAGTACTATCACATAAACTTAATATTATAGACTTTTGCGGACAGGTTCATTTAGATTAGAGATATTTATGATAGAATTTTTTACTTTTGCTTTCATATAAAAAAATTCATTAGTATCGCTTCAAGAATTAAATAATTGTATTTTCTTTCTTTTTAAACTACGTGATATAATCCAAAAAATATACTCTGATGAGTTTACATTAGCCCCTTATCTGGAACCACCGTTGGTGGTTTGCTAATTATCTTGTGCAGTAATTATGTTAAAATTTTTTTTTTGCTAAACTGATTTCTCTATTCAAGGTAAAATATAAAAAATTAAATTATTATACAATAGATACAAAAAAAATTACGTTAGCACACGTATCCAATACTTAGCTGCAACAAGGTAAATTACCATTCTTGAAATTAAAAATAATTGTTTATAATTAATTTGTAATAAAATTATTATCATTGAATTAACAAAATAAATATGTGAGAATTAATAATATTTTTATTTAAGTAAAAGTAGGATTTTTATATATTTATATTACAAGGTGTCACTCTCAACAAAAATAAAATTTTCCATGACAGCTTAAACTTCGAATTTTCGTACTTTAAGTAGATATGAATCACAGATGGTACTATCTGCCTAATTGAGCATTTTGTTAGTCTGCCAAAAATTGTCTAAATGTATTGAACAATTTATTTTAGTTTTTTCTGGCGAAAAGAACTTCAGTTAAGGTAGTATGAGCGCAAAGGCAATTTTAGATTTATTTATACTTTATTTTCAACTTTGATTATGAATTTTGTTAAACTTCATGAATGTAGACGAAAAATAAGAATAAAATTTTTCGATATCTGCCTTGGTTTTCGAAATATCGAAAGGTAAACAAAATTTTCAATTTTCGATATTTTGAAAATTACTCCAGATATCGCAAAATTTTATTCTTACTTTTCGTCTTAAACTGTCAAGTTATTCATTATCAAAATTGGAAATATATAGTTTCTTTAAATTTATGCCTTAACTTTCTTTTTTGCCATTGATAAATATTTTATAATATTAAAATATATTTTGAATAATATATTGTTGTTTAAGTTATTTATTGTAGTTTTTTAGCGAGAAAATCTTTTTTCCAAAAGAAAATCAATCCTTGCTTTTGAACCAATGGCGTATTATTTCAACCTATATTACTTTGGTTGGAATTGGGCTTGCACGTTTAGATCTTCAAAGTCCTAAATGTCACTGCTAACACGATGTTAGACTATACGATTCATATCATATTGTTTGAAACATTCTGAGTTGAATGATAATTATGACATCATTATAAACAACTGTCTTGGGCGCTCGTCGCCGCATCGGACTTCCATACCGGAGGTCCCGTGTTCAAATCTGACTCAAGTCAGATAACATTGACAGAGCCAATGAAAGTGACTCTCGTCATTTTATTTGAATATTTTATTACAGATGGGCCGCCCTGTACGCGTATTAATAATAATTTCATCATTACAATAGAAAATTGTTTAGGTCAAGTAATTTTGTGTTCAGTATACATATAATATTTTTTATAAATGACTTATTATACAAGGGCTTATTTTGTAATTACTTGGTGTTATTATTGTGTTAAGAACTTTTAATTAATAATTTAAATTCATTAAGAAAAAAAACTTATATTTTTAACACAACTTTCTCAAATTCTTATCTTGAAATATTAATAATTCTAGTTAGTGTTGCTAGGCTCGGTATGGTACGATTTTGTATATTTAATTTTTTTGAGAATTAAGTATATCTGAAAGAAAATATAATCAGATGTTGTAATTTCTCGGTTAATTTTAGATAAATGGAAAAATTTATCATAAACATTTAAGATTACGTACTTAATTCCTTCATGGCGGATGATTTTTAAATTTACGTTTTTGAAATCAGATTTCAAACAATAAAGTTTATTTAAAAAACCACAAACACCAGTGCATAAGAATATAAAAAACGTTCATAAAGACAAGAAAAATTTCGAAAGTTTAAAGTTCGAAAGGTCATAAATACCATGCAGAAAAAAAAAACAATAATTCAATACAGATTATATAACTTTAAAACTGTCTAATAGCAAATAATACAAATACTGATAATATTGATAGTATATAATGGGTTTTCCATAAAGAGTATCATTTGACAACGCATGTTGAACTTTTTTCTAGCTCTCTCTAGTTAACTAGCGGACCCAGCAGACGTTGTTCTATGAAAATTTTTAAATACCTAAACTATGCTTAACCCATTCCGCTAACCCCATCCTGCTAAAACCATGCCACTAAACCCAAATTTTACACCTATCTATTGGACAGGCCACAGCCTGACCTTCGACATTTTAACTCTCTGCCCTCGCATATAGCTCTAATAAATACCTATTCGCTCCGAGCGTGAATTTCGTTTCCATGACAACGATACACTACTTTAATTATAGAATTAATGGATGCATATATAATTGTGTGGATTGCATTGAAAACTTACATTTAAAATTTAATATTCTTGTTTCACAAATTTAAATAAATAATTACGATAATTAACATTTGAAAAATAATATTTGTACAATTTGATTTCTTATTTTCACAATTTTTAATGCATTAAGTTTAATTAATTAGTGTTTTTCAATCATTTTAATTTGACAGTTTCTATATCATTAACATGTAAATAATTGCAAATTAGTCATAACAGCCCACTTTATCTCCAAAATTTTTCACTTAAAGCGCTGGCATCGATTTTATTATCCCTACCATGACTACGCACACAACGAATTCATATTACCTGAATAATAATAAATAATACCTCAATACTTTTATACATAGTACATAGTAAGTTGTAATAATAATGTAATTTTAACTCCCACCATTTAAAGAAATTTAATTTTTTTGATGCGGAACCCTCAAAAACATTTGTAGTGAACCGAATTGTAAATAATCAAACAACACGCACAAATTTCGTCGAAACGAGTTGTCTTCGACAATATCAAACCCAATTTATGTGATAGAGTCATCGAAGAATTGTATTTTTTTACACAAGCATTGCTCAGCGAAGGTGCGGTTGCCATTTCTTATTATATAGTGTGTCTCAATTAAGTTGATACCTCCGATTGTCAATATTGTTAAATTTTTGTACCAACTTCTTATACGAGTACAAAAAACTGATATCTGATTATTTGATATTGTGTTCTAGTCACTTAAGAACATAAAACATCATTTTCCATATGGTGCCGACTTTGGACACACTGTACATCACACAAAATTTAGACACTCTATAATGGAAAACTTTTGTATAATCTTCATAAAACCAATATTTATTTTTGGAAACAATAAATTTTGCAGACATCGGAAATTTATCATAACAACAATAATAACATATTTCCACCAACTGGCATATTTATTCAATTTTATTATTATAAATTAGAATAAATTTTCATCAGTTATTAGTGTTTTAATATGATAAACAAATATTTACAGAACCGTGACTAATCGACATTATACTCTGAATACTTGCTTACTAACTTATTATTGTTAGATTTTTTTTAAGTTTTTTGATGACTAACCACTAAAAAAAATATATTATTTACCTAAAACTACCTCGATAATGATTTATAATTGTTCTTATTGCGGCCACAAATTATTTTACATATACTAATCATTCTGGTTTACGTATATTAATGATTGTTAATTATTTCTAAGCTAAAATTTTGGGTAATTTATTGGGCTTATCGATAAATGTTCTAAACAAAGATCGTTTTTATGAAAAAAATATTGCCTGTTTTGATATTTTCTTCCATTTCTTGTAGACCATAAGCCCATGCTGAAATTTTACGTGTGAAATGACCCATCAGGAATCACGTTAAAGAAGATCCTTCTACAATGAAATCAGGTGGGAACATGAATATCACACCAGTTGGTGTCTCACTCCTGCATCACCAAATATGTACGGCGTTGCTGGATATTTACTCTGCATAAGTATTCGAAGTGAATTACATAAATGCCGTACATAAATAAACACATAAGGCTTCGGAAATTGACGGGATATCAAAATTTTTTTTAACTTCTCTTATCGAAGTTACCAGATTTATTTCTGTATGGCATTTATTTAATTCGCTTCGAATACCTATGCAGAGTTAGTATCCAGCAACGTCGTACATATTTGGAGGTGCAGGAGTGAGACAGCAAAAAGTGTGAAACTCATATTCTCACCTGTACCCCGCAAAAAACTACGACAACTACGCCGGTGCTTAAGCTTACTTTTACATATAGAAGCATCTTTTTCAACACGTTTCGTGGTGAGTCGTTTCACCATAGACTTGTGGTCATTGCATTTTAAAGATACTTTTTTTCGAGGATAAAAAAATTTTTTTTAATTATATAAAAGCGACAAAAATCAAAATGTTTCTTCGAAAGTTCAAAGCATTGGAATATAATAGTCTATGATTTCGAATAACTGAGAAACAACTAAATCGTTAACTCACTAAAATTCAGATCAATTAATTTAATTTAGTGAATTTCCATCTTGAAAAAAAAATTGATTTTGCATCGAAGATTTTTCAAATGAATATTTGTAGGCGCACATACATATATCAAAATTTAGAACAGAAAATGTTCTCATTATTCGATAAAAAATCACTAATTAATCTCTCCTACGAGTAATGCGTAATAATGGCGTAATAAAATGAAATAATAATTGATTACATAACAAAATTTTATTTGGTACATGTTGTATAACAAAACCCATCGTCAAGAAATTATTCCTATTCAGATTAATTAGATTTTTATCATTCAAGGTGAATGTTAGAATTAAATTTTTGTTATATTATAATATATTTAAATCTTCAGCAGAAAATTTTTGAGGTCATGCATATAGATGGTATATACTGGACTGCTTTTATTTTTATGTAAATTCAAAAATTTTAAGTCAAAATTATTAGTTTTTTTTGAAAACCTGTTATAATTTTAGTTTTTTTTGAATGCTAATTTCACTTTTAGATATTTGCTGTATTCTCGCAGATTAGTATACAGAGTATTCAAAAAGTTTGAACACTGTATAAATATCTTGGAATATATCATTCAAACACGTTTTCAGCACATCTTACCAATTTAAAAATCATTTTAAAACTTTTTTTTACAGTAAAATTTCGGAATTTTAAAAAAGTTTTAACCAATTTTTTACTACGTACTTTGAAATGTTATATTCCAAAATTTAGAGGGGTATTTCCTTGGAATTTTTTTCCCCCGACTCGATTATAATAACTTCTATTTAAATTTTTAGAAACCTCTGTGTATTATTCATAATACATAAATATAGCCTGAAGCCCTGAATCTGTTCTGAACTAAATCCAGTATTCAATATTCATGTAAAATAGATATTCCATTAATTAAAACGCAATATATCTTCCGCAATATCATTTTTTTTGTGTTGATTAAGGACGTTCATACGTCAACGATATTAGTATAGAACTAAAGTAGAAAACATAATGATAATACAAAAGTTTAAATGATTTTGAATGATTTAAGAAAAACAAAATTTACTGACAGTTTAATTTCGTTGAATTTTAAGTTTAAAAAGTGGCAAAAACTAAGGATATAAAATCAAAAGTAACTTCGAAAACTATACTGAAAAAGATCTCGGCTATTTCTGGATTCGGTTAAAAAATTTTTGAAAACCATTAAGCTAACGATTAGTTGTATGTTTCCCTACAGTATTGTAAAAAAAGTTTTGGTTTATTGCACTGTACATACATATAAACCAAATACATGCTTTGTAGTTAAGTAATGAGTTATTTTTTGCTTTGCAATACCACGCCACTACAAAAATATATAATATATTGTGTGCAATTTGATAATATATTTATCTCTCTTCAATCATTAATACTATAATTGTCTCTGTTCATCAAATGAATTTCTTCGAGGATCTTCGATGAACTTATAATTAAATAAAAATTTTGTTTTTATATCATCAACAACCTTATATTTTTATGGTATAATTATAAACTACAAGATTGTCTAAATATTTTAGATAGTTTTTT
Source organism: Chrysoperla carnea (assembly GCF_905475395.1). Lineage (NCBI taxonomy): Eukaryota > Metazoa > Arthropoda > Insecta > Neuroptera > Chrysopidae > Chrysoperla > Chrysoperla carnea. The sequence goes on along the minus strand of NC_058340.1, from coordinate 25,899,594 downwards.
GTCACACTCTCTAGATTTTTTGACATTGAAAAGGATAACCTATATGATTCATCATTTTTTCAGTCAACTTTGAACGATAAAATAATAATAAAAAGCCCGATGACCTAGGAACTTTTTTTGATCTTTGGAAACTTTGTTACAAAAAATCTATTTATAAAGTTTTATTGAAATTCCTAATATTATTCATTATTCAATCCATGCATATCCTTAAGGTAGTTTTGATCATGCTGATAAAAAGTTCTAATGGAATCAACCCTCAAAACCCTTCCATTCCGAGCTATGGTTTCATGTAGTCATAATCGTATCTCGGAAGGGAAGGGTCTTTGAGGGTTGATTCCATTAGAACTTTTTATCAGTATAATCAAGACTACCTTAATCCATAGTTTTCAAAAAATTTTAACCGAAACCAAAAATCAATGTATTATGTGCGGGGTCCTTTTTGGAATTTCACAAAATTTTTCAATTTTCTCTTAATTTAAAATTATTTAAAATTTGCATTAAATATTTCCCTATGAACACACAAGGGAAAACACGATGGCAACTGAGTGTCCTTAATAGACATTAATTTTTGTATCATGATAAAGTTTACAGATGATTCGCATTGTTTATTGCATTATTCACATAAACATATAAAAAAACGAAACATTTCCGTACATAAATAATATGACATGTTTTTAAAATAGAAAAAAATTATAAAAAAATTTTTTTTTTAAATATTTGTTTCATCTCTAAAACCACAAAATATAAAAAATTTAATGCAGTATAAAATTTATCCAATTATATTATACGTATTTAGATAACAAAATTAATGTAGGCGGTCGAGAGTACATTCAATTATTGTTACTTTTTATTTTTAAATAAACTTGTCAAGTGTGTGAAATTATCGTTTGAATTGTGATTCTAATAGTTCAGTAATTTTAGTAAGAAAAATGAAAAATTAGCGATACTTTAAAACAAACAAAAAAAACCTTTAATTAAAATATGAAGAGCAATTTTAAACTTTTTAAATTAATTTATACTTAATTTAAATCTAAAATTGCCTTTGCGCTCATACTACCTTAACTGAAGTTCTTTTCGCCAGAAAAAACTAAAATAAATTGTTCAATACATTTAGACAACTTTTGGCAGACTAACTAAATGCTCAATTAGGCTGATAGTACCAATTTCTATTTTGGATGAGTTTCATATCGACTTAAGGATGTATGATGTATTAAGATTCATATCGACATAAGGATGTATGGTAGTGGGGGCACAAATTTAAAAATAGATATTTTCAATTTTGATGATAAATTTATATTATTACTTGACAATATAAGACGAAAAGTAAGAATAAAATTTTTCGATACCTGGCTTAATTTTCAAAATATCGAAAATTGAAAATTTTGTTTAATTATTTAGCTTTCCATATTTCGAAAACCAAGACACATATCGAAAAATTTTATTCTTATTTTTCGTCTACATTCATGAAATTATAGCAAAATTCATCATCAAAGTTGAAAATAAGATAAAAATAATTTCAACCCTTAATCTACCCTGCTCTTACATCCCTTATATGGACGGAGACACTTAGTTTTTTTCTTTTCTAATTCATTGCTAATATGTTTACTTTCTATTAAAAAGTTTTTTTTCAATTTGTTTTCATTCATTCCAAATGAAAATTATCAAAAACTTCCAAAATATGTCGTTTTTTGAGATTCCTCCATAAGAACCAATGTATTTTATATCGATTTTTAATGACTTTTGTCTTAAAAATTTGCACGGTTACCTAAGCTGAAATTTTAACCACATATTCTTTGAGTAAAAGACTACCTACAAACAAATTTTGAGCCTTTAAATCAAACATTGTTGTCATGCTCATACTTCCTTAAATAAACTTGTCAAGTGTGTGAAATTATCGTTTGAATGGTGATTCTAATAGTTTAGTAATTTTAGTAAGAAAAACGAAAAATTATCGATACTTTAAAAAAAAAACCTTTAAGTAAAATATGAAGAGCAATTTTAAACTTTTTAAATTAATTTACACTTAAGAAATAATACGACAGAAATATTTTTTTTTTGCTAAAAGTTACGAAAATCTAGGTTATCTTCCTATGCGATATATATTTTGTAAGAAATCGCATAAAATCTTCGTAGTAAGGGATTCTGTACGATATCTACGAATTGCCCGAATTGCTTTTATTGCCAATTTTTTTTGGGTCAAAATTAGTTTATATACCGAATTTATCAAATTCCTACATAAAAAATTGCAAAAATCCCAATCGAGAAAAAATTTTGCCTCTAATTTGGATAAAATTGAGTACATAGGATAATTTTGATTCTGAAATATCGCCCATAGTTCCTAAGGAAGTGCGTTCTCGAATCGACTTCTGAGGAATTATTTATCTTATATAGCTAACTAAATGAATTAAATTTGCATGTCTTTTGGATTCTAATTACTTTAAAAATTCCTTAAAACACGATCATTTGACTGTTGGACGTACATTTAACGTGATATTTAGTGTAGAATTTAATTTCTGAAAAAATTATAAAGAATTGTACTGAAAAACGAGAGTAATTGTTTATATCTGATCGATTTCAGAAAATTTCTTAGACCAAAGTCTCTGTCGCGAAAACACATTTGAAAGTTGTGTCTCTCTATCTCCTTTGATATTGGGCGTAAAAATTAATCAAACATATTTTCAAAAACTGAACCCTAAATAAAATATTCTAATGCATTTTACAAAACCTAATTGAAAAATAATATTAATAAATTCATGAATATTTAAAAAAAAATTGTCCTTCATAATTTTCATAAAATTTATTTGAGGAGGTGTATTATTTTAAATCAATAATAATAATTATTTGTACTAATTACTCATTTTGAAAGTACAAATTAAATTATCATCAACACTGAAACTACTTGATGGAATATATTGTCGATCATTTATGGTAGGGATTGATACAGGGTGTCAACGTGCCAGATTTAATAATTTTAAAAAATAACACATAATTGACTGATTTAATTGTTAAAATACCATATATAGACAGTGTTGATTAGTTTTTTAATCAACATAGCCACTCTTAGATAGCTACGCATACATACAAGTTATACAAACATAACTGATATGCCCATATAATACATACTATGCCATTAGCGCCGTCACGAATAAACTGTGATGTTTATAAAAAAAAATGGTTTAAACAAAAGTTGTTTATTTTTTTATAAAGAACATTTTTTATTTTTATACTTTTCTTCTATCTTTAACGGTTTACAAGGTGGGTCCTTCGGACCCAAGACCCAATTGACCTACGTTGCTTATTTACGAACTCGATCTCACTTTTTACGATTGGAGCAAGCTATAAAAATTTCAGCTGGCTATAAAAATTTCATGCTATAAAAACGTAAACTTTAACAGCTTAAATCTAAAAATTTTACACTGTAAAAAGTTTTAAAAAATTTACGTGTTTATAAGGGGCATTAATGAGAATGCATATACAGAATTTAAAGATTATCCTAAGAAAACGTGATTTTTTGGGAACGTCTTTAACAAAAGCAAAAGACAAAAACGCCATGATGGGAAAATATGACCCCGGGTAAATCCTTTTCGTTGAACATTTTTCGATATTAATCGATAATGTTAAGCTCTCCATCAAAATTCTATCCAATGGGGACACCCATTATTTTATTACTTCTGGTATGCGCGCATGTAGGATTTAAGTATCTCTCTCTCTCTTTTTCAATTGAAATGTAATCATAAAATAATTGCACAATAAATTATAAATTGGTTTATCATCAACATATAGCATCCTCTGTGTTGATTTTTAGAAAGTGAATTTATTAATTTGAAAAGAGAAAAAAATGAATTAATTTAAAAGCGTGGTTTAAGTTCATAATAATAATTTTTATTTTATTGTTAAGGGTCATGTAACGGGTGATTTGTTGCCGATTGTGGGTTGAAATATTATTATTTTGATTTGTTTATAATTACAAATTTCTTTATAATTACTTTCAGATAGTAGTACACTATTCTTTTCTTACGAGTCTTGCTTTTTCTTTAACAGAAAAATAAATTAATTTTTAATTCAGTCCTGTGTATGCTATAAAAATTTGATCTCGATATCTCTTATCGTTTTTGAATTATGGTGATGGCGGACGGATTTTATAAACATCTATACCAAAACTTTGATTGTGGCATCAATATTTTTAAGCGTTACAAACTCTGGAATAAACTGCTACATATATAGGGTATTCTGTGACTTGATAGATATAGCTTAAGAGCGTATTCTTTGGACAATCCTAAGTCAAAAGTGCCTTATATATTTTTGTCGAAAACCCAATAGTTAAGGAGTTATGGGCACTTTGGAATTTAACCAATAAAGTAAAAATATTGTTGCGTAAATTAGTTTGTTTTATTAATTAAACGTTTTTTTTCGTACACTACTAGAGGAACTATTTTCAACCATGTTAAGAATAGCTTCTTTGTCGGAGAGTTCTTGCTGTACTGTACGTTCTGCATTAGCTTTAGGAAATTTAAGACCACCTGTTTATTAGGAATTCTTCGATCAGGAAATCGCCTTTGGAGACATAATAGTGCATGTAACTCCTTAAATATTGGGTTTTGGACAAAAGTATATAAGGCACTTTCGACTTAAAATTATCCAAAGAATACGCTCTTAAGCTATGTTCACCGAGTCACGAGCCACCTTGTATAGAGTATAAAAATTGTGAAAAGCAAATTAATTTTTTTTCAAAATCGTTTATCAATCAACCATTCTTTTGAAGATTTTTGTATAATATTGCAGCTTATATCATGTTTACATCACAACAATCTTAATCTCGACTATAATATTTTACTTTATTTACTTAATAAATCATATGATTAAAGGAAATTCTCACGATTGTAAATTCTGATATTTTACAACAACAAACATGGCAATAAAAACTAGTAAATATTAGATGAACGTTAGCATTGAGAGACTATCGCAATATAAATTATATTCAACAAATCAGGTTCAAGGTACCTGCCTATTCAAAAAAAAAAACATTTACTCGATCCAAGGATAACATATAGAATATATAGATATTTCAGTAGTAGCTGACTCATTTCTTTAAAACAATTTTTTTTTGTTCAAAAGTTTTGTTTCTTATCACATTCAAAAGTCAAAATTTATTAATACCTAAAAAAATTTTATAACCAAGATAGCGTTCAATAATTTATAAAAATTGTGCAACTACTGAGTCATTTAATTGAGGCGGGGATACATCTAAAATTATGTTTAATCATGTATTATGGCTCAGCAAAATTATTTACACTATGGGGAAAACCTTATAACTTTTCACAAATAACATTTCAACGCCATCTGCTTCGAAAAAAACAATTCATTATGTTGAAACCATATTTTTTTATTAATTACAGATTTCCCTTAAAGACATTCCCAAAAAAATAAATTAATGAAAATATTTGAGATTATCGTTTCAAATTTTGAAGCTGAATCCTGTTAGAACCTTGGATAAATTAGACGAAAAAAATTAGTTATTTCATCACTTTAAATGAATTTTATGGAAAAACTCGGATGTCGCTTGCTATAATTTTCTTTATAGGAAAATATTTGTCAATGAATATTAGCTCAAATTAATCTTAGGAAAATTTGCCTTGTTAAAAAAAAAAACATACCTTTCAAAACACTACAATATAAATAGGATTAATTATATGTTAAAAACGTTCTACGTATCATTAGTCAAAAGTGATGCATCATCAATCGTATCCTGCTACTATTATTGCTCGACTTTTCGCTAATCCTAGCTTTATGACACCGACTCCAAAAATAACAATAATTTTAACTACATTATATTATCGTTATTTTTTTACTTTTTAGTGCATATTAATTTGTTTTGGAAAAGTTTTTCTTTGAAGTCGGTTTTCTTTTTGTTAAAAGTTTTTTTTAACCGGCTTCAAACAAAAAAGAAGGAGGTTCTCAATTCGACTGTATTTTTTTTAATGTTTGTTACCTCAAAACTTTTGACTGAGTGGTCCGATTTTGATGATTCTTTATCTATTTGAAAGCTCGTGCTTCCCGTGGGTTCTTCAGCTTCAATTTGGTCCAGTTTTGACAATGGTATCCATGTGAAAAACATATAAGTCTTAAATTTGCATTAAGTATGTGTGCGAAAAATGGACGAATAACTCAGTATCACGCCAACCGATTTCGATGATTCTTTTTTTTTTTTAAATAAAAAAAAACTTTTAACAAAAAAAACCGACTAAAAAAACAAATTAATATGCACTAAAAAGTAAAAAATAACGAAAATACAATGTAGATACCATTATTGTTATTTTTGGAGTCGGTGTCAGCCAAGTTTAATGTAATAAACTGTTCTGTCACAGTTGTTTCCTTGGCTGACACCGACTCCAAAAATAACAATAATGGTAACTACATTATATTTTCGTTATTTTTTACTTTTTAGTGCATATTAATTTGTTTTTTAATTTTTTGCAGTCGGTTTTCTTTTTGTTAAATTTTTTTTTTATTAGTATAAACAAAAATATATGTTTAAAAATTGAATTATTTGCCGCATTAATAATCTTCAATGAAAATATGTATTTTAATCAGTGAATTATTATTTACACACATCGCCAGAGTCTCCAAGGTAATCCACTGTGTGGTTTCTATTCATTTTTTGTGCTGTTTAATTTCCTATTCAATCAGCAAATTAACAATTGTTTTTATTTTTTCCTATCTATGAATCATAATTTTTAATTTATAAAAGTTATGTTTTAAAGTACCGCGCTTTTATGACATGACCCATGGCGCTTATTTTTCCGTATAAGGAAATTTCTTGCTTGTGAACTTCCACAAGTTTTATGTAGCATTCTTTCAATTTTTTTTAAACATTTTGATTAATTATTGGAAACTGGTTTGTTTTAATTAGAACTAATACGATATTGATTGCATTTTAATTCCAATATTACGGCAATTAGTTGCGTGTAGAACAGAGCTAGTATGAGAGACAAATTTAACAATTTTATTTTAAGAGAAACATTAATAGACTAATCACTCCTCGTTAACTTCGCTTCAAAATATCATCCTTAAAAACAAATACGACCACATAATACCCTTCATCTTCTTCTTCATCATGACTTAGCTACCCTCTCCCCTTACAGCACTCGTTTTAACTCTGTCTTTGATAATAAGGCTGCAGTCAATCTGGTTTCGGCAGTCTATGGCTTTTGAACTCATTTCGCTCGCAATGCAGCCTTACACTGGAGAAACTGGACACCAAAGTTTTTTCCTAATTTGTGCCCTCACGGGAAAACAGTTATGCTTACAAAAAAAAATGTTTCAAATTAAAGTTATTAATTTTTTTTTATAAGGCACATTTTTAACATTTTTACTTTTTTTTCTATCTCTAACGGTTTACAAAATGGATTCAAGACCCAATTGACCAATGTTGCTCATTTACGAACTCAAATTCACTTTTTACGTCTTGAGCACGCCATAAAAATTTCAGCTTGATATCAATTTTCGTTTTTAAGTTATCGTGTCCACGATCAAACGGAAATGAAGTAATTTGTCTATTTTATGAACACCTATACCAAAAATTTGTTCGTATCATCAATATTTTTAAGCGTTGCAAACTTGGGACTAAAATTAGTATACCCTGATATATATTTCATATATATATATACAGGGTATAAAAATTAAAAATCAAATTTATAAGTTATAACAACTTTATATTTGTTAAAATAACTGCATGCTACTACTTTGTTGCTGATTTATACAAAACTAATTACACAAAATAACAATTAAGAAGCAACAGATGATGTCTTTATTGTTAAATAAATTTTAAATCTTATTTTCATACACTGCGTTGAACAATATCATTGTGATTGATCCACTTTCTTTCTAAATCAAAAATTCACAGGTAGTAAATATAAATAGATGAATTTCACAACAGATGACCGACCGTCACCGTCAACATCGTCAATTTCCAGTAGTCAATGAATGAGAGTATTTGCATTATAATAAAAAAATAATTATTCTTTTTTAGAAATCACCACAGTTGGTATCGTTTTTGTTTGATTTTATTAAGTACGCTGCTCTATTTTTATAAAAACAATTGAATTTGAACTATATTTCTGAATTGTTCGATAAACAGTTTGTTAAGTGGATGATAACGAATTTGATTGTTTGTATTTTTATTAAAAATGAAATCATCCATCAAGTGATATTGTTTTAAAAATATACGACGATCGGTAAAATGGACCGATTCAGAATATTTAAATGACTTGGAGATTCGTATTGAAAAATTCTGATGAAATACTAATATATAACACGGTTAATTGTTTAAACGACACTGTATATACTAAAAACTATTGAGTTAACTAAAAAATTAGAATTCCTTTTATCCTTTAGTCCGCCCGTTTTACAATCTTTTAGTACAAGAAATTCTTCTGGCATAGAAAGTAATATTTACTACAAAATTTAATTAGTTTAGATTTTTACAATTTCCAAAACTGGAAATAGACTTCTTTGTCTCTTTTTTTCCTACATGTACAAACTGGATTTCTCTCTCTGCCTTCCTAACGTGATGTTATTTAACGTTCTTATTTTACTCATAATCTAGATTACCTAGGAGAACGGTTGCGTTATATAGAAGACGTAATTTAGCGAAGAATTTACAAATAGTGATGAGCAAAATTAGTCTTGATTTTGCCAATTTTTCAAGATCAAGACCAATATAGTATCACTTCGATAAGACCAATACCAAGACCCTATTAATATGAATCAAGATCAAGACAAACGCCCAACTGTAAAACCGAGACCTAACTCTGCAAGACCAAGACTTATTTGGCCCAAGTCAAGACTTTTACCAAACTTATTGTTGAAAATAATTAATGAATCCTCTAGAGAATTTTTCAATGTGCTAAATATATGTAGATAATTATTGATTAAATTGTTAATGGTTATTAAAAGCAAGACTCCCAAAAATTCTGATATAATACAATAAGACTCAATCGAGACTTCAAAACATGGTTGATGAAAGATTAAAAACAAGACTCGATTGATCAAGACGAAGACTGAGTTTATATTTTGTAAGACCAAGACTTAACTCTACAAGAGCAAGACATATTTTTGCAAGTCCTAGACTAAAACTAATAATGCAAGACCAATACCAAGATACAATCTCCAAGACCAAGATAATTATGATCTTGGTGTCGCTTATTACTATTAGCAAGCTTTATGAGATTTTAATATTATCTATTCTTGTTTAGACAGACTAAAGCCGCTATATAACGCCTCAGGTCCCTTAAGAAATCATAGCAGTGGTAAGGTCAAAAAACTCTCCCAAAATCTTCAAAAAGTTCGCGAATAGGATACTAAGACTTTCCTACAAAGACATAGATTTTCAAAACAAGTGTTTAAACAATTAACTATGTCAAATTTTTTGTATTTTATTGCATTATTAATATTAATATTTTTATAAAAAGTTCCCATGCTACATCGTTTATTTTTAACTCTCTAAAAAGGGTAATTGATTAAAATTTTGAATAAAGGCGCCATATGAGAATATGATTATTTGTAATTTAAAATGACAAATTTATTTTTATTAATAAACAAACTATAAAATAAATTGTACATATAAAATATACAAAAAAGATTAATGGATAATACTCATGAACATAAAATTGTCATTGTAAACACAAAACATTGTATATTTTAAACAGGTTTATTCATTAATCATAATGCTTTAAAAAAGTGGGTATATTCCTCTCTCTTTGACTAAAATTTACACCTGCTACCATCACTAATTTCAAACATATGTGAGGATATAATCATGTGTTGGTAATAATGGTTCTTTGTTAACTTTATATTTTCCACAAGGTGTAAATTTACTGAAAAAATACTTACTTTTAAACATTCCCCGTTGTTCCAATATAATAATAATGGTCAGGTAAATTTTAGAACGAATCGAATTTGTTTTTTTTTTAACTAATAAGTTTATTAAATATGTATATTTTTACCTAATACTTGAATGAATTTATTTGAGAGCGAGAGTACTTTTCTTTTGGAAATTTGAATTTTTTAATTGGGTTTTCGTCATTAGCCGGTACGATAAGCTTTAAAATGAGGGGTAAATAATGGAATTTGATAAAGGAATAAGGAAGATCTTGCGGACAACTCAAAAACAAAATATAGCGCTGCCTATTCAAAATTTCAAAAAAAAAATCGGATATTACCTCTTTTTTTTGGTCTTCGTACAAATACGAAGAATTATTTATGCAATTTTTCTTTTTTTATTCTTGGCAAATCTATTCATATAAAATACTTTGTTCTTAATGACTGACTGACGGATCAACGCAATCTAAACCGAAGATCGTAGAGACCGGAAACTTGGAGGGTGTGTTCCTTGTATGACGTAGGCATTCTTTAAGAAAAGATTTTCCAAAATTTCTTGTATAAGGAGGTGAATAACGGGGGAAATTTCGTATGAAAATCGGTCATTTTTGAATACACTACTTAACCAACTTAAAAAATTCTTTCACTTATAGAATGCTACAGTATCAGCAAGTAACATGGGTTGTATTTAATTTTCAAAAAAATTAGGATTCTGCACCAAAAAATTAAAACTTATTAAATGGTGAACAAAAGCGGAGATAAGTGAGGGTAATCAAGGGAAGGTGGTAGTAATGCGGTAGTCTTTGTTTTTAAAGTTGAAATTGCTCAGCGATGCAGACAAGTAACTGCTAGTTATTTATATTATCACAGTCTTTAATTAGATAATATTATTATAAAAAAATTAATATAAATAACTTTTTAGAAAATCATATTTTTTTTACATGCAACTACCATAGATTGTTTTGAAAAAGATCAAAAACTGGATATTATGCTTCGGAAACCGCAAAAAAACTGCATAGTAGGCAGCCCTAAGCAAATAGTACCTATCTTTTTATAGTCCAGATAGAAATGGTCCTAGATCCGATCCTTGTGTAACTCTTTAAGTAAAGTTTAAATTTAATGTCTACGGTTTATGTGAAAGGGTAAAATGGAAATTTTATGTAAAAACATATTCCTTAAATCGCGTTTTACTCTTTCCCTGAAAAATACGCCAAGTTTTGGCATCTTTTTTTTTAAAGAATTGCATATTTTTGATTTGTAATTGATTGATGATTTTTTTTCCTTAATTTCATTTTCGATAACTTTTATGATTTTGGAAAACTAAAAAAAATATCTCTAATTACAAGTTATATTTATGGTCAGAAAAATTTCGAAATCAAAGAAATGAAAACCATGATTCAGGGAAAAACCGTCGATGTAAAATATGTATTAAATTAAAAACAAGAAAATTTCTCAATACTTAAAACAAGAAATTTTCGGTTTCTGAATGTAAATTTTGATCATGAATTCCAATTTTTCTGCTTCTGAATCGTCGATTTACCCCTTCGCTAGAAACTATGAAAGGCATAAGCCAACTATAATAAACCAATGAGATTGCATGTGATACTAAAATCTAACAAGAAATAGTGATTATAAATTTTATGATAATTTCTTCCTTAAATTTTAAGCGCAATAAAACTTTAATGATAATGATGGCTACTAAGAATAATATATTATTAAAGAATATTTTAAAATTGACGTGTCTCATGTCTTTTTATCACTGAATGTTTGTGTTAAGTTCAATGCACCGATCATTCATATAATCATCAAATGGCAGTATTAATTGTCTGACAATTTTAAAATAATGTTTAATAATTCATATAAAAAAAATTTATTTTGAATCACATAAGGTAAAGGAAAGGCCAATGAAATATTAATAATTTTAAGTAGTTCCTTGTTTCTTTAAAAGAACTTCTCTTTATTAATTATAAAATAATTAATTTTAGATCGATTTTCAATGTCATCAGTAAAAAGTGAAGTAAAACTTTACAAGTTCTTTTTTTTTTTTCGTTTATCGAGAATGTTTCATAAAAACCACTAGTTGAAGCTACTTGCAAATTAACAACTCCCTATCTTTAATAGTTTTAAAGAAAATGGACGCCTAATTGTTGTCAATTTGCTCCCTCACGGGTAAACAGTGATGTTTACGAAAAAATATTTCAATCAAAAGTTGTTAATTTTTTTATATTTAATCGTTTGTTCTGTCTCTAACGATTTACAAGTTGGGTCCGTAACTCAATTGATCTATGTTAGTCATTTACGAACTCAAAATCTCTTTTTACGTCCTGAGCACGCTTTAAAAATTTCAACTTGATATCTTTTTTCGTTTTTGAGTTATCATGATCACGGGCAGGCGGACTACCGGAAACGAATTAGGTGATTTTATGAACACCTATATCAAAATTTTGTTCGTATTGTCTATATTTCTATGCGTTACAAACTTGGAACTAAAATTAGTATACCTTGATTAACAGGTTTCTTTAAATGGTCTAGTAATTCCACATAGCACTGCTGTTTTTTTTAAATGTAAGTCTGTTTATGATTGCTATATTGAATATTTGACGTCATTAGTGATCAACTTAATTTCAACAAATGAAAATGTCTAACTTCAAAACGGTTAAACAAATTCATTTTTAATTATAAATAATTTTCATCCCCTAAAAATTTTAAAAACACTTGAAGTGTAAAAACAAATCAAGTAACGTTGAAAATGACATTTACATATAAAATATTTTCAAAAACATAAAGCATCGTATACTCTAAATTGTATTGATTCTGTTTTTTACCCATAAAACAATGTCATCACGTCATATTAAATATTATGACGCCATATGAATTCATGTAATTAATAATGAGCAAAGAGTATATTTATTATAACATATACGAGTACTTTATGTATGATGATCAAACATGATTAATTACGGTTACTCAAACAGGAAAACGAGTATCATATAGAACGCGCGACTGAACAGGTACTACACACAGAATGATATTACAATACCCTCTAGTCAGTTAACTATCTATACTTATACTGAAACTTCATAAAATGTTGAAGGTAGAAAAATTACAATTGTCATTTTTTTTAGAAGAATACAATTTTCCATTAACCCTGGCCCGAAAAATTCTTCGGGACCTACAAAATCACATATGGATTAATTATTTAAGGATGTACGAATACCATAGTCGGATAAAGGAATACCTAAAATAGCCACTTAAGCAAAATTTCATATCTTGAAAACCACCGGCTTAGAATACGCGATTTAAGTCAATCAGAAATTCGAAATCTTCTTCATTACAAAAATAAAAAATCACTAAGGCTATTTTTAGATCACTTTACAGGCGATTAAATTAGTTCCACTTAGAATATTTTACAAACTCCCTGTATATTGTTACCAAATTATGTTATAGTTAGTTGGTAATAACATGGTTGTTTTATACTCTACTTATAAAATTAAATTTATTTTATAATTAGTAAATTGTATTAAAAATTATGAATTTTAACTAGAACTATTCTTTTTTTAAATATTACTAAATCTGTATCTGTTTTGTTGCTTACTGCACCATATTTTATATAAGATCCTCAATATTAACACCAATCGAAAAATCGGGGAGTACTTACAAAATTTCGTTGATTTTATCGATACTTGATTTGTGAAATATCTATAAAAACAAAAATCCGGTTTCTTATTTAATCTATTGTATTATAGTATGTACTACCAAAAACCTAACATAAAATTCTTCAGTTAATATATCAATCACTACTTTAATTGTAAGTAATAAAATCATTTCTCGGATCTATTTTGGCAATTTCTTAAAAAATATTGATCTAACAATTTTGTGTAACAAATGGACAAGGTATTCGATTTTCCCTACAAAATGTAATAACTGGGACAGTCATTATTTTTAAATTTTTTTCGATAGTTCAAGCAAAAGCAAAAATCACAAGAATTTTGATACTAATTACAATAAAATTAGCATGAAGTTAAATTGAAAGTTATTATTAAAAACAGCTAGGCTAAAAATAATCTATACAAAAAACCACCCGCATAAAGAATACATTGAAAAACGGAAACAATATATTTAAAAAAAATTACATTTGATTAAAAATCTATGTAACATGGTTAAAGGAAGTGTGGATTTTTTTTATTAATGAAAAATAGAAACTATTATAAAGCACGCAATTAAAGGCGGAAATAATAAAGTTAACCAACAAAGTATAATAAATAATAAAATCTTGAGCGATTATTACTAGTTTAAATCCTAATTTCTGTTTGTAATAATAATATATCGGGATCAATAATAATCAATTTACTTGTTTTTTCTTTCTAATGAATTATACGGTATTTCACTATTACTTGTTTTATAAAACTGTATATCAGTATAAATACCTTTTTTATATTCAATAAAACAGTAAAACCTCTTTTATACATAATAATTATTGCATTATTTATTATCAAAACAATCAATGATTCAGTTACAATTTAAAAACAAAAATAAAAATACCACGATTAATAAGAATAATTTATAAATATCATAATTAGATATAGTTCAAATAATAAAACATAGATAGACGTACGTCAGTACGTGTTAGCTTGACAACACTGTACTCGAAATCAACTACCAGGCTTTGGTCGCGTAATAGTCAGAACATTTTTAATTAAATATTTAATTTCGAGATATTACGGGATGGACGAACGGTTAAAAAGTATTTTTTACTTTGATTTTTTACTAAATCCTTTTAACCCTTTTTGAAAGTCTTCTATTTCTACTAATTACGACATTCTAACTACAACATCAAAAACTTAGCGTTTTACTTTAAAAAGGTATCGAACTTAGGATTAATATTATGGACACAAGATCCTGGCCTGTTACAAAATAAATGTCACAATTCAATATAACTGAGCTAAAATTCCCTCAAAACACTTTTCCGACATACAACAGAATGAAATGGCGAAAATATAATTGAAAATTAAAATAATTCCTAATTTTATTCATATGGTTATTAATTTAATAATGCAATTATTAATAATAAATTTTTTTTGTTACAGTATCCAATGACAATTTTATATGATCCCGCACGGAAGAAAGAACCGTCGGCTACGTATAATGCTGAAAAAGAAACATGTTTGAAATACTTCGACAAATGGAGCGAGACAGATCAAGTGGAATTTGTCGAGCATCTTCTCGAAAGAATGTGCCATTATCAACATGGCCACATCAATTCGTACCTCAAACCTATGCTTCAAAGAAATTTTATTTCTTTGTTACCAAGTAAGTACTTTTAAAAAATTTAACACATAATTAAGATCAAGAAAAAATTTTTTCTAGCTCTAAAAAGCAGTTCTAATTACACTCGCCTTTTTCGAAAGTTAAAATACCAATTATGGCGTAATCTCATAATTTTTATCCTTTGAAACCGTTTATATATAAGTTTATAAACTTTGTCCCTTCAATTGCATTTTCTGCTTAGTCGCCTTCTACTCTGGTTCGATATAGCTTGAAAATGCTTTTAGATCACGCGACATTAAATTTTGTTTCTTATTACTTCCAGAGTTAGGGTTGGACCATGTTGCAGAAAGTATTCTCTCATATTTGGATGCAGACTCACTATGCGCTTCAGAAATGGTGTGTCGTGAATGGCATCGTGTGATATCAGAGGGTATGTTATGGAAAAAACTTATTGAACGTAAAGTTCGAACGGATATGTTGTGGAGAGGTTTAGCAGAACGAAGAGGCTGGTATGTAAATTAAGTTTATAAACTAAAGAAAACTATTTCGAAAGATTTGAAAATAATTTCTATTTATCTCAATATTATTAGCAAATTGCATGCATGTTCTTTTTTAAAATGTCGAAAACATAACCGTTTTAATTAAAATTTTAGCACTTCGAAAGCTTTAGTATCGTAAAAGTAGGTTAGGTTAGGTTAGAGTGGTTGTCCTGGGGTGGGACACACTTAGACCATAGGGTCCGTTGTGATACCGTAAATGGGTTGGCCCATCTCCGGACACTACTCTATGAACCATTTGGATCTGTTTAAGAACAGCAAGAGGGCTTTGACGTCGACTGACTTTAGGTGGGAGAGGTCGTCAAAGAGAGGCTGGCTCAAGTTAGTCCATCTCCTCATGACAAGAGCTGGGCAGTGACAGAGAAGATGTGACATTGTCTCCTCCTCGTCACCACTGTGACAGTTCCTATCGTAAAAGTAACTTGACATGTTTTCTATCATTTTCTGTTTAACGATAATCCCATAGGGTTGCCACCTATTTCGGGAGTTTCCAGAAATCGTTTAGTTTTTCCCGATTCTCTTGATAAATGATAGTTCAACGATAAAGCCACTGCGATTGACCTTGCTTTCAACCCAACTTGCTTTCGCGTCAAGTGCGAATCAATAATTTTATAGATTCATAGGTCATAAAAATATATTCCAATATTAGTATATAAAAAAGACAAATTTTTGTAATGCTCATAGATTGAAAGTGTTCGCCAAACTTGAAATAGATACTGCTTGAAATTATTTTCAAAACTTCGAAAGTTCAATAATAGATTTTCACAAAATATAAAGAATACATAAAAAAAATTTAAAATGTTGTTTGTCTTCTAGGATATTATATTTATTTAAACCGAAGCCAGGTGAAACACATCGTAGTCATTCCTTCTACAGAACATTATATCCTAGAATAATACAAGATATAGAAAGTATAGAAAATAATTGGAGAATGGGTCGACATAATTTACAAAGAATAAATTGTCGTTCAGAAAATAGTAAAGGAGTTTATTGTTTGCAATATGATGATACGAAAATTGTATCCGGTCTTAGAGATAATACAATCAAAATTTGGGATCGTCATACTTTGCAGTGTACAAAAGTAAGTCTATTTTCAAAAAAAAAAAAGCATTTTAAAAATAATTGGATCGTTAAAAATTTCATAAAAATTCAAAGATTTTTTTTTTCATTAGTAAATTTTGGAACGAATTTTTAAGTCTGGTTCACTTGATAATCCTGAGCAATTCGTTCTGGAATTTTCTTACTGCCCCCATCTCCCCAAACATTTGTTTCTATTTTTGCAACCTAATAATACATGGAAGTTAAGCCCAACTTAATTAAAATAGAAATAAATTAATGGTGAATTGTTTTTCAGGTATTAACCGGACACACCGGTTCAGTTTTATGTTTACAATACGATGATAAAGTAATTATAAGTGGTTCCAGTGATTCCACAGTACGTGTATGGGAGGTACATAGTGGAGAAATGGTTAACACTTTAATTCATCATTGTGAGGCTGTGTTACATTTACGTTTTAATAATGGGATGATGGTTACGTGTTCCAAGGTAAATTTATATAAAGAACTTCGTAGAATCCTTAAGGGAGATTGCTTTCGTCCAAATTTTATAAAAAGTATTACATACCAATCAATAGTAGGGGAGTCCAAGAGGGGATTTGTGTAGTAACTCGAGCGCGTCAGATTAAGATATGAGGGATTCTTTGGACCTTCTTTAGTACATCCACCAAGTATTAGCGCTTAGCATGGGGGGACGCTCATAGGGCAGATGATCAGAATTGTAAAAACGTAATTGCGATAGGTGAATTAACTCGAGCGCGTCAGATTAAGATATGGTGGGTTAATTACATGCCAAAAAATGTACATTTCAATAATCTGATGATTTAAGTGAGACGCAAGGAAATGGGAGGCTTGCAAAGTTTCGTTACCCGTAGTAACTCAAGCGCGATCAAAATTTTATCAGATTATGTAAATTTTTATTGTTTAGCATGTAATTAACCTACCATATCTAAATCTGGCGCGCTCGAGTTAATTCTCTTATCGCAATTTCGTTTTTATTAATCTGATCGTCGGCCCCACGCGCGTCCCCCCATATTTAGGGATAATATTTTGTGGAAGTACCATGGAAGGTCCAAAAAATTCCCCATATCTTAATTTGACGCGCTCGAGTTACTACACTAATTCCCTCTTGGGCTCCCCTACTTACCACAAAGGTAACAATAGGCCAAGATATCAAAAGTTTTTTTAAAAATTTGTCTTGTCTTGTGCCTTTGATTAGATTCTTTGATAGATTTTTAACTTTGGCCGAAAGTAAGTCGTTTGGCTGTTACAATCTCAATACGAAAGTAAGATTCCTTTCTTTATAAGGTACATTGTTTGATTCAATTTGTCGTATCCCATTAGACTGTGGTAAGGAATACATTTAGATTTTAATTAAATAAATCATTTTTAGGATCGTTCAATTGCTGTTTGGGACATGACATCAAAAACCGAAATCACATTAAGGCGTGTTCTGGTTGGTCATAGAGCTGCCGTTAATGTTGTAGATTTCGATGAAAAATATATTGTATCAGCGTCTGGTGATCGAACAATTAAAGTGTGGAATACATCGACATGTGAATTTGTACGCACATTAAATGGCCATAAACGTGGTATAGCTTGTTTGCAATACAGAGATAGACTGGTTGTCAGCGGTAGTTCTGACAATACTATTCGGTAAATATTGAAACCTTTTACATTATTTTTTATAGGCTCACAACTGAAAAAATTCTATCAAAATAATAGCCTGCCTTTAAACGGAAAAAATATCTTTCTGTAGGCATTTTCAAATTAAACTAGTAATTTTCGTTTAAGCATCAATAATTATTTTGTCTCCTTCAAATTAGTCCTCCTCTGGCAAAATATTTGTTTAATCGATTTCTCTTTATAAAACTTGCATTTTAGTACATACAAACTGTCAAATAAAACCCCAAACTAAGACTTCTTGGTATGAGAGCGTGATCTATTTTCCTTGATAACTAATTACTTTTTTTTACAGTTTATGGGATATTGAATGTGGAGCATGTTTACGAGTTTTAGAAGGGCATGAAGAATTAGTTAGATGTATTCGATTTGATAGTAAACGAATTGTTAGTGGAGCCTACGATGGTAAAATTAAAGTATGGGATTTAATAGCGGCATTAGATCCTAGAGCCCCATCAAGCACATTATGTTTAAGAACATTGGTGGTAAGGAGAATTTGTGTTTAATACTTGTATTTAATTCTTAAAGTAAAACTTTTTTATGAAAGTACCTTTTTCAAATTTTATTATCATGTTAAAAAAATTTGTAGACAAACATATAACTACTAAAGAAGTTTTACTTATGTTTTACCCCATGATCTCATTTTTTCGCTTTGTTTTTTTTTTTTTTAATTGCAAAAATAAATTCAAGTAATTTTTTAAAGCCCATATATAATTTAAACAAAACAAGGGCCATTGAATGAGTCTTTTTCATTGCTACCAGGAGCATACCGGACGTGTATTCAGACTACAATTCGATGAATTTCAAATAGTGAGCAGTTCACACGACGACACCATCTTAATATGGGATTTCTTAAATTGTTCACCAAGCGAAGCATCTGGTACACCTGTACCTGGTTCAACATCAAATCCTTCAGGAACACCTGCGTCAATACCATTGCCTACACGATCACCGTCACGTAAGTTAAAAGAAACCATATTTAAAATTAATTGAATAATAAATTTTGGTAAAATTTCAAATTTTCCCCTTTTATCTATTTTTGTAATATGAAAATATTATAGTTTATATTTCGGTTACAATGTCATCATAAATCTTCGCCATGCTGAGTGATGACCAGAACTGTAACACCAAAGGTTACATTGGAGCACATATCCGCATCTACTCAGATATTCAGGGCAGTTAAGACGTTATGATTTCAACCCAGGATTGTCTTATGAGCTGATCTGGATACCGGGTCGCTCTAGCGTTAAAGGAAGTGAATCAGCGGATTCGGATAGGTCATTCCTGAAACTCACTAGAGTACAGTTGATTAGGGTGTTGGGATTCTTGACAGGACACTATCGATTGAACTACCACCTTCATAACATGGTGATCTCTGATGATCCCACTTGTACAGCCTGTATGGAGGGCGATTAAACCTCCATACATGTTATTTGCACTTGCAGAAACCTGAATTTGTAATATGCCAATATAAGGTCAAATTTGAAATTTTATTTTCATAATCCTCATAGTTCTCATAAATTATTTTAATACTAATTTTTATGTTAATTTTCTAGCGTTTGAGTGACGGACTAACACAAAAATGTTATGTAAATGTAATTTTGCCACAAATTGCGAACTAAAATTGAAACGTCGCATCGTTCTTCTGACAGTAGCGCTATGTAATCGAAATGGAATTACTGCTGGTCATAATCATGCTATGTTATGATAAGGAGGCATTGATTACGGTACTTGCTGGCTCTACACACAACCAACAACAGTGCTGTTAATTTATATTTAAGCAATGTTAAAAAAAATAATATTTAGTGAAAAAAATATATTGTGGACACAATTTTTAATATTCAAAGTGAAACTACAAAATGATAAAAAATATTATTAAAATGGATTTAAATGTGAATAAAAAAAAAGAATATAAATAATTATTATTGTGCTTTAGCGAATGTTAAGTTATTTAAACAAATTTCATCCTATGGATGAATTTATTTTATGAATTATTACTTATTAAAATTTAATTCTGTCCATTATAAAAAAAAAAGCAAAAACAAAAAATATAAATAATTCGTTTTGTTTTTATTTTGTATATAATGTCGTTCGAAACTACTGTAGATTTAATTTATAATCAAACACAGTCCTAAATTTCAAGTCTCCTGTTCAAAGTATAGGATGTTTCATATAGACTTAAGGAAAATAAATTTCAAGGGACATTTCATGTGATTTTATTTAGAATAATGTCTCTACGCAGCCGATCTGAAGAATTAAATTCTACTTGTATCGAAGACTTAAACTGGCATCTTGAATAAAAATACTTAATAGAAAACTGACTTTATAGTCAATATCTGTCTCTTTCACTCTTTCGATCAAGATTGAAAGGCAGAAATTGGCTTCGAACATGGTAAAAATACAGCCAGCTCAGTCTAATGATTAGTCTTTACTAAGTATATCGAGGGAATAAAGAATGTGTTTCATGAATGTACACTAGTCAACCAAAAACGTAGTTAGGCAAAACGTAAGTGCTGCAATGGTTTCACTAATTTCATTTGTTTAAATTAATAAACGGCTAATCTGCTCAGTCCACATCAAATTAGTACACAATCTGGGACTGAGCAACCGGCTAAAACCCACGGATATGCACTTAGCGTTAAATAAGCAAACGCTAAATGCCCATCCCTGGTCATGCGGCCTGAATGAATTTTTTTCTATTTCAACAAAACGTTTTATCTAAAGACGTTTATGTTTATCAGCGTTTTAAATGTTTTCAAATGAAGCAAAATATTTTGTTTAATTAGTGTACATTGAAGCGTCAATGAAGAATATTTGATCTATTAAAAATCGATATTCGTAAAAACTTTTTCATGAATTATCTTTAAAATCCTTCCTTAGATTGTTTATATAAAACATTCTATATTTTTCATTAAAAATAGTAATTGTATAATATGAAAGGATATTTATGTAAAATGATAGAGAATTTGTGTATATCAAGGATAAATTGTTTAATTTACTTTTTTTTTAAATTAAAATTTTCATTTTTATATCCCTTCTCCCCGTTAAAAAAATCATTTGTGTGATATACATATAATAAATATAATCGTAGAATTTTAATAAGTTATGTAGAATTTTTACAATTGTCATTAAGGTGGTAGCTTTTCATATGCAAAAACAAGTAGCCCTCAAAAGTATTTGACATAGTTGAATTTGTAATTTTATGAAAAATTGCTTTAAAGTAGTGTTTTTTAATATTTAATTCGGAAAATGAGACTCATTCACTCGTCTGTTTAGCTTCATGGTTTCTTGTTTCAGAATAAACCGTGCTATACTTTATGTGTAAACGATAATAATATCACATAAGAAGGGTACCAATAATGGGTCCCTAACACACCTAGACCAAGGGGTGTTTTGTGCCCTCCATGAGGATAACCTGTTACTCGAAGGACGAAACGTCTCCGGGTAAGAGATGTTATTTTAAGCAGATGAAGCTATAGAATTTTGCCGAGACCAGATGTCACGCAGAAAGTCCATAACTTCTCCGCCGGGATTTCTCCCAGGATTGATGGACCTTAGGTTTCGAACCCAAACTTTCTAACCCTGACTCTCTGCAAGTTTATGCAAGTGCAATTAATATGTTTGGGGTCCCAGTAATTAAGATGGGCTTCTATGAGAAAGGCAGGCTCAGATGAAAAGGGCGTTTGAGACGACTCTTCTCATGCCAATGAGTCCGCTGCTTAAATCCCATATGTAAACTATAGTTTTAGAAACCTTGAAGGTCAGTTTTGTTAGTTAAGGCAGTCGCATTGCTCGCTTTGACTATGAGCAACTAGTATAATGTGGAGCAATCGTATGACTTTAAATGATTACTCCAGTAAGCGATCTTATATTGAACTGACATATGCCGGAATGACGACGGAGCCAGGTTTTTACATATCGCGTGGGATTTTTTAGATTTCAAATGAACGACACCAACTTACGTTAAATTATATTGAGCTCCCAAAAAGAGAAATACGGCGAAATTCTGTAAATACGAATAAGCGTATTTCTAACTAGATCATAGAAATTTAAAATTCTTTTTACGATGAAGCGCTTTGCAAATACACTCGCATTACTAGGAGGGAAAAGGCTTTTTTAATTAACAATTTTTTTCATAGTACGTGAATGGGTCCAAAAAAAATTTTTAGTTCACCGTATTATATTTAGATAATGTATAATTTTTTAGTAAGATGTACAATTGAGAAATTTTCTAATGCTTGAAACAAAACAAAAAAAATAGAAGCAGGACTTTTTTCAAGTTACAATATTTATCAATTTAAAAAAATCGACTAAAAAAGAAAATTGAACAATTATAAAATAAAAAGTAATTTTTAAAATATAACAACTAAAATTTTTTAAGTTTTATACTACTAAAACGATAATTATTAAATAAATGAATTTAGTCTGAAAATTTTAGCATAATGATTAATATTGGATAAAAATATTTATGTGTGATATATTTTAAAAATTGTGCTAAAAAAACTGAATTATTTGGAAACAAAAAATTGATTACTTTTCATTCCAACTTTTTCAACATATTTATAAAATTGTGATTCATGAAAAATGTTTTGAACTTTAACAACAATGAAAAAATAAATAATTCTATCATTTTAACATAAATTGTTTTGTTTTGTTTTTTTTTTTTTTTTTTTTTTGTTAACTACTCGAATATTCTTATTTTACAAAAGCAGTTATATTTAGGATAAATCTTTCGAAGTTGTTATTATTTTTTAATTAATCGCATTAGTTTTTTGATAGTTATTGATAATCTCAATCTTAATTTTTTGTAAACGTTAAACAAAATCTGTAATGACTGATAAAAAAAATTTTAGTCAAGAATTTTACAATTTTCCGTGAACAGGACCGTTTTTTATAAGATAAAGTTTCATAAAGTTTCTTTCAAAATATAGATCTTTGATTAGTCTCCTCTATCTACTGAAAATAGCTATTTTCATATTTTTCGAGTTCGAAAATTTGTTCTAATAGCTATTTAAATTAATCATAAAGGACATAAAACTGAAACGGAAGTTGATAAATGGAGTACAGGTTAGTCTCTTTCATCTAGAATTTATATCATTTGATCCGCACTAAACTTTGATGGGCATCACCTCCAGGCCTGTGCTCAGGAATCATCCAAGAGGAGAGGGGTGGTTTCAAACTTTTAACGTGTTAAAAAATTATGCCAAAATGTGACATTCACTCACTATTTTTCAATAAGTTATCTCTGCGAAGTCATAAATATATTCTTAAGCCATTTGTGTACACTTTTCATTTCAGTTTGAAAAAAAAAAAACGTTGTAGATTTGACGTCAAAATTTTATGTCCTATTCTTACTTCGAATAATAATATTGTACAAAACATTTTTTAAGAAATCAAATAAAAAAAACGGTCCTGTTTTTGTATAGAAATTTGTTATAATATCGATAAAAATTAATTACGAAGGCATTTATTATGAAAAAAAATTTAGTCATACACAATAGACGAATTTGGCCAATATTTCCCACAACCACGTAAAATTCGAAATTAAAACTTACCCAAAAGACTCGCAAGTTAAGTAAAACGTATTTTGCCAAATAAATTAAACGTGGATATTTAATTTTGTTCCTTAGCTTTTATTATAAAATATTTCGAACAGTGGTCGTATTCGATTATTGTGATTATAAAAACTAGCAAAATTTATATTTAAACAAAAACTTGTAGCATAAAAAAATTTATTATATAAAAAATCAGGGTAGAATTTTATTTCCAACTCTAATATAACTTCTTTTGTTTACGGCATATTGTAAAAAGAAAAAAAAATTATTGTATACAATATCAATTCGTACTTATTTTCAAAATTTTTGTCTTTTTTCGTTTCGTTTTCCAATTTTTTTCTAATATTTGTGTAGTGAAAACAAATAAAGAAAAATTCAGAATTGAATATCGATAAAATTTCATATAAATTCATCCACAAAAACTTTTACATTCTTTTCTAGATTGGTTGTTATAATAGACGGAAGTCCATGAAATTAAAAGTGCTTTTGTTTGATTTTAAAAAAATTATTAGGGCTTAAGGGTTAACTGCGGAGACTGTAATTGCCAAAATATTAAGTATCCAACTAAATATCCAGCGTACGATCGATCAGTTATTCTTGAGTCGAATATCATGGAAAAAGGGTTTCTTATTTCGTTTTTAAATACAAAATACGCCTGGGCTGTTTTAACAACAGCGCGTACTCTCAAGGCAGTCAAACCTTTTTACACGTTTCGCTCTGGCTGCCTTGCAATCGTGCTTGTTCTACTGGTTACTGCAACATGTAATTTTTGGCACATAAGTGTCCGTGTTGCTGCAATAACGTGTTGTATTTAAGGTGATAAATAAATTAAGAACAAAGTTTGCCAAACGATTATTAATTCAAAACTCTACCTTCTTCCGGGAAGTATGGCAAGCACTTTCTGGAAAGAAATGCCTCATATCTTCCAGATAAGGTTGAGGTTTTTAATTTATTTTATAACTTTTCGGCAAGTTTTGATTTTTTATGTCACCCTGATATATTTTATGTCGAAATCACACCCTACGAATATTTTCAAATTCATTCAATGACACTTTTGATGTTACGGGCTTCCTTGTAATGCTCAAATATGGGGCATCAACAAAATTCTGCAAATGATTTTCAAGTATCTAGTATTATCATGTTTTTAAACAGAAAAATTAATAAATTTTGTGTATATTTAAATATTACCAAGTAGACACACAAAAAATAATTGGCGAAATGCTTTATATTCACAACGCCAGGTGTGGCTGAAGTAAAAATTAACTAAAGGAAGTTGTCACCTTATCTTATGGCAGGCTGTTCTGTTCCTTAATGTTCGGTTCTGTTATTTTCAGAGTGTTTTTTATTTTTGTATTGTAAAAATTATGCAACTACATTAAATTGTATGCTAAAAGTTTTTAGTTATTTTAACTGTTTGATTTGGCCAATTTCAAAATTCATAATTATTTTTGACGGCTTTCTTTTGTAAAAATCTTCGTTCATCAAAGGCATGTGTATCGCTTGTCTGGTTTCGCCTAAACAATAATAGTCCTTACGTTGTGATGCTTGACTTTGTAAAAAAAAAACTACCTAAGTGATCTGTTCCTTCAAAATCGATTTTTTTTAAGTACATTTCAATGTATACTGACAAAAAAATACTTTAAAACTTTTATTGAAAAGTAATAAAAATTTCATGATAGTAGATAATAAAACAAAAGACTTTTAAAATATTTAATTTTTCTTTTATTTTCCTCCTAATATCCTAAATCGCTTAAGACACTTTAGGTAATAGAAGAAATATTATTTTGAGTGGATAGTCATTCTGAGACATCATGTAAAAACAGTGAGCATTTTCATTCCTGTACGGTCTGTATAAAACATATTTTAGCAGCAAACATAAAAAAAAGCACAAAAATCTAGTTCAAATCCGCCGAAAATTTCTTAAATTAATTTAAAAACATAAAAAACCCCGATTGTTCTAAATTTAAACTGAAAAGAAAAAAAAACTTTTAATCGGTCTAGTTTAATGAGACTCTACTGTTAAAGTTGCAACGTAAACTGCTGGACTTGTTTTTTTCTTTTCAGTTTAAATTTAATGTAGTCGGGTTTTTTGTTTTTTTAAATTAATTTTTTGTTTTACACTTTTTAGTTGAGATTTTCAAATACCTATTCAATGATACCCCACTTCAAGTTCGTCGACTTTAATTCACAGCCTATGTATGTTTAGTCTTTGTGGCGCTCTAGAGATCAAACGCGTGGATCGATTTTAATGACTATTCGTTGTGTGCGTAGTCATGGTAGGGATAATAAAATCGATGCCAGCGCTTTAAGTGAAAAATTTTGGAGATAAAGTGGGCTGTTATGACTAATTTGCAATTCTTTACATGTTAATGATATAGAAACTGTCAAATTAAAATGATTGAAAAACACTAATTAATTAAACTTAATGCATTAAAAATTGTGAAAATAAGAAATCAAATTGTACAAATATTATTTTTCAAATGTTAATTATCGTAATTATTTATTTAAATTTGTGAAACAAGAATATTAAATTTTAAATGTAAGTTTTCAATGCAATCCACACAATTATATATGCATCCATTAATTCTATAATTAAAGTAGTGTATCGTTGTCATGGAAACGAAATTCACGCTCGGAGCGAATAACGTCAATCGATTTGTCTATTTAATAGCTTCAAAGATACCCCACTTAACATTCAACTTTCATTTTTTCTTTTTCACAATATAGCGTCTGGTTGTCGCCAAATTAAATTCTCATTATTGCCTTTAGTGATACTCTCGAGATTAAAACAAATTAAATTGGTCTCTAGTTGCGCAGACGGGTAAAAATACAGGGTTTAATATAAGTCTTTGGGCTATTCATAGAAAATACTCGACCAATCGTCAAATGAACCCGATTCTTGTATTTGACAACTTATTTCTGTTTTTTCGTTTTTGAAAATAGCTGTTAAAAAATCAAGGTAAATTTTTTGCCCTCAATTTCGATAATTCATTACATAAGGTGTAATTTTGACCGAAGAAATACAAAATCGAGTTTGTTTCATAATTGGATGCATAGGTTCTGAGATATCATTCAATATAAAGAAGTACCTTGGATCGATTTCAAGTTATTTCAGTAAATATTTGTATTCTAGAAACTTAAAAACCGAAACTACAAAATTTTATTTTGATAAGTTAAAACGGTCTATCAAGGATCTTGTATCCCTGCTGCATATCTCTTAACATTATCAAGGATTTAGACCGGAATCCCATGAAAATGAAAGTGCCTTTGTGGAATTTTAAGAAAAATTTTGGTGCTTAGTGATTAACTGGACCATACAGACAAAAAAATACTTTAAAACAAAACAGACAAAAGACTTAAAATATATGTTTTTTCATTTCCCTCCGAATATCCTAAATCGCTTGTGTATAAGATTTCTCAGAAATCTCACCAATGGACAATGGTCAATGGTCACCAATGGACAAGACAACGAAGTAAAGAAAAATTTATTCAGACATTTGCACACAACACCCCGCCTACTTCAAAGATTATTTTGGGTGAGCAGTCATTCTGGAATACCATGTAGACAAATATTCCCTATCATTAGTTTCAGAATAAATAGAGGAAATATAGTTTGGAGATTTACTTTGCGCAATAAGAAGAAAAAACTACGCTTATGCCCACCATAAAAAGCAAGGAGCATTTTCAATCCTGTACGGTCAAAATTATTTCATAAGACTATGCAAGAGTACAAAGGACAGAACTATAATTTTCATTTGCAGGAAATTCAAACGCGAGAAAATTTTTTTCCTTTGATATATATTTGTGGTGAAAAACTGATAAAATTTCTTTCTAATTCAATGAACCTTAAGTGGTTGTTTAAAAAGTTTTATAAGAGAATATAGGAATTAGGTATACCAATATATCAAAAATAACATTTACAAAAAGCCAAATTATATAACTTAAATTTTCATTTTATATAAAAAAAAATCAAATTGTAATTCCCTCTCAATAAAAGCTTTTAAAAAGCACTCCCCCTATAGGGACCGAGCTTCTAGAGTGTCACGCCAACTAGTGGCGAAAGCGTAAACCTTTTGGGCAATAATAATAATAGTAAGACTATTCCCCAGTAGCACGTGATTTTCTGTTGATTTTTTTTATCAATATAAATTTTTTAATTAATAAACAATGTCTTTATCAATAAAGTCATGTTGCATAAAAGGTTGTACAGAAAAATCCCGTAGAGAGCAAAAAATAAATTTACCGATAAAATTTTATACTTTTCCACAAAATAATTGTGGTGTACCATGGAAGGAGAGTAAGCGTATCAAATGGATAAATGCAGTAAACAAATATGTGTAAGTAATTAACAATTATTGTAAACAATAAAAATGACTTAATTAAGTTAGTATATATAAAAATATCTTGATATTTAGTTTATAAAAAGTAGTAAACAATCATGAAATAAATATACATTAAATCATACAAAATTTAACCTACAATTTTTTTATTTCAGAAAAAATCCGAAAGACTGGAAGCCGACAAAAAATACAAGGATTTGTAGTGCTCACTTTATAAATAATAATAAATCTGAGCATCCACTTCATCCATCCTATGTTCCTTCCATTTTTCCGGAAAAAAAAAATACTAAAAATTCAATTCAATCTTTGCAACGTTTTGAACGTTTGAAAAAACGTCAGTCAAAGAAAAATAATAATGTGGAGTTAATGATGATTGACAATGTAAATGAAAATCAAGAAAATAATAATTTAGCTAGAAAAGACAACAACAACAACAATAATAATAATAATAATAATAATACAAGTGACATAAGAATGGAGCAAGACCCAGTTGAAATTGAGTTTCAACAACAGACAAATAGTGGAGTGAGTGACTTAAATTATTTCCGTCCAGCATATAGAAGCATAAGTTGCCAAACAGACAAACAACCAGATCATTCGTCAGACGATTATTCATATTTTTTCTGTAATTTGGATCGTCGTGAAGGTGTAAGTACTGCTGCAGTACAGGTCCATTTATCAGTTAAAAAAATAGCTGACAAAATGTGTGAGGCTTCAATATCAGTTCCGAATAAAAATGTCAAGGATTCTGGTTGTGATCCTATCAATGTTGAATCTATTAAAGCAAACTGCCAAGGTTTCCATGGAATTTCTTCTGTTACTTCTGATGAGACTATGAGCAGCTTAACTGGTGTTACATTGACTCTTTTTTCATGGTTTTTAAACCTCCTTCCAGATGGTAAAACTTATAAAGTTGATAAAAAAATGAAATTATTAATAACTCTAATGAAACTTAAAACCGGCTTAACATTTACTGCACTGTCTGTTTTATTCAATGTTCATCGTACTTCTATTAATCGTATCTTCATAAAAAATTTACGGCAGCTGTATATTGCAATGGAAAAATTTATATTTTGGCCATCTAAAGCTACAGTTCAAGCATCTCTGCCTGAAGCTTTTAAATTACATTACCCTGAGACACGTGTAATTATTGACTGTACTGAGATTTACACTGAGGTTCCACCAGAAGTTAAGCACAGAGTTTTAATGTACTCTGATTATAAGCATCGTCACACTACAAAATTTTTAGTTGGGTGTACTCCAAATGGATTTATCAGTTTTTTGTCAAAGGGTTATGGTGGTCGTGCTAGTGATTGCTTCATTACTAATGATTGTGGACTAATTGATTTAATTGAGCCCGGGGATGTTGTTCTTGCGGATAAAGGTTTTCCACAAATACAAACTAAAGTAGAAGAAAAAAATGCGATCTTCGTAATGCCTCCATTTTGTAATAAAGATCAGTTTACACCTGAAGAAGTCGACGAAACATATAATATTGCTTCAGTTAGAATACATATTGAACGAGTGAATCAGAGAATAAAGGATTTCAAAATTCTTTCTAAAGTGCCAGTGTCACTATTACCTCATATTGATGAAATTCTTTTCGTGATTTGTGCTATTATAAACAATCAGAAACCACTATTCAAAGAACAAGATTAAACATCCTATAAGCATGGAATAAAAACATTTTTATAAACGTGAAAATTTATTTTCATTGTTAACATTATCATAATACTGACATACATTAAAATAAATAAGTTTTTATTTGAGTACATTTGGTTGTATTTGCTTTTTCTCTTACCAATATTATATCTTTTATATTTGAAAAATAAAAATCAATACATTTCAACAAATAGCATTCGTAATTATTTTCTATCATTTATATTTGCAGTTTATGATATAAAATTCACTGTTTAAACTTCAATATTAATTTTTCGATATAGTGAGTAAAATAAAATTTTTCAAGCTTTGGAATAATTTTTTGTAATAAGATATCATCACGCGCTACAGTAATCAAAATACTTCCAATCGGTGAGTAAATAAATAAATCACAAAATGAAATATTTGTCACATACATTTGCACTTGAATTTGTAAATAAATTGAATGGGTTTGACGCAATTGCAAACCGTTTTCATCCAATTTTAAATATTGCACATTACATACATTGTTTTGTCGATCATACACTGGTATGTTTTTGCACTTATAAGGACACTTAATCTCAACTAGCCGCTTCTGCCCAATATTTGGTCCATATTCTACCACAGCATCAGGTGAACAGCTTAGCCAAGGTTGATATCTGTTCACGATTAATCCAACTTTAACAACATGATGTGTTGGACTAATTAGTCCTATATACTCTTTCAAAGCGGTATTTTCCATTTTTTTACCGTATGCCATTGCAGACGTTTCGACTTTATTAGGAGTTAGTAAGTC
This sequence comes from Chrysoperla carnea, assembly GCF_905475395.1. NCBI lineage: Eukaryota > Metazoa > Arthropoda > Insecta > Neuroptera > Chrysopidae > Chrysoperla > Chrysoperla carnea. Next base: position 25,868,822 of record NC_058340.1, on the reverse strand, counting down.
AGAAATAACTTTATCTACGTTAAAACGATCTCCTTTTAATTTATGAGCATTACTAGCTGTTATTCTTAAAACGCGCTGCTTAAACCATTCATCTGATTTTGATTGATGTAAAGTTTTAATACTTATATCAATTATTTTGTCAATATCACAACAAACTTCCCTTACGTAAAAATTATATAAATTTTCAGTTACAGAATTTTCAACGGAGTAAACTCGATTGCACGACTGAAGACTCACTATATCTGTTACTAATTTTTTTACTTTAATCTCCGAATTAATTTTTTCGTTTGTTTTTATAAACGTAACAAGTGATTCAGCAGCTATTATCTCTTTTTTACTCCTTTTTTCAAGATTAATCATAGCTTGAAGAGGTACACCAACAAGAGAATCAGGATAAATAAGAGATTCTAATTTACAGATTTTAACATCTGAAAACTCATTTTCATAAAAAGGCGGTGGAGGAAATATTTCTCTAATTTTTACTCCTTTTTGGTACTGTTTCAACTGTCGTTGGGATGGCTTACCCCACTGTTGACTTTCACTAGTTTTAGATGAAGCTGTTTCTGGTGAATTAACGTAATTAACAACAGCAAAAATGTGTTTGCATTTTCTTGACAATCCAGCTGTGCAACTACACACGCAATGATTTACTCGACGATCATCATCCAACTAAACAAAAGAAAATTTAATAAACTTGTTAAGATCAATTTCTTAATGTATTTAACAAAATATCTTATCTTATATATGTAAACGAGCAATTCTTGTATATATATAAATATATATATATATATATATATATATATATATATATATCAACGATCTTGGAAATGGCTCCAACGATTTTCATGAAAATGAGTATGTAGGGGTTTTTTTTGGGGCGATAAGTCGATCTAGCTAGGTTTCATTTATCAGAAATCTCGTTTTATCCGCCTTTTCAAAAAAAATTAATCAGACATCTATTGGTGTATAAAGTAATTAATGAAATACAATGCAAATTATAACACAACAAAAAGGAGGCGTTTGAGTAGTCTAAAGTGAAAAATATGACTCTTGCTGACATCTATTGGCGAATAACCGAGCGAAGCTCGGTCATCCAGATATTTTTATTAAATCAATAAATAGTAAAAATAATAGATAAATTCATACATACTGTTAGTTTGACATTATAAACTTTGGATACTTTCGTTTGAGCAACCACATTTGCAGTTATGACAACTGGATGATTTGAATGCCTTTTTTCTATAACATTCAAAACATGTCCTGATTGAAATAACATCTGTCCTTTCAAATCATTTTGACCGCGAATATTATGGTTGTTGTTTATTGGCAAAAAACCGTACTTAATTATTTTTTCCATTTTTTTTCATTTATTTTCATTTACTAAATTTATTTTCATTTACCAAATATCATTTACAAGATTTACTTCATTTACTAAATTGTTGCCCATTTGGTTCATACTTTTCACACTAGAGCGCACGAGCTTCGGCTAAAGTGCTGCCTCTACAGTTGCAGCTCGGTCCCTATATAATCTTGAAATCATTAGAAATTGTGTAAATGCCGGCTGTGATCTACCAATCAGAACACACTTATGCAAAATCAAATGCTTAATACTTAAAAATGGCTGAAATGCAGGTAATTTCAAATAAAGAATTAAAATTTATCTACTAATTCGTAAACAGACATTAAATACAAAAATAAAATAATAAATTTTTGAGTAATAAAATCCTTGATAATATAAATAATTACATTGTTTGTATTTCATTATTTACATTTGCACCCATGTTGGATAGTTGTAAATGCATTCGAATTTCATCACTCTCCCACTCTGTAGGCAGAACAGTCAAAGCTCGTAATCACAACATTAGATCGTGGAAAACGGTTGAATACAGAAAGGTTAAACAAATTAAAAGCGAAATTATTAATAACCTTTTTATTTTAAATAATTTATTATTAAATGTTTATGATTATTTTAAAATATGTTTGAGCATTTCTTTTGACAACTCAATTATTTTGGTTAACCAAATCAAAAAAATACATTAACAAAAAAATGCATTTACATTAAAGCTAGCTAGTTTTTTATCACACAAACTTATAATGGATTTAGTAAGTAAAGTTACAATCCCGCTTAATTTCAAGGATTAATATATAATTGAATTAATGGGATTATTTTGAAAATTTTTAGGAGGTGCGGCAGCTGGAATTGCTTTGTAAACAGCTATATGAGTCCCAAGATCCAGCAGCAAGAGCTGAAGCTGAAAAGGCTTTAGTAGTTTTTCAAGATTCACCAGATACACTACCAAAATGCCAATTATTATTAGATCGTGGAGATTCATGTTATGCTCAATTACTTGCAGCTACAACATTAACCAAATTAGTGTCAAAAAGTGCACAAGGTTTAAGTTTACAGCAGCGTGTTGATATACGAAATTATGTTTTAAATTATTTAGCTACAAGAATGAAATTATCGAATTTTGTAATACAAGCACTTGTTACACTATTTGCAAGAATTACAAAATTGGGATGGTTTGATTTGAATAAGGATGTATTTGTTTTTAGAAATGTGGTGGCAGATATTACTAAGTTTTTACAGGTATTATTTTACGCCCTTCATTTTTATCTTTCAATCATATATATTTTTAGACTTAATTTTCGGAAAATTTGTATAAAATTTAGGCTAGCATTTAGTTTTTGTGTGTGTAAATTAAGATTTTGGTAGTACTTAATCGTAATTATTTTTTCAAAATTTTAAATTTGTGTTTTTAAAGTGTTTTACGCACAGTTTAAATTGTAATTCGGATACAAATTTTAATTATAAACCCAAAAATTTTGTCAAAGATTGAACTAACGAGTTGAAATCCCACTTAAAACCATTCAACTTTGTTAAATTGGGATTTAAAGTGACATTTTGTTTTATTACGTAAATTAAAGAGGTATTTGTTTGTTATTCTTGGTGTCTTTTTTTTTAATTCTTAAAAAAATTTGCATTGCATATCTGTCCGTCCTTGAAAACCATCTAAATCGAAAACGTTTACTGCTTATGGCTAAAATGAAATTTTTTTGAGGCCCACCTGTCCCACAATTGATTTGTTATGAATAAAATCTAAACTTAGCTAGATATCTGAGCAGAAAAGAGAGATAAATCGTAAATTATATAAACTCACAGCTTTCTTTCGTTTTCAGATACTGAGTTTCTAATTTAAATTTGACATATCTAGGCTGTTCTGAGCAGGCTCAATAATTATCATAATTAGGCTCGCATTACCGTTTTATTTATCCGCCCCGTACTTTTAAGGAAGAAATGAATTCAGCCACATAGAATATCATAACTTTCACTAAAGAAAACCTTCCAGGAAGACTGGCTACAAATTTGTAATCTCTAGCGTACTGTATCTAGTTTTCTAAAGTAGCGCTAATTTCTGACAGTCTTTCTTTCTACTTCAAGCATGTCAAATCATACGTTGTTAAATTAGTACTAAACGATTGGGTATACTCTAGCGATGTGCCGAATATTCGCATTCGCAAGAAACGATGCGAATGTTACCGAAAAAAACCAATATCAAACTTCACTAATATGTGCTTTACTCATATTTTAACCCCCGGCGCAAAAAGAGAGGTGTAATGTATTTAATTTGAATGTGGTTCTTTTTGTTTGACTTGATCGAGAGTGTTCTTAGCTATGTTTCATGAAAATCATTTTGTCGGAGGATTTTAAAATTTTGTAAATTTCACTTGTTATGTCACTTTTTAATCATGTTAAATTTTACTGTTGGGCAAATGAAATTATAGCAAACTAACTACAAATCAAAACAAACTGAAGATTGTTTTTAATGGACTTATACGAAAGACTCTTTTACGCTAATGAAGAATATATACAACATAACAGTTATTTGCGTGTCCCATCAGTAGTATACTCTACCACTTTGGAGGCTTAAAATGACTATTGGATTATTGGAAAGATTCAGAAATATCTTTAAGGGTCCGATGGAATGTAGTTTTGGATGCCGCCCATAAAAATCTTTAGATGAAGCTGCCATATTCACCTCTTGTGAATTTTTTTTTCGAAACTTACTCCTTCAATCTTTGAAAATGCACGTTCTATTTGCAAGACGTTGCAATTGTTATTTGGGTGTACTCCTATGTGATGCATGAATTCAGAATGATTTATACTTATAAAGATTTTGTATTCTAATTTAGGGTTCTGTGGAGCATTGTATGATTGGAGTCCAACTACTATCACAATTAACATGTGAAATGAATCAAATATCCGAAGCGGATGCAAATCGATCGTTACCAAAGCATAGAAAAATCGCCTCATCATTTCGCGATACACAACTATTTGAAATATTTCGCTTATCATGTTCATTATTGGGTACAGCACGTGAAAATTGTAAAAGTTTAAACTTTCACGATGAGGCTCAACATGGTTTAGTGACGCAGTTATTACGTCTTGCTCAAAATTGTTTAACATTTGATTTTATCGGTACAACCACGGATGAATCATCGGATGACTTATGCACAGTACAGATACCAACCAGTTGGAGACCAGCATTTTTGGATTTTACAACACTACGATTATTTTTTGATCTGTATCATTCATTACCAAATACATTATCATCGTTGGCACTATCATGCTTGGTTCAGATTGCATCTGTAAGACGATCGCTGTTTAGTAACGCAGAACGGGCGAAATTTTTAACGCATTTGGTGAATGGTGTTAAACATATTTTACAAAATCCACAAGGTTTGAGTGATCCAGGCAATTATCATGAATTTTGTCGATTGTTGGCACGATTAAAATCTAATTATCAGTTGGGTGAATTAGTAATGGTGGAGAATTATCGTGAAGCTATCCAACTTATTGCTAAATTCACTGTCCAAAGTTTACAGGTATGTTGGTTGAACAGGGTATCTAGCGAATTTGGAAAGTAAAATTTAAGGATTTTCAAAACTGAAAATATTGTTTTAAGGACACTTTTTTAATTAAAATAGATTAATTTTTTTACTAATTTATTTTAAATTTACACTTATAAAGAAAAACATTTTTTATTTTTAATTCTTAAGCTTCTGCGTTTATCAAACTTAATTCTTGATCGTATCTTTCTTGTATTCTTTTTTTTTTTTTTTCACTTCAAGTTGATTCAGTTTCTATGTCGCTATTTTAACAGATACATGATCGGATTAAAGAGGCTTCTTTCCGATTCTTCAAAATGTTATTAGATCGAGATTAAAGAAAATTCCAACGTACTCGTTTTTAATTATAAAATAAACATTTTCAAATATGCGAAAAAAATCATGGACATTCCCAGGTTTTCAAAGACCGCTAGATACTCTGTTTAATTTCATCGAAAAAATTTTACCTAATTTTTAATAAAATTTTTATTTATTTGTAGATGTGGCAATTTGCACCTAATAGTGTTCATTATTTATTAAGTTTATGGCAAAGAATGGTTGCATCTGTACCATATGTAAAAGCTACTGAACCTCATCTTTTAGAAACATATACACCAGAGGTTACTAATGCATATATTACATCAAGATTAGAATCTGTTGCAGTTGTCGTAAGGTATTTTTACTTTTAACACTTTTTTAAAATCACGAGCAAATTATAATAAACAAAACCTTTAGAAGTCCCCTAATGTAAAAATTCCTTTCGATTTAGAAGTGACGATGTTCTGCAATCTTACTAATTTATTATTTATTTACAGAGACGGATTAGAAGATCCTCTAGATGATTTGGGAATGGTCCAACAACAATTAGAACAATTATCCGTGATTGGACGGTGTGAATATCAAAAAACATGTCATCTTCTTGTTCAATTATTTGATCAATCAGCGCGAGTATATCAGGAGTTGATGACAAGCCCGGCCAGCCCTACACAACAAATTGAAAATACCATCCAAGAAGGTATATATTTTAATTATATTTTTTGCAAGGAAAATTAAATCGACAATGCCCGATCAAAAAATTTACCATCATTGTAGCGGACTGTTACCTCATTTTGACCTGTTGAATAACTTGCCTTATTGATTTTTTCCTGCGTTCCGTTTAAGAATAGCAATGAATTTAAACTAACTTAATTTTTTTTTCAGGACGTCTAACGTGGCTTGTATATATTATCGGATCAGCTATAGGTGGTCGTGTATCGTTTAACAGCAACGAAGAACACGACGCTATGGATGGTGAATTGGTGTGTCGTGTACTTCAATTAATGAACTTAACTGATTCACGATTATCTCAAGCGGGCTGTGAAAAACTTGAATTAGCCATGTTATCATTTTTTGAACAATTTCGTAAAATGTATGTGGGTGATCAAATACAGAAAAACTCTAAAGTGTATAAAAGACTTTCAGAAGTGTTAGGTCTCACTGATGAAGCAATGGTGCTTAGTGTATTTATAAGGAAAATGTAAGTTTACATTCATTTAAAAATTGTTTTATTTTATATTGTATTAGATGGACCTAGTAAGCTTCGTTTCATCTACAATTTATTTGATTATAACGAAGCTGAAGGTTAATCTTAATTAACCTGCAGCTCCAATTCATTAATAGCTATACTGCTCTCAACTTATTTTTAATTCTTCAGCTTCTTCGTTTATCAAACTTAATTCTTGATTGTAGCTTTATTGTATTCTTTTCTTTTTCACTTCTAGTTAATTTATTTTCGCTACGGCTCTTTTAACAGATACATGATCGGATAAAAGAGATTTCTTTCCGATGCTTCAAAATGTTATTAGATCGAGATTAAAGAAAATGCCAATATACTCGCTTTTAAATTTTCAAAGATGTGAAAAAAAATCATTGACATTTCCAGGTTTTCAGAGAATTAGCCCGTCCGTTAAACACAAACTTTACTCCTATCTCTTGAACAATTGACCTATTTCTTGGAGATTGCTGCGCTCGCATGAAGCTCCAATTCATTAATAGCTATACTATGCTTGGTCCCGCTTAGCTCATACAGTAAACAGAAACTTTACTTCCATCTCTTGATCAATTAGATTGACTTTGGCCTTGTTTGGGCCTTCTACCCTGGAGCTCGCTACACTCTCATAGAGTTCCAATTCATAAATACCTATAATATGCTTGGCCCTGCTATGACGTCACCACGTGCTATTTTCCTCTCTTTCTATTTGTAAATTTAAATCTTTCATATTACCGTAGTTTTTGATGTTATCGTAAAATTTATTTTACACGATATTTTGACACGATAACATCGATTGACACAATAAAAAGTTTAGGACAAAGATCTATTGACGTACTTTATTTACTCTAAAACCGCGTTTACATGGATAAGTATTCGATCGAAACAGTAATAACAATTAACTGGGTGCAAATGATTTAGTAATATTGACGCATATAAGACCTTAAGCTAACATTTACAGAAATCAAGTACTCGATTAAGTGCTCAATTCAAAGAATACGCAGAGGGTATATAAAACTTTGGATCTGTCTCACAATTCATGTGAACATCTTCTGTTACTTTTTTTTAGTGTTAAACCGATTACTTGAATCCTGTAAATGGTGCATGAGAGCGATTAATACGCCTAAATAACAAAAAAATTTATTATTTTTCAGCATTACGAATTTAAAATATTGGGGTCGTAGTGAGCAAATAATTAGTAAAACACTACAATTGTTGAATGAATTATCATTGGGTTATAGTTGTGTAAGAAAAATGGTGAAATTAGAAGAAGTACAATTTATGTTAAATAATCATACAAGTGAACATTTTCCATTTTTAAGTAATGCTGCTGATGTTAAAGAGATGCGTTGTAGATCGATGTTTTATACATCCTTAGGGCGATTATTAATGGTAGATTTGGGTGAAGATGAAGATACCTTTCATACATTTATGTTACCATTAACAGGTAAATTTTATTAAAATTCAATTTTTCTCAAAATCTATGTCTGCCTTTGAGGACTTTCACTAAGTCTTTTATTAATCTATTTTTAGCTGCTTTTGAAAATATTGGTACCATGCTAGCAACTGCCAGTACACCAGTTTTTGCGGAAAATGAAGCCAAAAAAGCATTAATTGGATTAGCTCGTGATTTAAGGGGATTGGCATTTGCTCTAAATACGAAAACATCGTATATGATGTTATTTGATTGGATGTATCCTTTTTTATTTTTTTAACAAATGAAATCTGCCAAAAAATTCAACTACATAATCACACATTTGTAATTAAAATACCATCAGGAGGTCGAATATCGAACTTGTTTACAAACAAGTAAAATTTATAAAATTGTAACTCTCTCCAAAATAAACCGATTTTCTTGAAACATAGCTAATAACACTAAAATTAAATTACCTTTCAAACAAAAAAATCAAAATCCGTTTATTCGTTTAAGTGTTTTGATGCCACAAACACAGACACATACAGCGGTCATATTTATAACACCCCTCTTTTTGCGCCGGAGGTAATTATATTATTTACTTCCCTAACTCATCGGGAAACGTATACATACGACAAAAATTTTCTATTTAATAAGTTTTCAGATTTCTCGGTTTCCCTAAGTAGCTTTCTATTAGGTTGTTATTCCGGCATATAATATTTATTTTTATAAGGGATAAAAAATACAGTATATTTTGGTTCCTTAATGATCGTAAAGATATCCTAGCTATACACCAATATTAATACATGCCATTGAATTATGGTACCATAATCCAGAAGTAACAACGCCTGTATTAAAATTATTCGCGGAATTAGTATATAACAGGTCGCAACGATTACAATTTGATACGTCATCACCTAATGGTATATTATTATTTAGGGAAGCCAGTAAAGTTATTTGTAGTTATGGTATGTAAAACTTTGTTTATTTTTATGTAAATCACACATTTTTGGATCTAAATTGACAGATAAATACTTCATTTTTCATTTCAAAATTAAAAACTAGATGTCTGGATAACCTTTTTTGACTAATGAGATATTGTTATTAACCTATCCTTTTATGTATGGTATGTAATATTCAACAGTGTAAACAACATTTACGTTAAATATTATATACCTATGCGAGCTAAAACCTATACTTCTTTTTTCTATCGTTAGATAGAGCCTTTCTTAGCATTATAATCCCATAAAACAAAAATGTCGACGTCAAAATCATTTTGCTGAACAGCTTGAAATGATTAAGATATGAAATGGCTGATTGTAGTTTCTAGAAAACAAAGCAAGGTGTAAATTTACAATTTTATCAATTATCTGTCCATTTAGTTTTAAAAATACGTGATTACTGGGTCGTGTGTGCTTATTTCTTATTTATAGCCTAATTTTACATTACATTGATAAAAATTTTAGGTAGTCGTATTTTAAATGTAGAAGTACCAAAGGAACAAACGTATCCGTTAAAATTAAAAGGTATTTCAATATGTTTTTCAATGTTAAAAGCAGCGTTATGTGGTAATTATGTGAATTTTGGTGTGTTTCGATTGTATGGTGATCAAGCGTTAGATAATGTTTTAAATACGTTTATTAAGTTATTATTATCGATTCCACAGTCTGATTTATTGGTAAATAGAAGAAATTGTTTTTAATTTTATTTATAAATTTAAACTTTTTTTTATTGTAAATGCTTCTTTTGTTTTTAGGATTATCCAAAATTATCCCAAACGTATTATGTTTTATTAGAACATTTAGCTCAAGATCATATGAGTTTCTTAGCAACATTGGAACCACATGTATTTTTGTTTATTCTAGCATCAATATCGGAAGGTCTAACTGCTCTAGGTGGGCAACAAAATCTTTTCACAGGTCTGTGCTAGTCGTAAGACAAATATCGCTCGCATATTTTATTCAATAATTGGACTTAAAAAGAAATTATAAAATTTGAATAAAAATATCTACTTTGGTAGACCATATTGTTTGATTATTATTATTTACAAGATTACGTAATTTCGTTAACATTTTAATGCCATAGTATTTGGAATTATTTAAAATATGTTTGGTCTCCAAATAGAATTATTTGTCTTACGATTGCAATCGATGTAAATATTTATTAAAATAAAAGATTCCAGGTTAGATTCAAATCAGGACTTAAAAAAAAATTTTAACACTTTTTATTTTAATAACTGATATGAGGAAATATACAATATGTCCCAGATGGACCGCACTTGAATATTAGTCATATAGAGAGCAAAGTTCTACAGCAAAGAAAAGTGTTGGGGCTTTTTGTTCTGATATACCACTAATGAATTAATAGGTTAGATTAGAGTGGTAGTCCTGGTGTGAGGCACACTAAGACCAAAGAGTCCGTTGTGATACCGAAAAAAGGTTGGTTCAACCCCGGCTACTACTCCATGAACCATTTGGATCAGCAGTGGTGCTTTGACGTCAAAGGAATTAAGGTCGAAGAGCTCGTCAAAGAAAAGCTGGCTCAAGTGAGCCCATCTCCTCATGTCAAGAGCTGGATAGTGGCAGAGAAGATGAGACATGTCTCTTCCTCCTCCACACTAAGACAGCTCCTGCGATAATCGTGATATAGAGGCCCTTTAAAGCGATATAACATCTTCGGTACGCATATGATTATACTCAGACCATATCTGTCTTTTAGTACCACAAATGCGTTCTTCCCTCCATCTAAGATTGGCCTTTTTTAAGATATCCTCATTCAAGAGCAAATAGTTCACAAACGGAACTCCCGGATGTCTATTGATACTTCTGTCCGACAGCCCCGCGCCATTTCTAGTAAACGAATCGGCTTCACAAATCTCTGAAGTATTCTTATGCCCCGGTGCCCATAATCACTAGTGAGATAATAATTATTAATATGAAAAACCATACCTTTCTGCATCTCAGCAGGCCATGTAACATTTGAAATTATACCGACCTATGCAATTAATTAAAATCTTGTTAGAGGTAATCACAAAATTACTTATGTTTCTGCATAGAACTATTTTCGCAATATCGTATTGTTCATAAACCTGGAATAAATTACAAATCTTCACATCTTGGCGGGAATTGATAATTCGACATATCATATATTTTTGCAAAATCTGTTAAAATTATTTAGATATATTTCTTAAAATGTCAAAAGTAAGTAAGCGTGTATTCATCTTCGTTAGTATAACATAACTATTAGTCAATCTTACTAACATTGGATCGATGGACGATAGTAAACAAAAACAATATGTAAAATGTTTTTACTTACATTTGAATCCAACCTTATTGCACAAAGAATCAAATATTTTAATCCTGCAGCAAAAATGACCTAAGCTTACATGACTATAAATACGTTCAGTATAAAGATGCTTAATTCTAATTTAGAATATAATATTTTTCAGAAACTATGGTTTGTACTGGTTGTTGTGCGTCTTTGGATTATATAGTCACATATTTATTTAAACAATTAACACAGAAAGGTAAGTATCTAATCAATCTTTTCGAGTGCACTGAAAACATTTAGGTAGATTTCATTTAGTTGGACTAGGCTTTAGGGTTCATTTTCTTAAATCTATGGCCGGTAATTTTTCCAATTCATTCAAAAAACGCTCCAATATTTCAAAGCTACATTCCTCCTGGGCTGAGTGGTCTGTCGTTAACGTTTATAAGTTCAGCTGGCTATCTTATTGTGTAGATCTCTACACAATAAGATAGCCAGTTCTCCTCGGTTCTCCTCGAGTCTCACAGAACTATTTAAAAAAATTTTTTATGTAACTCTCCAGTGTTGCAAATTTAGAATTGTTTTCAACACAGTCTCTGCTGTGTTATTCTAAAGCTCAGTCTACTTTACTGCAGCTTTTTCTCTTTTTTATCTTATTCATAATTATTATGTTTAACAGACTAATTTTCGATGATCAAGTCTATGTAGAAGAAGGGGAATTTATTAAAATATATGAAATTTACTTAAAATATTTGAAGTTAATGCACATTTACCTTGAATTATATAAATTTTATTATAGCTCCAATGTATCCAGGTAAAAAACAACGTCCTGGTATGGTCCCACCAAACGATATGTTCCTGAAAGTATTAGAAATGCATCCAGAAATCCTACAACAAATATTGAGTACCGTACTAAATGTAATCATGTTTGAAGATTGTCGTAACCAATGGTCAATGTCACGTCCGTTATTGGGTTTAATTCTTTTAAACGAAGATTATTTTAATCAAATGAGAGAGAATATCATACAGAGTCAACCACCAGATAAACAATCAGCAATGGCGCAATGGTTTGAAAATTTAATGCATGGAATAGAAAGAAATTTACTAACCAAAAATAGAGATAGGTAACTAGTTTTTCCTTTTTTTTTTATTAAAATTCAGGTCAAGTGTGATTTTTTACTATAAGATATTTTACATCAAGTCGTCAAGTTTTTAATGCAGTCGACAGGTTTGAAAAAGTGTGATTGAGTGGAAAAAGTTTGGAAGTCGGATATATCAGAAGAAATAATGTGAAATTCTGTTGCATTATTTAACGAATTTTCAAAAATTAACTTTTTTTTCGAAGCCCCATATCTCGGCAACGAATTAACATACAAGCATGTTTGAATAGCTAAGAGTGTAGGAAATTTAACGTTCTACAAAACCTTCTAATTTGTCGTAGCCATAGCTTGATTCGGTAAATTATGTAGCATCTTACTATGAGAATGGCAGGCTCATTATTATTAATTTATATTTTATAATAATATTAGTTTGACTACAAAAAAGAAAATTGAACCTAAAAATGTTCATTTTTATTTTTTAGATTTACACAAAACTTATCACTATTCCGAAGAGATATTAATGATTCATTCAAAAGTCCTAACATGAACGCTTCATCGGTCAGTGATGTAATGACTTTCTAGTGACTGTAAAACAATCACGTGTATTATTTAAAAAAATGAAGAACAATAACAAATGTTAATAAAAGTAAATTAAGTGAAAAGTCACCACCAAAACATATAAATGAGAAAAAAACGTGTTGTGAATAATTATTATTCTTTTTTAGAGAGATGAATCACAAAATAATTAATAATTTAATAATAATATTTCTTTAAGGCATTTGTATAAAGTATGTTTGTTCTTTAAAAAAAATATTTAGATAAATTATAATATAAGAAAACAAAATGGATACTAGAGAGACCCTTAGTATGTGATAAAAATTTTTATTTTAAAAAATAATGAAGTTTATTAATAATTATTATGATGATGGGCTTTTGTTTGCGCTGCTTTTTTGTTTTGACGTGCTAATTTGAAATTTCTATAAAAGGATTTTACGAATGTGATTGATGATTGCACGTATGGTATATTTTTTAATAAAAACAAAAACAAAAATTATGTGTAGATTTCCATTCTTGAAAAAACAGTTTAATCATTTTCAAATCAGAAAAAATATTTTCCAAATAGTGTTAGACCCAAACATTCCAATTTAGGAATTTATTCCTAAATTAATCAAAATGAGTCATTGCTTACTTTTCTGTTTAATATTTAGTTGGTAGTGGCAAGACGCCTTTTACGTAACGAAATACAGGGCCACTTCAAGCATATTAGGTGTGTCTTGCCTCCCTTTTTTTTTAAATCTTATTTTAGTTTTCTTAAATCAACGTGCCGCCATTCTCGTACAAATAACCTTTTAAAATTTCGGTGTCCTTTAAATTTTACCGCCTTAGGCACGGGCTTCACGCCGGGCCTAAACCTAAATCCGCCTCTGTTAGTTAATGATAATTAAATTACACCAAGAAAGCGTTCAAGTCGACCATGTTAAAACTAAAAGCGTCCAGTTTTGCAAAGAAATTGTAGAGAATTAAAAAAGGAATGTCCCATTTTGATAAATAAAACGAATCAAATCCTGAATCAGAAGCGTAAATCCAACACTATTATTAACTCATACTAGTTCCATCTAATTCAATTTATCCATTCCGTTTCAAAAAATGATCGATTTTTGTTCGCTAAACAATTATTTAATTGTTTTTTTCTTCGAAAAGTTAAAACAGATTATTTGGAAGGTAATTTTTTTTTTGAAACTTTTATTTCTAGTATTCTATATCAATGTCATCTATAGAGCCATAGAATTTGTTTAGTTAATCAGCTAATATACCTCGTCTTCTGTTGCAAAATTTTAAATCGAAAATCTTATTGCATTGTGAATGAGCCTTTTTATTTCAAAATTTCATAATTAGTCCTATTAATAAAAGAGAATTACAAACTTGAGAATCACCAAACTTCTTTCATTTTAGTAATGTTCTAAGTTGGTCTTGTCTTAATAATAGAAGTAATTTGCTTGTTTTCGAGAAAAATCGAGTTAAAGTTCGGACAAAAGAGTAAAATTTCTTTGCAGTTTTTGGGTACGATATCTCTCAACTTAGTATCTTTCTGTTTTTAGAATATTTATAAGATCGTATCGTGTCTGTTAGTCTTTTCGTCTGATCAAACATAAGCCATGCTTGGCAACTAAAAAATATGAAATAGTTTGCCCGGGTCTATTGAATGAAAAAGTTTAAAATTGTCGCAAATAAACTCGCCCTTTAGTTTACAAGAAAATTCAGATGAAAATCGTAAGTCCGTAATTCCCACGGACAACGGAGAATATTCGTACAGAAGTCTTCATACGAGTTCTATTCGCACTTTCACGAAAGCGGAAGTAAATTACGTCCTTTTTTACTTCCTAAAAGAAGTCATGTTCTATGGTTGCAAAGGGAATCTATTTTAAGTTTGATATAAACTCCCCTAGAGAGTGGCGTATTACTGAAAAAAAAAATGAAAAAGTCTATGAACTACAATAATGTGTGAAGTATCCTAATTTTTGTATACATCTTTGAACGATATGATGATGTTTCTTGTATCCGTACTAAAAGATGACGTGGAGTGTATATGTCTTCAGGTATTATTATTCTAGTGTTTTCTGTTTTATTAATTTTTTTTAAAATTTTATTCAAAATAAATTTTAGTATTTATATTAAAACAAGATAATTGATAGTTTATTTTCATCATTAATAAAAAACTCAGGCCCGTGCTCAGGAATCATCCAAGTTGGGCGTTCAAACTTTTGTTCATCATGTTAGGTCTTGAAATTAATAAAAACAAGTGAAAACAAACAGTTGAGTTAACTGTTGAAATATCATGTATAGACAGTGTTGATTACGCAATCGTTTGTTTATTACGTCAAGTAAGTAAAGAAAGGTAGCCAATCTTAAATAGCCACACATACATAACTGTTATTCCCATATAATACATAGTTACTATATAATTTACGCCTCACTTGCGCTCTCACGGGTAAACAGTGATGTTTACGAAAAATGTTTCAAAAATAAGTTATTTCCTATGTTGCTCATTTGCGAACTCGACCTCACTTTTTATATCCTGAACAATCTTTAAAAATTTCAGCTTGATATATTTTTTCGTTTTTGAGTTCGTGTTGACAGACAGACGAGAGACAACCGAAAAGAGACTAATTAGGTGATTTTATGAACACCTATACCAAAATTTCGTAGCATTAATAGCCCCCCCTCCGTGCGCACGGGTCCGTAAATACTATATTCTTATTGACTTAAAGAATTAAAACGTGTAGAAAATTTTTTTAAATTTTTATCAACTGTTACATGTACAATGGTTAATGTGCCTTTAATTAGCAAATTACTCATTTAACAGTGATACAATTATTTTTATTTTATTTTTAAATTTTTATTCAGTTATTTATAATCAAAAGGCTGTTCAGTCTGTTCAAACGATAGTCATTCATTCAAATTATGTATTTGATCCATTTAGAAAACAAATATAAATTTATTTAGTCAAAATTTTTGACCTTTATTGTCTTTTGATTCTAAACTCAAAGTGTATTCGTTTTTTTTAAAGAATCCTTTTTAAGTCTTGAAATTAAATTCTTTTAATTTAAAATTGTAGTATAGGATCCTCATTAGGTTTGAACTTTAAAATAAAAAACATAAAAATCGATATTGGAAAGACAATGTGTAGCAAAAGTGTTTAAATCGAATAAGGGGCAATCAATCTGGAAGTATAATTTTCAACAACTTTCGAACAGCTGGAGCCTTAAATCGGAAACAACGCATGAATGTTAGCTTTCAAATTGTCAATAATTTCTGATTCTCTGAATATCTCCACAGAAAAAAATCCAACATGTTTATTTGAAAAATATTCAGTTAATAGTGTGTAGCTGAATTTTAAAGTTGCGGTATTTGATATAAAGGTACGTATAAACAGGAGTGTTGACTCCTCTCATTCAAATCTAGAAAATGTTCCTTCATGGTAAGTTCTTCATAATTGTAATACTATCTAATAAAATAAACTTAAAATTAGTATCCTTCACAGAACCTAGGCAGTAAGAAATTTGTAAAAATTCAATACTCGCCAACTATGTACTGTACTATGCATAACAGAAGAAGAATAGGGAAATATTTTAAGGAGATACGATCCTTATAAAAAATATACAGCCCATGAATCAAGATTCAAGACGGCAAAGGTAGCTTGGAAATATTTACTGAACGTGTAAACATGGTTATTTCCTTGCAGGTAAGTAAAAGTAGTCTTTTTTTTTTTACTTAATATCGTCTTGTTTTCCGCCCTTTGAAATCTTAAAAATGAGGGCAAAATTAGACGAAATAACTATTGGGGTTGGAAATAAAAAGAATAATTAAATAATTTTATAAATTCATTAAATTTATTATATTCAATTGGTCAATTCATATGTTTCTTTGAAATTAATTACAAATTAAATTTAAATCATAATCAAATCTTTAATTACAAATCTATCTACTGGTTTTATTTTTTTTTCAGCTACAATTGTAAATAAATATATTCAAAAAAAATTATCAAAGTCATTTGTTTTCTTTCTATATTCCAAGGATGTTTATATGTTTGTCAAGGTAAAATCCATGTTTTAAAATCAACAAAAAATCACTGTTATTAACAGTTTTTAAAAACATTTAGTAGTTTTGCAAATAATTTTGCAATCATTTGCAACATATAAACTATGTGTGTTTATTAAAAATTATTTTTTTGGTAAAAATACCTTGGCAATCATTTTCAGTACTAATTGGAGATATCCTGTAAATAATATATAATTAATAGTACATATCACCACTGAGTTATAAATTTTGATTGAATTGGGAATATAAGCGCAATATAACATTTAGACTATTTTAGAGTTTAAAATAGGTATTAACAAAATTTTCTTTTATCAATGCTGAATTTATTATTTTTTTCATTAATTTTTGTGCCATATTTAATTTTATTTCTTTAATTATACTTTTAACGCCAATAAATTGTTTCCAATAATTATCCATCGAATAATTTTGTTCATAGGTTCAAAAATGGACCCATTTCGAGTTAAGGAAGGTTAAAAAAAAATTAACGCCCTCTAAAATCAACGACAAGTCGTAATAAATGTGTTTCACATATCCTAGCTATAAGGTCAGGCCTATATTCAAGTTTTTAAAGTCAAAATGTTCAAAAATGAAACGTAGATTAACCAACATTGGGTAATATTAGCAAAATAGTCTGACTTTTAACATTATCAGCTATGAATTTGAGCGATTAGCTAATGAAAAAAGGCAGTGACCCCTAAGTACTTCCCTCCCCCGAGTAATTCAGCAAACCTTATATCGATAATTCGTACACTGTACATCGATCATCCATTTTTTCCATCAAGTGGTTAATGTCTAATCACGGTCTTAATTTATTCGCAAAGGACTGTTTACATATTCGATTTTAACGCTAAGATGTCAGTGCCACGAGTTAAGAAAATTTAAGCCATATTTGAAACAACTCAGCTGAGTTTTTGTTTGAATGGAAAGACAAAAGATATCTAATTTATTATACATTTTAATGGACTGTTCTCCTTTATATGTGTATGATATGTGCGTATGGTTTACAAGATTGTAAACAAATATTTCCGTTAAACATTATTTATCTATGGGCGTTGCAAACAATAGTTCTTTTTTCTATCGCTACATAGAGTCTTTCATATTAAAATCCAAATGCTCTTCTGAACGCAACCATTTCAAAATGACAGTTGAATGTAAACAAAGTATTTTCGCAGTGCGTTATTTGAAGTACAGAAATAAATAAAAAACTAAAAGGTAATTTTGACCATGAATATAAAGACAGCATTGATAATTATTAAAACATAATAACAAGAATCATAACATAGAGTAATCGTGTTCAAAAAATGGTTTCTTAAACAAACCATTTTAAACCCATCAAAATTTTCGATACAATTTTTTGTTTACACTAACATTGCTCTATGCTATATTTGATTTTAAACATTCCATTAATATCGTCCATATATAAGAACACTAGATACATTTGTGTTATATACAAATTTGCATCCAGAGCTACATTTATAGCTGAAAATTCTATTTTCGTGTTTTTTTTTATTATAAAGAACCATTGGCCACTTTTTTTTAACATGTATTAATATCTTTGTCGTAAAGATGTGTGTGTACAATACTCATTTTACCTCAAAAACTGAACTTTGTACAAAATAATGAGTGATGTTTTTGAGTTGAGTCTGATTGAGTAAACGTTTAACACTTGCAATCAGCCTTTATATTGTACCGTGTGAATCGTGTGTTGAATTTTATTTTACAAATACATTCAATACATAAATTTCTTGAGATTTTATTTTTCGTAACTCAAAAAGTTTATTTACTTCATAACTAAACTGTCTCTATATATCTAAAAATATTCACAAATAGAAGCTCATTTATGCAATGAAGTACATACGTGTACGTAACATGGCATAAAGGTGCATTTTTTTTTTAATAAATTGAGTGATTTCTTTTGATTTTTCATTTGTGTAAAAGTATGAATACTATTTTTTGAATCAATTGATACCTATACTAAGATATTTAAATAATTGTAATAAGAATTACAACTTGGTTTTTTTATACAAAATAAAATTACTTTATAAGATACGTCTTTTAAAACGTATGCAACAATTATGCCACCCATATGACGATGTAAACGTAGCTTTTTGTGTATAGAACAAATCAACTTGTTTAACATTTAACTGAGTATAGATTTTTTTTAAAATCTTTTCAACTTTTTTCATTTTTCATGTCACAAAAAATATTTCCAAATCGAATAGAGATATACCTTGTTTTTTTATTTTATTTACAATTCATCATTTCTAATATCTATTATGACAAAACTACAATTTAGTTATAAATATTACAGGCTAATGGTTCTATGAAATTTTGAATTTTTTTTGTTTTTCTCAATAATTAAATTGTGCTCAATATAAAGAATTGTAATAAATATGATGGGAACTGTTCAATTTTTTTTTAAATTTTAATGTGTTTTGCTTCTTTTGATATTTACACAAAAAGATTTCAATACAATTCTAGTAGTTATAAAAAGTATTCTGAATTTATTGGAAATAAATCATCAATTAATTATTGAAAAATCCAGAAAACTTAAAACTCGAATCTTTGAATTATTTGATTGGAGAATTCATTAATTTAGGTTGGGTGCATTCAAAGATCGACTACTATTTTAACCAAATTATAAAATTTTATTAGTTAAATTAGTGATCGCTGCTATCATTCGATTAGTGCTCTGAATGCGAGCAATAATAAATCATTATAGTGCTTTCGATTTACTCAAAGTCATTATTAGAGAATGTACACAGGAAAATCATTATCTATAAATTTTCACGATATTTTTTCGAAAAATTTATTTTCGAGATATGTATAAACACATTAAAAAATTATTTTCGTTACCTGTGACTTGAAGTAACATTAATGTAGTAATTGATTAGGAACCGTTGCAAATTATTTAAATCTTTTTTTAAATTTTCTGGATTTTTTCAATTTGAAAATAAAGCGAAAAACTATATACAAGTATCAATGATTAAAATAAAGTCTATGTTATACCTTGAATAGGACGTAGTAAAATATTTAATAAATAGATTTCAGTGGTATATTCGATTGAAATGGTACATTTCAGTCATACTTAATAGCAAGAACATAAACAAGGTGTTCTATAATTGTCTGCAGAAGTCTTGACTTCCTAAACCAGCTTATAAAAACGAACGAAAAACTTCTTTACCAAATTCCGATCCGAAGCATAATTTTCGAGATAATATACCAAATCAATTGATTTTATCCAATGACAGAGCACTTAGAAATATAAGTATGTCTTTGTCGTTGCATTTAATTATCAAATTATCTTTCTCATTTTTTTTTTTTATAATTTTTATTTAAACCAGCCCCTCCCCCCCTCAATCATGATAAAGCCGCCTTTCTATTTCTAAGTGCTCTGTCATTGGTTAAATTTATTAATTAATTTGGTTAATTATCTCGAAAATGAGGCCACAGATCGAAATTTGGGCGAAGTCTAGTCCTTGATTGTTGCGTACTTTTTACTGCACATCAGGCTGTCTTTTGTTTTCAATTTTTTGTCTTTTGTTGACTAGACTCCGCCCAGATAGCTCTGTATAGGAAGTTTCACGCCCTTAAATATATATGTTCTTGCTTAATACCTAACTTTTCTGATATACCCTAATATCTCGTTAGCGCTCAGTAAACAAATCGAGCACTCGTATCTGCAAAACGTAGGTGTCAAATAAAAATGAATATCCTTTAGGTTAGTTAACCCGGATTAAATACTAACCTAGTGGTTAGTATTTCATCCGGTAGTTAACGTATTTCAACGGAAGACTTTCTAATTCAATCCCAACATATTCAAGTGAAATCAATTTTTTAAACATCTTTAAACAAGTGGCTCCTAATAATGCAAGGCTAAAATATTGTGATAAATAATAATTTTTGTAACTTAGACATTATATTTCGTTTTCTATACAATTTGTAACCATAAAAAAGCTTTTAATTGCACTGATGACTTTTTTTTTTGCTTTGATAAATATTAATAATTTATATATACAATTTTCATATTTAATAAATAATACGAAACGGATAATTTAAAATAACAGTAAAATTTGGCAAAGAAAATTATAATGATTATTATAATCCAGTAAATATGTATGAAAATATGGGGTTGCTGTGCAAAAGGTCGGGTAGTTTTGATTTTTGGATATGTTGTTAGTGTTGAGCCCATGACTTAAAATCCAAGTTTTCCACCTCGGGGTGCCAAGGCGCGCCGCAGGGCGCGCCACTTTTTAATGAAATATCGAAAATTTGACCATTCCTAAGTGAAATCTCGCGAACGGTTTATTTTAGAGAAAATATTATTTTAATAAATTAAAGGGTAATAAATTTGTGACAGTTTAAGCCCAACACCAGGTTTGTAGCGTAAATAATGGCTGAATTATAGATCTTCAAAATAAATTAACTAAGATAATTGGGATCAATGATATAGGTTGGTAAACCTGCATTATTAATTGATCAGCTGAGTGTTAGTAGTTTAGTAAAAACAAATTAATTCTATTGTCATGTTATTGTCAGATTTGTTGTTTAAAATGATCTGAATGTTCGTGCATGAATGGGGCTCTTGAATGGGGCTGGGTATCTACCAGATTTGGGCTCTCTCCCCTCAAAATGGACAGAGATGCAGCTCCTGAATCCCTTCTTAAAATGATATCTTGCAATTGTAAGAAAGCGTGCAAGAACTCATGTGGTTGCCGTAAAACTGGTCTTATATGTTCTTCTCTATGCACCTGTTCTCTAGGAGAATCTTGCGAAAACGTTTCGGAAATAAATCCGTTTGAGGGGAGCTTTGAAGACGAAGACGACATGCTGGCGTCAATAAATAACTCTAAACATGAAGATATAGGAGAGTTAAATTTTCCACTGGATGAAGAGAACAAGGAGCATCAGGAAGAGCTTGAGCATTTCCATCCTGGCCCATCAAAAATGCGAAAACTTTAAATAGATACTGTTATCGTTATTTGTAACAAATACTTCCAAAGTGTACTGTATTGTTTTAACTAAATAGGACATTCATTGATAAAAAAATGTTAATATATAACTCCTACAAACACACTTTTCATTCTTTCTTTCATAATTTTATTAATACTTTCTTTTATTCTTTTATAGCAAATAAACTAACATACACAATTAAATTATACGGCGTTTGATTTAAACAATTATATTGTGGAAATATTTTTAAAAAATCACGATTTTCACAAATCTTTGAAAAATTGGTTTATTTTGAAGGTTTGTATTTCAGCCATTATTTACGCTACAAACCTGGTGTTGGGCTTAAACTGTCACAAATTTATTACCCTTTAATATTTTCTGTAAAATAAACCGTTCGCGAGATTTCACTTAGGAATGGTCAAATTTTCGATATTTCATTAAAAAGTGGCGCGCCCCGCGGCGCGCCTTGGGAACCGGAGGTGGAAAACTTGGATTTTAAGTCATGGGCCTAACACTAACAACATAGGAAAAAATCAAAACTACCCGACCTTTTGCATACCACAATGTATTATTTTACTGAACTATTATTTTTATCCATTCTCTTGTTTGATCAGGAAGACTTGTGAATGGAAAACATTTCTTTTTTTTCTGTATAAAAGCAATTTTTATTTCATACAATTAAAATATTTTTACTTATTTATTGTCGTTAAAATTAAACAATAAATTTTGTAAAAGTAAAATTTATTGGTCCAAATTATTTACGATTTTCTTGTGTTATGTGCTTTTAAAAATAAAATATATAAAAAAAATGGAAGATATTTTAAACAATGATCCCGAATTGATCTCAGTAAGAAGTTTTGGGATATATATTTAAATTTGCCTCCTATTTTTCGATTAAGTATTTCCATTGCTAGGTAGTCATCATCAGTATGTATTTGTTTATTTGAAGAGATGTTTGTGTTATTATTTCTATTTGACAAAATACTTAATCTATAAATTTGGAGCAAAAGAAAATTTTATATCATAGACATTGTTTTAAATTGGAAGACAACGAAACATTTGTCTGAATTGGGCTACTCTTCGAAAGTAATAAGAAGACTTTATTCAGGAAGTTATGATTATTTTCACCGATAGAAAATTGACATTAAGTAGAAACTTCAACCGTGAAATTAAAAAGAAGCAGCCCTATGAAAAAAATTTATTATATTTTTCTCTGAGTATTTTGTTTCTTGTTAATAGTTTTGGTTTTGAAATTCTTCAAATTCTATACATCCAACATTAATGGAAAAATTTGATAAAATATTGATTTCGTTGATTTATAATTTTAAAGTAACGATTAGTTTAGGGATAATTTATAAAATTTCGAAAATTTCTTTAGATAATTTCGTTTATTTTCGTTGTTTCTTCTCGGGCAAAATTGAATGTACAAAATTTGAAAAACCTCAGTTAACAATAATTTCAGTTACAAGTCGAGTTTGAGAATAGCCTTGAATAAATAATGACTTTTAAATCAGACTGTATTTTGTTCAAATATAAATAACAATGTTTTAATTAAAGTTGGCACATCTTAAAATAATAATACATAATTAAAATAATATTTAAAAAAAAAAAAATTTTTTTTGATTAAAAAAATCACAAAAAATTGGCACACATTTTAAAAACATGAGTTTTTGTTTCAAAAATTAAAAACAGTCTCAAAGTAATGATTTTTGACACGAAAATTTCAAACAATAAAGCATTTTATTTACATTTTTTCTTGTAAAATTTAAAATTCACTAATAATAGTACCTAAACAACATTTTTTTTCGAGTAGAATTCTTGGTAATTGTTTGTAATATGCGAATTTAGCAATAATGGAATGTCTTTGAAATTAAAAATAATTTATTTTTTTGAAAACTATTTTTTGTATAATTTTGGTTGTTGTAAATGTTCTTACAAAAATTCTATTCTTTCATTTTTGATTGATGATGTTTCTATGTACAAGTGCATAAAATTTACGTTTTTTTTTTTTTTGGATAGGAAAAGGGTAGGAGGGATGTTGTATAAAATAATACGTTATAACATTAAACATATGCTTACAAGGTCGTAATAATTATTTTATAATTTATTACAAAATTGCAATCACAAAATCAATTTGCATTCAACTAAATTAAAAAAGATATTTAACGAAATCGATTGTGTTATAAGCCAGATATAAACTTGCTTACCGCGGTCTAGACTAAAATCGGATAAATTTTATTAAAATAAAAGCATCAAATTTAATATTGTTTTCTTTAAAACGCAACACTAAAGTCTCTTTGCAAAGATGAGCTATTCCCCAAAACAATGCGCAATGTACAAGAAATTACCTTTGCGCCTTCTTTGACATCAAGTTGACGACAATGCACACTGATCTCTATATAACTGGAAAGAAAATCTGCATGGCGTGAAATAAATTTAAGTGTTTAATATTGAAGCATTCCTAGCGCCCCAGAATAATTGGCAGGGAACTAAATGAAACCAATGTACGAATTATAAATTAGTTACGATTTCATACGAAGTATAAATTTGTTAAATATGCGCTTGCGCCGCTTCATTCTTTTAGTTTTATCCACTTATTTGGAGGCGCTAGTTCATACTTCAAATTTAATCAATTTCAATACGTAGGAGCTTCTATCCAAGATCAGTGGCAATTCATCAGACCAAACAGATTAACTGATCCTATATGTCCTGTATATAATAGTTCATCAACTGACAGCATGCGTCTAAAAGAAGCAATAATACCTCTTGTCATTTCACTTTCGGTTTTCCGCGCGCGAGGCTCCTAGGTGATTCGGGGCCTTTAGGCAGTTGTTTATTCTATAAACAACTGCCGATCCTAATAGTAATCCGATCCTGCAAAGATTATTCCATACAGTTGTATAGATATTAATGATTGTGATTAATGCATTTACTTCAGAAAACTTTTAGAAAAAATTATAATAGATTGAACTTTGTAAACTAAATTAAATAAGAAAGGCATTAACTATACAAGGTCTAAACATTTTTTTTTTAACAATACAAAATTCAAATTCGTTTTAGGCCCACTACAATAAACCCAACATAAAATCAAAATTCATTTTGCAATTTTGTAATTAATAAAATAGACAGCTTTTTTTTTTCATTTTCCATAATTGAAATTGTAATTCGAATATCACATTTTAATTTATTGAGTATATATTTTTTTTTTTTTTGGTTTTTCATATTTGAAAATTGTAATAAATAATAAAATTTTGTATGATTTTTTATTACAATTATTATTATTTTTTAAACATATTTTCTATCTAATATAGCAAACCTTGATAATTTGTTTTTTTTTTTTTGTTTAATTTAATTAATTAATAATGTTAATTAAAATTAACTAAAATGATTTTTTGTTTGTATTTGGTTTTCTCTTAAATATTCCTTAATTTTTATTGTGAATTACAATATCATAGTATTGTAAAATTGTTTTTTCATTTGTTTTTGGAAGCAAAATATGGAAGTATTTAATTATAAATTAATTAATTGATATTATTTTAATTTTTGTTAAAAATTAATTTGATATTGGAAGAACGAATTTAGATACTTAAAATGAAGAATTTAAGATATTTTAACAAAGAACGAACCAACGATTAAGAAGAAAAGAATCATTCATTTTGAAAATTCCTCCTATTCTGATAAATTTGTGGGAAAAAATCATATTTTTATTAATTTTTTGTTGTTTAAACAACTCTGTCTCACCTGTAAAAACCACAGCTAAAAATGTAGCTGTATATTTTCGCGACTCCAAAAAACTATTGTTGGCACTTTAATGGCGGTTGAAAAGGTTATAAACATTTATCTCCATGGTATAAACCATGGAGGTTATAAAGAAGAAGAACGATCGCTACGTGCTAAAGCATTAGCGCGCCTGTCCCTGAAAATTTGTAGAATTTATAGTTCATTTTTCAGCCACCAGCCGCGCTGTCGTTGGTAAGTAGTATCAGCGAAGTTAGCTGTTTATGAGTACAAGTAGATGAAGTTAGTACCATTCAAATTTATAGAGTAGTATAGATAAATTTATAAAGTAGAATAGATAATTTATAATTTATTCATTAGTAAATAATAATAATAATTAATAATAATTTCATTATTTGCTTTTTTTTATCCTTTGAATGATATTATATACACGTATATTAAACGTTGATAGATCATTTGAAATTAGCGCACAACAGCTAGCTTTTGATTAGACAACTTAGCGATCCCAGCGCTTCACTTATTTTGTCCATATTTTGGGGGCAATAGTTTCTATAGCGATCGTTCTCCTTCTTTATAACCTCCATGGTATAAAAAAAATCATAGAGCATATAATTTATTTTTATATCATTCTCAATTTTAGTACGTTTCCCTTTTTATTTCATTTAATTATATACCTATATTCTAAGATAATGCTTACATTCTTCTCTTATATTTAAATGTTAAATCAGTAGAGGGGAGATCAGTATTTTGGATCGCGAATAAGTTAATATTTTTCATGTCAAAAAAGTTATGGTTTCATTGTCATCGGTCCTTATTTATTGTAAAAACATTACTTAGGAACGTAATGTATAAAATATTTGTGACATCTTTGTAAGCTGTCATATTTGTTCACCAGGTTAATATTTAGGTTTAGTCAAATTTTAAAGTCTATCAAAAACCCTTTTTATGTTAATGTTACAATTAATATTTACTCAAAAGTGTAAAATGTTTTAAAAGCATATTAAACTGAAACGAATCACTTTGATTAAAACGAAAACAAAGTAATTATTTTGGCACAATTTAAAATTTGTTCTCTAAATATCTTAAATCCTTTTTGGAAGATTAAAGTGGAAGAAACAGTTTGTGGAAGAAGCAATAACATATAATAATTTTCTGTTTTTCATTCGGAAGACCAAAAACGATAAATTTGAAAAAATATCCTGGCATAACATACAGATCGTTCAAGAATATTTTAAAATATTAAATAAAAATTTAACCTGTCAATATTACGTCATAGACGAGATCAGATAATAAAAACGCCTCTTGTGTGGAAATGTTTAACTAAAGTTAGTCGTTTTGCTTTATACCATGATTTAATGGTCGTTTATATTGCAAATATTGGTGCAAAAGTGATGCTTCAATAGCCAGTATTATTTAGATGGATCTTCCCAAGTTTTTTTTTGTATTTTGTCCTAACGAACACGACTTTCTTTATTTAAAAATAAAAATAATTTCTAAGTTATATTTTATAACAATTTTAACCGGTACTCGGGTTGATTTTTTAACATCCATTCAGGCGAACTTCTCACCAAAAACATTGTGATCAAGAAGCCCAAATACCCACATATAAAAAATTAAGTTTGGTTTTTCTAAATAATGTTGGGTATTGAGAGAGAACGTATTTGCGCCAATAGTAGCCATTTAGTTCAAATTAATTTCACCAGGTGCATGTATAATCAAGCCAAGAAACGACTTACTCTAGTCTAATTATTAGATTACGTTGACTCTGCGAACTTAAAACATTTCGCCTATAATTCAAAGTTTTACTATATCGTAAACATTTCTCCAAACATAATATTAATTATTTACACATTATGAAATATTCGAATTGGTAATATTTATAAATAGTAGTTAGTTTTTTTATTTTTTCTTTAATATTATATTTTTTTTATTCGAGTTATAAAAACTGGTTCTTGTTTTTCATTTCGAAAAAATTGTATTCGTAAATATCTAAAGTGTTTTCTGTCACCAATTTATTATCACAAATAAGATTAAATATATATCGAACATTTTATAGCCTGCCTATATATTTAAATCTATTAAAATCCTAGCTTGTTTCAATTTAAATTTTTCTTTAAATCGAAAACGAAAAATTTTAAGCAACTGTTTTCTCTATAAAATAATCAAAATTTTTTTTACATTTCTGAAATCTTATATAGTAAAATTTTAACATTTATTTCAAGTAGTTAATAATTTTTAGGTTTTTGATAGCATCACCAAACCGGGCGTTCTTCTAACATGCCCAATATTTCGTCTTAAAATTTATAAATAAATGATTTTATTTTATTATCGAGTAATACCGATGATTACCGACTTAAATCGATTTATTTTTTTGCTCGGGTTAATTCGATTTAAATCAGTTTTCTTTGGAATTAAAAAAATTTTTGATTCCAATCGAATAATAATTTTTTAGCTCGGGTTTATTCAATTCAAATCAAAAATCTTCAATAATAAAACAAATCATTCGATCAAAAGCGAACAAAATTTAAACAAACTTTAAAAAAGTTTGTTAAAATATTGTTTGCTGTTTTTTTGCCTATTGTTACAAAACAGAAATAGTTTTTTTTTATCGATCACTTTTTTAATTTCGTAATAAATTTTTATAAATTTGTTTTTCTTTTTTTTAAATAGTTGCTCAAAACATTTTTTTAAAGTTATTTATTTTAAAGTATTCCAAATAATGATTTTTTTAGTTTATATCTAATTCAAAATTTAGAATTGTCGAAGATTTAAGAAAATCACGAATCTCAGCGCTAGTTTTTTTTTTTGAGGTTATTTTTTAAAGACGAGGTAATTTTTTCTAATAAAATATTAATTAAAAACTGAGTATTTTTTAAGACTGTGAATCATATTTAAGTTGCAACTTTCGTAGTAAGTGTTAAATAAATAATAAAAACAAATTTTACAATAACTTCTTAAAAAATCATCTTTGGTTCGAAATGTTTATTTAGTAAAAATGTATTAACATTTCCTAATACATTAATAATAAATTTTTACTTTCTGGATAACATAATTTAAATTTTAGAAGGCTGGAGACACAAACAGTAATTTTTAATAAACAGACAAAAAGGTATTTGCTACTATTTAAAAATTAGCTGGAGTCTTTAAAAATTTAAATATTTAAATACATATTGGAAAATGCAAGAAACCGCTCGCATTTTGCTAAAACTTCTTGGAATGTGTTTCTTAGATGTCAAATATCATTAGTAACGCATGAGTTATTGACGCAAATGTTTCTATTTGTTAATAAACAGGAAATTGTAAATTCAATGAAACTAAACGGTTTATGTTAAAGTTGACTTACAAAATTAATAAATAGGCAACTTGAATTACGTATAAGTTATACATGTATAATAATAGTTTTCGATTATTTGACAAAACTTAACATTTACGTCAAACAAGTTGCCTAATTCCTAAATTTTTTAAGTGAACTTTAACATTGATCGTTTCATTGAATTAAAAATATATTGTTTATTAACAAATAGAAACATTTGCGGAACTAACTTATGCGTTACTTATGACATTTGATACGTAAGAAACACATTCTATGAGGTTTTAGCAAAATGCGATCGGTTTCTTCCATTTTCCTTTATTAGCCGATTTTTTTTCGGTTAATATGAGATAATCATGGTACAAACTTGCCGTCAAATCATGGAGACAGTTTCATTAAAAGTGGCAAATACCCTAATTTATCACTAAAAATAAAAAAATACTTACAACAATAATTTACAGTTCACAGACTTATAACAATTTAAACAACTTTTTTTCTTGTAACAAACGAATTTTTAGAGTATATTTGTCGTATACTTCAATAATGTAATGAATTTTTAAAATTCATTTATCATTATTGTTATAAATAATTAAAAATAGGTAGTAAATTATTTAAAAATAAATAGAATAATCACCCAAAGAGTTTAATAAATTTGTTATGCATATTTTATATGATTGCGTTTAATTTTTATTGATTGAATCTTTTTTGCCAATTTGTATTAACCGGTTCGATTAAATGTTTTAATTTAGCCGGTTCCACAAAATTTGTAAAATAAATACCACCTGGCTTATTTCATTTGAAATAAGTTTTTGAATTCGATAATTTTCGAAAATATACCGAAAATGTGTTGGATGTATAACTGATAAATAAGAAAAGCGCATGAAATTAAAATTGTATGCTCAAAAGTAGGATGCCCGTTACTTTTGGGCTCCCTTTTAGCAAAAATGAATTGTAATTCAGCATATACCGCTTTTTTCGACTTGTTTATGGCTTTGAGAATATATATATAACCCTTCAGGATTGAACTAGGGGGTGAAAATGTAAGTTGAGTTAGTGACAAGGCAGAGGATTTTGGGGGGAGTGAACCTCTCAACCCTCTTTTTTGTAACAAGGATAATATTTTTTGTGGTTTTAAAGAATACTTATATTCTTTCGTAAAGGGTTAAAAATTTGTAAGTGAATTGAATTAATGTCAAGAAAGTGTCTCTTGATAGTTTCGATTCTCTAGACCCTTTTTCTGCCCTTTTATATAAATATGTCATGTTTTAAAGAAGTATTTCAGTAAAAATCAACTAATAAAAAGAGATATTTACCGAGGGGAAATTGTTTCCTTAGTGATGGTTTCTATTATGCTACGTAATTTGATTTTTGTTACCTATTTCTTTTCCCTACAAATATTGTGGAACCGGCTGAATAAAAGTAGGAACTGTAATATCCAATAATCCATCGTTTGCAAAATAAGTTATCGCAACATATAAAATATTATTTTATAGTTTTTTTTTTTGTTTTTTAAATCCAAAAAAATTTAAATAAATAGTTTTAAAATCAACATATTATTTAAATACTGGGTATATCATTTTTTTCCATAATAATTATTCCTTGAACAATCTGCCAATAGAAAAATACAATAATTTTCTTTTTTTTTTTTTAATAATTCGAATGACTTTTTGTTAAAAAGTCTAAAAATGATTGTGTTTTTAGTTATTTTAAATATTTTTTATTTAATATTTACGCTGAGTTCAATTTGTTTAACAAATATTTTATTAGACTATTTAATAGTCACATATATATTATTTATTTTTTTTATTTTAATTTTATTATTTTATTAATTAGTTTTAATTTTTTAATTATTATTTTTTATTTATTTAACATAACTTTTGTGTAAAATGTTTTTTTGTTAGCATGTCTTAAGGCTTTAATTTTTTTTTCTTTTAAAATAACGTTATAGCACTTTTGAAACAAGAATGTGAACCTTTATAGTGTTTTCGAATCGTTTTTGTTATTAATTTATTAAATTCATTTGTTCTTAATTTACCCGTAAATTAATTAAAAATGTTCTTTGATTTTGGCTTGATTTTCGATTTTTTTTGTTTGCTTTTTTTTTTTTTTTTAAATTACCTAAAAAATAATACACGAAGACGATATGATTTTTTTTAAATTGAAGCTCTGTGTTGCGGTGGTGGAAATTCGGGCTGTGAAACTCTGCTATCTACATTACGTATGCCACTTGAACTTGGACGAAGTTCCTTCAGAGGTAGCAAATGATGTATTCGAAGTGAGGAGGATCTATAAATAAAAGAAAAACTGTTTTTAATAATTGTACGGTAGGTAGCCCTGAGCTTTCAAGTTTTTCTCTTTTACATCGAGCTTTCAGTGATGGAACAGATATACATTGAGCCTCAGAGCTTATTCGAAAGCTCTTTCAAAGGGTAAAAGATCGGCAGATACACACTTATATCAGTGTATGAAACTGTTAAGAATAATTTACAAAAAATGATTATGAAAATTTCGAGATGTACATCTTGCGAACTGCAAGGTCATCTAGAATAAACACTTGTGTGACATAGGTCAGAGTACAATTGAAGGCATCTCGAATCATCTGGAGACATCTATTACAAGGCACTTGCTGTTAGGCAACTATCTTAAGCACTTCGACCTAACAGTACACCACGACTACTGCAAAAGCCTTCACAATGAGAAGGAAGAGGAAACAATGACCTATCTCCACTGTCATTATCCAGTTCTTGCTATGAAAAGACTGAAATACTAGGGTCAGTCAGTATTTCACGACCTGTCGGCTCGACTTCAAATGTCTTCTCCTGGTTTAGAATAACTTCAAATTGTTCTTAGTGATTTCTTGAGAGACAATCTTTTTTTTCTACAGATATCGCAACCACAACAACCTAATCTAGCCCAAGCAGGTTTTCTTAAATCTAATCCCTTAGTAAACGTCGACATCAATATTAGCAAATGTCGAAAAGCCATTCATGAATTGGACTCTACATATCAAAAACTATCCATGCAGAAATATTCAGATGCGAAATATTTTTTTGTAAATCATATTCCAGGGAAAATGAACTAAAGTAAGACTTATTGCAAAAAATTTACCTCCGTCTAGGGCGTGTTCTCCAACAGCCACAATAATGGCATGAACAAATTGATGCAGCATCCTGTGATATTGAATCCATGCTACAATGATTCCCAAAACTCGTCAATTGGCCTAATTGTCCACTCAATATGGAACCATTAGCCGTTATAACATCACCTTCCAATCGAACTGCTCCTTGCAAAGCCTAAAGCGAATTTTATAAAAATTCATTAAAAATATGATACAAAGATAATTGAGATTACTTGAAGTAATCATAAATTACCTGCATTGCTTGCGCTTCATCTCTCCGTTCATCTTCCGTATTCATTGTAACAAACCGCAAAACTAGTAAATTAAGGGATGCAGCTACTATGGCTAATCCAAATAATATAAATACAAGGGCAAACATAACATATTCTGGCTTTTCATTTAAGGCATTATCCTTTTGTAACGCTACCATGTCGCCAAAACCTGAAACAAATACACTTGTTAAAAAATAATCATTGTTTCACTAAATTTCATTTTCAAACAACGGTTTTGGGTTATAAAATTACCTATCGTTGTAAGTGTGATAAAGCAATAGTATACACTATCAAAATAGCTCCATCCCTCAAATTTAGAAAATGCAGCTGCGCCTCCAGCCATTGTAAGTGAACTTAATGTAGTTACCACAAATATTAAGTCTACTTCAGTTGCTGAAGTTTCTTTACAGTTTAAAGATTCCTTTACCGAACGAATTACAACACTGAAAAATTAAAAATACGCATTGAATCAATTTTAATGAGGTATATTATTTGGAGAAAATCGTTTGCGACACTACTGCCAATTGTGACGGAAGTCAGAACTGAAATTTACTTAACTAAATTTAAAAGAGACATGAGTGTATCATAGCTGTATTTTTCTACAGAGTGTAGAAGTGTAAAGAAGAATCATCTCTGTATATAAAAATTGTCCGTCTTGTCGTAGCCATTCCTTGATTAGGTAACCTATGGAACGTCTTGATATGGGAATGACAAGCTAAAATGACAGCGGTGTTTGAAACGACCTCTCTCGTGTCAACGAGTCCTCTGCTGCATTCCTTTTAAGACCAGAGTGACCCGGTATCCAAATCAGTCTGAGAGTATTATTCAGTAGCCGGAGTAATAGTAATGTTAATGTATTAGAGAAAGATGTAAAAAGTAATTGGCTCTCGCTATATTCAAACATAGTAATTCCTATTTGCTGTTTTGTGATCAGACTTTGATTCCCTAAATACAACTATACTATCGCCACTCGTGACAAAAGTTTGAACTGATTATGTAGTCTTACCTGCTTAATCTATTTACACGTTCACCAATACTTTGAAACATAACCAATCCTAATGGTATACCAACCATTGCATATACCATTGTAAATAATTTACCACCAATGGTACTGGGAGTTGAATGGCCATAGCCAATTGTTGTGAGAACAGTTGTTGCATAATAAAAAGCACCAGTAAATTTCCATTGTTGACCTGCTTTATGAGGCTCAGTTTTTAATACAATTGTTTCCATGATACGATAATCTTCAGCGCTGATATTATATTTTCGAATTACTTTTGATTCGATAGCTATGATTTGAAACAAAATAATATTATTTGTTGTGTGAAAATTAAGGATCTAGAAGTCAAATGCTAGGATACCACCTCAAAGATCCGGAAAATTGAGAAATAAACTAGAAATTCGAAAGATAGTGTAATTAATCGAATTATGCAGCCTAATTATAATAGTGTTCGATATTTTTTATGTTTTGTGTACTCATTTTTTACTTAATACCTTAATTAAATATTAAAATAAATACGCTCCAAGTAATTTTAAATAAAAGCTGCTCCGAATTGTCGAATTTACCTGAATATGAAACAAATAAACAACAAAAATTCTTTTTCCTAAACTCTGGATAATTTATGCTGATATCGGAAATCGGGTGAGGCCACACGATTTCGGGAGTCTCCCAACCAAATCTGGAGAGGTGGCAACCCTAGCAAATGCTAAAAACGGCTATACTGGTTAAAGGTGCAAATATCTATTTGTGACTGTGATGAAATTGCACTAATTTTGCTATGCTCGATTCGAATTCCAAGCCTGTAGTTCTTATGAGGCTGAATGTATTTCCCCTCTGCCGTACTATCATATTTCATACAGCTTAACATAGTTACTGAATTATTACATAAAATTTAAATAATCGAATCTCGAAATCTACCACGTTTATCACAATGGTTAGAGAAATCGAGTGTACTAGCCAGTTACTCGCCGTTTTCTTGATCTAATTGAGAAGGAGGTAATTGAACATTCAACCCTCTTTAAGTTGAGCCAAAAAGACGACTAGAAATGTTTGGGAATAAAATTTTACTCTCACAATCAAGTGTTTAAAAATGCATAAATATGGCTAAATTAACCTTGTAAAGCGTCTTTATGTTTTTTCTCCGTATCACTTTCAAGCGCATCAAAAACAGCTGCTCCAATTAATAAATATGTGAATGTGCACACAATCAGGGATAGCGTGCGAACGTTTTGCTTCTTCATTCTTTAGCGGGCCTCATAATGGCGCCCGCTGTTGCGCGGTCCGCTACCTTTCGGCCTGAAGAATGCCTCTTGCATGTTCCATATACATGGTACCTGTAAATCAAAATATACAAAATTAAATACGGCCAATATTCAAAGGACTAATAACAATATTGTCTTTCTTTCTTATCTAATTAAAGTTTTTCTTATACTTTACAATAGAGTATAACAAATTGCCTACAAAAAAAACTAACTACAAATGTCCCATTTCTTAATTTAAATAAAGTTTTTCTATAACCACATATTTTGCAGTAACGTATACCAAACTTCTTATATACTGCAAGAAACTGACAACAAAAAACATTTTCGGTTCAATTAAAATTTTCTTAAAACTATATAACTTACAACAAAGTATAACAAGTTGCCTATGAAGTAAAAATATAATAATGCTTTAATTGTTTAATTTTAATAACAGAATTGGTCGAAATGATATTTTTTATTAAAATTCTTTTGAATAACAAAGGAAATCATAATTTATAATATCGAATTATACAAAAGCTATAAATATATCCCCATTTATCGGTGATTTAAGACATTTACAATAGGTTATCTAAAAATATACTTCTACTGAAATTCTATTTCAATTTTTATGTTTATTTTAATAATTGGAACATCAATTGAAATAATAATACAAAAAAAAACTAAGAAAAATTTACTGAATTACCTAAATAATAAATCAAAAAATTATTTTACTTTACTACAACAAAAAATTTAATTAATAAGCAAAATTTTTAAATAATTTACCTACATTTTTAAA
Source organism: Chrysoperla carnea (assembly GCF_905475395.1). NCBI lineage: Eukaryota > Metazoa > Arthropoda > Insecta > Neuroptera > Chrysopidae > Chrysoperla > Chrysoperla carnea. Next base: position 25,833,596 of record NC_058340.1, on the reverse strand, counting down.
ATACAATTTGGATAATTTCAAATAATTCTAAATATAACAAAATAATTACAAATTTACAGATTACTCTCATTAGCAAAAAAATTATTAAGTACTTACTGCAGCAAAATTACAATGTGGTAAAGCACAGAGCTTTACCGCAGACCAAATAAATAGAATAATTAAAAATATTAAATTAAATAATTTTGATGTTGTTTTTTTCCGTCTTTTTTATTTTTTTAAATTAAAAAAATAAAATAAAATAATTAAAATAAAAAAACTTTAAAAAAATAAATTTTTTTAATTGAAAAAACTTGATATTATGGCACTCCGTACGGTTTATTAATATATTTCAGTACCATGATTATGAATAGTTAACATAAATTTTGAGTAAAATTTTTTTTCGTTTTGTTAGTATATACGATTTTGCTCCAAAACTATTTCAAATATCTTATATTATACATCTCTCTGCTGCAAGTTATTAACACGCTGTCTTATCGACGATCGATAACGACGTCGCAGTGACGTCATACTATATTTTATACGCTAACGTTGGTGAATTGTTAAGTAAGCAATCGTCAATGTATAATTTTTATTTGGTGTCATTTTGTTAGATGGCGTTAATAAATATTTTTATTATTAAAATTATGCGTGTTAAGGAAAAATTTATTAGCGCTTTCAAAATTATATTAAATGTTTATATACAATCTTTGGGAGCATCAGATGGAGGAAAGACCTACACAGATATTGCTAAACAAAGTCTGCAGGAACAATTATTCTTCCCATTCCTATCCTTTAAATTTAAAACAATATAATAATAAAAAAATTATTTAAAAAATCAAAATCGACTGAGTTAAATTAAATAAAGTAAAAAAATTAAAATATTAACTAAAATTAAAAAAATAAATAAATAAATTCAGCAGTTTACATAGCGACTTTAAAAGTCGGGACTCATTATTGGGAAGATTCCAGTCGGTGTAGATTTTAATGGATCCCAACTATTAAAGTCGCTATGTAAACTGCTCGACTTGTTTTTTCCTTTTCAGTTTATACTTAACTCAGTGTGGCTTTTTTATTTTTGAAATAATTTTTTTTATTTTACCTTTTTTAGTTTGGAATTTTGGAATACCTATTCAACGAGACCCCACTTACCATAGTTTGTCGACTTTCATATCCAGCCTAGGTATGTATGTTTGTCTTTTGAGGGGCTATAAAGACCAAACGCGTGAAATGATTCTAATGATAACTCCTTAAAATACATTGAATAAAGAGAAAAAAGTGGAAATCAATATTATGGGGTATATACAATATATATTAAAACATTTTTTTTTTGTTATAAATAAATAAAAATCGTTATATATTTTAAATTTTGTTTTATTTTTTAAATTTTCTATCCTATTTTATCTTTCAGAACAAAATTATCTATTAAATAATTATTTAGTAAACGTAAGTATTAAGTTAACTTTATATATATCAGCCTGGTAGCAGTGTGGGTATAGCAAGTGCCTTTGAAACCAACGTACGCTGGTTCGTATCCTGGTGTTTTCAACATTTTTACTTTTAAATTAAATGAATTTTTCCTTATGTTAAAAATTTTCCCCTCTTTTTATAGTTTAAATTATCTATATAACCCGCCCTCTTGCTATAAATAACGTCAGTTATACATATGTCATAAATCACTATTCTGTCAGGGGGTGGGAATTTAAATAATCATAAATATATCTCACTCTTTATAATCATGTTTTCCTATTACAAAATATTTAAAAATATTAAAAATAGCTTGGCTATGCTAAAATTTGAAATTTTTAAATAGGAGAACATGTCATATAGTTTATCTCACTCATATTCTCCTATTACAAAGTATTAAAATTTGTATTTATAAAATTTAAAAATCATTCGTTAAGACTAAAACTTATCTTATATATTTTATTTATCCCAGTTTTTTATAACATATTCGCCTATTACAAAATATTAAAAAACTTATTTTGCTTGATTTTTTGTTGTACATGCTAAAATTTATTCTTGTTAAGCTCCGCGATCTTAGCACCTCATGTGCGGAATTTCGATTGACCAATTATACCATCTGAAAGGTCAGAAATTGGTCATAAAAAATCAGTTGGTCTCATTAATTGGTCAGCATCAGAAAATTTTTTATTAAAGATTAAAGTTTTTCAAGGTCAATTAATAAGTTTAGCACCTCATTCGCAGAAAAAATAAAAAACTCCACCTATGCGCGATCGGGAAGCATTCGCTGATAATTGGTCAGCTAATATAAATAATTGGTCAGTTTAATTTAATATTAAAAAAAATTAAAAAAGTTGTCTCTGTCGTAAGGCGCATGCTTTGAGCCGGATGGTTTTATCAGGGCAGTGAGTACTTACGCACAGCTCTTCACTATAAACCAGACAGAGTAGGGGAAATATTTTTTTTATAATTTTTTTTTTTTTTTTTTAAATATAATTTAAAAAAAAAAAAAATGGATAAAATTTTTACTTTTAAAAAAATGAATTTTTCCTTTTATTTAAATTTTTCACTCTTTTTATACCATGTATATATGAAATATACATAGTATATTAAGTTTAGTCCCAAGTTTGTAACGCTTAAAAATAATGATGTTAGTATAAAAATTTTGTCATAGGTGTTCATAAAATCACCTAATTAGTCCATTTCCGGTTGTCCGTCCGTCCATCCGTCCGTCTGTGGACACGATAACTCAAAAACGAAAAAAGATATCGAGCTGAAATTTTGACAGCGTACTCAGGACGTAAAAAGTGAGGTCAAGTTCGTAAATGAGCATCATAGGTGAATTGGGTCTTGGGTCCGTAGGACCCATCTTGTAAACCGTTAGAGATAGAACAAAAGTTTAAATGTAAAATTTTTTTTCATAAACATCACTGTTTACTCGTGAGGGCGCCAATTAGGCGGAAATTTTATAATAGGTACTATACTTGATTATCAGTTATGTATGTGTCACATGTTTGTATGTGTAATGTGATAAATAAATCAACACTGACTATGCATGATATTTCAACAATTAACTCAGTCAATTGTTTGTTTTCACTTGTATTATATATATTTGTACATATAATAAAAAATTTGAATGAATAATAATAATGGTTATTTTATATAGTAAAAAATCAATTTTCGGGATAACGTTTTCAAATTAATATAAATAAATAAATATCGTTATATATTTTAAATTTTGTTTTATTTTATTCTATCCCATTTTTCCTTTCAGAACAAAATTATTAATTAACTAATTAATTTTTTTTTAGTAAAGGTACAAACAAATTCTTATAAAATATAGGTGAGATAAAGAAGTTGGATTGTAAATACGTAATATTCTTTTTGGATTTTCATTTTATTTTTGTGTGGTATTTGGTTTGTAAAAAAAAAGTTGATGCAAAAAAATTTTTTTAAGATGAAATTAATTATATGGAATTATGTGCAAGTAATTCGTAAATAGTTTTTATGTATTTTGATTTCATTTAAATAAAGTTGAAAACTCAAACCCTGTTTTTATTTTATTTTTCCCCATCTCTCTGTAGCTATACAATATTATTTCAGTTAAAAATAGGTAAGTATTTCGAACTTCACGATATTTAAGTATTTCAAACTTCGTTTGCCATTTTTTTTGTAATAATACTACTCAAAATTTTCCGAAAATGAGTTTTACTTTTTGTTATAATTTAAGAAAGTCGAAAATATGAATATAATTATTTATTAATACGAATAACAGAGCCCTAATGGTATAATGGTTAGCGTATCTGACTTCGAATAAATAGTCCCTTGGTTCGAAACTAGGTGAGGACATATATTAAAAAAAAGTTCATTAAATCTTTTAAGCAAAATCTGATTTTTATTTTCATTTTTTTTCAAATTTCCACCACAGCATGTTTGCCTAGTAAATGATGAAAAAATTAGTTTTTTTTCGTTCAAAAACTTCAATTTTTTTCACATTTCTACTAGGAGAACATCAAGGACGGACGGAATAAGTAGTACCTGATAGCAAGGTAATTGTTGTCACCTCGTAAGTCAGAAAGTTAGTGGTCTGCACACCCGTGTTTGGTGAGTGTGACCTCTAGTGGACAGACCAATAACTTTCTGCCAAAATAAAATTTTAGACTTTCGGGGTGAAAACACTTACTCACCTTTCTCCTTATCAGGAACTACTAATTCCCACTTATGTTCTCCTAGTACAAATGTTGAAAAAATTGAAAATTTTTTCGAAATTATATTAATTATTTTTTGAATATAAAATTAAACTGACCAATTATTTATATTAGCTTATTAGCTGACCAATTATCAGCGAATGCTTCCCGATCACGCATAGGTGGAGTTTTTTATTTTTTCTGCGAATGAGGTGCTAAACTTATTAATTGACCTTGAAAAACTTCAATCTTTAATAAAAAATTTTCTGATGCTGACCAATTAATGAGACCAACTGACCTTTTATGACCAATTTCTGACCTTTCAGATGGTATAATTGGTCAATCGAAATTCCGCACATGAGGTGCTAAGATCGCGGAGCAATGAAATTTTATAAGATTTTGTAACAGGAGAACATGTTAATTCACAAAAAATAATTATGTTAGTCTGACCCACTTTCCTACTAATGTCATAAATCACTCTTCTGTCAGGGGGTGGGTATTACAATAACATAAAATATACCTCCCTCTCTTAGTTATTTGTCGCTTTTGATTCTCATAATAATTATCTAAAAAAAATTATCTCGTATAATAACTTATTTAATTATTAACCGGGACCTTGCTAGATACGAACCGAGGTACTCTATATCCGCAGGCGACTAAGCTAGCCACTACTCCACCTTTGACATAGTATACATGTCAATAATGTAATATAAATACCTTTTACTCACCTTTTTTTAATATTCTTGTTTTCTTAAACTTAGTATTTATTTTTCTTTTACTGACCTTTTACACCCATCATGTGTTTCTTTTTACTCACCTTTTCAAATAAACTTACCTATAAATGAATAATTGTAGTAATATTTTGTTTAAAATGTAGATTCTGTTTGATATTCCTGAAATCGATGTAAAGTATAAAAGATAAAGGTATAGGTATAGGTATAATATTGAATTATAATAATTAAACCAGAAAAACTGATAAAAACGATATTTTATTATATAATTTGTACATATTTCACCTAAAATAAAAATGAATAATAATGGTTATTTTATACAGTATAAAATCATTGTTCGGGATAACATTATCATTTTTCTAAATTTTTAACAATTCTATTAAAAGGTGGCCACGGACTTCTGGAACATACTATATACAAATCAGAGTATAAAAATAAAAATTCGAAAATCAGGAAGCAATTTGTGTAGCCTCCCTAAGGGTCAAACTTACATGTGAATGCGACACACGTAAATGGATTGCAACTATCGTAGACCATTTGTTATAATTTTATTTACACCAAACTTTATTGCATATTAGTCTAGTCGACAAGTTCAAATTTTATGAAGTATAAAAAAAAATGATCGTAAAAATACGTAATTGATAGCTCGTTGAATTCGGAATGATGTCTAAAAAAATGTATCGCAAGCATTTTTCAGCACATAAAAAATTTCAAAAGTTATAAATAAACAAATATAGAAGGAAAGAAAAATATTTTATGATGTTTTTCGCCATTTCATAAAATATGACTTCCACTTCCTTAAGAATTTTCTTTTAAAATTACTTAATTATATTAATATTTTATGAAATATTTTTAAATTTTTTATCTGCTGAAAAACGCTTCCGATACATTTTTCTTGGCATCATATTTACTATATTTCACCAATTTGATCTTGTTGACTAGACTATATGTATATAGTAGAGGTAATACCTATGTTTTATTTTCCAGAATATTATGTAGTCAGTACTCGAACTGAATGCGATAACTATAGTACACATGTTATTATTTATTTCTTTGAAAGCGAAACTTGATTTCGACTCTAGAGTATAAATATTTGACAGTAAAATAAATATAAATAAAAATTTATGGTTACCGATCTTTTGGAAAAAATATTTTATATATTATTTCTCTGGTCGGTTCTTTCCTGTTCCACGATTTACTCTTCATTTTCAAGCTTATCATGCTGGCTAATGGCGAAAAATGGACTCAAGATCTAAAAATGTACCGCTTAGAAAAAACAGGCTGGAGAAATAATATTAAGACTGAATTTTATTCATTATATAATTTTTATATCAAATCTGTAATAAAATTGTATATCAATAAAGAGAAAGTAAATTTTTGTCTTATTTATATATTATTTCTCTACCCGTTTTTAGCTACGGATACCGCATTGCAGAATTCTGTACGGGTCGAGTTAGTAATGTTATACTTTATCTTTGGTTTTTAATAAAAAAAATTCAATAAAGTTTGAACATGTATGTATCAAGAGCGAAAATTCCGCATATAAACCAAAAAGGTATAGAAAACAATTTTATACTAAATATATTGCAATAAAGTATAGCAAGTTGCATAAACCACAAAAAAGCAATGATGTTTTTTGTTCCGTTTGAAAAGTAATTTAATGGGGAGTGCTTTAGGAAATAGAAATTTGGTTTTACAGGATTTTATCAAACTTGGATCTGTTTTCGAAAACCCTGTATATGTATTTTTTTGTCATGAGTACATATTATTTCATATTAATTATCATTTCAATTATTCAAAAACCAATTTTAAACTTCATTAAAAAATAGTAACATATTTTTTAATGGATATTTTTTTACCACAAAAAATTAATTGGAACATTTGGATTATTATCGCAATATTTTGTAAACGGTTTAAAAATTTATTTCAAATATGAGTTTCATTTTTGCTTGCTTATAGATTTCAGAAAAGGGAAAAGTATTAAATCGCCATATTTCCAAATCTTCCCTTAATATTCAATTTTTGTTGACATCTCAAAAACTACAGATAGAATAATTTTAAGCAAACATTGACGATCAAACGAAAAACAGTATAGAAAGATTAAAAAAAGTTTTTCAACGGGTTTTATTTTCGTTAAATTATAACATCTTATCTTCAAGTCGATTTTGAATAATTTATTTCCAATGCCTACCCCTTTTACAAAAAATGATCAGCATCACCGTCCTATTTTTAAACTATACAATCTATAAATAGTAAGTCCAACGTTTTATTTTTACCAAATAATGTTTAATAATATCAATAAAAATGTATTAAAAATAGAACATTTATAGATTGTTATCACAAACCCTACCTATACAATGCTTCTATTAAATAATTATACACTCAAAGACAAAATTATTCGCCTAACATACATTTCCAAATTGTGATATTGGATAGAGGCTCTAACTTCGTTAATGGCCGCATTGAGAAGAGAAAAAAAATATAGGTTAAAAAAAAGCTTGAAATATCTAGTTTTGAAATCTCAAAATATTTTGATTTTTCAAAATTATCCACGGAGTTTAAAAAAACTCCTCAAAAATATCGAGAGCCACACTTAAAGAGGATTGATTGAAGTTGCTAAAGTCACACTCATTGATTATTAAAAAAGATGTCTTTTTATTCAATAACTTATATCAAACGCCGAGCGTAATACCTAAAATACCGTGATACTTGATTTTATTTTCATCTCGATACGACCATTACTAAGTTACTGCCTAGAAAGTAAGAAAGTATTGGATGGGCGGTTAATTTTGTAGTTGAGTGTATTATACAGGGTTGCCCCAATAACATAATGTCAGATTCTTCATAGAGCATCGGAACTGCAAAACTTGAAAAAATGTTAATTAACCATCCCTGAACAATATCCCAAAAATTAATTAATCTTCGATTTTTTTCTATCTGAAACTACAGCTGTCCTCTGTATTATACTAGTCAACAGTTACTCTATGAACAATGAATAAGAATCATTGTCCTCTCTTCGAATCTAACAACTTTGCTTTGGTTATTTTTCTTAAAAGTATCTATACTTAATTTTTTTAAATCAGAAGGAGCTCTCCTACTTTTCGAATTCCCTGTGTATATACTATCGTGACATCAATTCAAATAAAAATATTTACGTCACATTTGAACATCCTCGGTTGTACGAAAATTAGGTACGTGTCGTCACAATAAATACTTTAAATTACGTCATACCAATAAAATCCCCAATCATTTGTATATAATATGGTGTACCTATATATATATATGTATGTGGGGTTTTCTAAAGCATGAATTATTTATTTAAATACGTTCTACTCACCTATTTAAACATTTAACAATAGAGGTGACGTCATTAGAATATTTAATAAGGGTAGTTAGTAGTTTAGTTTAGTTTAGTACTATTTCTTTTTTTATTATATCTAATGAGATGATAATACACAAACGTATCATTCATTATTATTTTCCAGAATTTAATTTTTAGGGTCCCGTATCCAAAGGTGATGCCCATTCAACTATTCATCTTATTCATTTCAAATATTGATACGTATAGCAATGCTCAGGCCAATACCTGAACTTCCTTACTCTCTTACCTAGTAAAGGGGTTCGAGGAAAGAATCCCGCATTTAATTTCTTCCAACCTTACCAAGGCTGGTTTGTCTTGCTTTAACCCATCTATCCTTTTTGACCCGTCTTCTTTAAGAATGCGCGAAAAATATTACTAATATAGAAGTCTAGGAAAACCTAATTGCAAGCCTTAATTTTTCGACCTCCAATAAGTTTCTTTAGTTTAATTAGAACTAAGTTGCAAAACCCCAAGTAAATTTCTCAACTTATTTCTATTGAACTTCTTTACGAGAGTTCCCGAAACTCTAAGCTAGTTTATATATTGTTACGGAGCCCAATTGTTACAGGAGATAAATTCGCGCTTAATTAGTTTATAAGTTATATAAAATAAAACTTTAATTAAATGGTTTGATTAGTTTTACGTATTAAATAAACTTAACAGTAGCGTAACCACGTAACTACCATAGAGCAAACAAAATGCAATAAGAACGCTTAAAAAATTTGAGCGCAATAATCTTCTATCAAATGGGCTGATTCTCAATGGGGACAGACAGATTTGTAGAAAAGTAAAAAAAATAAAATAAAATTCATATTTCTTTGACTGTTATTAAATTTTATTAATCGCATTAGAAAATTTTCAAAAGTTACAATATTAAAAAGTTTCCAGAAGTTAGTAATTTTATTCTTGAAAGATTAAATAAATCAACAAAACTTAAAAAAAAAAAATACACACAAAAATCTTCAATAATGTTGAGTTTTATAATACATAATCACAATTTTCAATATTTTCGAATCAAATATCGAAGTTTACGAATATGTCGATTATATTCCGATTATTAAAAAATATATAATATTTGTAGATATAATCATTTTTTTCCAAATTTATCACAAATCTTAAGTTTTTTCCGTAGACATTACAGTACATGGACTGACAATTGAAATAATTCCGTGGTCAATCATAGGAGATTGTACTAACGTCAAAACGAACCTATTCGACTCCTCCGAACAAGCCCCATTCGTTTTAGCTGGTTTCAGCATATGTGTGGGCAATTTAGAAGGATTGTTTTTTTTTTCAGTGCGTATATGCATTTCAATGCATTTTTCAGTGCAGATATATATGTAAAAAAAGGGAAAGAATTAATTATTTTCAAAAAGATTTATAAATTTTTTTTATTTTTTTACACTTATTTTTACAAATTGTTATTATTTTTTTCTAATTTTCTTTTAAAATATTTTGATTGAAAAACGGGCCAACTATCTTATTATCCTAATAAAAAAAAATGCCTACATGGTTGTTTCATAAAAATATGAATGTAAATCAGCTTAACATCATTCCAATAATACCATCTGCATAAAACTTAAAGGCCAAACAGTCTTTTAAAAATTTAATCTTTTTTCAAAAATATCATTACGACTAAATATTACCACACTTAAATAGAAAAATAGTTTTAAATTTTCGAATATTCTTGATTATATTTAACCCTTCAGAATGGTTGCATACAGAAATCCACTCATACTTATTTTAAAACGATTTTTCTCCAAAATTTTCAATTAAAAGATTATTAACAGCTGTGAGAGTATTTCTCATCACTTCAGTAAAGTCGGTTAGAAAAAAGCAATTCGGATGGCTCCGTAGATACACTATGTTTTCAATGACAGATAACAGATAAATAAAATGTGATAAGTAATCATTATAATAAGATATTTAATAAGTGACACTATCTACCAAGAACATTTAATAAATAAGTAAATTTGAATGAATTAATGTATTTTTACATGTAAACATATGCAATCTAAAAACATATTGTAAACGCTTGCGCAATAGCTTGAGATTTTGCCTCATCACAAGAGTAATTATTGTGGTACGGAAAACGAACAATCTGAAGGATTAAAACAGACAAATAATGACATAAAAATATTGGCTTGTATACTATTTATTTATAGTTTTAAAATAATTCGCTTTTTATATAAGAATACGGCGATTGCAACCCATAAAAATGTACCCCATAAATTCATGAAAACAAATTCACGATGAGTATAATATTTTGGTGACCATGCCCATGGAAACATGTTCTTAGTTAATACGTGTCCAATATAAATGAAAATCGAATTCATTCCAGGATAAAATAGTGGACGACCACCCCAATGTTTTGTAATATCAACCAGAATATAGATAATGGTTAAACCACAGAAAGCTAATCCAGATGTAACCAGCACATATGATAGAGACCATAAATTCTTGTTGATTGGAATTGGTCCTTTATTTTCTGAGAAACTACATAACCATCCACCAAGAAGTCCCTGTAAAATGAAATAAATATATTGTAGACTAATCAATCAAGACTTGTTGAAGAAAGTTTATTGAAATAAATAATGAAAACATGAAACTTAAATTATCCTCTGATTTATAGCATGTTTAACCGAAATGGAAAAATGACTTTTTCCTTAATGACAAGTTTTGATGAGAGATTTCTAACCTGACACTTGTCTTGTTGTCCAACAAGCAACAAGAATTTGTTTGTTTCTTTTTTTTTTTTTTTTCAAAAAATCAAATAAACTAAAAAGAAGTAATAATAACTTACCGTGAAAATGCCCCAAGCCAGCAAGCGAACTATACGAGCCTTTGGTGTGTTGTAAGTTAACATTATTCGACCAGCCTGAACTCCCAAATATACACAAAGAATGCATGTCAAGGTTCCCAATAAACCTAGATATTAAAATTGATAAAAAATCCACACATTTTATAAACAAAATTTGTGTATATCTACCTTCAGGATCGTAAGGCACATCAGTTTCGTATATTTTCTTGAAAGTAGGACGCAAATACAAATGATTTGGACCAAACACTAAACGATCAATATATCCAGCTGCACCGCCCGTACAATTTGAATATTCGCCGTAATGATGTAAACCACCTGGCCATAAATATCCAGTTGGACACCCAGGTACGGACATTAAGAATGTAATACATGTATGTGTAAGTACTACGGCAGTTACAACGAACCATTGTCGCCAAGACTCAATAATATCCGAAAACATGTATAATCGAGAATTCTGAAAACAGAAACACTTTCAATTCAATGAGAATCATGTAGTTAATAATAATATTAATTATAATAATAATACATAAGAGTTGTTCGAAAACGCGACGTCTTCGGGTAAGAGATGCAAGTTTAAGCAGATGACACTAAGATTCTGATTCAGTCTGACTGTGTTATTCAGTGTCAGGCGATTCATTTCCTCGAAACATTCATAAGCTCTCTTTGATTGGAATTCTGACGCCTCAAGGGCAAACGTTAATTAAGTAAACAGCAAATAATTTCTGTTAAAAAAAGCTGAAATTTAAAAGGCACATGGACGGAAACATAACTAAATCCACTACACCAAATAATTAGAGCCTAAAAAGAACCTGTTTGCTTTTCTACGCGAAGTCTAGGCTCCGCTCGACTTATGTACAATGTGAATTTCCAAACTTCCGTCCTGAACTTTTAAATGTCAACACATTACTCTTATTTTCATACTAACAAACTAAAGTGCTTCTTTTTTAGAATTTACATTTTAACAATAACAAATTGAAAACGGGAAATTTTTTATTAGCAAATATCTACCTCAAGCGATGCATGAAGTTGCATAAACATAATTTCTAAAATTGCCACAAAAAATCCAGACACTGCAAGACGTTGTAATACACCAGGTATACGAAGATTTTCAATACTATGTGGATCCCTGGAACTTTGTGATGATTCTGTACCCCAATGATCTAACAATAATGTATTGCTACGCTCAATTTCTCGTTCACCACTATGTTGCGAATAAGATGAGACAGTATTTAATGAGATTCCAATAATAATTAGTGATATAGCTCGAACAAACGCATGACGCCATAATTTTCGTCTTGATACACCGGCACGTAAAGATGAACGTACGGATAGTGCTGTACTTACGCCCATAATCCATGCGAACCTAGAAAAAAACATCGAATAAATTATTAGAATATTAATTTAGAATATTTTGGAGTTTATAGATTCTTTGGTAAATCTTTTTCTTTTGAAATCCACACAGAGAAGAGGTGCGACAGCTCGACAAACAAGTTAAAAAATATCCCTCAAAGAACGTGTGACTTATCTTTAAAGGGATTGTATATGAAACGTACCATGGAAATACTACATCTGCAACGGTTAAACCATTCCAAACTGAATGTTTGAAAAACGAATATTGTCCGCCGCCATAATTAACAAAAATCATAAGTACAATAGTAAAGCCTCTAAATACATCCAAAGATTTAATTCGCCCGGAACCAGGACGTTTTTTAATTTGTGGTGGTGTAGATGATGTTGATGCCACCGGCAAAGGACTTCCCAAATCCTAAAATAACAAAACATGTTAAATTTATTTAGGTAAATTTGGAATTTTGGAAAAATTAATAGTTACATTTTCTAATTCTGAAAATTTGGCAATTCTATGACGTAATGAAGATGTACAACCAGATCGATAAATACATTTGATTCCATACCAAATTGTACCGAATAATAGAAAAACTATAAATGCTCCGATAAGTGCTGAAAAAAAATAAAATAAAATAGTTCAAAATTATACACTCTTCGCAAAGAAAACAAACCCTAACTGGAGATGGATTAGATTCGAAAGAGTTAACAGAGATGATAATATAGCAAGGCACGGGATAAACTCTTGGGCAGAAAAGTCGATACCCTAGGGCAGAGGGATGCGACACAATATTGTAGACACGCCACCGATCACAAAGTTCAATAGAAAGTATTATACTACGAACGAACGCGCGTTAGTTTTTCATTATAGGTTACATCGTGGACTAGAATTGGCATTTTGAACCAAATCACAAATCCGTTAGTCAAAAAAGCGAACCAGAGCAAAAGGTAATAATAGGGGATATTCATGAAATTTAAATTTGGTTCAAATATTTTTCTTCCGTAACTTTAATGACTGGACATTTCAACTAAACCATTATTTTAGTAATTAATATCTTTTTAATTACTTAAAAATAATTAATAAAAGTACAAATTCAGTGTGGGCATTTAAAAATTTCTAAAACGGAAATTCAAATTTTTATACGAACGTGACATCAAAGTACGGGCTTGTCAAATTTGTTGACATACTGTATGATATTAATTACTTAAATTTTATATGATATTTCATTAAATTACTATTCTACGGCTTTTTATTAAAAAACTTAATAATAACGAATGTAAATTCTATGTTTTAAATTCATTTTTTTAAGTGTAAATTATACTTTGAACTTTAAAAAATTGACAGGTCACGTACTTATACGTCATCAACAGAGAGCGCCAAAAAACTGCGTTTAAATATCTCACAATTATAATTTATTTTAAATATTTGTTTACACTTAAATACAGCATTTTTAAGCAGTATTTATATTTTTTACGTTTTATAACGGTGTAAACAATGAATTACAAATATAAAAAAAAATACATGAATATTCCCTATTACATGTGCAATGAAAAACAGAAATAAACAAAATCTATCTCTAAATCTGCGCGTTTATTAATTAATTGTCAGTAAGCCAAATATATTTTACGGCACGTCTATGGCCTCATTAACCATTTCTTTAGAAAAAATGTCACGTTGATTCGACGTTTGTTCGACACGACTACATCTTTAAAGTTCGACAACCCCAAACAACAGAGTGGACTAAGGCTAAATTTTGGACATTTTTACAAAAATCTTTTGAAAAATTTGCGTATATTATATTATATAATTTAATTACACAATAAGGGGCCTAAATAAGGATGTATTTCCCCGGCTTTTTTCAAGTTAAATGACTCATAAAAAGAGACGCAATATATTTTCTACTTAAACAAATCACTCAAAATTCGTTAACAATAATAATAAATAAAAGAAAACTTTTCTTACGCAAAAATGCATTATCGGGTGCTTCTTTAATATATATACTAGAACAACTTCGATTTGATACATTCCAACCATAAATACCATTTTCTTCAAACTTATAAAATTCACTAACACAAAGAAAAATCACTTATAAATAATTCAAATACGATTGTCTTTCATAATGAAAACTTACTTGCACCATTGTAAATGTTGATTATCCTCGAAATCTAATTTGTATGCATAAGTTGTATTTATCAAAATGGATGTATTACCAAAAGGTTCAACCTCAGCTAAGGGTTTTGTATCACACTAAAAGGAATTTATTTTTGTAAATAGGAAATATTTAACATAGTTTAAAAAAATCTTATATTACCAAAAAACATTCAGCGGATTGACCATGTATAAAAAGATTTTCCGGGCTGGTTGATACTATATCCAAACATGCTTCATCATATATTAATGGAACAGACTTATTAATACACTTTTGTCGTGACATTTTTGCAATTTTTTTTTATATTTCGTTTAGAACATACTGCTTGGAATTTTTTCTGCTTTAATGTATAAAAATAAATAACAATGACACAAATTTTAATCAAATCAAACACAATACATAAAGGACAAACAACACAACTTGGCTTTCAGATAACTAAAATGAATTTTATAAAATTACTGTCACTTTCTGTCATATGAGTAAACAAAGTAAGTATTATAGGCGATGGGAGATTATTAGACAGAGATAACTAGTATGTAAATAATAAAAATAAAAACTGCAATATATGACTGCAATCGAACAAAGGTGTTGGGTGGGTATTTCAAGTAGTATTTCAGGAATTGCATTTAATAGAGGTATTTCGTATTTAAGACGTGTTTAATTAAAAAGTGATAATATGCAAAATTATCCGTTTTATTCCCCTTTTGCGTTTAATTTTTTTTTTCATTTGTCTCGATAACAAAATCGCAATACATAGCAGTGGCGTAGCAATAATACAATTTTTAGGAAAGAGATCACCTCGTTCTAAATTACTAAGCGCTGTATAATAATTCTGTAATCTAAGACTCTGATCTTGTCGCAACTAGCATCAATTGTCGGAAACTATAGATTTAAGAATCTTTTTTTTTATTCAAAAATTGGGTCTAATCTAAACTAAAATAAAATTAATAAATGGGGCCTGATTATGTATATATTTCAGACAATTTAGATTTCCGACCAAAATCCGATTCAAGTTCTAGGGAAGACTAACCCATACTCCATTTATCAAACATTTTTTATTGATAAAAACGTCGATCAAATTTGAATTAAAAAAAAATTAATTCGTTCTATTTCGAAATAAGCGTGATTGGAATTTATCTAAGCAGGATAGAAATGTTTTTTAAAGGGATACTAACAATTCCTGTGAATTGTTTCATGATTGTGGCTCATTTTTGGGCTAAATATCGATTAAATTGTTTTATAACGTAACTATTTTACACCACTCTCTACTACATAGACTAAAACTCGCGACTTTGGTTGTATTCGTTTTGGGTTCTCAAGGCGCCCTTTTGTGGTTCTCTTTTTGGCATACATTACATTTATGAACATGTTGTGTATTGTATGAAATCGACTGTAACTGCACTCTTTGTGAGCACTCTCAAAATAAACACTAAGCACGCGAGTAAGCTTAAAGCGTGGGCGCTCCAAAACGAATAGATCCAACATTTTCATCGTATGCACTCGGAATATAAAGGTCACATTAAATTTAATACATTTAAATTGAACGCCTCAAGCTTTTAATATGAACAAATTATTCATCTTTTATTAAACTAAAAGATTGTACATATATTATTTAAAAAGTATTTTTTACTCAAATTTTTGTATCTTTTGTAGTTAAAATTTTTATTTATTACGGCTATGGTTTAAAGTTTTACTTTTGTTGGTTTTAAAAAAACATTTCAGGTTTGGTGTCGCAATATGTTTGTCTTTAAAAAATATTTGCTTACCGTAGCCCGTTTGCAAAATATAAAATAAATTAAACATAAACATAGTTAATAATTAAACCGTGCAATATAATTTATAAAAAAAATATATTCTGAATGAATTTCCAAAATAAATTATTTTTTTTTAGAAGTTTGTTTTCAGTTACGCCACTGTCTTAAAGATATGAATACATGCAAAATATTTTCAAGTAGACATAAGAATGTAACATTTTTCGGGTAGATGAAAGTATTTTTGCAAATAATATTACATTTTTCGGGCTAGATGAACTTTTATTATTACAAGTTTATAAAATTTTTCACTCACTTCTTCAATAGGAAACAGAACCTAAGAATACACTGCAGTTTTTTCGAATACTTTATTGCATCACTATGAAGAGTCTAGTAAATTTTAACATTTATCGCAATCCTCAAAACAAACAATCAATTTTCACTTAGTAAAAATACAATATTAATTAACATGAACTTAGTATAATTTTAATAAAAGCCATACAAATAGTATTTCAATTGTTTAATTACATTATTTTGATGATTTAAGATTTGTTAAACCAATTGCTGATAATCTTTTAACATAAAATTAGTCACCACGATGACCCGAAACCTTGATATTGTGACAGAATTAGTCTCATATTTTATTTCTTAACCATATTTATTTATTCATAAAATTTAATTGGCTCGACGATAAGAATATTTTGGAAATTATCCTTATCGGAACTGATGGTAAAAAAAGCAGCCCGAAATTGATTTACATAATTAGTGTCGATTCCAAAATTTCTTGTTTATACCGCATTTTTATTGTGTTTAATTTTTTGTAACTCTAAAAAAGATTATTGTCTTTTCAATTTATTGAATCCTAAAAATCTGGAAAGCGACTGGCATACTAGTGTTACTCTGCAACTAATATAAAGGATTTTTCGAATCCAAACTCGGTGATTTTACGATAAATTATTGTTATAGGCCAATATTGCTCCTTTTGGTGAAAAGGAAGCCCAAATTTGAGTGCTATAATTGACACCGATTCAAAATATTACTGTATATTTACTTTATAATTTAAGCTAAAAAATCTTCATATCTTTCAAGAAACTGAACCCTAAAAATCTGGAAAACTGACACATAGCTACTATTTTCTCTGCGACTGTGCGGTTTTTTATTTTGATATTGTTTTTGACAAAAATTGCTTCTTGGCAAAAACCACGACTCGCCCCCTCCGATTTTCTTGAAATATAGTTAAGAACACTATCAAATTACCTTTCAAACAAAAACACATTCAAATCGGTTCACACGTTTAAGAGTTACGATACCACAAGACACACATAGCGGTCAAACATAATAACACTCCCCCTTTTGCGTCGGGGATTAAAATAAATTTAAGGTAGAAAAATTTCAGGAAAGATAATTAGAGTTTAGAAGTCGAAAGGAAGGTGAATAATTTTAAAGGTGTGAAATGCATTCGTTTAGTATAGCAATGGAAAGCCATTATTATGTTGATCTCAAAGCAACTGGCCATATTCATCAGAAATTGATTTTCTTACTCCCAAAAAATTAAATTGATTTTCAAAACGTGTTGTTTGATGGGATTGACATTTTGTTAAGCCAAATTCTAGCTCTAATTAAAAAAAATATTACAATTATTATTAATAAAATGTCAGCTTGGTGAAACATTACTTGTTCAAAAAAGTGATGACTCCAATTTTGGTTGTATAACGATTTAATCGTAAAGGCTTAAAATAAAATCAATGTGATATAATAATTTTAATATTTAATTTATTAAAAAGATTTTTGATACATTTAAACCATTCGTCTCAATAATTCATTAATTTTATCTTCTCGGTTACCGAAATCACCACCTTCAACATAATGATTTGTCTTCTTACGCCATCCTCCTGTTGGTGTGTTCAACTGTTTGCAAAAAAAAAAAAAAAAAAAAAAATTAAAATCACGCCTACCGAGACGTCCGAAGAAATGAGTTGATTAAAATAAAAAAGTTCAAAAAAACTAAAACCCCGATGACTACGCTCTAGAAAGTATGAAACAAGAAAATGTCATCTTGTCTGAAATTGTTTTAAGTAAAACCGTCATTACTGTCGAGGGATCTATACGATTAAAAGTTTTCTACTAACGATCCCCCGTCTGTAACGATGATTTTTCTTATCATAACAATTTGAAATAATAATGTATTTTCTTGTTTCATACTTTTTATACTTTCTCACGTCGCAGATCACTCTTGTTTCACAGATCACGTGTGCGGTGGAGCAAAAAAAAATAGTTTTAAATTATTTCAAATATTGTGACTTTTTAACAATTTTTTTCATAGTGTTTTTATTGTTAAAAATGTTTAATTTTTGAGTTACAGGCTCTGCTCGACTTATATTTTCATAAAAAATTATCAAAAAGCATTTCTGTTTTTCATGAAAAAGGTCTATTATCAGACTTTGAAATAAGATTTTAGATAAGTTATTTTAAACTGAATTAAAATTAATGATTTAGATAATTCGTGCATTTATTTCATTTTACTTAAAGAAAACCGTTCCAGACCATGTATTTCATCTGTGTAATTTCGGATACAATTTCAATCGGAATTTTTTCAATGACATTATCTTCATCGTAAATTATTAACGAATTAATAGACAACAAAATTTTTATACTAAGCTCTCACCACGATTAACAGAATCATTACACATAAAAATTAAATTTTTCGAAACTTACTTTGAATGGCCATAAAAAGTTTGATGCATATTTGAATTTTTTGCCAACGGTGAAAAGTTCATGAACCAAATCTTCAGTACAAATAATACCAGCTTTACCAAGTTTACTTTCAATAATTGTATTTGATGTAATTGGAATACGTTGTCCCTTAATTTTGGCAAAACCACGTTTGTAGATTAATTCACGGACTGATTTTAAATTTGGATAACCCCATGTTACATATGGTTCACAAATACGTAACATATTAATGGTAGCCTTGTTCAATTTAACAAATACACCATTGTTGATTTGTTTCAAACGGAATAATTGAAGTACTTTACGTACTTTTGGGGCTACTTGATTAATACTGAAACAAACAAATTTCTTCGATTAATACATACAAAGTTTTCGAAATGTTACAAAATTTTTTTTTAAATTTTGTTTATAGTCAAAAAATTTTATCACGAAAATTATTTGGCAAATTTTACAAAAAAAAAAAAACCCGAAACTAATTTGGTCCAACTAACTACATCAAAAACACGCTGACTCTCGATTAGGAACAAATTTTCTTGTTACAAGCGTAGCAGTCATGGATATAGGAATATTTTAAAAGGGATGGAGTATAACCAAGTGGGCGAGTCTCACTCAGGGGGAAGAGGCAGGGTATCATTGTGCCTACTTTTTATTGGCTGTTAACTAAACGCATGCTGAAAGTATGCTCAAAGCCTTCTTGAGCTTCAAAGCTCAAAGTGTTTTTGATTCGTTTGTAAGCATGGAAACATGTTTGACATATGGTTGACGTGTGTGGACAACATAAATAAATAATCTTATATTCAAAAGAAAAGTAAAATTTGTAAAGAAAAGTAAATACGTGAAGTATTTATGCTTGTTTTAAAACAATTTTTTCAACGATATAAGTAACCTAAACGCAACTATATTCTATTCAATTTAGTGAATATTCAATCTTCAATCCTAGTGTTACGATTATTATAAGTTAACTAATGAAATTCAAAAGAAGGCTTAAGAATGTTTCAAAAACACATCGATTAATTTTCAATACTAAATTTCAACGTATTATAAAATTTTTTAAATATGAAATTAATGTAAAAATTTATTTGGGGAAATTATTTCTTATTTATGTATTGAATTATGTACCCGTGAACCTAATTTTAATTTAAATAAGTGAAGTTTTATTTTTATTATTTTACGAATTATTTACGATATATTCTTTAGGTAATTAGTCGGTCAGATGAATATTAAAGGTGTATTCCTTCATCCAAGAGTAATTAATTAAAATTATTATATTTGTAATTAATTTCTAAATTGTATTTTTTTTTTTAAATACATTTTTTTCTTTAGGGTAAAAGATTTTACTTTAAATAGAAAGATTTTTTGCTCTGACCAATCTACAACACACGCAGAATTCGCTACCCATTTAAATTTTCCCGCAATTGCGGGTGCGAACAGCCCCAGCCAATCAAAAGCAGGCATATTGCTGGAGGCAATCTAAAACCATGGATATAGAAATATTTAAATCTAAAACACGAAATAATATCGTTCAATTTGAATTTCCCGAAAAAGAGAGCCATAGCCAATCAAAAGTAGGCACATTGCTTCCCCCCTGAGTGATACACCCCTATCGTCTAAAGCAGGACTTTAAACTACATTCCTACTACAATTACTAGATCCGTGGTAGCAGTACTAAAATGAATTTTTAAATCTTGAAAGTATGATTAAAATTGAATGGAAACTAACAAAACTTATGAATAAGAAAATAATTCGTCCGAATCTTCGAACAATAATCATTCGTTTATAAAACAAATAATCAAATTACGTTTTATATTTAAACATACTTTAAAAGTTTTATGCTTTTTTTAAAAAATACACAATTTTCGGGAAATTAGAGTAGATTTTACTAAGATCCGAGGACATTAAAAAATTTTGATTGACTTACCCACGAATACGAATAACAAAAGCTAATTTAGCTTCGCCTGGAATATAATAATTTCCTCTATTTTTAGCTTGACGAATTAATCTGATTTCGTCACGTTCTTTAATACGATATTCTTTAACATATTTCTCAGCACGTTTGAAGATTTGTTTACGTTTCTTGATATAGTTAGCACGTCGTTGTACAGTAAGTGTTACTTTGGCTGCACGTAACGCATCTCTTCGTTTACGATGTTTTAGAACCGATTCTGGAACTGCAGGTAATTTTTTCTTTGGGTCTGCAGGTGATTTTTTTGGCTCTGCAGGCTTTGCTGCTACCCTAAAACATAATTTATGTTACACATCATCTTCGGCACAATATTCCACATGTATCACTCATAACCAAACATATCTTGTTTTAAATTTAAATGAATTTACACAAAAATATTTATTAAAACAGAATTAGAAGATTGTTAAGAAAAAATAGAAATAAAAAATTATTTAACATTAAAACATTTGATAAGTGATATTTTAAGATAAATTTTATAAACAGCACTTACTTGTCCGCCATTGTTACAGTTGAAAAGAAAAGAACAAAATTCTACAACACTAAATATTACATTGACATGAACTGAGATCTTAGTTGCTAGTTTACAGTTTACCAACATAAAGGAAAAAGGGTACACTCAAAACACACTTCATGCATGCTTGATACTCCCAATATAATATAATAACAATTACAATCTAATTTTTTATTAGATTTTCTTTCTACTTATTCAGTGATTTCATATTTTTATATTTCAATAAAATTAGAATAATGCTGCTAGGGTCAATAAACCAACCACTACAATCTACAATCCTTCAGATTAATAAAATTTGTAAATTATTAATTTCATATGGTGCCAAAATATGATTGAATATTGAGAATGCTTTTATGTCTATCTATCGGTTTGTCGAGTTGCCAAGAAATTAAGTACCAAATGTGGCTGATACTTTCCCATTCCAACTAAACCTGAGTTATATTTTATATAAAAGTGCCTGAAAAATAAACAAAAAGCATATTCGGACACTATATATAGTGTATCCAACAATTATCTAACGTTAACGCTATCTTTAGTGAATTTTTTTAAAAAAAGCTCCAAGAATGTCAGGTAAAAAAACAAAATAAAGTATTTTTACGTAGATTACGTATAGCTGTTGTCGAAGCTGGTGAAATGTTAATAGTTTTCCCCTGTGATTGCGTTCATTCACTAATCCTTAGAAAATGTGAGAAAAACTCAAAAAAACTTAGATAATATTATGTTCACGTTAATCGTCTACTCCAAATAATTTTAACGTGAGACTCACGCTAAATACACTAGAGTGTTCGAATAACCTTACCCAAAAATAAAAACGTAACATATGCTTCAATATGGTATTTTCGTAATAATGAAGTAAAATTCATAGTATATTATATTTGAAGTAATAGGATAGTGTAGCTTGACATTTAAACAGTATCGCCAAAATTATAAATAAATATTTTAAATTTTCAAAATATTTTCAATATCAACATGGTAAATAATAATAATTTTTTAAGATACAATTTAAAACTACAATTAAAAAATAAAAAATATGGAAGTGATTTAGAAAGTAAGCCTGAATTCGTTAAATTATTTGAGCTATTAAGAAGAACAATTTTATATGGAGAATCAAATTCATTATTACTTGTTGGCCCACCAGGAAGCGGGAAAACTTTTGTATGTGGATTTTTTAATCTGTTTCGATTTAAAATATTGATTTTAGAAAATAGTTATTGATTTAATGATTTTTGTTTTTGTAGATGGTTGAAAAAGTTTTAGATGAATTATATAATACAAAAGAAACATTGCAATTATTCTCGTTAGTACGATTAAACGGATTAATACATACCGATGATAAAATCGCATTGAAAACAATCATAAAACAATTAATTCTAGAAAATGAAATTGAAGATTGTAGTAATAAAAGTTTTGCGGAAAACTTAAATCTTATTTTAGAATGTTTTAAAAATAAGAATAGTAAAAGTATTATTTTTATTTTGGATGAATTTGAACTGTTCTGTTCGCATCATAATCAAACATTATTGTACAATTTGTTCGATGTTGCTCAAAGTCCAATTTTTGTTTTAGGTAAGTTTTAAAAAATTGATTTAATGACTATTTTCTCTTTCTCAATAACATGACACGGATCTCTAAAAAAATAATTCAAATTAACAGCATTATTAAAAATAGTCATGAAATCACCCTAGAAATATCTTTCGAATTTCTCACATACATTTTGAAACGTTTGTTTGTTTTAGGAATAACTTCTAATAATTCCGTGGTCGAATTATTAGAGAAACGTGTAAAATCTCGATTTTCACATCGAAGAATTACATTATTTCCATCAATCGAAAATCGACTTAAAGATTTATTGTTGCCAGAAAGTTTATCTAAAGAAAATTTGGATGATATTCAAGAATGGAACAATCACGTTTCGGATATTTTAGAAGACACAAATTTACAAAAATCATTTAAATTATTCGCCGACTTAACAAATAATCATAATGAAATTGGAAATATTCTTGTAAGTATATAAATATTTGCGAAATAGGTCGAGTGGGAAATTTTAAGTTGAGCTTAAATGGGAGAGAATTAAGAATTAAAATAAGAATAGTTTTTGTTCATGCCACAAGATCTGGTATAGGAGCCATTCACTACTCTTCTCGAATCTTCTAATGCCCTTGCATATCTTTCTGTATTTATAATTATAGTCCCATCAAGTTAGGTGAAAATTACTCACGGATCTAGTAACTATAGTACGGATGTAGTATAAAGTACTACTTTAGACGAGGGGGGTGTATCACTCAGGGGGGGAGCAATGTGCCTACTTTTGATTGGCTGCGGCTGTTCGCACTCGCAATCGCGGGAAAATTTAAATGGGTAACGAATTATGCGTGTGTTGTAGATTGGTACGAGCAAAAATTCTTTCTATCGTATTTTATTTTTAAATAAAATTTAGAAATTAATTACAAATATAATATTTCTAATTACTCTTGGATGAAGGAATACACCTTTAATATTAATCTGACCGACTAATTACCTAAAGAATACATCGTAAATAATTCGTAAAATAATAAAAATAAAACTTCACTTATTTAAATTAAAATTAGGTTCACGGGTACATAATTCAATACATAAATAAGAAATAATTTCCCCAAATAAATTTTTACATTAATTTCATATTTAAAAAATTTTATAATACGTTGAAATTTAGTATTGAAAATTAATCGGTGTGTTTTTGAAACATTCTTAAGCCTTCTTTTGAATTTCATTAGTTAACTTATAATAGTCGTAACACTAGGATTGAAGATTGAATATTCACTAAATTGAATAGAATATAGTTGCGTTTAGGTTACTTATATCATTGAAAAAATTGTTTTAAAACAAGCATAAATACTTCACGTATTTACTTTTCTTTACAAATTTTACTTTTCTTTTGAATATAAGATTATTTATTTATGTTGTCCACACACGTCAACTATATGTCAAACATGTTTCCATGCTTACAAACGAATCAAAAACACTTAAAGAAGGCTTTGAGCATACTTTCAGCATGCGTTTAGTTAACAGCCAATAGAAAGTAGGCACAATGATACCCAGCCTCTTAACCCTGAGTGAGACTCACCCCACTCGGTTATACTCCATCCCTTTTAAAATATTCCTATATCCATGAAATTACTCAAGTTTAGACCAGGTCTATTAAAATGTCTCTACGAAATTGTTATAATTAAATTTTTCAAATTTCAGTTACAATTTATATCACAAATTCAAAACAATAATAAATGGCCGAATGCAACAAATTTAATCGATTTACTAAACCATCATTATAATGAAGATTCCCAAGTAAATATACTGACTGGATTTTCAATCTTAGAAATATGTCTTTTAATTGCAATGAAACATCATTGTGAAATATATGATGATCAACCATTTAATTTTAAAATGATTTATACACGATATTTAAAATTTTGTAATAGTTCGATTGGTGTACAAGTTGAACCACAACGTGTTGCAATGAAAGCATTTCAACATATTGTACAACTCGAGTGTATTGTACCAATTACAGGACAAATACAATATGAACATCAAATGTTTAAATTAACTGTTACATTTGATCAAATATCGACAGCTATTAAAAAATGTACGGATTTACCAACAAATATTTCACAATGGGCGATTAGTTCGATTGTATGATTTTTTTAAATTTTAATTTTGTACTTATAATAATAATTGTTAAATAAATTATATTTTTAAATAAAAAAATTGTCTTTTATTATGAACTAAATCAGGGGTGGCGATCCGTTATCAACGTGACATTTTGTCTAATTGAGGCCATAATTTTGACTTCGTGATTATTGGGATTGGCAATTAGTTCTTCCTTAATGATGTTTTCCACGAAATATCAAGCGAAAACAGCTAAACTGCAGATTTAGTGACGTCAGTGCTTTCGTCAAGACATAACGATATAAAAAGAGCGGAGTTAATGTAAATTTTTTGTTGATCTGTTACATTTACGGCCAGTTTTAAAATTATTTTATTGTGTTTCTGGATAGATGAGTATCTTTGATGCGCTGAATAATAATATTATCATTATTATCGAAATAATCAAAAAGTGAGGGCCCGCATGTTAACTAGGCTTCCTTTAAAAACTACCCCTCTTGAAAAGGTTTACTATTCCGAGCAAGGACACATGCAGTCGAGTAACTTTCACAAATTTTGTACTGAGAAGCAAATGTAATCAATCTGCCATTTCAATCCCGACTTTTTTATGATTCCATTTATGTTGTTTTTGATATAAAATGTATCTGATAGTGGAAGTTTATAACTTTTAATCGACCTATTTCCACTCCCAGCTTTGCCAGTTTGTCTGTTCATGAGTCTTCACATTTCTGGAACTTGGGCCTCGTAGAGATACAATGTCGATTCTGACTAGAGCTATTCAAGGTTATAGGCGCATCGATTTCTTGCTATTTAATTATTGAATTATTTTCCCAATCATCTTATTGATAAGATACCATCTTCTTATCCCCGCCAATATTTTTGAGTATATGCAATTGTCTCCAATTCTTCAACGTATCAATCAACTGTTTGTAGTTTTAAAAATTAGCCACCCCCCCCCCCCCAATAAAAAATCTACCAATATAGACCTTTATTTAGTTTCAAGTTCTTTATTTCTTAGAACCCGTAAAAACGCGTTGGTTGTTCGGGGCAGTTCTCCAGTTCGAGCTACCTCAAGCTATTTGTTAAATAAGTACGTACATGGATACATTAATAAAAAAAAGCACTACATCACTAGAATAGATCGTTGCTAATATATTTGTTCTATTTTGAACTACTTCAGTGTTCAAATTGATCATAATTGCTTTAAAAAGAAGATTTACTGTAAAAATAGCTGTACAATTCTCGCCTCTTTGAAGTTCAAACACTAGTCTGTCTATAATTATTAGATATACTTTCACTCTGCATGTTTCCCGGCCGGATATCGAAGACTTAATATATTCAACAGATTCATCTGCTGTGAGCTTTCTCTTACATGTTCTCTTTGGGTCCTTTTTATATTCTTTGACTATCGAGAGTTCCAAGACTTGCTGTATTAAAATTTCGCCTTTCTGCAGAAATTATATAAATTATTACTGTCATTCATTTGAATAACTGTACAAATGTCAATATCAACGGTCTGTAATTTTTTTGCATACTTTTTTTCACAATTAATTTTATGCTTGTTTAAAAACTTCCACATGCACACCCCTTTGTGTCTACTTTGCTTTGTGGATAACCCGCCTCTGGCTTTCATAGCAGCTAGTGGTACGTAGATCAGTCTTTATAAGGATTTTTTTTTTCTTCAAATAATTAAAAAAACTTTTTTTTTATGATAAAAATTATTATATTTAATAGCGGTATGTATATATATGTAAATATTTGGTCACACAAGCCTTAATTTACTTAACTATATCAATATAATATTGTAAACAAATAAAAATAACACCATTATTTTCATATATATTTGGACGTTCTTCGCACTTTAGAATATCGAATAACATAAAATATAAACTTTTTTTTTCATAATATATATCTTCTTTTTGTTTTTTAAACATTATTTACAGTTAAACACCTAAATATTAATTATATTATGTACAAAATTTACAAACATTTACTTAAATATTTTTTGTTTTAAACATTAAATTACAACAATGGAATCCTTTCTAAAAAGTCCAATTCAACAGCTGATATTAATTCAGAATGTTTTACATGGCGTTCATATTTGCGTGTTGCCATTGCTTTGACTAGGCAATGTAAATCATTGACAGTGATTGTACCTTCTAATGAACTAAATATGTATAGACCACTCGAGTGTGGCTGTAGTTGAATATCACAATTGCCATATTTTGCATCCAATAATTCTAAAATTCGATTTAAATGTGGTTCGAATATTGATTTAAATTCATTACTGCCAACTACTGTTGATGTGTCATTTGTTCGTATAAAAGCCCATTTGTACCTAAAAAAAATATGAGTTAATATTAAGACATTTTTTCTTGTAATTTTATTTACGGTAGTACGAGCGCCAAGGCAAGTTTAGACTTGTGGTTGACGAATAAACGCTCCTTTTCAACTTTGCATCGTCTAAAAACATAACTTAGGTCGACAATATCTGAAGTTCTTCTAAACGGTTTAGCCTCGCACAATATACATCTCGATGTAGAGGTCGATGCCTACCAAGTTTTGGAAAAGTTTTTTTGTCCCTCTTGCTCGAAAAAAGTCTCTTGTTTTTATTAACCTAACCAGTGCCGGATTTACTTTTCTAAGGCCTATAGGCGGATTTTTTGTGGGGGGCCTACTTGAGACGAATATTTTTGATAGAAACGGAAAAATTAACAGATTTTTATTTACTAATAAATGAAATGACCGATACTTCAAGTCGATTAAAAGTTTACAAAATATTATTTTTAAATCATTTTTCGACTCTTCTGCTCAGCAAAACTATCAATAATGTCATCAAAATTTAATTTTCTTTCAAATTTTTTCATTTTATGGGGGCACATAGGCGCCGCCTAGTCCGCCTATATGGTAAATTCAGCACTGGACCTTACATGATGAACAAAAGTTTGAACTTGAACGAGCTTGAACTACAATATTCAAAAGTTTGAAAGATACACTTTTAATCGCTTTACCAAGAAATCGTTGTTTTATCTATCTCAATGACATCGGGATTTAAAAAAAGTCATAATAAACGATTAATTGAAGTTTTAGATCGATTCTATATAAAAAATACTACTGGAAGAGATCCCGGCTGAAAAGCTGTAGGTTTTTAGCCGGGCGTCTGTCCTCGACTGAATCCCATAGCTTCATCCGATTTTAATAGCGCCTCTTATCTTTTTGTTATTAATATTATTATTATATGAAAAGTACAGTCAGTTTTATAAATTATGAGTTTTATAACATGAAGCTAATTATTTAAGCCAAACCATAGCTGAAAATTATTTAACAAATATTATGGATACTTACATTTGAAAATGAGGTAGGTCATGTGAGGGTATTAATAAGGCGAGATCTAATAATTGTACAGCTCCCATCGTTCGTTTTAAACCTTCCGAACTTAATGCATCAACATTCCAACCGCCTTCATTAGTACTACTAAAATTTTAAATATAATAATTTTAAAAAAAAAGTATTTATGAAAAATAGATATTTGAGATTCTTACCTATTTAAGTCATTGTTTCCAGATAATTGATTTTCAACTCGAATTAAAGTTTGTAAACATTCACTTAAAATTAGTGGCCATAACGATGTTATATGTAAAGAAGTAAGCCTTAAAATTAATGCACGACAACATAGGAACACAGAACCGGCTACATTAGGTGCACCCATTCGAAAACCGCCAGCTAATTGTTCTGTAAAAATATTAATATTGTAAATTAGATTTTATTAATCGAATTTAATTATTAATAATCAAGAAAATACCTTGTACTTCCGGCATATGTTTAGCATACTGATCAGTATCTCCGCAAATAATAACAAATGCTAAACGTTTCAGTAACATTGCTCGTTGTTCAGCTTCTTGATCACGTGACGAAAATAAACTTAAACCGCCAGATTGACCTAACGATACTCTATCTAAAATTTGATATAAAAGTTAATCAGTAGTTGCATACTGTTTCTTAATGCTGTTGTTTCGCTATGACAGCATAAGTGGTAAATACCCCTTAATTTGATAAAACTCGGTACTTTAAACCCAAAAAATTAATTAATCGATTGTTTATTTGGTACGGGTTGCTATAAAGAGTGATCAAAACGTTACTTACTCATTAATTCTCTAAACGTCGTGTTATCGTGTGTCATTAAATGATCAACAATATTCCGCCAATGTGCAATACATTCAGCGGGCATTTTAAACAGTGAAGGATCTAATAATACTTCTAAAGCTTCGCGTCGCCATGCACGGCGTGTAGCTGGATAACCACTAAGTGAAGCCAATAAATTCGAACACGCAGACCAACTGCTTACGTTCCTTGCACTATGTTTACGCAAATACGGGACTACATTATTCATCAACGATGATATTATTGATATAACTTTATCTTTTTCTGCTGAACCAAAGCATACATCTAAAAGTGGAGCTAAAATTTCAGCTAATATCTGAAAAAAGAAAGGTATTTTTATTTTCAGAAGTGAATTTTTTTTAAATGTTGATATTACCATTTGTGCTTGAACGCTATAAGTTTGTACACTCGATATTTCGGGTGTTGCTGGTAAATTGCTCATATCGCCTTCTCGAACTGCTAGATTTCTTCGAAGCCATGTAGTTTGCTCTAAACAAGATCCGGATATTTGGGAAATTGATTCGATAAGCTAAAAAATTTTATTTATATTAATAATGGCTGATTTTGATAGACGTGTGCAACGATTTAAACTTTCAAATTAATACATACTTTTGTTGTAACATCTTGTAAATCCTTCTGATCCTTCTTTTCATTTAATGGGGAGCATTTTTGTACAAATTCATTTAAAATCGCTAATATTATAAATTGACATGATGGATTCAATGTAGGGCCATCTTTTATTAAACCAAGTAACGAACTCCACGATTCCATTAGCTGTGTTTTATTTACATTTTGTATATAACTGAAAAAAAGAACGTAAATCGTAAATCTCGAACTGAAAAATTCTTCATGTATATGAGAAAAATCTTACCAATAAAATAACTCTAACACAGAGAGGTCTAAATTAACATCACTCTTTAATCCTTCTGTCACGGGCGGAGATTTCACAACCGAATGAATTGTTTGTACCAAATTATCAATAGGAATAACTCGTAAAGCGGACACTAAATTAACTAAAGACTTTTGGGCATCGTTTGGTGATGGTAAAACCTAAAAATGAAATCAATTACACATTGTTAAAATTTTTTTAAATTCCTCCTTTCACAGCTTCGGTGTTTCTCGGTAATATAAGATTTTATGAATTTAAGTTTCGCAAATTCATCCTATATTTCAGGCCATATTCCAAAAACTACTTGCCGGATCGTCAAATTAATCCGATTTTTGCATTTTTTGGGTCATATTTACCTTATAAACAAAGTATTATCCGATTCTGAAATCCAAAAATATTTTCGGTTTTTTCGTTTTTTTCTAAGGGGTACCCCCTTAAGAAAATTGTAAAAAACCGAGAAAAAAAATTTGATCCAAACATTTCAAAAATCGAGTTCATTTCACAATTAAGAGGGTAGTTTTCATAATTTATGAAAAAAATATCATGACTGAGTATTTATCTTACCGTTTTAATAATATTCGGTTTCCGTTCATTCCATGCAACTCCAATAGCTGCTAAAAAATGTGTATTATGATGCAAAGATATCGGACTTAAAAATTCTAATAATTGTTTGCGTAAAATATGTCGACTACCAAGGATAGCACAACCGTTATTATCACATGTTTCAATTGATACATGTTGCCACAAAAGTGCAACACTTGTAACAATTCTAGGTAAATGACTTAATACTGCACGTTTTGACTCTTGATAATTCTCTGAAGTTTGTGATTTCGTATTATCTTCAATTAACGGATTCGATGTGAATACATTCAATAAATTATTAATAAGATGTGTAGGATTAGCGAATCCAAACTGATGGGATGTTGACGTGTTTGTTTGCGTTAACGCACTCGAACATTGTGAATTTTCTAATAAACAGTAATGTGTTAACGCTGTTAACGATTCTAATTGCATTATCGCATAATCAGAAATAATTTCGAAGTTAGATGAATCAGTTAACGGTTGTTCTTGACTTTCATTCGATCCTGATTTTTTAATTTTGTTCGATTTAATAAATTGAAATGAACTGTCCAGAATATCCACGGGTGTTAAATTAAAATCAGTGGATAGACTTTTGGATGAAATCATCGCCATTATTTCTGGTTTGAATGTTTTTCGATGTGCCTCACGTATTGATTTCACAGGATCTAAACTTTTATTTGTGTTATACTCTTTTGATATAACTTCGATGTTACTGCATAATTGATGTATGACACTCAGAACAATTTGTGTTAGACTTGATCCTAAATATGGTAAACTTGCTGCGATCATACCGGTCCATGTACGATGTAATGGTCGTAATGCTGTACTTTGTAATGCTGATAGTAATGCGGCACGGAAAATTGCTTGTTGAGGCACTGTTGTGATTGGACCACATTCACCGCGTATTTCAACATAGTATTCTAATGCAATTAACGATTGTACAAGCCTGTAAACAAAAATTGGAATTTATTATCGGTAAATTAATAAAAAAAATTCACTGATGAAGAACCTAGGAGTCCGTAAATTATCATTTACGTGATTAAATAATTCCGACTGTGCTTCTGAAGGTTTTTTACAGTTTCCCTTCATAAAACAGTCGCATAACTTAGCAATTCTTATTCCTAAACTGCCCAAAAAAGCATATGTCTCTCACATCGTTTAATAACGGTTAAAAATAATGTGGATAGCTTCTGTTAAAGATCGATTTTTCTAAAGAACGCAATTTAAACTCAATTATTAAAACATTCAAGTATATTATTATCTTCTTTTTTTTTATTTGCCTTGAATTAATTATTCTTAAAAAATAGTTTCATTTAAACAGGTGTTTTGTTGATATTTACAAGTACAGAATGTCCAAAAAAGTGTATATACACTGAAAATATACCGATAATAATAATACAAGAGGGGTAAAGCAAATGGGTACCTAGCACCAAGACCAAGTGGTTCTTTGTACTCTCTTGAGAACAATCTGTTAACCGCAGGCGAGAAATCTCCCGGAAGAGATGCTATTTTAAGCAGATAAAGTTATAGGATTGTGAAGAAACCAGATGTCACGCAGAAAACCTGCAGCTTCGCCGCAGAGATATTTCCCGGATTTGATGGATCCAAGTCTTCAGATCTCAATGCCATGAAGGTGGTAATTCAATCAACTATGTCCTTCCAAGAATCCCTCCACTCTACTCAACTGTGCTATAGTGATTTTTAGGCGAGTATAGTCGAATGGCCTAGCGGCGGTTATACACAGGTTTGCTTGTTGCATGCTCTGTGAAAAGTCCCAGTAATCAAGATGGGCTGAAGACATACTAACGTGACTGACAATTAAAAGTTTACAAGATAAGTTTGAAAAACAAAGATATCTTTTTTGGGATACTCTGTATAATTCAAAATAGTGTCAGGCTAGAGAAAGCTGCCCCCACATGTGTCTGGATTGCACACGCCATCAAGGAATTTTATTTAAATTTTAGTAAAGAAAAATTTTTGTTTTTGTTTTTTTATTTAAAATAAACCGTTTTGATAGAAAAATTATAATTTTGTTAATTTATCACACGTATTGTTTATCTGCCTTAAACGTATTGCAATTGAAAAATAAAATTGTGTTTAGCGTTAATCAATAGTGGTAAGTGCTTTGATACTTATTTAAGTCCCAAATTAGCTATAAAGTGTGGCTAAACTAGCCTAAAGCCGGATTAGTTCCAACAGATTAATTCAGTGGTTCTCAAACTTTTTTGTCTCGTTGACCATTTATAAATTTTTAATTATTAAGTTAGATCCCCTGCCACGCAATGACAGATTTAGACAGCCCGGGGCCCGTAACAAATTGTAACATTCGACCACTTTTTTTTTAAGTAATCGTGAAACTACCCTTCGCTCTTATCCCGTTTATGGGTTGTCTTATACAAAAAGCTTACCCAACTTCTTTCCCTTTTTTTAGTCAACAAGTACAATTTTTTTAAGCGAGTAGTCTACTAAGTACACGATTTTAAACGAATAGCCTTATAGTAAAATAAAATTTTTTTTAAATCATAGTAATAAGGAAGAAAGTGTTGCATCTTTAATAATTGGCACATATAAATATAATTTCATAGTTTTTTTTGTAATTTGTAAAAAAATTGATTTCTTTTAACCCCCAAAAACGGAGTTTAAGATTTCAACACCCCCAACCCGCCCCCTAATAATCGATTTTTCGGTAATTACAAGTTGTTACAACCAAGTAAACAACTATGCTAGAGTCAGTCTGACTGACAGTCCGGGTACCCCGAAGAATTCCGTATGAAGATGGTCTCAGAAATAAAAAACGGGCCGGTGGATCAAAAATCGAATGAAAAATATTTTCTTTATTAAAATACGCCTTTACCTTAAAACTTCAACACTAAGGCACAAAGTTGTGTGAACGAAAATTCTTATAACTATAGATTGCAGTCTATCGTGTATATGATAAAGGGAAAATTCCTTTTCTTGTGTACTGCCAGTCCACCCCTTACCGTGCCAAATATCAAAGATCTAATTCTATTTTCTTTATACCGTATGATAAATATGATCACTTACCGTAAAAGTTGTACTTGAAAAGATTCAACATTTTCGGAAACAATTTTATCACTTTTTTTAAAAACAATATTATTAAAAATTAATATTTCATCTGTAAAACTTTTTTTATCTGTATCACATGATTTCACCGAAGCAACTAAACTATGTAATAATACTTTTTGTAATTTACATTTTAATAATAAATCAGTTATGTACGATGCAAAACCTTTACCACTTTCTTTAACAATACCAACTAATTCTTTAACAATAATATTTAATAAATCTAAACATTCTAATTGTATTTTTAAATTATTATCCACTTCATAATTATTTAATTTCTTTGTTGTTAAATTTGGATAAAAGCTACGTGCATAATTTAAACAAATTGAAATTAATACTTCTAAGTACATGTTACCACGATAAAAATTTATATATTCGGTACTATCACCATAAAAACCATATCCATAAACACTTTTTCGATGTCGCGCTAATAAATTTATTATATCTGAATTTGTTTGAAGTGCTGTTGTTGATAACGAACCAATTAACATCTTCGAATTCGAGTTAACAATTGCTTTAAGTGTGCGTATCGCATATAAAACAATATTTGAATCGTACACATCTCGATATAATAATAAATGCGAGTGAACCGAATTGATCAAAATCGGTTCTGTATTATGATTTTTATTTGTTATAATTTTATTTTTTAATATACTTTTTCCAACAACAGATTTTTCCTCTTCCTTTTTCTCATTTTTACAAACTTCATCAACAATTCCACTTACGACGTCTTCAACTACAGCTTGTGTTGTACCACCATTTTGAAAGAATTCTTCTGCAGGTGTTGAGATTTCCAAATCTGCATCGACATGTTGTACATTTTCGGTGACATAAGACCAACTATGTACTAAATTACTTTCCGAAATACTATCGTCATCTTCGTCTTTCTTGTTATTTTCATCGAGTGAATGTGATTTAACGAATTTTGCTCGTTTGCCTGAATGTGTTATACCATCGGAAATATTTTCGATTTGTTCTAAGTAAGCAGAAACTTTTTTACTTGGAGAGAAATTTATGATTTTTACTTGTGCGTCGTCGTTTTTATCAATGAGTTGATTTGGTATTTCATCAATTTTATTTTCCTTACGAAGTGAATTTGTTAATTCAAAATCATCGTTTGTTTCATTTAGAAAGTCAGTTTCATAGATTATCCCCGAATCACGATCGTTAGCTGATATAGTACTTTTTTCATCATTTACCAAATTATCAACTTCAGGAATATTTTCACTAGTACCATCTGACGTCGAATAACTATCGATAGACGATTTATCAGAGTTCGAAGAATCCTTAAAACTTAACGGATTCACGAACACTTTCATCCCACTAGTCTTCGTTGAATTATTATATAAAAAACTTTCAGTTATTTTAAAATCGTGATTCTTTTGAGTCACTATATTTTTATCATCAACTAAACTTGTTGCCAAGCTTACAGCTTCATTTGATTGATGGATATTTGTTTTGGAAAATGAAAATGATTTTCCTTGGTTAATTTTCTTTTTATCGTCAGCAATATGATACATGACATGTCCATCAACTGAACTAATTGCGTAGATTTTCTTTAACGATCGATCTTCAAATTTCTGTACATCATCGTTGGTAATATGATTCGATTTTTCTATGTTTGCATGTAATACCGAAATTCGAGCTGTATTCGGCGATAATAACATTACAAATAATGGTGATATTAAACGAGATACATCGTTTCGGAGTAAAGAATGAAGAACAAAGTTTTCAGCAAATAATTTTAACGATATATTTTCGGTATTTTGTAAATTGTCTATGATTTTCAATAAGCATCTAAAAAATGAAAAGGGCGTTAAAAATTATCAAATTACGTTGTATTTTATTTATATAAAAAAAATAAATGCCACTTACTTTTCAAAATGTTGTATATTTTGTTTAAATAAAATAAATTTCGGTTCTAAATCACGTCCAACATGCCATAGTGTAACAAAACATTTTAAAGCGTTCATCGAACAATTGTTTCCAACTAAATAACGTCCAATCACATTTTCAACTAAATTTGAATTCTCAAATATATTGTGCAAATGATATAATAATGTAATACATGTTAATATTTGTGTATGATTTGAGATGGTTGATAAAAATGTCCATAAAGTTTGTGCCATTATCTATTTTTAAAAACGAAAAACTTTATTATTACACAAAAATTATATTCGGAATATATAGAAGCACTACCGGTGACGAGAAAAGTGAGCAGACAAAAAAAATTGTTTCTAAAAAACATTAGTAAAATGCCAAATATCTTCTTATAATTCAGTCAAATTAAACATTGCATCGAGTTTTCAAACTCGGCAGACGACCGGGTCATTCTCAAAAATAAATAAAAATCTAAAAAATTGTTGATTGACTTTTTTTCAGTTTTGGTCGATTTGAACCTAGAAGGACTGGTTTTTTATCAAATATTGTAATATTAATTTTAAGTAGCTTAAACTTGCAACAATTTGAGGCCAAAGCGGTCTTTAAAGGACCGATAGTTATGGAGACGCAGCTTTAAAATTTGGCAAATTTTTCAAGTTACTCGGTTGTAGCAATCAAGTTTTGAAGGCATGGTATTTGCCTAAAACCTCTCTCTCTCTCCTTTTCAGTTGGCTTTCTTCGGGTCTCAGTATACTTCGAAGTGATTCTCCTCAAGCACTTGAGCAAAAAATGAGATTTTTCGTATTTTTATTTTACGTGTTAAAAAAATCAAAATACTGACAATTACTTATCATTATTATTATATAACAAGGTTTTTGTGCATACTACTTGCCAGAAAAGGTACAAACATCCCAAGTTAATAGCAGCAGCAATTCGCCTTGAAGAAACAGATGTAAAAACAAAAGATTGTAGAAGGCAAAATCGATGGAAGAAAAATTTAATTTCAGAGAACACTGTTTTCTAAGGCCGAAAAGAGTTGATCTTGGTGTAAAAATATTAAGAGCAGCAGAAAATGAGGTGATGGGTGGGCCTTAAAACGGACGTGAAGTATCACTTATTTTGCCAAAAGAAAGATGTGAAGAGGGGAGGTCGCAAGGATACCATGATTGAAGAAGCCATGCAACAAATTTTTCAAAGAGAATTTAGCAGAATGTCAGTTCTTATGTTATGGCTTCAAATTGTTTCAAATTTAAGCTACTTTAAAAACTAATATTACTATCTTTGATAAAAAAAAACACATCTTCCGGATCAAAATCGACAAAAACTGAAAAAAGAAAAACGTGGAAAACTTAACATTTACATTAACAATACCTGATTTGAGGCAGCGTTCACACCCTTTTCATGTTTATTTTGCCTGAATTATTTGTTTTTAATTTTTTTTTTTTTTATTTCTTTTTACTGCCAGCAACGACTTTAGCAATAGTAAAAAAAATAGGCCAGTTAATTAAAAAAATTTACCTCAATTATGGACGTTGAATTTTCAATAAATCCTAAATATTCAGGACGTAAAATACCCATTAAAACTGTTGTATTTTTCTCATTTGCATTATTCATTTGATTCATACTTTTTGATAAACTAATAATTTCCAAACATGTATTCATACACACCAACTGTAAATCAATACTATTCTCATAATTTAGACAAGTTATCACTGTTAAATATTTTAACCATAACGGTAAATCCGTTTCTGTAATATCTACATCCAAGATATTTGGAAATGCGGAAAATTCTAGCAACATAATTGATGCAGCTTTTATAGCTTCACCATAGTTACCAATCGCAAAAGTTATACGAAAATCATTTGTTAACTGAACAATATCGTATGATGATTGCGACATCGATTTATTTTTTTCGTCTTCTGTTAAAAGTAACTCCAATTGTTTCATACATTCATCTTCAATATTTTTCTTAATTAAAAATTTCTCATAGAAGCTTAATAAATTGATGGTTGTAAAAATTTTATTTTGTAATAAATTCGTAAAAAATGTTTTAAATAATACCAGACATTTTAAAATATATTTATTTTCAATCTCCGGTTTGGCAGTATTTTCATTTGTTGGATTTAAAATAATTGTTTTTTCATTTTCCTCTACTGGGAGAACATCATTTTTATAATCGAATAATTTTGAACTTGATTTTGATTTTTTATTTTTTGCTTTCTTATCAAATTTTGGACTACGAATTTGAAAACGTCGTAACATTTGATTACTATTTGAACGTTCTCGCTCGTCTTTTTCATCATTTTCATTTAATTTTGAATCTGATTTACTTTTCTCTAAATTTAAATTCGCTTTTAAGTGATTTTCATCGACATGATTATTTGGTAGACTAAAATTTTCTATTGGAGCTAATTCTGGGGTTTCTGCTATATTTGAAGTTGTTAAATCATTTGAACTTTTTGATTTTTCCATGGAATCATCTAATTTTTTTAAATCGTTTACAAAACTTGCATTTAGACTAGATTTAACCGCAACTGTGGTTGTTTTTATAGAGACTGGTTGAATTTTTGTTAAAATATTTGTACATAATTGCAATGCGTAAACAATATCTTCGGCTTCTAAAGTGCTTAAATTGTCATTAACGAGTGTAATAATTCGGGTAAATAAATTTGGTAAGATTTCGGAAGAACTATTCACGTAAGTTTCAATTGGAATGATATCTAACAAAAGCTCCGTCACGGAACACAACTCCAAAACATTTGGTAGTCCTGTTCCGACATCAGAAACATTTTTATTTACATCAATCTGTGTTGATGGTATACAAGCAGCTTTAGCGAATAAATCTCCAATGTACTCCCAAATATAATATGTCTCTAAAGTATTAAACAACAGATTCGCATGTTTAATTAAATCTTGACACTTTGTTAAAATCGCATTTTTACGATTTAATTTCTTGTTCTGATTTTGTAAAATATCCGTGAATTTTGTATCAAATAATCCGGCACCATCTTCTTTACAATCTTCATGATTTAATTGATGCTTACATGTAAGATAAAGTGCACGAAATACATCAAATAAAATTCGATCTAATATATCGGTAGCGATTTCTGGTTTATCAAGTAGTGATGTTAGCACACGATACGGTCGTATATCGATTGTTTGATT
The DNA here is from genome assembly GCF_905475395.1 of Chrysoperla carnea. Taxonomy (NCBI): domain Eukaryota; kingdom Metazoa; phylum Arthropoda; class Insecta; order Neuroptera; family Chrysopidae; genus Chrysoperla; species Chrysoperla carnea. The sequence continues at coordinate 25,794,706 of NC_058340.1, read as the reverse complement.
TTGATACGATTGTCGAAATATTGTCACTAATGCTTTTAATACTAGTTCGTGCGAGTATCGTTTGTAGTAAGTGTTTGATTCATCGAGAGTAGCATTATTTTTTATTTCATCATTTTTTGTATCGTCTACTGGAAGTGGTAATACTTGTGCAGTGGTTTCGGAACCTAATAACCATGAATACAATCTCCTAAAAAGTAAAACAAAAAAAATTCAAATAATGAAATGTTGCAAAGTAGTTTTCGGTAGTTTGACCCGACGTCATTGTTGCTGGGTATCTAACACTTTACGATTTTTAAAATCCTAATAACTTTAAAATAAAATACTCGTGTTATTTGTCGCTTACAGTAGCTGCGGTTGTTGACTTCTTTGAGCGTATTAGCTATTATTTTTAAAATCGCTGCAGGTACGGTGGAGATTTGTTCATAAGATGTACAAATTTGAAATTCACAGAACAAAATCGCGGACTTTGGTTAGTATTTGTATTTAAAAAAAATTTAGATATAGTATTTTTACCTGTTAAGGGACATATCACGCCGTAAAACAGTATGCAATGCTGCTGATATTAATGAAATCGAAGGTGATGGAGTTCCATGTAAAGGTAATACAATTATTAATAAATCCAAAGCGCTACGTTGTACTAATACACTATTATCTTGTAATGCAGACTCTAAAGCTCCAATCTAAAAATAGATAAATAAATAATTTAAGGTACGGAATTCGAAAAATAATCTTTATATTAAATAAATATGTTTGATTTTATATATGCGAAAATGGTGGAAATTCTTATCGGAATTTACCGTGAAATAAAAAAATAAAACATAAAAAAAAGAGTTAAGAATATATGTTTAAGTTACCATTAAAACAGTATTTTCTTCTTGTAAAAACGGTGCCGATGAATTTTGACCCGTTTTTTTATTAATGTGCGTTAACGCAAAGGCTACCGCCGGTGCTCTTGCAGGTGAATCACATTGTATACATTTCCATAACGCTGCATAAAATTCTTGAATTCCTACAGACTCACAAATTCGTTCTAACAATCCATTTGTACTAAAAAAAATTAATAATTGCATTATCATATTTTAGGAAATATTACAACAAGTTAAATCCTACCTATCATAGTGATCAGATCCAGGTTCTAGACCTGGTAATACTCCTGCTAAAAAACCTGATAATGCTGGAAGTAGTCGTTCACCCAATGGTACAAAATGCGCTTCATATACAGCAAGTAATGCTGGCCTAACTGGTGTCGCTGCATATCCAAGTAATGGGAATAAACCTTTAAAAAATGAAAACATAATTGAAAATTCTATTTCGAGCATATTATGGTATGATTACGATTTCCTAGGTAACAAATTGTAATGAATGAAATTGAAGACTGGAAAAAAGAATAAAATTTTTTGGATATTTCGCTTAATTTTTCAGATCAGGACAATCTCGAAATCGGGCCGATCAATTGAATCCATCCACGGAACAATCCTACCCTTCTGGTAATTGGTTTTCCGGGCCTGTTAGCCACGGATAATCGACTTGAATCCACGGACTTTCATAAACTGGTCCACGAGCTGGCAATCCATTTAATGGGGTCGAGTTGGCATGGGTCTGCAGTTTTTTTGGATTTTTGGTTAACCCTGTAAATGCATTCATTCACTGATCCACAGGGATCTGCAGGTTAATTTTGATTTGTCCGGGTCTCCAATTACATCGGTTCGTGGATGGTATCAGTAGCAGCAATGAAAATTAAGTAATTCTTAAAAAATCAAGAAAGGAAGCATTTGATTTAAACTAAATAAATTTTGTTCTGAATACCAATAAATGCATACATGTTGTCTCAAAAGTTATGAACAGCAGAAAAGGTGTAGATTAGACAAAGAATGAAATTATAAGATGCAAAGTCATATCAGAAAATGTAAAATTTTACTACAATTATCAAGCAATCAAATACTTATTTGACATCCTGGAAATCATAATAATAGTAATTTTTGATAAATACCTGCACTATAAATAAAAAGCTCCTGAGCTAATCGATTTGTTCCCATACATTTGAATATCACATCGTATGTTTCCAAAGCCTTTAAATGCACGCCAGCTGGAAGAGCTGGATGCATACATTGTGCAAGTCGTTTACTTAATTTAATTCTTCTAGGTATCACTGGATATTTAGTATAACTTAATAGCACCTACAAAAATTTCACTTATGATGTAATAAAAAACCTATTGCGATGTTACATTTTGTATGAAAGTGAAAACAGACCTTATTTAATTTACCAAGCGCAGCAATTAAATCAGCCCATTCTGTTGTATATTCAAAATTTTTAAGTGCTTTGTCAACAGCACTTACATATAGACGATATTTGGAATCTTTTATCAACAGCTCGTTTTCTTCTAGAGTTTGAGTTGACATCATCGAAATATTTGGAGCACTATTTTGGTTATAAATTAAATGTTTTTAAAAAAAAAATTCTAATTTCTATTTATATTCTAAATTTATATTCCATTTTCTAACATTTTTTTAGCTAGCACTAATTAAATTTGTTCTAATTGAAATAAAATACAAAAACACTTTTAAAAATCATTAAAAACTAGTAAACTTTTGTCTGAAATAAGACATGACAGTTCCAGTAATGTTGACATTTTTTTGAATGCGCAAACATGTATTTTGGTTTGAAATTTAAAAAAGAAAAAATTTTAGCAAATTTTATAAAATGGATTTTTTATTTTTCTGTAATAAAATAAATTATGTTTGATAAAAGGAATGAATAATTATCAAACTATTTAGTGTTATAAGTGTATGATGCATAAATTATTGAAGGTCAATAAAATTTATCCAAGTTTATTTTAATTTTCAAATCAAAATTTTTATTGATTTGCAAAAATACAATTTTTTTTTTACCTTGCATAAAATTTCGATCTCGATACTTCTTTTCGTCTTTTTTTAGATTTATCTAACATATTGTTTATATTTTGAAAATTTTGTCTCTTTAAAAAATTTAATAGTTTTCAACTAACATTTTTTACAGTTTTTCCAAACAAAATATTGTAATAAACCAATTTTCCTTATGATTAGACATGATAAGGATTGATAATATTTTATTGTTTGTTGTTCAAGGGAACGTACTAATAAATTATTTACGTCATATTTAGTAATAATTTAGAACATTAAAAAATAAAGGTGGAAAAAGATTGTATATACCAGTATTTGGAAAAGCTATTAAAGTGTGATTATTTCATACATAATTTGCATGTGAATGGTAATTGAGAAGTAAATATAATTTTATAATAAAAAAGAATAGACATATATTCTTATTTTTAATTAGAAAAATGTATTTTATTATGTGACTCTATTCTTGAAATATTAATTTGTATCTTTGGTAATTAGTTGTAAAATAACATACAAGGTTATCATTACGTGTGATTGGCAAATCTATTTTGTAATTGTTTATTTTGGAGGGAAATATGAAATTTTAAAATTTGTATGATTTACCATAAAATAATATATGATATATACACACAACGTTACATTCGGAACGTTGTTCCGAATTGAAATATTTAAATTTTTTCTAGATTTATTAATGTTTGAGAAATGATAATTTTTTATTTTAAAAATAAAAAAGAATATAGCTTTTTGACTAATCTAAAACTTACCTATTTCTGGGGAAAATATTTATAAATAACATGACGTCATCAAAGCTATCACTAATCAATATGCAATCAAATTTTGGTACACATAAGAAGGTACGTGATTTACACGGACTTATATGTCGAAAGAAACTGTTGAAACCTAACTATCTTACCCTCAAGACAACATTTTATTGTTGGGTAAAACTGCGGTTATGGAAAACTTCAAAAGTCCATCTGCGGTTAGCGGTAAACTATCATTATTTGACACGGTATATTGCGTGCGGAAGTGTATATAAAAAAAAAACTTTTTATTAGAACACACCAGAATAGCCTGTGATATCCGATTTTATCACCGAGCCTTGCTTCAGATCAAGAAGGTCACTAATATAAAATGCTAGCTAGACTGAAATTATTGGGGTCTCCCGAAGTTTTATTGAAGGCAGGACATGTAAAGAGCATAAATTCTTTTCAAGTTGATTATGGGATATGAGCAAAATGAGTAATATCTATGAAGCCAGACCAGGCATATGCATGTCTAGTATATGATCTAAGGAGGAGGCAAAAATCAGAAAAACAGCCAAATATAAAAGCAATACAATTCCAGGGTACGAAACAACATGCCCATTCCTACTTCTATTCGATACTCAATTGAAGTTAAACCAATACGAATATTACAACTTCAGTGAACTTTGCAAGCCCACTAGCAAAAGCAGAAGATGAAGTGATGCGATTGACTTAGATCAGGTGAGGCGAGAAGGACGAAAGTGTACGAATTTATCGAGGCAATCAAGAGTCAAAATAATTCGTAGTTAATAGATTTGATCTTAATTATTTACCGCAAATATGAAATTTGACCATTTTTCAGGAATTTTTATTAGAAATGTTTTTAGAATGAATAGGCATATATTTTTCTTTTAGTACTTATTACACGCACACAAATCATGTAGCGTACGAGATTTAATAATAAACAGTTGGACAAATCAAATCCATGATTATCGCGTGTTACGGAACACTTACCTGGCCACGCTATCTAATTCCATTGTTTCAATAACTCCACATAAACTGCTTTAATCCCATGATATTCAGTTTTTTTTCAAATTGCAAAATTTCGCACTAAACCTGAAGATGATTTAAAATTTTTTAGTAAAAATAACATTTGATGATGAACTTTTTATTATTCAACATTTAAAATCATTAACTGACCCGTATGAACACAAAGCGATTATCACGATGCGTGATGACCTTTAGAAAATACATTAATAGGAAAAATTTGCTATAGATATTAAGGTAAGTCCACACTATCAGACACTAAGCAGAATCGCATAAGCTGTGAATTTTGAGTTACATTGAAGCGCAAAGTGATGACAAACAAACACTGGCGTTGGATAATGGTAAATTAAACAGAAGCCATATGTACTCACCATCGCGACACAGATGGCAACTAATATTATTTCTGATTGATTTTTGCGACCTAATGTGTGTATTTTCCACGTCAATTAAGTTTTGTCAAAAGTTGTAACATAGCCTCAAATTATTTTAAGTTTATTTCATCGATACGCTCTAAACAAAAATCACGCTCTGGACAATGACAATTGAATTAAATCAAGACATAGTTTTATATTGCCTTCTACTGTGATAGATTTAGTGTGAACATACCTTAATAAAAACATTATTAGGATTGAATAATGTACAAAAAAATCAATAATAAATACAAATTTTGTAACAATAATGTGATTTTATTTTTGTTTTTTTTTTTTTAATCGTCTATTCACATATACAGGGATTAGGACAAACAATTTATAGCGTGCTTTAGCAATAAGAATATAAATTACTTATAACAAAAAACTTATTTAATAATAAATATTTTTCATTTTACTTTCATTATTTTTGTATGAATTTTCTTAATAATCATTGTTATTTTTACTATTTAAATATTTGAGGATTTTTGTATTTTTAATCACAGTTTAATAAATAATAAACAAATTAGATAATAATAATTATAAATTAACAAATGGTATTCTATTGTTCTGTATTATTTATCAATAACTATTTTAAATAAATATTTGATTAATAATTAAAAATGAATATTTAAATCTGTTTAGGAATTCGTTTAAATATTTTATTTACATTTATCGTAAGAATACTTTTGAAATTCGTGATGGGCAGTTACGAACAATTCATTTTATTGAAATATTCAATTATTTTTGTTCAATAGGGATTGAGAAAGACGATATTATTCCACTCTAATGTTAAGTTAGAGTATAAATAGATGTTAATTTTTGTATATTAGTAAGGTTTGTATTCATGATATAATTTTTTATCATGTAATGATGCAATTCGTATTTATGTAAGTGTTTATTTTTTATAGTTACGAAACAATAGTAAGTTTGCGTCTTCTATCATTTATTACTGCCATGGCTCATTAATACTTTTTGACAGCTGGGACTTTTTAGCCATATTTTCTCCAAAAATATAGACCTACGTCCTGTTTCGAAGGTTAACGGAAATGAGTGGTGGTGTGTACAGTTCTTTTATAACTTCTAGAACAGGATGTATGAGGTTTTGGGGATATCTTATACATGATTTTCTGAAATTTTTAGGAGATTATCAGAGGAAAATAACGATTTTTCGACGTTTATAAGGTTTTGGGTAAAAAGTTTGGAAATTTGGATGTAGGTTCAGTTATTTCTAAGTGCCTTTTGGTGGTGTGATCCCCAGCGTTTCTTTGATCCATTTTTATTTTGAATTTTCATGTTTTTTTAACGATTTTTACAAACCTTCATAACCCTTCCAAATTTATCTAGAAGGTTGAAAATTTGTATGCGATTCTACTTTGTACTACGGTTCCTTATATCAAAATTTCATTTTAAAAATTTTTTAAAGCATAACACACCTTGTCAGCCCTACCAAATTGAAGGGGCTGTAGTATTCGTATAATCCCTAATGAATTTCCTTAATTTTTATCTTTACCGTAAAATCCAGGCAGTAAGTGTGTTTCTTTTGTAAATTAAAAAAAAATATTTTTACGATATGTATAATTATTATAAATAATTATTTTTGTAAATTACCTCTAAGCAAAACATTGAACATATTTATATATATATTTTTTTACACTAAAACACCCAAATAATATCAAAATGTATACTAAATACGTATTTCGTCTGCAATGTTTACATTGTCAGTATAAAAATTCACGCTAGCTTAGAAGAGAAAAACCTCATAGTCGATTGTGTGAAACTAAATTTTTTTTAAAAATATTTTGATCACACCGGGTAAATCAAGGACGATAAATTTTTATTAAATATTGCTTGTCTAAACTTAAAATAGCCAAAGAAAATATAATTATAGATTATTCATTTGTGTTGCTTTGAGGAAAATTTTTGATTCGAACTATAATCCGTTTTAAATTAGTTATCTAAAGGTATAATTTCTATATGAAACAGTAATAAATTTTTCTTTGCAAGCGATATTTTAAGCCACGATTTCTATTTAAATTTCGAACATTAAAAAACAAAACTGACATATTTAATATTTTCTCGTTCTAAATTTCGGTCAATAACAGCTTTTGGTTTTAGCTTAGTAGGCGTCAGTTTATTTGGTTTGATTAAAAATTTTCTCGTTCTAAATTTCGGGCAATAACAGCTTTTGGTTTTAACTTAGTAGCCGTCCGTTTATTTGGTTTAATTAAAAATCTGTTAATCAATAATTATTTTAAGTTGGTGGCCGAAATTTTTGCATCTGTAAAATATACATAAATTTTGAGCAAATTTACATTTGAGATAACTGATTTAAATGAAATTATATTGAAGAAAAACAAGAAAAGTTTTTTTTTTTCGATATCACACATGTATAAGTGGCTGTTCACGAACTGGACCGCAGAATGTCAAAAAGAATTGAAAAAAAAGAAGAGATAATTAGATAAGAAAGTATAAAAATTATTTCTTTTATCTTATAAACTATTTTTTATATTTTTATAGCATTTTACAACTATATTTAATTTTTTTTTATTATTTTTTAAATTTTTTATTTTGCTTTCACACTATAATTTCATTTCGAAGGCAGAAGTTGTAATTATATTTATTTAAAAATCATATACTCTAAAATCAATTTGTAAAATTTTAAATTTGAATAAATTTTTAATAGCCATTTTCGTTCGTATGCTCATGGTTTTTTTTTTATACAAAAATGACGATAAAATGTGAATTGATGTGCAAATAAGTTTCGCAAAAATTTATTTTTAGCAAGATATGTATTTTTTTTTTATAATAAATTTAATTAAATGATTTTTGAATGATGAAAAAGTGGTAAATAAAATGGCTATTAAAAATATAAAACGAGGATACACGAATCATATAGCGAGATAACATAATAAATTCGAGCCCAGAAGCATTAAGTTTTTATTTTGGAATCTTTGAAACTGGACCCACTAAGCGATAGCTACGTTGAAATTAAAAAAAGGATTAAAACTAGGTAGGATAAAATCGGAAGCTATCGGATATTATCGTGATTATATTTAGAGTAAATATAATTACTCTAGTATTGTATTTTCACAGGTATGTTGTATTGCCAAAATAAAGGTCATCAACCAGTAAATTGCAAACAAAAGATATTAATTAGTTTTTGAAATTACTTCCTTTAATTTAACGTAGCAATATACTTTTTGCTTTTACTTATTCATGCATAAGAGATTTCGTCAAAAAAGATTTATAACTTTTGGAAATTTTGTATTTAGAAAAAGTTGTTGGAAAAAAATTAACTGAAGAAATTTAAAATTTTACAAATTCTTTTATTAAATATTTCGTGCATTTTTCAACAAAGTTATCTAATTTTATTTTTTGTTAAATTGTTTTTTTTTTTACCTATTTGTCAACATTTTGTTGCTTATCATAAGACGTAAGTTATAATAAATCTCTAGTACAATAATCTTCATCTTTATTGCAGCGCAAGCTTTTTATGTTTAATTTTTCATTAGCAGTTCGATACTGTGATGTTTGTTTTTTCACCGGATGGCAGTGATTCACATTCGTTTTAAATATTTAACTTTTTTTGTCTATTTTTTTTTTTTTGTAAGAATATCTTATTTTATAACTCTGAATTTCGCTAATAAATAGATGTCTCTCACTGTATTTTAAGGTTTTTATTTAAAATTTTTTTAAATAGGGGTAGGCAACACATCAACTATACACAGAGAAGGCATTTAGAGCTTGAAATAGTGGATTGAGCTCAGAACAGTAATTTACGTGTATTTAAACCGTTAAAATAAAGTAAGAAATTTTATACTATATTATAACATTATATAAATTTTTTATTCAAGAGTTTACGTATATGCCGGACCAAATTTGTTACCCTCTGGTGGATTTTCTATTTTTATCGGTCAAGTTCTTTTTATCTATAAATGCTTGTAACCTCTTTAATTCCTATTTTAACTTTCATATATTACTATAATAAATATTTTTACATATAAAGAATAAAGATTCATTTGAAATTGAATGAAAATGTTTTTTGAGGTTATGTTATTAAATACAATTCCCAAATAAAATTAAACAGTAAACCAAAGTTAATCGCACGTCATAATATTGTCATAATTTTTTAGAATTTCGACAGGAAATCAATAATTACTTCCTTAAAACATTTCCATTCAGTTTCAGTTGAAAAAAAACTTAATATCAAAATTTTGTACTTCTACTGAACTGATTAGAAACCATTTTAAACGATTTTTTAAAACGTTTCTTTAGGATTGCGTATTTGTACCAAGCTTTGAAAAGTATAAAATAAAGATATTCTGTATTGTATTTTTTTATATATTTTTTATCAATTTTTCTTATTTTTAATTTTATATTTTTAGTAATAATAATAATAATAATAAATATATAGCAATTATTTATAAAAAATAGAAAACTTTTCAAAAAAATAAAAAAATTTGTGAAAATGTGAAAATATTTTTTTTTTATGTTGGACAAATTTTTTTATAAATGTTCATCTTAGGCTTGGGAGTATTTAGAGCTTTGTGATATAGCCAAAGGGGTTTGAAATTTATTACCTTTACAATTTTTGACTCCCATTTCTGAAATTTTTATAAAAAATAATATATTTTTATCATTTTTTGTTTATAGATAGAAAAATACTTTTTTGAAAAGTTTTATAAATATTTTTAAATTACAACTTATAAAACCTATTAAATTTTTTTTTTCGTAATTTTAAAAGCTCTGTGTAAATTACCTAGATAATATTTTTTTTATATACTTAAAAATTATTAGCAATTTAAAAATAAAATTGCGTACTCAATGGAATGTCATACCATATCTGTGATGGATTCGTTTTCAAAAATAATTCAAAAAATTAATTTAAAAAAATTATTGCTAAATTAAAATTGTTTCGATCTCAATTGTTTTTCGTGATAGACTAACAAAATGCTTAACTAGATAATCTAGTAATATATTTTATATGTCTATTGGTGTATTTACTTTTTAAAGAATTTTTGTTTTTCCCACAAAATACTGATTGTTTAACGTCCTATCTATTTTTTTTTCAGTAGTTTTCTTCCTACAAAATTGTTTTTACTATTTCAATTTGTTGACATTTTTTTAAAAACTAATTTATATATTTTAAATATTAACTACATAGTATTTTTGATTTATTTTTTTGTCTACATTTAATTTGCTACTAGAATTTCATTAGCCTTTTTAAATTGTGAAAATTATTTTGAATGCAAGCTGGCAGTACTGGAATTAAATCCTATACAATTAATATGATTCTACATTTAAAAAATGAAATAAAAATAACGTTACGTATTCTACATTTATTTTTTTTTTGAAACAAAATCGGGAATAGTTTTAAATAAACAATGTAGCATTTTTATCTACATAAATAGGAAATATTCATATTTCGTTCTAGATTAGTTTTTTATACACTAAAAAATTCAATAAATATTTTAAATGCGTAAAATATTTATTTTGACGAACGTTGATTTTACGAAATAGGAGATACTAAATTTATAAAAAATTATAATAACATTAAAACGAGTTTGAGAGACATCTGAATTTATTTTAACCAATTAAAAGTGGTATTAAATAACTTGACACATGGTCTAAACCTAAGAGTATTAGAGGACAAGTCTCCCTACTGACTAAGTTAAAAAAAAGTTTACGAGTTTCAACGCCTCTAGTTATTGATTCCAGTTATAAACGCTCTTCACCTCCATAATTTTGTTTAGAAAAATCTGTTAGCAGAGCGTAGTTTCGATCTAATTACCTCTTAAGTTATGAGCCCAGCACGCTTCCACTGTACCACTCTGTTGTCAATACAATGGTATTTGTAAGACCCAAATACGAGATATTCCTGCATGTATACGCGACCTTCATCTCCTCTATCTTATACTCTTTCGTCTAAACATAGGGGACATTAAATTTCGAGTGTTACAAATGTAAAACCTTAAGTTAAAAACCAAAGTTGAAGAGTGTTGACAGAGTGAAACCCATAGAGATATGAAGATAGAGAACGCTAGCCTGTAAATGAATGCGATATGCGAAGCGGGAGAGAAGACTGCCAGTAAGTTCATCTGTGTCCTTGTCTAATACATATACTTACTAATACATATAATAAGTATATATGTATATATGATTGTGACAAGGACACAGGGGAACTCACTGACGGTCTTCTCTCTCATTCATCATATCGCATTCACTTACAGGCTTGTAGATACCTCGTGTTCTCTATGTACAATATTCTATGGTAAAATCTGTCAGATAAACAAGATGGAGGAGAACTGTGTACGATTGTATTACACTCCTGAATGGCTCCGTCCTTAGCTACGTCGAAATTATAGAAATGTTGCTTGAACTGGATGTTTATGGAATGGATTAAATTCGTTTTTGAACGAAATAAAGCCAAGTGGTGACTCAGGAATTGATAAAAATAGGTTAAAAATATTTTTAACCTCATTTTGGTTTGTTCTACTAAACAAGCAATACATTATCGACGATCTCAAATTCGTTTCAATAATTTGGACTAAGTTAAAAGTTATTTAACAGTATTGGGACAATTTTCGTAAATTGTCCTATGAAAAATTTATTACGCTTTCAACAATTTGTAAAAAATGATAAAACAAAAGAGATAAGATTATAATGAGTAATTGAGCTGATTAGAATTACTAGAAATTTTTATTTACATGGGAAACAAATTAACGCTCGTTTTAAATGTAATAGATATCATTTGATTAAACTCAGGTGAGGTACTCATTGGTCAAAAATACCATTTCAATTCCAAAAAATTGATGCGATTTCACAACTTATTAATCATCCGTAATCGATAGAAACTTGACACGCTGTATTTTGGTAATGTATATTCAGCGACAAAAACAATTCTATTAACTATTTTTATAGTGGAACAGTTTCTACGCTTTTCAGAAATTTATGGTTAAAAAAACAGTTTAAGTCATTACAATTATGATGACTACCTCTAGATGGCGTAATTGGGAAGATATTTCACAGAAATAAAGCCCATTCTATTTTCTGAATATCAAAGTTGTCCGCGTATCACATTTCACTGTGTTTCAATGATTGCCAGATCAAGAATCACAACAAGAAGTAACGCAGGTCACTTTCCAAAGCTGTTAAATATGAACAGTATATTGTGATCGGAGAAAAAGAAGCGATTCTTAAATTATTTATTCAGGCTTGAATACAAAGCGTCATTTATTTACATAGATCCTTTTATAGTGATTACAGGACATAATATAAGGTTATGAAATGCAGGAAAATAGGTTATGGTATTTTTGTCACTCTTAAAAGTCCCAATACTGTAATATAGGTTATGTTTCATCTAAAATATTTGCATCAAAATATTTTTCTGTTAGATAAAACTTAAAAGAAATTTTTTTTTATAAATTTAGGTCACAATATCTTTGTTTTTCTTTTTATAAATAAATATCTTTCTTTAAAAATTTCTTATTGAATGATTTTTTTTGTTAAAATATAATATTTATATAATATATATATATATATTTTTTTTTGAAGAAGCATTGACATCATAAAAATAATTATTTAGAGTTTATGTTCTTCAATTTTTTTGTTTTGTTTAGTAATCTGTAATCTCTTGTTTCTTTTTTTAAAATTAATGGACAATTGTTTTTTTTTTTTTTTTAAATTTAATGTCAATTTTTTATAATTTTTTTTACTACGAAATGATGATATTTTTATATGGTAAACATTCATAGTAATATACATTGTAATTGTTTAGTGCTCGTGTAATAGATTGTTAAAAATATACCAATTAATGTGATCATATTTAATTGTGATTGTAATACAGATGATTGATTACATAATGATCCTGTGCATGAGCAATAGTAAACTTGAACATCATGTGTACCGGATCTTCTTGCACATGCTTTATCGTCACGTTCCTCGTCTGTTAAATATCCACAGCCTCGGATTATGCGTATTTTTCCATAGACTGAAAACAAATTTTTCATGAAATATTAATATTTGGTTAAATTAAAGCTATTAAGATGTGAAGAAAAAGAATTCGGTTTCAAGATTAAGTTCTCTATCTTAACACTTACACATGTTTAACAGATTAGTAAATATAGAAGAAAACAAACAATCTCCAATTAAAATCTTTAGAGAATAATTAATAAGATTCCTGTATTCGAATTTCGCAAATCTGAAAGAGGATTTAATCGCTAGGCTTTGAAATTCTCAAGGTATCAGAAAGTATAGGAGGCCTAAAAACAGTTGGAAGAGATGCCTGGAGAAAAAAGTCAAAGATGCAAGAAATATCTTGAATGAAGTTGAAATCATTGATGGAAAATGTACCTATAAAATGAAGAAATTTGTTGCCATACTTTCTCGAAAGGATTAGAGGAATTACTTCTATTAATTAATAAGAAATTAATTTCCTTCCACTGCAATATATAGAAGGTAATGAATTGACAGCCTTAGCGAATTTCCTAATATGAAGCACTAAGCAGAAAGTATGTAACAACATCGGCTAGAAATGCATAACCAGTTATCACAGTAGGTAGGACACACTTAGACCTTAGAGTCCGTTGTGATACCGGAAAAGGGTTGGCTCATCCGCGGCCACTACTCCATGAACCATTTGGAGCTGTTTAAGAACACCATCAGTGCTTTGACGTCAACAGACTTCAGGTCGGAAAAGTCTTCAAAGAAAGGCTGGCTCAAGTGAGTCCACTTCCTCGTGGCAAGAGTTGGACAGTGACAGAGAAGATGGTACATCGTTTTTTCCTCCTCCTTACTGTTATACGATTTGTTAGAGGTTGGAAATTTTAAGGGAAGAAGGAAATTGCATGTTCCGGAAACAAAATAACACAAAAATTAGCGTTAATAAACGCAAGGATTTGTTCAAAAAATCGAGAATGAAATGAAAAGATATTAAACGCTGTATATAATTCGTGACCTCAAAAACAGAATTACAACAATATAATGTTTGGGAACTAATCAGTTGTAGAAAATAAATTAGATCACTATTTTATGCGTGATCAAATTTTCAATTTAAAGCAGTGATACCAATTATAACATTCTCATATAGTCTTCATACAGTAACAATGTAACATATTGTTTATATCGATTTTTCTCGTTTGTTGTGTCTTACTTATTTCTCGAAATTGTTGTACGAATGTAAACCAAATTAGAATTATATACATAAATATACATAAGTTTATATGTATAATATTTTTGATCAATATTTGAATTGACATAGTAACATTAATGTTTCTTTTTTAACATTTAAAACAAAAATAGTAATTCAGAATTATAAATATAACTACTGACTTTTATTTTTATGTGCTAGAAATGATTTTTATATTTGGCCAGAGTTTTTATATCTCTAATTCTGAATTTATAGTAACGCCAGTATGTCTGGCTACCCGATGGCGCTATCATTACTATTAGATTAAATTATAAGTGTAAACTACTTATTGATTTCAATTACAGTAATTAACAAAACGTCCACATCTAATATCTTTTAGTAAAAGCTATTTCAAAACTGATATTTCTTTTATACTTTAAAGGTCATGAACTCACTTCGACCGATATGAAATTACACAGCGATACTACGATGACCAGGGCCGTAGCGAGGGTACATAGCGCGGGTGGCAAGTATTTAGGTTGCGCCTTATATATATCGGGATCGGCTATAACGATTTTGATGAAAATTCGTATACTGATAAGAGTAAAGGCAAAATGGGAAGAGTCGCCATAATCGTATCATTTTACCTCAAAGAGTCTGTACATTTAATTGATATACTTTTTAAATTTATTCTACTAAATTTTCGTCATACTTTTCAAATTTGATTCTCATTCCGGAATTCAGCACATAAGTGATAGCTAGCGAAAAATTGACTTCACAGCTTAAAAGAATGACCAAAAATTAGTGCGTTTCAAAAAAAATTTCAATAAGATCGTATTAAATTTGCCTGTGTTATAAAAAAAATGTATTTTTTTAACTTCATGACGTCATCAGAATCCAAAAAAATTAATTTTGCTCTATCACATCCAAATTTTATACAATTTTGATAAACCAAGTAAGTAATCCCACTAAATTTGGGTCATACTTTTCAAATTTGCTATCAAAATTAACCTAGTTCTAATAGGTTTCCAGAATGTGGAATCCTGGTTTCGGAATTCAGCACATAAGTGATAACTAGCGAAAAACTGTCATCACAGATGAAAAGAATGGCCCAAAATTAGCGACTTTCAAAAAAAATTCCAATTAGATTGGATCAAATTTGCCTGTATTATCAAAAAAATCGAATTTATTAACTTCATGACGTCATCAGAATCCAAAAAATTTAATTTTGCTCTATCACATCCAAATGTTATTCAATTTTGATAAACCAAGTATGTAACCCTACTAAATTTGGGTCAGAATTAACTTTTCAAATTTGTGATCAAAATTAACCTAGGTTATTAATTGGTTTGAAGAATGAGGAGTTTTGGTCCCGGAATTAAGCACGTAAATGATAACTAGCAAAAAAAAGACATCACAACTGATAAAAATAATCCAAAATTAGTGGGTTTAAAAAAAAATCCAATAAAATCGGCTCAAATTTGCCTGTGTTATCAAAAAAAAAAAAATAGAAGGATCGGATTGGTATGAGAAAATGATGAATTTATGACAGGTTCGTATATAACCCACACTTAATCCAATAATCTACAAGAATACCAAAAAGAAGAAAGGTTTAAGAATAGATATGTAGACGGAATGAGGTTCAAGGTCTCTATGGGCATTCCCAAAAATTGTTTTTGAAGGAGTATTAATAGAACTTAATATCAAATTAATTTCTATATACCTTTTTGCACTGTTTTTCGGCATAATGTTGGTGGTATTTTCTTTAAATGTTCAGGTGATGGACGCATTGAACAATTAACAGTTCCTAACGAATATGGATCAAATGGATCACCACATCGTGGATCGAATGCACTATTACATGTATAACAAACAATTCCATTATTATGTAAACTATTACTGCTATGTGTTAGGCCGCCAGAATGATGTTCGTGTCGTGCATGATGTCCTTGTTGTTGCATTAAATTGTTGTCTCCATTGTAACTATGATGATTTGCTTCACCTGTGTACAAAAAATAAAAAAAATGATTACATGTAATTACATTATGTATCAAGAGATTCATGTTATTATGTAATATCATGTATTGCTATTTTTAAAATCAATATTATATTATACATTTTGATTGTAATTACTAATCAATCATCACTTTTGTTGTGATTAAAATTTTTGTTTTGATTAAATTGGGGCACAACAATGTATTGATTGACATCATTTAAACAATGATTATAACGTTTATGATTCATAAAAAAATTATTTATTTATTTATACAAAAGTATATTATTATTTAATGGAAATTTAGTTTTATTATGTTATATGCCACTGCTACATTACTTATGTAAGAATCGTTGCCTATCATATCAGTATTTGTTATGCCTTGTACACTTTTTTTATACCTTGTAAAGCTTAAAACTATAGATGGTAGAAACAAAATAGTTTTATTTTTAATTTTTAAAGCTAAAAAGTGATTTCAAGATTATGAACAAGCAAAATTGGTCAATTGTAAATGCAAAATTGATCAATAATCCATCTTTGGACCGTAAAGATTAAGAAAAATTTCAAAAAAAACTTTTTTAATCTTTTGTTAGAAACGTAGATAGTGTTTAGGCGAGCCTAGGAATGGTATTCTTTGAAATAATGGTTTCTAAACTTTGATTCAGCTGTATGATCGTTTCCGAACGGAAGTGGCTCACCCAACCTCTTTTTTATAACTGGTAATGGATAGAGGTAAATTTAAAACTAAAAAGTTTTTTCTAAAATAACTAAAACTTTTGTTAAAATCTCAAAACGCGATGTGAAGCTGCTTTTTTGGTATGTTATTTGAAACCCTTAGAGGAATATGAAACTACGTTTTGCAAAAAAAATATTGTGCCCTACTTTTTCCATTTTAAGTATCAAGTATATTAAATTTGAACAATTAAAGTCAATCCACAGCTCCGTATGTCTAATAATTTTTGAGATATGATGCTTGAAAAATTTACATGGTTTTTAGAAATGTTAAAATTTTGATTTGAATTTTGAAGGTAGCTTCAACTGTGAGCCTAATGGACAAATTTTAAATAAAACGAAAAAAATAGTTTTCTAGAAAATAATTCGAAAAACTTTCAAAATTTTTGAAAAGTAATACCATTGGTGGTTGAAAGGCGATGTAAAGCTGCCCTTTTGGTATGTTCTTTGGACCGCTTAGGTAAAACTTGCAGTTACGTTTTAGCAAAGCCTAGTGACAACTTTTCATTGAGTACTTCGTCTGCTTATTCAATAAAAAATGCGATAGAAAACGTGAACTCCCTGTATCCTATAGAAAATCTTCCTCGGCCTCCCCTAATAAACAACCTTTAAAATTAGACAATATTTACGTACACATATTACCACTAATGTAATATATAAATATCAAATATGCTTCAAAAAGTAAGTTACTAAACGATATAAGCACCCACAGGTAAAGAACATTGTCATAGGTTCAACCGTTCATAACCACTGCCCTAGTTAACATATTAAACTATTTACATATTTTACAAGGTAGTAAGTAAATTTATTATTTTTTAATACCACAAATATGGAATGAGTAAACGTTTCCCACCCCATGTACTAAATAAAATTCTACATATAAAATTATTATTTTTTTTTATCTATTCATTTTTGTTCTTGACTTACTCGATAATTTTGATTTAATACACGAATTAAACATTTTATTCTTTCAGAATATATGCTCATATTAAATGAGAGTGAAATCGCCCACTTTTCATATCAACTTCCGTCCAGGAATTTGATAGATAGGTTTATCTTAATTCCTTTTTATACCATGTATATATGAAATATATCAAAGTATATTAAGTTTAGTCTCAAGTTTGTAACGCTTAAAAATGTTGATGTTACGAACAAAATTGTTGTATAGGTGTTCATAAATCACCTAATTAGTTCATTTTCGGCCTCTACACCTGTCAACACGATAACTCAAAAACAAAAAGTGATATCATTTTTATAGCGTGCTCAGGTCGTAAAAAGTGAGGTCGTGTTCGTTAATGAGCAATATAACCGTTAGAGATAGAACAAACATTTAATGTAAAAAATGTTCCTTATAAAAAATAAACAACTTTTGTTTAAAACATTTTTTCGTAAACATCACTGTTTACCTGTGAGGGCGTAAATTAGCTTAGAAAAGGGCGCAAATTATATAGTATGTATGTATATACAGGTACCTATTGTTTAAAACTTATACATATATTATGTATGTGTTTGTTTGTTTATCTTTCTTTATTTACTTGACGAAAAAAAAAGAAATGGTTTCGTAATCAACACTATACAATGGTACATACATGATATTTTAACAATTAGCTCAGTCAATTGTTTGTTTTCACTTGTTTCCTTTCATCTTTCAATATTTTAGTAATTTTCATCAATTTTTTATAAAGAAATACTTCTGTGCTTATAAAGCTTCATAAACCAAGTTTTTTTACGTTTCTTTACTGTTTATCTATCTAACAGCTAAACTTTCAATTCGACTCCTTTTATTCTCTATCCCTTCCTTATATATATATTCCGCAAACTTAAAAGGATATCGCGTCAGTGATAAAACTTCACATTAATCTGTTACGCCAGAAGAAGAGGAAGGAATATATTGAACATTTTTGCATTCGTCTAATTTTCACTTCATTAATTATAGTTGGTATATTTTACACACACCTTTAATTAATTAACTAATTATGTATTTAATATCTAAACTATATATTTAATTAAGAAACTTCATTAGAGACAACAATTTGTTGAAAATCATTCGAGTAGATCATTAATTATAATGACTTTGTGGAAAAAAAAAAGGTATTTAATTATTTATAAGTGCTTCAGTAATTATGATTTCGAATTTCCTGTTTAAAAGCACATTATACGAAACTATTATAAACTTTCTATTTGTTTGTGTTGGAAAGTTTTTGGGGTAGATTATTAATTTGTGTACAGTCATCTATGCCCTTTAAACTTTTCAAGTTAGTTCTACAAGAAGTAGTAATTACATTATAGACAATTAATAGTAGAGTAGGCAGGTTAATCGGAAATTCGTTTTCTAAATTGAAAAAAATAGGACAAACATACAAAAGTTGTCAAGGGCAATATAGGACATTCCATGTCCATGACTTTGATCTAATATTATCGAGAAACTTTAAGCGTATTTTCTATTTCTATTAAATGACATATTTTTAAGTGGTATTTTCTCCGAAAGGTAACGCGTTTGGTCTATGGCACACTAGATAACAAACGCGTGGACTGATTTTGATGATTCTGTCGTCAATCGATTTGTATTAACCTTGCGAGTGCTACTGAAGATATGGCAGTAATGAAAATTCAATATGGCGACCAACAGACGCCATGTTGTTAAAATGTAAGTGTGTTCTTATGTGGAACACTAGAATCCAAACGCGTCGTCTGATTTTGATGATTCTGACGCCAATCCATTTGTCTTAATCAAGCGAGTACTATTGAAGATATAGCAGTAATTAAAATTCAAAAAAAATAAATTTCGGCGAACCATGTCAAGTGGGGTGTCATTGAATAGCTATTAAATAGACAAATCGATTAACGTAATAATCATTAAAATCGATTCACGTGTTTGGTCTCTAGAACGCCTCAAAGGACCAAACATACATACATAGGCTGAAAATGAGTCGACAAACTATGGTAAGAAGGTATCGTTGAATAGATATTTGAAAATTTACCAAAAAGGGTTAAATAAAAAAAATTATTTAAAAAATCATAAAACCCGACTGAGTTAAATATAAACTGAAAAGAAAAGAGGTCCAGCAGTTTACATAGCGACTTTAAGTGAAAATTCGATCCGGTGTAGATTTAAATGGGTCTCTGCATTTGTCTTTTTCTTTTCAGTTTGCATTTAACTCAGTCGGGTTTTTTGATTTTTTTAAATAATTTATTTTTTGTCATATATGCCAGTACAAATATTTTTAATTATTAGCATAGCATAAATTACTCATTATTAATAGGAAATAGCAGAAAGAAAGAAAAAAAAAAAAAACAATAAGTTATCGATTTTACAAAACATTATTAAGATATATAATAACTAGCAATATATTTGAACAATATGTAGGTTTATTATTATATAGACTTATACCTATAGAGTGAAATATATCCTAGAAAGGTATAGGAAAATATATTCGATATATTCGAAGTTGAATGTATGGTATTATTGCGTGACCTAGTTCACCTGCGTGCAGTCAATAAATGAAATTTAAAAAAAAGTAATATTCATTTTAGAATATATTTATTTATTTTTTATGAATTAATTTGAATTATATAATAATTGTTATGTAATATTTTATATATGCGGCAAAATGTTATCAAAGACATTGTAGACATTTGAAATGACCTCAAAACGTCATTGTCTTGATATAAAATTTTTACTATTACCTATTCTGATAATTTGGACATTTTTAATCTCGATTTTCTTTATCCTATAGTTAAAAGGACTGTAATACCTATTTATAGAAGTGCTAATTCTAGTGTTTTTAGTTTTGGTATATTAAGTTGTAGAAGTGGGAGCTAAGGGCGTCGCCAGCCAATTGGCCAGTGGAGGGCACCATAAAAAATACAACATATGAACTATAAGTAAAAAATTTTAAGTAGTAAACAGACAAAAAAAATTCATCACAGTTATCAAATGCTTGGTTTAAGATGTATGGAAGTTAAATATCTTGTTCTGAGTTCACTTTGAAAATATCCGCAAATGTGCAGGAAAGGGAAGGTATGGGCATGAATATATCCGACGCTTTTCTGCGAAATGAATTGCCCGGAGCTTTATTTACCAAGCAGCCAGAGTCAGAACGTTAGGTAACGAGTAAACAACGTTTACTCCTATAAAGGGGTTAAGTAACCCATTTTTAAACCTATCCGCGACATTTTGTTATATTTTCGTATTTCAAAAAATTGACGATGAGGAGGCGTCAATTTTCTGATACTACTCAGGGGCGGCAAATTTCTATATCCGGGCCAGCATCTCACACTCTTCTCCGAAATGGGGTACAAGCGGGATCGTTATTATTATTCAATTAGATACATAACAGTTGGTACTTTTAAAGAAAACTGCTACGTCTCAAAATAAATTTTTAGAATAATTAATAAAATCATGACGTGCCTTCCTTGTCAAGGAATGTTAGTAAGTAAATTTATTAAATTCATTTCTGCTCTTGTAATTTAATTTAAGTTGCATTAATGATTTATCGAATATCGAGATATACTGTCGTAAGTATATCTGTTTGCTCTAAGAGGTGGCAACCAAAGAAACGTCGTCTTATAAAACCAAACCTTTACATTATATGATCTAAGAAGTACCTAAATGGGTTTTTTTTTAAAGAACATTTATTTAAAGGTGATGTTTTTTTTTATAAGGGTTGGTTTATTACACTTAGCATCAACTAATTCTGCGTTCCAACTGAACAATTGTCTTTGTAGCCTTGAATGTAATTGTTCTGAATAATATAATACCTACAATTTAATGACAACATCAATAATATAATAAAACATTGTGTTTATTATTAAAAGAGGTGTTTTTTAAACAAGAAATTATAACAATACTATAGCTTGTTGTACCCGCGGATTCACAAGTTTTATTTTAAAGTAAAATCATTAAATGTGTAAAATTGTGATTAAGCATCACCGCCCGCAGAACTGTTTTTCCAAAAGTCACCAAGCTTTAAAAGGTTTTACATTATCAAGCAAATTTTGGAAATATTCTATAAAGATAAAATTTAGGTAAAGAGAAATAGTAGATCAACTGTTATCTCTTTGCAAGGTTGCTCCTCTTTTCCTTGGGTCAAAATTTATAGTTACGGTCTGTTGGGTCTTAAATATGATAGTAAGTAATTTCCCAAGTCATCCTGTAAGGGTCCACGAATTTCTACGTGAAATGGGGGGAGGTTTGAAAAACTGTCACTAAGTGGTGATGCTGAAAACTGTCTACTTGTTTGATAATTTATTAGATTGAACTCTGAACAGCCATCCTGCAAAGTTTGAGCCCAGCAAGTGATCCCAATCCGGAGCTATTCCGAAAAAATCGAAAATGTCAATTTTTCGCCTCCACGTAAATTTGAACTAAAAATAAGTATAGGTATTCCTGTAAACTCGCATTCTTTGACTTCGTCTTTGAGTCGTGAGTAGATACTTCAAACAGAAAAGCAGGTTCTTGGCTAGGCTATCGAACTGGCTGATGGTGCGTTTAAATATAAAAATGTTCCTTATAAAAAAATAAATAACTTTTGTTTGAAACATTTTTTTTTGTAAACATGACTGTTTATCCGTGAGGGCGCAAATTAGGACAAAACTTTGGTGTCCATTTTCTCCAAAACTATAATAAAAGATAAGGAGTTGCTTTACAGGTAGCTTATTACAATACTTTCTTTATTGTGTTGATTTTTAAACTCTTCTAATTTATAAAAAATAAAGCACTGGTATTCAACACTTTCTACACAGACCATTCCAACAATTAACTCAGTCAATTGTTTGTTTTGACTTGTTATTTGAATTATTAATTGTAGTAAAGTATCCTATTATTAGAGTCGAACTTCCACAAACATGTATTATCAATTTATTATCTCATTTTTTTTGTGTGTGTTCAACTTTGTATGCAAAACAAGTATTTTACATTAATTAAAACATAACATGAATAATAATTAATGACAATATAAAGGAAAATGTTTTTCTACTCTTTTGAGGTACTTTTTATGCATATTTTTCATCATAAAACAACAATGGCGTTATTTTTAAGTTGTTTTTGTTTATTTTGTATAATTTAACAATAAATAGTTATTGTTCTTTTTAACATATGAAGGATTGCGCTTAATGTTAGTGAGATAAGGATATTGATATTAAATACACCGAGCTAAAAAGAACGAACTTATTAAAATGTACTTTCTAAATGGATTAATTACCCCAAATGGTACCGCTGCTATACTTTGTTATTTTAAATGGAATTTATATTTTAAGCTGCTTTTATTGGGATTCATTAAAACGTATCAATTTTCTGTCTAAAAGATTAAAAAATATAACAATGATGTTAATTTTCAAAATTCCGATCAAGTATTATCTAAGTATGCTTTAAATTGGTTCGGCTGTTTAAGCAAGTACGGTGAAAGTACTTTTTTGGGGTAAATGATACTTCAAAGTCTCTTGATCACAATAAACACAATTTTGGGGCCTCTTGCGGAGATTTTTTAACATATAGTACCTTATGGAAGAACTCACAATAAAGTTAATGGTACAAAAATTAATCGATGAAAATGAGCTTCAAAAAAGTTTTCTTCATGAAGAAAATTTATCACAGATTCTGTTTATGCAAAAAAAAAAAAAAAAAAAAAAAAAGCATTACCTTACGGTACTTTCTAAAAAAAAAAACATAAAAAACTTGGATTTTTGACGATTTTTCGGTATTTTTCGAGCATTTTTTTACGTTTACGTCATAAATTTCATGGTGTATGAGATATAGAGGCCGATACGAAGTTGATACTTTATATTACATCCGCCACAGCATTCTGGCAGTGGGTAGTATAGTATTTTTCTTAATCCCCTTGCCGGAAGTATATTTTTCTTAGCTAGACTTAGCTTCGGGAAGAGCGACTTTTGAGTCTTGCTAGAGTATTGCTATGCTGAAGAGCCATAAAAATGAAAAATCACTCTTCTTGGAATTAAATGCGCCAGGGCAGATCATACCTTGGGATAGGGGATCAAGAAAATCTTTCATTAAAGTAGTTTTAACCCAAAAATTACGAAAGTACAATTTATTTGAATGTATTGTCTTTCGATTTCAAATTTTTGTCCTCTGAAGCTAATATCTTGAGAACCATAATTTGTGGCAGATCTTAGCAGTTTAGCAGGTGAAATGAAGCAAGATCTATTTGACCTATATATTTGATTTAAACCCATAACTCACATATTACGTCCTGAGCATACTATAAAAATTTTAATTTGAGATCTCTTTTCGTTTTTGAGTTATCGTGTTTCCAGACAGACATACAGACGGACGGGCAAACGGAAATGGGCTAAATAGGTGAATTCATGAACACCTATACCAAAATTTTGTTCGCATCATCAATATTTCTAAGTATTACAAACTTGGGACTAAATTTAATATACCTTGATATGTATTTCATATCAAATCCTTGATATACATTTACCTAAGGTATAAAAAGTTTAATGAAAAAACATTATTTAAAGAATTTTCATTTAAATTCCAGTCAAACTTTCAAAATTATTAAATTCAAAATTTCGAGACAAGAATAATATATTAGTTAATATTTTTTTAAATAACAATCATAAAAATTTAATTTTATCGAAATCAATTTTTTCATTAAGAGCAATTTATAATAAAGTTTATATTGAAAATCGATAATACTTTTCAGAATTACCTTTTGAAAATTGTTTCAATTTTCTTTATCGATTATTACACATTATCTAACCATATGACCTACTTCTGAATTTCATCGTATAAGTACCGGAAGTAAAGTAGGTGAACAAATATTTGATCGAAATTCTAAGCCAGATTCCGTTATAAAAACTTACTGAAAACTATATAATGGCTATCTTGTAATCTGACACGTGATTTCGATAACAATCAAGTTCTTATTTTAATCAATATAATACCGGGTGTTTAGCAAAACGGAACGAAAAAAATTCATTCAAGTTTTTTGCTTTTATTAATAAAAAATGTACCCGAGTGATTGGCGAACTGTAAAAATTTAAAAAATTATTTTTATATATGTTTTTTTTTATTATTTAACCTCTACGGCCTAAGGCGAATCGAGATGCGCATTTCTACATTCGATTTGTGAGGAGTGAGAATTCATAAACTCAGAGTCCATAAAGTCTGCGAACAAAAGTGATGGAGAAGAAATTGAAATATTGGAAACTAAATATCGATGGAAATAAGTCTAATTTTATTACTCGGGGTCTAATTTTGTTACTCGGGAATAAAAATGTAACTGAAAATTTCCCCAAGGTACCTGGACGGACTGTATACACCTCGTCTCTTGGAGTTTTAATGGACATCCCCTTTTCGTCTCAGGTACCTCGAGATGCCATTCTCGTGGTAATATTCGTGTTCATCGGCCTCAAAAACCCCCGAGTAACGAGTTTCGATGAAATATGTTACATATTCCCGTAAAATTTCAAAAGACTGAATGTATAGACTAGAGGTACCAGGTATCTCAGGGACCATTTTCGTTGTGATATTAAAGTTTAGCATCAGCTTCAGAAACCCCCGAGTAACAAAATTAGACTCACTTCCAGCGATATTTACTTGCAGTTTACAGAGTTTGCAGACGCCCTCATGAATCTAATGCAAAAAATCGCATCCAGATCCGTCTTACTGCTCTTGTTTAATCGATCCTAATAAACGTTTAATTAATTTATACAACCAAAAACAATGATATTTTGGCCTGTTCATGAAGGCTAAATCACAAAAAAAATTCATTTGCGTTTATTTAAATTTTCTTATTATAATAATTTGAGAGTTCTTTCTAAATTATTTTGCCTGTATTTATGAACAACCTATATTAACAAATTATTATAAAGTATTAATTTTTTTGTCTATTTTTTTTTTATTATTGGATCAAAATATAATGTAAAAAAAATTAATCGTATCAATATACAAATTCAAGGTTTTTATTCTTGTATTGTATAAACTAATAATTAAAAACCAATTATAGTACGAAGTATGCGGTATACATAAGCTTAAATTAATTAATTAGTATTACGTAACAATTAAATTAATAAATCAATTTCAATTTTAATTCCCTAATGTCAAAGAATTTAACGTGAAAAAAATTTTTAAAAATTTTTAATAATTTTTTTTTGCTTGAAATTTCTGAGAAAAATTGAATTAAATTTTATAAAAAAATTAAATCGAAATTTTGTATATATAGGTAATAATAATTCGATATATATTTATACTGCAGTCAAAAACAGTAATTGTATATACAAAACTACCCGTATTGATCGGTTAAATATAATAACACACTATAAAGGCTTCTATAATATATAACATAAAAAAAGCTTTTTCTATTCTTACCTGGAATAATAAAAAGGACTAATATATATGAAACACAAATACACAAAAAAGCACTTTTTTCCATTTTCAATTTATTTTTAAAATAATTTATTTCTTTTTTTATAAATATCTTTCAGTAATATTTCAATCTGCCAGAAACATTAACAATTACACAGCCTTTTTCACAAAATATAAGGCCACGACTGTTTCATTTATTTTTATTTACACTTATCTTTGAATACACATAAAAAAAAAATTCAAATTCAAATATTTTTGAAATTATGTAATTTTATTTTACTGATAATTAAACATTATTGAAAAGAGGTTTTACTAGATAATTTAGAAACTTTGTCTAAACCGGCGTCGTTCTATTTTACCTCGTATTCGACCGACGTATTACGTCATAGTTTACCCCCACTACAACGACTCGTGACTTTTACGTCAACATTAGTTGTTGGATCAATGGTTGGAAAAACGGTTATAATTATTTCAAATGTCGATTTTTCTTTTATTATCGTTTTTATACAGCCTACAATTGTGACAATACACTTTAAATGTTTCTATATCCACGAAACTTTTTTTAATCAATTGAAACAATTATTAAAGAATTATAATTTATTTAATTTACAGTTAAATTAATAATTGATAAATTAATTAATTGATTAATTAATTGATACAATAATATTGTTGCTGCTTTAAGTTATTAATTACTATTAATATATGCAACCCACTTTGCATACTAGCTGTAAAATTTGCTGTAGGGCAAATAAGAAAAAACAAGTTATACTAACAATGATCAAACTTCGATGTTGGAGTATTTCTTAATACTAAAATCATTTGAAAGATGCTTAAATAAATTATTTCCCATTTCCTTAAAGATTTTTTTAGTTATTAATTTTAATTACATAAAATAGAAACTTTTAAATTTTCGAAACAAATCTAAATAATACAATCTATAGTTATATGAAAATAGTGTTAAGAGCGCTGTTTTTAAAATGAAATTTTAAATAATTATTATAAATTTATAGATTACAATTTAATAAGTTTACGAATAACAGTTGATTGTTTGATTTTTGAAATAAATTCCATTTTATTGTAATATTTACATTAGTCAATTCAATTTGAAAATATATTTTTCGAAAATATTTGAAATAAAAAAACCAAAGATAATATATTTTTTTAAATCACCATAGATAATAAACATTTCATGACAAGAAAACGCTAGACAGACAATAAGAAATATTTTGATCATTTTCCAGAATACATTTGCTCACAAAGCATTATTGAAACTCGTGAAGTGGTTGTTAGGAAAATTTTAGAAAATGAGTGATAATAAAGCAAAAATTGACTTAGGTTTATTAGAAGAAGACGATGAATTTGAAGAATTTCCAGTTGAAGGTAATATTTTTCAGTTTTAAAATAACCAATTTTTAGCAAATCATTGATGTTTTTTTTTATGTAGATTGGACTGGTAAAGACAAAGACGAGGAAGATATAAGTGTCTGGGAGGATAATTGGGAAGATGATAATATTGAAGATGATTTTAATAAGCAATTAAGGTGAGTTTAAATAAAATTTCTATCATGACAATTAGTAAGCTTTATTTTTTTTTGCAGGGCACAGCTAGAAAAACAAAAGCTTATAGCCGGTGGAAAATGAATCATTTTTGATAATTTTTTGTACTAATTATTTATTCATGTCATTTCATTAAACCAAAACAAGTATCATTCATTCATTTCAATAAAACAATTTCATAAGAAAATTGTGATTTTATTTTCAAAAGCCTTTGTCTTAAGATTTTTTCATAACAGGTTTAATCAAAGGTTATCGAACTCGTCTCGATCATAATCTTGTAGGTCTGGAGGCTATAGTCAGGGTTATTTGACAGTAGTGTTTCAGAATGGCTGGAAGAGATTGTTGTCAAGGTTGTAACTAATTACTTTTGCGTCTACGAAAATTTTAATTTTGAGGGACCGGGATAGTTTTTAATTTCGCGACAAACTTATCATTGATGAATGAATAATTATTCATGCATACTTCTGTGATTTATAATCGGCTGCCATTTTCGTGATATAGCGGCTCAAAGAATTGAAAAAATGATTTTATTCGTAATATGCACGTTTATATACATTTTTGAACCGTCATACGAGTAAAAATATGAGTCCCTATATCTTATACATACAAATTTTAAAATTTTTAGAATATAAATCAACGTCAAGAACTCCGTCCTTATTTTTATTTAGTAGCATGGCCTGAGTAACATCTGTCTTCCATTCAATTGTCAGCGTGACTGGTGATGCTCTTATATCTGCCTCGTTTCAAAGGTCTCATATTCCATAAAATACTGTTAGTCGTAAGTATTGTAAGAGGTGGTGAATTTTCGGAGTACCTGAAAGACCAGACATCTGTAAAAATTCATGTGCAGTGTCGAAAAAATTTTATACTCGAAAGAGTAGCATTGATGCTGTGAAAAGACAGCGCCAGGAAGAAGAAGCTGGTTCATCAAAAATAAGTCCTCATATTTTTACTCGTATAACGGTTCAAAAATGTATTACGAAAAAAATAATTTGTTCAGTTCTTTGATATTGTTCAATATCACGAAAATGGCAATACTTATGAAAAAAGGTGTAGAGACACTTTTGGTAGAGAATCGGATTATCTATAATTTTTGTCTGAACTATTTTTGCTGTGAAACTCATCGTTTTGCTGAAAAACGCAAAAAGCCTATTTTTGCAAACTTCCCTCCTCAATAAAATTTTTTGCACAAGGGGGATTGATGGGGACTTTTCACAATTCATTTATAAATGTATTCTGAACATTCATACTAATTTTTAGCTCTATGGAAATTTTTGTAATCTTACTTATATTTTATGGACTAATTTGACTGGATAATAACAGACATACTAGACATGAAAATTGAAAATAAATAAGGGAAATCCGTCAAGAATAATTCGGTATTTAATAACTCTGGTTAAAACTACTCGATAATTACAATTCCAGTAAAAACACCACAGTCAAAATATTGGCTGACTAAAAAGAAGATTATTTCCACGGCCATCTGCCGTACTTTTTACTAAATAAAGAGGTGTAAGGAGCTGGGAAAAGTAAGGAAATAAACATTGTTTACGACAGTACATAAATATAATTTGCAAACAACATAAATACAAAGTTTTAAAACAATACGTTTACATAACTTAAAACATAGAATACATATTATTAATAATTATGGGAAAAATTTGATAATCAATTAATCAGCAACAGGGCGAATAGTTATAAATCTAGATAAAATGAATGCCATAACAAAGGTCCCTAACACAAAACAAACAACTGTAATATAGAATGTTTCTTCGGTGAAAACATCCGTAAATGCTGGTAATTGTCCATACATTTGTTCAATCATTTTTAACTTATAATTCTTTGCATTCGGTGAATTTTTCGACACCATTTTTTTTACTTTCTTTTTGTTTGTTTGCTTGGCTTAGATGATTTTGTTCGAACTACGTTTTCTGTTTCTTCTTCTGGTTTGACTAACGAACTAACGTGCTTATTAAAAAGTTGCAACAATTCTAACGTTGTTAAATTACCCGCTTTCAGGTTTATAATTCTGTGAATATAAATTTTCTTAATTAAATACGAATGTTTTTAATTGTAATTAATTAGATTTGTATCGACTTACCCATTCGTGGTTAAGTCGAGTTTAATAAATGGTTCACTTCGATCAGTAACAATGTTGGTTTTGATTCGACAATTTGGGTTGGTTCTTATAACTTTTGGTCCAGAAATGTAAAATAATAAATCCCTGAACGAAAGATTTTTTTTTTTTTCAGTAAAAATAAATAATTTAAATGCTAAAAATAACATTTATAATTAAAATATACATCGAATACAAACCTTACTGCAGTCGCATTTGCATGAAAAGGATCAAAACTAATATCTACTTTTTTCACTGGCTTTAAATTGATTAATTTAATTTGCTTCCCTAATGCACTAACAAGACCACCTGATCTCGTAAATGTTCCACTATAAGGGATCGCCATATTCGATCAGTTTTCTTTATATTTTCATGTGAAAATTAACTTGAATATGTCTGGATAGGATATAGGGGTTATGTAAGCTAAACAAAAACTAAGGAAAATTTTTAGGTTATAGACACATGCATTTTTTTTTTAAATAAAAGAATAAAATATAAAGAAATTAGAAAAATGTGTTTTAATTTACAAAAATATTATTTTATTTGTAACATACCCGAAAAAGTAATTTAATTAGTTGTTTGCAGTAAAAAATTGTTTTGACTAATGTTTTTTTACTATCGTTATATTTTCGATAACGAAAATACCTATCGGTAAATTAATTAATATTTATAGGAGTGTAGAAGAAGGCCTCAAACCGAGAATTATTAGAGAATATGATTTACTTGTAATTATGACGGAAATAAGAGAAATCTAAGAAATATATTAAAACTACCCAACAATGGATATTTTTATGTTTTCTGGTTTTATTTAAATTGGAAACTTTATTTTTATTCAAATTGCAAACTTTTATGATTTTTATCGATTTTAATAATACTTTCTTCTCCGATTTGTGAGATTTTATCGGCATATTTAAAGTAATATCCTAGAAATTCAAAAGTCTTTTCGGCCTAGTTTTGGATTATGTAGAGTAGATCCTAAAAATGAAAAAACCCAATTCATTTGACAAGAAAATGAGTAGTTTTCGAGATATTGTCAAAAATCTCTCCAAAATATAAGACTTTATATAGGATTTCGAGCGATAACATAGAAAATATTCGGACAATCGTCAAATGAACCCCATTATTGTTTTTGTTGGGTCAAAATTACCCTATATAATGAGTTTTATCAAATTTCGAAACAAAGAATCGTTTGTGATTTTTTTCGATTTTTTCAAAAGGGAAAATTGATAAAACTAATAAAACTCAATATATAAGGTAATAAGATAGATGTATATAAACTTGATTTGCGTTACTTTTATGTCCTAATTACTCTATTAAAATTTAAAACCTAAACAAAATTTTGTTGATTTAAAGGTATAAATTATGTATCCAAAAATTATGACCTTTCAACGTTAAGTTTATGATCACGGAACTTCGGCCTGCCTTTAATTTATAATAAATCAGGGGAAAGTTTGATAAATTTTACTGGAACCATCAGGGTAAAATATAAAAGTTGATTATTTCTTGAGCAAGTTTTTCTCTGGATCCGCGTGGTGTTCCTTTTTTTTAATCAAATTTCATGATTTACTTATTTATTTTTTTTCATTTTAAAGCTTATCAAGCTGTTAATTTATGAAAACTAGACCCACGGTAATTGTTGACCCACGGTCTAAAAATGTACCACAACGATTTGGTTATTAAGATATAATTTTGTTCGCTATGTAATTTTTATATCATAACTGTAATAAAATTGCCTATATACACAATAAAACGAAAGGAAATTACTGTTGTTAAGTAATAACTATATATTATTTCTCTAGCCTGTTTTTAGCCACATGCTGAAATTTTCTACAAGGACTGTGTAAATGAGATAAATGACTGAGAGATTAAGGAAAATTCTACATGGTTTCCATATTTTATTTGATAAAAATTCAGGACACAAAAGAAATAAAAATTTTAATAAATTTTTGATGATTTTTATTTTAGATTTGTATATTACAAAATAATTGATGTTTATTTTTATTAATTATTATTAATATCATAAGCACGACAAATTAAGCAACTGATTATTACTTTATTACCGACTAAAATGAAGCTTATTTATGAAAATTAAATATTGTTTTTCACATATTACAAAAGTGCAGGTTTATTTAAATATACTTTTTTTGTCATACAAATCAAACTGAATAAGATGTAATATTTTTTAACTATTTAAAAAATTGTTACAAATTATTTGTGAAACTAGTTAATTAATTACTAAATTAATTAATTCTAATATTGAACAAATGCAATGAACAAATAAAGAAATTATAAACACATTGATTGTACTTTGAAAACCCATTTTTGAATCACAGCTGTTTTATATTTTAAATTTTAAAAGTTAAATAAATAATAATAAAAGCCATATATAACTAAGTAAAAAATTATGTCCATAAAAAAAGGTGTACTAAACTATGAAAGGAAATTTGAAAATGTGCGGAAAGCCGTTAAATTAATTTTTTATTCTTAAAATTAAAAGTTATACCACAATTACAACAAGAATAATCGGAGTGAAAAAATGTGTTCTCACACATTTAAATTTATTTAAATTAATTTGTGGTTAAATTCTAAAGTGCATTCTACTTGATATCGATTCAATATTAATTTTGATATTCTATTTATGATAGACCAAAATTTCATTATTTACCGTGTAAACTTAGCTTTTCTCTTTCAGACTGACTTTCTTCTTGGGCTTCTTTTCACTTTCCAGCTTTTTTTCATCATTGTCAATCTTTTTCCATTCTGATTCCAGATTACTTCCACTGCTTGATATTTTTGTTTTACAGGATCTAACCCCTTTCGCCACAAGTAGCAGAAAAGAGAACGTCTACCAGAATTTAATCAAGAAACTAACTCTCGCGACTTATAAGTAAATCCAAAACCCCAAAAGAAATTTAAACATGGAGGAACTAGAGGGTTGATAAGAAAGAAGGCTTTTATTCACAAAGCTTCAATTTTCCTGTTGTAAATTTAATGAAGTTAACGAAATGGGGTATGATTGAAGATTTTCTTCCGGAGTTTAGGCATTAACTTCCTCAATGTGGAAGAAATCCTTAAATTGAGCAGGTTTAAATATTGACCTACTCTCAATAGTTGAGAAAAAAAATAAAGGCTTGTGTACCAGATTTCTGTTTTTCTCTAGCAGGTCCGAATGACATTAACGAAATTTTCTGAAATTGATATATCATAACCAAAATATCAAAACCAAATTTTTGTTCTAAGACACAAAAATTGTGAGAAACATTTAAAAAGACTGTTGTCAATGGAAATTGGATTTTATACACTAAAAATTTCTGAGCAAATGGTTCTCGAAAGACTATTTCCATATTATTTTAACATTATTAAAAAATAAATAAATATTTTTTTAAAATAATTCTACTATTTCTTTGTTTTTTTTTTACATAAAAGTTACAGAAAAATTTTTTATAATTAAAGGAACAATAAGTAAGGAACCATTAAATAAAAATTTTAGTTTTCCAATACCTCCATTATACAACAATACGCCATAAAGCGGAAGACAAATAAATATATGTATATTATTCGAAGCGAGACAAACATTTAAAATATATTATTATAAGTTAGTTTTAATTTTGAGTTTCCAAAAAAATCATTTCGTTACGATAACATTCTTTTTAGAGCACACTTCAAACTCAAAAAAAGTATTTATATTCCCATACAATTTCTTTAAATTTAGGAATTTGAAAGACCGCATAATTTTAAATCCAATAAACAGGGTAAGATTTTTATCTCTAAGAGAAAGAATTAATAAATTGAAACATACAACAATAATTTAAAAAAAAATGCTTAATTCGTGTAAAAATTATTGCCTGTTGATTATTTAAAAAAAAAAAACAAAATATGACACAATCAGTGCAGACGTGTTATCCAAAAAATTTAATTTAATACCTTAATTTGAACGCATGTTAATCATGCATTTTCTTATAATAATAATTTATTACGATGGTTTTTCTTTAAAATTTTATTTAATTATATAATATCATTATATAAAATAAACTGTTATTTTATCTATACGTTCCGTTTAGACATCCTTCTTATCAAAAAATAGACATTTTGAAGAAAACTTTTTAATACAGGAAATTTACTCAGGCTTATAATGTACTCTTAAGAATACAATAATATGTTCCTAAACATGATGTGAGAAATGTAAGCGGCACCGCCGCATTTTATTATTACGAGCACTCTCACTCTTCAATGAGGCTGTGGAGATTTGCAGTAATGATCGACCATTCGAGGATAATCGAGGATAGTTTATAAATTTTTCGAGCAACTGAACCATCTGGCACTGAATCATACAATTAGACTGATCTGGGTACCGGGCCACTCTAGTGTAAAAAGGAACGGATCAGCGAACTCGGTAACGCGAGAAGAGTCGTCTCAAATGCCTCTTTCACCTCAGCCTGTCATTCTCATAGCAAGATGCTCCGTATTTTACCAAATGCTGGACCTGATCGTATCAACTATACAGATCCATCGGAACGTGAGTCGTCGAATTAAGTTAAATTTGGTTGTTTAAGTTAAAAGTTTGTTGTGTTTTAACTTTCAGATAGTCAAGGTTAGTACAACTTGAACGTAAAAACGATGAACATCCAAGGCAATACTCACAGCGCGAATAGGAACATATTACAATGCTTTTGAATTTAGATCAATTTTAATTTGAATTTATCAAATAATACCTCCCATAAAAAATCAGAAGTTTTACAAATTCAAGACACAAATTTATAATTCAAAAAAATACATTACAATCTTTTAAGTAAAATAGATATATACACTGCAATGAAAAATTTGGTTAGAGTTGACTATTTAGCTGGAATCCGTTCTAATCACGATCTTACTCTAAATTTGGACTAATTGTTCCTGCTAAGGCTAAGCTATAAGAGCTAGTAAATAAGCAAGGGCATAGCGGAAGGAACTCAACTAGACCTCTTCGCTATTTATTTTGGGCAGATATATTCTCAGAGAACTACTAACTGTGCAGTGTACAATTACTTTTATACAAATTTATTAAAATATCCATTTTATTGTAAATTAATTTAAATTTTGTGAACTATATCAAAATAAAACGTTGAAATTAATGAAATCATCAGTTTCTTGAATTTCTTTTCAATGTCTTATCTCTCATTACAAAAACAAACAATAACAGTTATCTAGTAGGAAAAATTCTAAAAATCTTTGTCTCCAATTATTCTCCAAAGCACGATTGCCTATTTTTATAATCTTTATAAAAAATAATCACATAAAATTTAACTTGTATTTCCTAAATATCATATTTTCCGATAATAATGAATATAAAAATGACTAAAAATGCAAGCTACATAACAACTTGTTTTTTTTTCTTTTGTTATAATCTAAGTTCTCAGTTTTTAATCTCTGAGATCACAAATTTTTTTCAGTAATTATCTCTGTTTTTTTTACATTTAAATTAACTAATAAGCCAAAACTATAATCACTTATTAGCGCCCTGCATTTCTACATGATTTTCTTTTTTTTTCTTATAAGTTTTGTTTTGGAATTTTTACATAATGATTTGAGCTCTATTACAAATTTTTATTTTTTCTAAAACAATGAACATTAATTGTTCAGCAATTAAATACTGAAATTTATCGAAAAATATAAATTTATGCTTTAGTAAATATTGTAATTTATAAAAAATATAAATATTTTGTGAAATTAGGTGGAAAAAATATTTGAAGAAAGAATAAGAAATTCTGAAAAAGTCTTAGGAACTTTGAATTTCTCAACGTTTTCGGACTAGTCTAATTCAGAGTTATTCAGAGTTCTTAATACTTTTTTAAAGTTTCTAAGACTTTTTCAGAGTTTCCTAAGATTCTTTTTGCAAATATTTTTTCCACCAGGGTTATATTTCAACAATTCTAATTGCACCTGTATTGGTTACTCTGCGTTTTCTTTAACTTAAATTAAATCCACTTTCGAACTATGATGCTTATGGCAACATCCGCAAACATTAGTAACAATGGTAACATTGAGGCTGTGATAGCATGTCTAGAAGTTTAACATTCCACAAATCGACTATTTTTGTAACAAATCGCTATTTAGAGTGATTGCCATATCGAAATATATCTTGATAAAGATCTTGTTAATTTCGTGTTTAAAGTCTTCTTAAATTTTTAGGTATTTGAGTAAGATTGATTATATCGTCGAGCATGGGGACGTACAGCATATCTTCGAAGAAATTAATGAAATCTTAATTTGAAGATTTAGCATTTCACAATACAGACCCTCCTTTAAACGATGCTTGTAAGAGTTTGAACAAAATTTGTGTAAAAATCTTAAGAATACATGTATCAAAATTTAATATATAAATAAATTACAGTATTTAATTGCTAAAATATCATCCATTTTATGTTTAATTATTTAACATTATTTGTTAAAAAAATTAATTTTCTATAAAAAAATAATAAAAATTACAATAAATGGGAATTACACAATTAAGATGAAACATCAGTCTATATGATTTCTTGTTTAATATCTAATGAAATGGTTGTGCTCAAAAATCTAATTTTTTTTCTTTAATGTATACTCAGGCACTGAATAACTTATGCTTTATTTTTTTATTTTTAATATTTATAATTAGCAATTACATAACATTAGCTTTTAGTTTTATTTTGCATAATATAAAAAAAAGTTAATAAAAAGTTTACAAAAAATAAACTATACATAAAAAAGTTAGGTACACAATTAAATAAATTAATTTGATCGAAATTTAAAATTATAAATGAGAAAGAAATTAATAACACTTATTAAATAATGTAAAATCACATCAAAATTAAAATCACAAATAGTAATTAATATAATTTAGTATACAAATTAACAATTATTATTAAAATTTTAATTTAAATAATATTTTTATATAGACTACATAATTGTCTGCATCACCAAAAAAAATAATTTCAGAATTTCTTATATAATCAAAGCGCTTAGTTCTTTATGATTTGAAGTAATTTGTGGATGAATTATAAATGATGTTTACTATCTCTATCATAGGCTGTAGTCGTTTTAACGCTTTAAACATGCTTTGACGCAGATGCTTAATTTTTGTTCGTTTTGGCTTACATTGCATTTACAAATGTAAGCACGATTTGTTAGAACAATCAGCGTCATAATAAACACAAAGCGCTCTTCGTAAACGTCTAAGCTTCAAAAAACAAATGCAGTCATAGCTAATGTCAGCAAATATTTATGTTCACTTTATATCCTCGTTTGTGATTCAATATCATTTTTTCCCACATAATAACATATCAACCCCATATTACAACAATATGTGCGACAAGGACACTATACGACAGACAAGAACAAACACAATTATGACGCAATGTTATTCAGGTTTTATTTTCATAGAGTCGTTTAGGACGCCACACTTATGTAATCTATTGTAAATAACATTTTTTAATTAAAAAATATAATTAATTTATACCAAGAAAAATAGTTAATAAATGAGATCATTAATCAAATTTTGGAACAATACATCTTATGTATTATTATTATTATTAATGTTATTTATATATTAATAGGAGAGCAACATATTTTTAAAGAGAGCAAAGTATGCTCTCTCATATTTTTTTTAAAAATGACGATTGTTTTGTTCATATAATTTTGTGTTATTATATGAAACTGAACACAAATGTATTGATAAAATTCATTGTTTTTTTATTTTTTTATTTTTATTTACTTACTATTTTTTAAATATTTTTGTTTAAATATATTTTTATCATTTGAAAAAAACAAAAAACCTTGCAATATTGTACGTTATATGATACAATTAATTTTAAGACATATTTTGTGAATAAAAATTTTTTTTTTTTCTTTACAATTACCCAAAAAATGTTTAGTATTTAATTTATTATTACATATCTAAATTTTTATTTCTCCATTTAAAATTGTTTTTTTAAAATGGAAGCGTTTACTTATTTCACAAACATTTAATCATTTACAATTATACATATTTTTTTATTTTTTTGTAATAAAAATAATTTTTAAAAAGCTTAGAAATATTATTATTTTTACTATTATATTATTTTATTTTAATCACTGTATAGAAGATGGTTATTTTATATGAAAATTTGGGTAATACCCATGATAAATATAATATTGCATCATTTATTTTTATTGAGCGTTTATTAAGGTGGACCAGCGTAAATTTTATTAAAATCAGGAAAATGAAAAAAGAAAATTTAGCAAGATTCGATACGATGTCTGATTTTTAAACTTTTTGTATTTAGACACGACAATTAAAAATTACGAACTGTGTTTGGTTTCCTTTCTGTTTATCTTCTTCCATTCTTTTTAGGTAGAATAGAGACTTCTTATTTTCGATTAATTATTCAACTAGCTGGAAAAAAAAAAGTTATGTCGAAGGTCAAGTGTCAGCAACAAATTGAAAACTGAGTGACAGTCGATATCTGGAGATGTAAATGTTAAAATGAATTCTGAGAATAAACGATGTGACACTGCTAATTTTTTTCCCAGATGGCAGCACAAATTCAGCGTCAAGCCTCCGCATGAAAATATACCTTAAAAACCCATATTTCCTGCGTTCTTTAGGATGTAAAGAGATGGAAGAAGCTATCTGTCTTTTTTGCTCTCTTTTTCTCTTGAAATTTCTGAAAAAGGCGCATATTGACAGACCTTTTTTTACAAGCTTTAATGAATGCATTCAGAAGAAATTTATGATTATTGATTGATTAATGAGTCGTCGACTTTGGCATACTTGCTACACGTTAACGTGACTTGAATGGGATCATAAACATTTTCACTAATTGTTATGCGATTATATCTTCTGAATGAATATATCTGAACTATCTACCTATCTCACTAATATCCATAAAAATTGAAGTGCAATTAGTGCCTCTCCAAATAGACACTAAACGAAATTTAGCACTGATTTCTTATTTAACATAGATCTGATTCTAATGAAATATACGCTGATTTATACGGTTTATTTTAAGCTATTTGAAGAATAGTTTTCTATAAATAATGCCAAGTATACGTACATGATTTTTTTTCAATATGTCGCCTGATATATTATATAATATTTTATATTATACTGATTTAAAACTGTGAGAGATAAGGTAAAACGTGATTATTTTATATTAACATAAATTTGTCATGTGTAAAAATTCATTATCGAAATTAATTTAGTTTTTATTTGCTGTGAAGCATTTTATTGCAATTATTATGCGTAATAATTTTAGTTCAGATCAATAAAAATGCATATTCACACATTTGAATATTTTCTTAGTTGTCGATTTTTAAGATTTCTGAAAGAGGATATGTAATACTATGCTGTTCCTTCCTAATAATATCGAGACACGTCGTCCATTTTGTTTTCAATTAGGCAAAGTGCTGATTCGGAGAAATAAACCAATACCAACTGTTTTCATTGCGAAGGTTCGATATACCTAGGTGACTTCTTATGCTCCTCATATTAAGGTCAAAGGAGATACTTCTTCTTTTGTAAGTCCTGTTCTATACCTCAAATTAGAAGGCAATTCTTTCCTCAGACAAAAAAAATGTTTTCGGTAGTCTTCAGCTCGTATTGTAAGTATCGGAAAAGGAGTTAGCTCTACAAAAACCAATCTTTTTTTTTATTTCTACTGTACTGTATAAGCAAGTGAGTTTAATTATTATTTAAATGTGAATAATATCATAATTTAAGAAAATATTCAAATGTATGAAAATACTAATAGGCGTTTCATAAAATTATTATTTCTGATAAATACTGTTCGTTTTTATATCCAATTTTATCATATTTTTTTTAATACTATCATAAAATTTTATAACAATATTGTATTTTTGTTTTTAAGAAAAGTATTACCATTTAATAATGGCGCAAAATCAGTGATTAAAAGTTACATAAGTGGCTCTTTAATAAATTGGCAGTCTTTATTTTATTTTTATTATTAAAATATTTTTAATTTGTTTTAATTATTTAAAATTGTAAAAAAGTTATTGCAATAAAATTAAATCGTTTTTATGAGCCATTTTTCAAAATAAATTATGTTCAAATAAAAAATTAAATGAGATCCATTTCGATAACGAGTTTATAAAATAATTGTTGCATGTGTGTTTGGGTTATGTGTTTTTATTTGTGAAATAATAAAATTTTTTTTATTATGTTATTATTTAGTTGTCATTTGGAAGCATCTATTTTTTTTATCTTGAAGCACTAATAGCGTCAATATATGAAAACAAATATGGTCATCATTGATAATCGGTATAATACGATAGATCAGACAAGCCGAGCAGAAATTCTTTATTCAACTGGAAGAAACAGCTTAAATGTCTTTCTCGAGACGTGATTTTATTTTTCATTTCTTTTCCATTAGGAACACTTCGGCTTACAGCTGATTGCCATTTGGCTTGCCTGCTTTTTGTTTGTAATTGGCCTTTCCCTAACAATATAAAAAATAAGTTGTGAAGTCGATCAAATAAAATTACCTATTCATATTTGTTCAGGATCACAAAATTTTACTCTCAAATATCGATATTTGGTTTCATATAAATACGCTGGGTTTAATCTCTCATGTGCAATTATTTGTGTGTTTAAAAATTTTAGCCTCTCCTACAAACGTCGTGGTTGAATAACTGTGTTATTGTTGAGTCGAAGTGTTGTTTCGCTATTGCAGTTTTCATCGGCACGAATTATTCCCAATGGCATACGATCGTCGTCAAAACCAGGATTGAGTATGATATTTGGAACCAATTCGATAATTTCTTGTTCGTCGTTGGAAACTAAACAATATTTTTAAAATTATTATCTTAAATTAATTTTTAACTGAAAAAAACAACTTTTAACTGGGATTATTTTAAATTATTTTATGGCCTTCAATTAAAAATGTTACCATAAGGATTAACAAAAAATGCTTCTTTAAAGTAATAGCACGCATTAATTCCTACTAAGTAATAAACATTTTTGTTATTGGGAAAGTCACTGGGGGCGTGATTTTGATGGATTGAGGGAATCAGTTGTTATTTCTTTTGGAATTTTTTTTTTTTTTTTTTTTTTTTTTTTTAAGGACAGTTTTAAAATTAATTTGTCTCATTTAAAATAAAAAAGAATGATGACTGCAACACACATTTTACGCCATGGGCTTTGATCCCAATATAATACCAAAGATGTAGCGTCTGTCTCTACTGGTTCCAGAAAGGGTAGAACCAACGATGTTGGTTAACACCTATGAAATTTTAAGCATTTCTGAAATGACTCACTAAAACTACGCTCGGTCGCAGACCGCCTATAGCACCTTTTCGGAAAATCAGAGAATTACTAATCCGAAGATCCATCTACATTATATTCAAAAATTTCCATGCATCATGAATTATAGAATAGCCCATTTTCCTGGACGGTTTTATTAATAGACTACTTAGGGAACAATAAATTCAATGATTTTATAGGATACTACACTCAAAGACTGAAATTTCTGACTACATATTAAGGGGTATCAAAAATACTTGAAGACCATGAGGTTTACTATAAGTTAAGGAAGAATTTACGGGAATTCAAAAAATTACAAAGGTTGTAGTTATTTAAGTTATGAATGGTTATTACTGAAAATGTTAAAAACTGGTTAAACAAAGTTACTATTAAATACTGACGGTAAATTTTGGGTTGATAAAAAACATAAAAAGCCATGCGAAAGAGCAAAATTATTATTTTTAATAAAAATAATACATATATATTGGTTTACAAACACAATTTATATAAATAAATGCAAAAACATGCCTAATTTACACAAGAAAACATAAAAAATAATACTACTTAACATCAAATTCATGGATAATAATAATAATAAATTATTATTATGCTCGAGATATTATTAATTTTTTTCTTGGAATACACTCGGCAACTAAAATGGTATGGAATTGCCAATCCAAAAAAGTATAAATACACCCACTCACAGAATGCGAGAGAGAAGAAAATTTTCTCTCACTCTTTGTACTATTTTGGGGACAGAAAAAAAAGATTTGATCTCTGTTCTTCTCACTCACGTAAATGGAATCTTTGGAACTTAACAATACGCTCCTTTGTAACTGTGCTAAAAATAGAACTATAATTTTTCTATTTAACCAAATTAGATATTTTCATTAATGAATAAATACGCCACTTGTTGATTGCCGAGTTTATTCCAGATAAAAATGAGCATATTCCCAAAAGCAATCCTGTATAATCAATTATTAATTAAATAATAATCTACACACAAAAATAAAAACGATCTATCTACATATTCTTTTTTATGATAACATTAAACTCAATTATATTTTACTTGCGCTAGTGATTGAGTGCAAAAAAAAAACTGACATCAAACTAAAATATCACATAAACTTGGATACAATTATTACAAATATGAAAAGCATTTGTAAATATTTTATAAAATTAGAATTTTAAAGCTGAATTCACACTTTTAAGGCAATTGCGTTTTTTGCAAGCGCCAG
The DNA here is from genome assembly GCF_905475395.1 of Chrysoperla carnea. NCBI lineage: Eukaryota > Metazoa > Arthropoda > Insecta > Neuroptera > Chrysopidae > Chrysoperla > Chrysoperla carnea. The sequence continues at coordinate 25,752,280 of NC_058340.1, read as the reverse complement.
GCAATGTTTTGTTCGACATTGAAAATTTAAATAACGTCATGTCTAATAGCACGTTAATTTTCTGATTCTCGTATATACATATTTTGCTACTTTAATTATTTCGGACGGATAGAAATGCGCTTTTTTCACTTTTTTTAACCCATTTCGATCTATCATTATGGTCGGTATGTATTTAATACTTACTAGATATTATAAAACAATTTTACTTTATACTAAAACCAATTCATAATCGTCATCGTGTCGGAAGACTAGGAACTCTTTAAATTGTATTTTACTGACGAACAAGTATCATTATAAATTACAATTTCCGCATGGATCTTTTATCCTCAGAATAAGAAATTTAATTATTTTAATAGAATGACAGTTACCGTGGAAATTTGTATATGCTGGTTTTTCCCATCAACCTTTGAACAAATTTTGGAACGTTTGAATTTGAACAAATGTTTGAAGCAGACCATGTACGCACACTTAAGCGTGTTATTGATAATGATTTTCTTTTTGGACGTATTCAATACGATGTAAAATTGTTTTAATTGAGTAAAGATTTTAAGATTAATATCATTAAGAATTATCACGTTGAACGTACGAGTAGACATGACGCTTAAAAAAGTTTTTTGATGCTCAAACTGTGCGAATTTTAAATACTTTTAATTAGGTATTGGAGCAAATTTATGTTGCATAGAAAAATATTTTTATCAAGTATTCTCTCAAACCAACTTGAAAAACCGAAGCTGTGTATTTTAACATTAACCGGAAAATGCATTTTTAAAATCTAAAATTGCTTAAAGAGGCGATAATAAACCAAGGCTGCTTATTTATGAAATTTTCTACGAATCGAACAGTTGAATTGAAAACACAAATTTATTAAAACATTGACCTTTTTCACTGATTTGCTTTTGTTTTGGGCAAAAAATTATGTAAGTTAAGACGAATATTTTCGCCCGTTGTCATACAGCACTGTTAAACAAAGATGGAACATATATGGCATCTCCTCACTTGAATAGTTTTTTGATATACTGACCGAAACAAAAAAGAATCGTTTTGGTAGAACTGTTGCTGTTATCTCGATATTTATAGATTTGAGGTTCGAACCCCTATATTATGTATTCTTGTATTTTTATTCATTTAAAATTTTTTCCGAACCAATTTTTCATCTTGGTTTGAGAGATACCTCTGCAATTTTCGGCTTCATATACCAAAAAATTAAAATATACAAAAATTTTGAATATAAAAAAAAATTTTGTTTACTACGTATTTTCATAATTGTTCGTTAATTAATTTTATAATATAATTTTCGACTAAATTTTAATAAAATTTTGTACAATACTTCAATTCCTATAATAATATTCTACTAAAATTAATCACCCTTAACCTTCTTAATAAAAAAAAGTAAATTTTTTATTGAAAATTGTTAGGAATGTACAAGGTATTAAAATTTTCTACATTACTAGAACAACCTACAACTACGAAAACAATTTTTTCTGTCCCATAATCCAAAATTACTAATATCACAAATAGGAATCGAAAATTTATTACTACTAAATATATTCATTAAAATTGACTTTAGTTTTGTAAATAAATTAATTATTCATTAGCGATTAGTTTTTTATTGATTATGCTTGAGTTTCTTTTAAAATTTAACATCAAACCAAAACTAAAATTTTTTATAAAAAAGAAACAATTACTTAACCCTTCAGAACGGTAGGGAGATTATTTTAACACTTTTCAAGTGAACATTTTTTTTACTTTCAAATAATTTTTTGCGTTACAGGCTGGTTAATAATTATTAAAAATTCAAAATTATTAATAGTCGTGAGAGTTTTTGTCATCACTTCAGTAAAGTTGATTAAAAAAATCCGCAATTCGTGCCAGAATAGAAATTAGTGTTTTCAATGACAGATGATAGATAAATATAATATGATAACTAATTATTATTATAATGTATTTCATAAGTGACATTATCTATTCAGAAGATTTAATAAGTAAATTTAATATACTATTATTTCATATGAATTAATGTATTTTTACATGTAAACATATGTAACCAAAAAACATATTTAAGCGAAGTTTGAACTTTAACTTTTGCCGTTTTTGCAATAGCGGGAGATTTATCCCTCATCACAAGTGTAATAATTGTGATAACGAAAGATGACCAGCCTGAAGGGTTAAGGCTGAGTATTGAATACAAGCAATCAAGCCTAGATCCTAGATACAGAAATGATCTTATGAACCAACCGTATGATATTACGATTTTTCATTGGAAAAATCTACTCTATCATGATTTGATACAGTTCATCAGATATTTCTATTTGATAGCTTGCTTAATAGCTTGCACTTAAAGCTCAAACAAAAACATTGATATCAACCTCGATAATATCCTTTAATAATGACTCCATTCACCCAAATAACATTTCAACATTGTAAACTTATAAAATATAATTTAAACTGTTTTTATTGATACTTCTGTGATGACTTAGGAAACATTCATGACGCGTTACCATCTTCTGCCCACGCATGCAAACAATTTAAAATTGAGAATGAATAAATTTTTTTCCAGGCTTTATTCAAATTATTGCAGATGTACCGACCCGTTGCCAAAAAATTTTTAATAGACAAATTATACTAAATACTCAAATTACCAAAAATTATAAAAGAGCTTGAAAGTTACCCAATGCCCTGTGAAAAATCCACCCGTAATAGATTAAAGAATAAGCTCTCCAAGTGTGATTTCAAGCGCTCTTATAAATAAACTTTACATTCTTATTTTTCTAACTTTTTATATTATTAAATCAAAAGCAAGTTAAAAACTTGGTTGACATCAATGTTTAAAACACAAATCGTATACACAGGATTGGAAACTTCAAAAAAAGGAATTTTAGTACGTCGAATGAAAATGGGGAGAACTTATTTATGGTTCGTATCATGTTTACGTATTCGAAGTCAAGAGAAAGCTATCTTTCTATCGAGGAAGACTAAAACACTCTCCAATCTCTAGTATTTGATGGCACAATATCTACCGAGGTAATTTACGAAGTGATACATTTTCAAAATGATAAAAATGATTTTAGTCAGATAAAATAGGGAAAGTATACTTTTGTTGTTATACATACAAGCTGATGCCCTCGAATGCTCAACCTGCAGATGAACCAACCTGTTGAGGTAGAAAATATTCCTCCGGTCATATTGCCAATCAAGTTTAAATAACCGAATAAGTTTAATAAAAAAAACTGAATACGCTTACAATTATAGAAAACCGGATACTCTGTACTTCTACTCTCAATGGACATTGCCACCTCTTCTTTTGAGTATTAGATAGGTTAAAAAATCGTAGAAAAATATATTTATTAGACTTCTTTCACCGACCCCTTACTACAGATTCTATGTATACGATTGTGGTTTAAAATTACCCAAATTAAATTTATTTTACATAGTAAATATGTGTATAATTAGTATAAAAGAAAGTAAAAAAGCATTTTTTAAGGTAGTATAGCAGTATCAAAGTTATAACAGCTATTATTTTAGAAAAAAATTAATTTATATGAAGTAATTTGACCAGTAATAGTAAGCAGTAACAACTTTCGTAAAATTTTTAATTTGATATTAATGAATTACTGGTAAATATAACCTACAATGTCAAATGTAGCAAACAAAGACACAAGTAAAATTTTAATTATTTTCAAAAACAAAAATATAAAAAAGTCAACGTCATTTAAAATATGTTTTTAATTATGTCGCAAATGAGAAGAAATGAAAGACAAATATTCATTTTATTTAACATATAAAGCTATTTTCGAGAATTTGAATTCAGCGCGCTTAAGCGGTCCGCCATTTTACCTTAAATTTATTTTACTCACGAGCCCACATAACAAGGACGTGAAGCTCGAGAGAGGGTAGGTGGTCCTCGGTTGTTGAGTACTTTGTACTGCGCATCAAGCTGTTTTTCGTTTTTAATTTTTTGTATTTTGTTTGAAATCAATTGAAAGTGATTGAAAACAATTTCAATTTTGTACACATCGCTTTCTCTCTCGTTGAGAGAAAGATATCCTGATGAGCAGTACAAAGTGATGAAAAGATCCCGCAAAGATAGGCGCCGTAAATTCATCTACGCGCGCTTATAGCTCGGCATAAGAGTTTCACGTCCTTGTTACATGGGTTCGTGATTTTACTTCATCCTAAATACAGTTCTGACCGAAAACAAAGACGCCAAGTTTAAAAAATTAATTTAAAAAAAAGAACTGTACGGTTACTTATGGTGAAATTCAATAATTCTTATACTTCAATAATTCGTTTTTGATGATATTTAATACATCAATTTTGCATACATAAACCATTTCCGGTACAGTTGAACAAAAACAATCATAAGAGCCCGAGTACCTCTTAAATGGTACAGTAAAAAAATTTAATTTTTTCTGTTAGCTGAGAGAACTATGATTTTTTGAATAAATTTTTTTTTCTAAAATATTAGTTAACTGTGACCTTTGATACTGTTATAGTACCTTAAATAGTTATTTATTTTATAATTTTTTTTTTTAATATTTGAAATATTAATAAAATAGCACTTTTATTTCAGCAATTTCTATCACAAATTATTTTTGTACCTAATTTTAGCTTTTAATAATAATAAATATTTTAAGCAAACATTTCTCTTTTAAAGAGCTACTAAGCATTCATCAAATTTATAACATTTGAAATTTATATTTAAAAAGCCATTTGCTGATCCCATGAAGTTTATAATTAAAAATTGGTTCCATGTTAACCTTTTTGGGTAGTTACTACTTAATTTCTCACTATAGGTAATTTGATATTATTTTGTATATTATATTGATAATACCCCTTAATACGATTGTACGGTACAGATTGTGCATTTTTGTATTATTCATATACGGACATTTTTATTTAAAATGTACATTTAGGACTCATCTAAATTGAAAAATTTTAATTATAAATGATATTCCAATAATCTAGTTTCAATAGTTTAATTATGATTGCCAAGTCTTGTTCGTTATAAAGTCGGATCATTACATTATGATTTTTATTTTAAGGACCCAAAAGTTTCGAAAATCTAGCCCATTTGACAAATAGAGAAATATTTACTAGGATATTGCCTTAAATTGACCCTAGAAATCGCTCTACGTATGGAATTTTGGACGTTAAATCAGAACTACACTTCCAGTCATCAAATAAACCCGATTTTGATATTTTTGGGTAAAAAGATATCTTATGTACTGAGTTTTATTGAAATTGAAGACAACCGATTTTTCTTAAGGAACAAATTTTTTTATTTCGGAATTTGATTAATCTCGGTATATATAGTAATTTTACCGTCATTATTTCGAGAACTATCCAGCTAACCGTCAAATAAATTTTATTTTTGTTTTTGATGGATAGTTTCCAAGATTTTTTGATACGTATATATTTTCTTCTCTTAATTTACATAATAGCTTAACTCCTTTGGCTTTATTGAACGTTTACATGATAAAACTGCTTCATCTGACTTCATTTGTTCCCGGAGTTAAGATTATTACTTCATGGTATACACTTTTAATTTATCTATACCGGAAAATGCCTATAAAATTTGTTATGCGTAGTAGGCCAGGTAATTTTTTTGTTAAAGCTGCAATTTATTTTGACTAAAATTATTGGAATATCGTTGCCTTCAAAATTTCATTAACTGACTAAAGAGATTTTATTTTTTAAATGGCTACACAAAACATTTAATAAAAATTATGTACAAAATAAATAATAATAAAAAAAATCAAAATTTATAATTCAAATAAATTTGACTAACCATAATCTCATTAAAATGAGAGTAGGGGGCGATTGGAGGGAGGGTTTGGTGAAATGAAATATAATGTGCTTTATTATATATACACACAAAAAACAGGTACATTCAAAATTCAAATCAAAACAAATTTTTTGTTTGATGATCTTTTTGGGTTATTGTTGTTTTCATATTTTGCCAGAAAAAAAACACTACACAATATACAACATCGATAGACAAGTGACAACAACATCGAGCACATCCGGAGAGATAAATCATATCACCTACTTACCAACAGGGGAACGTGATTCAATATATAGTAGATAACATACACCAATTGTAAGTATAACTAGTGTACCCATTACAATTGCAACAGCTGCCACCCAAACTCGAGTATCAAAATTTTCAGCACCCGCTAATAAATGACGAGCTAGTTCTGTAATAAAATTTTATTGTGAGATTATTTTTTATAATTTCATATAAGATTTCATTTTTTTCAATTTTGTTTATTGGAGATAATATTTACTAATCTAAACTTTATACTCTGTATAATCACAGACAGAACACGTAATCGTTGAAGCAATTAATATTCCAAGCAAATTAGTTACTTAAATTCTAAAGCCAACTTAATTATTCAGTTAATTGTCTAGTCTTTTTACTAAACGGGCGGCGTCGTTCAACAAGCGACAAATGATATTCAGCCGTAGCCTTAATACAACATTTAATGAAATGACTGGCTGATACTTGGACTATTCAATAATTATATCTCAACTCGAAGTCAATAAAAAGTCAAAAGCGTCGTATATTGATCACAAAATTTGCCAACGCACTATGACTCAAATCATCTGAGTTTTGGTTCTACTTCCTCACTCTGGAAAGTTATTACTCCAAAAAAAAAAAAAACAAAACAAAAATTAAGGGAATTGTTTTTAAAAAATATTTACCAATTTCTTCCATATGATGCAATGTTTTTGCATGAACTTCTACCGGTTCACCAGAACCTAATTGATTCGTTGCCCATACTCTAAAAGCGTATGTAGTATTTGGCTCTAATCTATAGACATCAATTTGTCTCTAAAAATACAAAAATTTGATATATTAAGGAAAAAGAATTAACATTTTTTTTAAATGAGCAATCGATACATACCAAATTAGGCGGAATATGATTCGGTGAAATCGGTGTCCATGAGTCATTTGAGTGTGCAAGTCGGAATTCGGCAGTAAAATCAATGATGGGATAACCGCCATCCTCTTTTACTTCCCAAAGAATAACGGCTAGAATCGTACTTGGGGCTACAGTTACATTGGGTAGGGGTGGAGGTGGTGTTCGAACAAAAAGATGGACTTTTTGACGGATATATTCACCATCAGGTCCATTAATATAACACGAATAGATACCCGAGTCATTACGATTCACTTCGGTTAATATTAATGTACCATTATTTGGTTGTATTGCAAGTCGTGATATCTGTCGTTCATGGCGTCCTTCATGCAGCCACATAAACTCTGGAGAATTTCCATCGTCATCATCAGAAAAAGGCACCAATTTTTCACCGCATGGAATTGTTATATTGTCACCTATATCTATCGCATATTTTGTAAGATCTGCGTTTGTGAAAACAGGACCTAAAAAGATAAAAACATAACATTATTTCACAATTTTTGCTACATAAAATAAATTATCAACGTTAGGAGTAGGATGAGGTATTATGTAAAATCAAAGTTGTTTAAAATTGAATGCTAAAAAATCATCTATTTTGTAATAAGAACCTTATTCGATTACTTATAAATTGAGTAATCTCTAGTTTACTTGAGCCAGTATTAAGAAATTTTCCTGAAGTTACAAAAAATTCGACAATTTTTATATATTTTTTCAAAAGCTGGAAACATATTTATTTTCATATAAATAAATAGAGTATTCAGATAAATGACAAATAACTGAATGTAGTGTCAGTTTTAAAGTTTTCGTAAATCACCTTCTTATAAAAATGTGTATATTCCCAATTTTTCTTTTTTTTTACTCTTTGTAAATCAACTTGGCGCCCCTTTGACCTTTTCTTGACCTTTCTCCGGGGCTCCTGCCTAATTCGCCTCGGATTAATCCGTCACTGACAGAATGATTGTAGAGTATACAATTTTAGCCAATGAAAGTGAAATTTTAACTGATTGACGAGAGGTTATAATTGAAAGGGAATTGGGAAGAAAGTGTATCATTATCTCTTCTTGTTACTTTGTAATAGTCTATTATTTATTTGCTAAATTTATCTCAAATCGGATATAATTACCTATAATTACTTCAAGCACGCATCGGATAATACTGCATTGAAATTAATTAACACATCCGGTTTTTATAAAGAAAACAAAAGTATAAATAACAAATTTAAATTATATAATACATTTAAGTTACTCAGGGTTTGAACAAAATATATTTTATAATTTCAAGAGTGAAATTTTGACGATTAAATGTCTGCTCTAGATATTTCCAGAACTGCTATGAAATAAAAGCTCTTACAGGATTTTAGGCGATATCTCAAAAACTACTCCTCCGGTCGTTAAATGGATTCGATTTTTTTTTAAATTCCGAAACTTCTTAACAAAATTGAAATATATCAGAATCATGTTTTTATCTCCGATTTGGATAAAAGTAATTTTTTAGAGTAATTTCAATTCAAAACATACAAAAATCGAGTCCCATGGGACGCGTAGTTTCAGTGATATTCGCCAAAATCGAATAAGAGGGTGAATACCCCAAAAACACAAAGCCAGTGTCCTTTGGCAACAAACAAGCTAAAAGGTAAGAACATTTAGAAGAGGTAAGAAAAGTTATTAAATACACTAAAATCCTCATGAAAAGTTTGTTTCCCCCTCCAAAAAAAATTCTGGATTTCGTGGAATTTCTTTAACGTTTTATTTTGTCATACAGCCAAAAACTTCTTGATTTGCATTGGCTCTTTAAAGGATTGGTTTTAATTTTTTCCCACATATTATAAGTAAATATTGGTATCAATAAATTTCCATAAAAAATATCTGTGGATTGAAAAAAAGTAACTTTTTTGACAGGAAGGCTTTTACAATAACATTTAAAGATTTTACCACGTACTCCAGAATTTACAAACCCTGTTTTAATTAGTTGACATCAATTCTAAAACTCAAGCATTCATTTTCATTTATTTAAATTGAATTAGTTGTATTTTTCTTCTAATAACTATAATATACCATCATATATGGTAGAAATGCATTATATGGATAAACATATTTTAAAGTAGGTCATATATAAACGGTTTTACGTGATGCATGGGTTTAGTTTTTTTTTTTTTTTTTTTAGTTGTATAGAAAAAAAATGATAAAAGTCAATAATTTCCATTCATGTATTTGTATAGAGAAATAAATATTAATTAAAACGTTTATCAATTCATATGATGATGAATGTTATATATGTCAGTTATGTTTACATATATGCAATTAATAGAACTTAAATGTTATATAGATTGCATAACTATCGCATGTTTTCTATTAAATCAGAACTTCTAGCTATAGCTATACGATCGAGGAAATAAAACTGAAAAAACAGTTTGGCTCAGGAATCAACTCCGCATCAAGAGTTTTTATGAGAGGTGATTGAAAATGTGCTCAACAAAATCATATCCATGCGAACTAGGGATTTTTCGATTTACGTCCATAAAGTGGGACAGACTTTCTTACTTGACCTCAACGTTTTCTTGACTTGAGTTCAAGGTTGTGACTTCGGTTAAGTATCTTAAAAAATGTGCATCATCATCCTATATGACTGTGCAAAATTTCAAATCGATATTCTTATAAATAACAAAAATATGAGGGTGTCTTCATCTTAAATGCGACAAACTGTATAAGCGTTCAAAAAAAAGGCGTTTTAACCTCATGTAAACATGATATATACAATTTAATTTATGGTATAGGTTCATTAAATAGAGATTAAATTTAATTCATAATTAAATGAAGATTATTTTTAATTTTTAGCTTCTAATTAATCTATTTTCTTGGTTCTTTTTAATTCATTTTTTTCTTTCTCTTTATTTTTACATTATTTGCTTTTCTTTTTCAATATTCATCTTTATACCAAGAAGGAGAATTTCTAGCTGATAATAATGGATCTATAGTATAGTAACTTATATATTTTTTGAGCAATCAGACTTCTTTTATAAATTTGGATATTTTGATTCACCACAAGTGACAAATTAATCAATCCAAAAATTATATAATCGTGAATCGATATGATTAAAGTATTTACGTTCTAAAAACAATAAAATTTGCAACAAAGGTCAAATTTTAAATGTTTATTTTGACTCGATCAATCTTTGACCTTTTGCAATAATTAAGTTATTTTTCACATGGTAGAAAATAATATAAAACAGGTGATTTTTTTAAATTTTTCATCTATATATTTCGAAAAATCTTCTATCGATTCATTTTTAGAGGGAATGGGTGGAATGTTATTTTTTTTAATTTTATACGGGAACGTCTTTATAGTCAAGGCCTTTGTGGAAATAAATATGTTCTCTAACCCAGAATACTTTGAAATTCGGAAAAAGAATATGTGAAGTAAAACTATCTCTGAAAAAGTCAATCAAAGTCTGAAAATATTAAATAAATTACGAAATTATGACATTTAAAAACAGAAAATGGTAATAGATTGAGACTCTTTCGGAAGAAGTTTTCTGAGGTACTATATTACTTTGTTACTCTTTCTTCCGAAAGAGTTTCAATCTATTACCATTTTCTGTCATTAGATGATTGAATAATAATTTATTTAATGTTTTCAGACTTTTTCATAGATAGTTTTACTTCACATATTCTTTATTTGAATTTCAAACTAAGTATTCTGAGTTCCAGAACAGATTTATTTTCACAAGGGGGAGTCAGTCAACTTTGTTTTTTTAAATGAAACTACATATTTACTCAAATTTTGGTACCTAATTTTACGGTTTTTAAAGCTAAAAACTAAAAGATTAGAATAAGAAAAAAATTTTTGTGGTAAGTTATTTGTTTTTCGATAAAAATTACTTTGAGAATATGTTGGTATGATAACTAAATATCAGTTTTTTTAACAAAATATCCGTTTTGCGGCAAAGAAAATAATATTGTAGTTCCATTCAAAACAGATAATGTACTTTTCAGTTTTTTATTTTCTTTCCGTTTTCGAAATATAAGAGTGAAATATAGTATGGTTATCGGTAGTATAATAAATGTATATAACTGATGATGTCCTATGCATGGGTATGATATTAGAGAGTTACATACAAACATATATGCATACAAGTGAAGGTAATATAAGCGTGTTAAAAATCACCTGTATAGTAAACATCCCAACAATAAAAGAGACTAGGTAATTATTATATTTTTTATTAATCAATGAATAACAATCATTTTCATTAAAAATTAATATTAAAAAAAAATCTAAATCAAACATCCAATTATGGACCCCACAATAGTACTATAAATGTATAAAACATTATCTAAACTTGGTTCCCCCCTATATACTCATGTGATTCACCTTTTTATTGTAACATAAACATTGATTGTATATATGTAATCACAATTAGACAATATTAAATCATATGAAACCTTCAATTAAAAATAAATTAACAAATAAATTACATTTGTTCAACAGCATCAAACATCAGGAAAGCTTAGTACATACTAGTGATGTGACAAATATTCGCATTCGTCTTCGAATGTTTTTAACAAAAAGAATTATATATGTAGATTAAAGCCACCCCTCATAAAGAGCCAATGCCAAACAAGAAGTTTTTGGCTATGAAAAAACAACTAATATTTTTCACTTTTTAATCACAGTTAAATCTGACTGTTGGATAAATGCAATTACAGCAAACTAACCTCAAATCAAAACAATACTTTTTGCTTTAAAAGAGTTTGCTTTTAAAAGAGTCCGACTTATACGGACTCTTTTATGTTTATGACGGATTATATGTATTAAATTAATTCATAACAATTTGCGAGCGCTTCATTTGAAAGTTACATTTGCGAATATTGGAGATAAACATTCACATTCGCGAATATACAAAATATAAGATTCGTCCCATCACTAGTACGAACCACAAACGAATTCTCAATTGTTTTATTACCCTGTGTATAATGAAAATTACCCCGCGTTCATTGTGAAAAACATGAGATCTGAGACATTCTTTACTTGCTCATGTGGTATGTATACTATTTTTCTGAAAAGCGACAACTTCGTTTAGCGCAGCGAGACGAAAGTTGACACTTTCCGCCCTGAGGGTGCAAAATGTTATTTTTACGTTTTTATCTTTTGTTGCTTCTCATCTCATATTCAAAAAACTTTATTTTAACTTAACTTGTATGTATGTATGTCCTGGAATTCCAGTATCAAACGTAAGTAGTTTTTCTGTCTCAGCTTTGCACTCTTCTTTCGTAGTGCAGCTCTAAGCGATCGGAACCAGAGCTTTTTATAGAATGTTGTGTTTTTTTGACAATAATTCACTGAGTCAAAAAGTTATCACTTTATTTTCCAATTCTTTCATGTAGAAAGTAATATTGCAGTATAAGGAAACAAGAAAAAAACCAAAATTTTTGCCTTTGTCCAACTAGAACTTCTCTGTATAGTAATCAATATTTCTAATGTGAAAATTTCAATAAAGAGGTGAAAAATCTTTAGCTAAGCCTAGAAAATGCGTTCTTCATTAATCTGAGGAAGAGAGTTATTACTTTTAGGCCCATAAAAGCCCTACCTACAGGATAGTTTCAATCTATAATAATTATAATAAACTTTACATACAAACTAGTTTTATATTAAAATGTTATAATTGTTGATACCAAGGTCACCAATAATGTTGTTGTAAACAATGTATATCACACAAAAAAAAAGTTTTTTTTTAAATGTTACTTACATTTCAATCTAATTATTATTGTTCCGTGTTTGTAAATTTTAATGGATGATAAATAAATAAATCAACTGTGGATTATTTATTTTTATTTATGGTTTTCTTTAAGCGAATTTCCGAAGGACATGGAGCTATTGCTTTTTGTACTGATGATGGAATTTTGAAAATCGATAATGTGTCGTAATTTAAGTCCGATTTGCATAAAATTTGGTGTAAAGAAGGGTTTTGGTATTTGAAAGATCAAGTTCGTTAATGAGAAAAATCAACAGATAAACAAGGGGTGGGGGGATGATGCGCAAAGTACTATCTGGTTGACTCAACTGGTTGACCAGTTTTAAGCAAAAAAGTAGTCTTGTGATTTTTATCTAGACGCTTAGTTTTCGAAGTAAAAATTCTTGAAAAATTAAAAATACAATTTTACATATCTGAGGGAATTCGCTCGGCTAACGCAGCTCCTGGGCTATGAATGTTTTTAATTTTATAATTTATGTTATGAAATATTTATCGGCTTTTAATTTCTAATTTTATGAGATTTTTAAATACATATAAATAATTATTACTTAGGTAAATTATCAGAGGTGATAAATTACAAACTTTAGATTAAATTTAGTATACTCTTAATTTATTACTAACACTTATGTATCCAATCTATTTAAACTTTAAAAATATAAATTATCCGGCGAAGCGGGTGAGTATCTGCCAGTATCTTTATTAATTATAGCTAATTATATGTTTTATTCGGATATATGAGCTATATTATTGTACAGTTTCATTAAAATCCATTAGGTAGTTTTCGAAATCGTCAAGCGAAGAGAACGCGTTATTCTGATTTATAAACTATATCATTGTAAAGTTTCATTTAAATCCATTCAATAGTTTTTGCATGAAAGCGTAGCAAACAAAGAAACATACAAACTCACTTTCGCATTTATAATATATAAAAATGCCGCATATATAATTTTTTTAAATAAAATAGTTGTTGACTTTTTAAATCGGATTTTTGGCCCAACCTGTATCAGTTTGATTTCTTTATTATAATTTTTTTTAATAATTCGGTTCAACAGGTTAGACATATGATAAATAAATAAATAAAGTAATTCATAATTTTTTTTTCCTTTTTTTACAAATGACTACTTTCAATGTCAATATAGTAATTATTATTACATTACAGGTATACACTTATACAGTATAGATATTAATGATTGATTTGAAAATATTTTTAATTATTCTGTGAATAAAAATAATTAAATGCTTATAAAACATTTAGTAAAACTAATTATTAAAAGAATAAATAGAAATAATTTATGTTAATTTTTTATAATTTGCTACAATTGTTTTTGTAAATATTTATACTAAATAAATAATAGAAAATATATACGATTTGTATTATAAAAGTTTCAAATTGAGTGAAAAGTTTGTGAATGTGTTAAGGGTGAATATGTGAACGATGATTTTTCGCTTAATAATAAATTATACTAAAAATAAAGCCTGCCTTCCTGCGTATATTTAAGGGTCATATAAACAGAGTAATTGTCGCTTTTTCATATTTTGAATCATTATACCATGTATATATGAAATATACATAGTATTTTAAGTTTCGTCCCAAGTTTGAAACGCTTAAAAATATTGATGATACGAAAAAATTTTTGGTATAGGTGTTCATAGAATCACCTAATTAGTTCATTTCCGGTTGTCCGTCCGTCTGTGGACACGATAACTCAAAAACGAAAAATGATATCGAGCTGAAATTTTTACAGCGTTCTCAGGACGTAAAAAGTGAGATCAAGTTCGAAAATGAGCATCATAGGTCAATTGGGTCTTAGGTCCGTAGGACCCATCTTGTAAACCGTTAGAGATAGAACAAAAGATTAAATGTAAAAAACGTTCCTTATAAAAAAATAAACAATTTTTGTTTGAAACATTTTTTCGTAAACATCACTGTTTACCCGTGTGGGGGCCAATTAGGCGGAAATTTTATAGTATGCACTATACTTGAATATCAGTTATGTATGTGTCACATGTATGTATGTGTTATGTGATAAAGAAATCAACACTGACAATGCATTGTATTTCAACAATTAACTCAGTCAATTGTTTGTTTTCACTTGTTTTTTACTTCTTATATTTTTAATTTCACTTAGACCGTCAGAAGTATAACTATGACAAAAAAAAAACGATGAAAGAGTATCAATATAAACATCCGATATTTGGACAAATGATCATTTAATTTTCAAGTATTTTTTGAGGTTTCCAAACTTAATGGCCACCTCATATAGTCATATAACACATAAAGAAGTATTTCTAAGGTAGTAAGATAATATGGTAACATTTTATGGTATTTAGGTCACAAATTCAATCTAATGCGTGACTCTTAATTTATATTTATATTTCCGAATGTACAGAATATTTGAATGCATTTTTAGGAAGAATATTCGAAGTTTAAGAAATTTACTGAGTGTAACAGAAAATGTGTGACACATTATGACAACTATTTCGAACGGTTTTGTATTCAGAGAACACGTGTACCATCTCCCATTGTTTCCACTCCCCTCCAGAGGACAGGAGTTTTAAACTAAAAATTGGACACACGAGTGTGACGAAAAAGAATTCAAGAGAAAATTCGAAAGTGGCAACTCTGTTACATAGTTTCATAGTTAAACAAATCAGGCTAGTTTTCTACGACCAAGTCTACCCCGCTTTTATTGTACAGTGGTGAGTACACTGCAGAGAAACTCTAAGTGCGGTTTTTAAAGTAAACCACGAAACTAGGTCGTGCTTAAATTAATATTAGGAGGCAGAATAACCTTGAAAATGAGGAGATACTCATGGAATTTGATAAAGGAAGAAGGAAGATATCACCATGTGACAGAAAAACAGCCTAGAGAAATGAATTAATGTATAAGATAAGAGACAGTTCCTTCAGATCGGTCATAATTTGACAAGCTTTTTGCGAAGAAAGAAGCCCATTCTTCAGATTTTAACGACAAAATAAGCTAATACTTCAGAATTTAAAGAAATTATTTAAAAATCCATAAATTTCCTGGGCGAGGCAAGACAAAGTGCGATCATAGATGCAATCTGCAATCTAGAATCGCAAGCAATTCGATTAATTAATTAGTCTAAAGATACCTAGTCTCCAGATGCCTCCCCCGGTTTGGTAAAGAGCAAAATAATCTGATGGTTGATCTATTAAGCCGTTACGTTTTTATAAAAACAATGAATCACTCTGTACATGTGTTGGTTTTAAAAAACTATTCTTTCTTTGTTTTTCCATTCCATATGTTTTCTATATATGAATGAAAAACCATTTTCTGATGATCAAATATGGGATAGATATTAAATTAGTATGCTCGTCATGATTTCCGATAAATAATTAAATTTAAAATATATATTCGATTGTTTTTATGTTGCATAATAATGAATTAATTAAAATGCTCCTTAGAATTCAAATTATTTGAAAAAATGAGCGTTTATTAAGGCCAGTGACGTAACAATTCTAGGTGGCGGCAACTACAATCAGTAAATACAAACTAAAATGGACTTGGCGACAGTGGACAGTGGCGGATTTAAGGAAAAAGATCCAGTTGGCAAAATCTATAAATATGGCTTTTTTTTTAGTTTTCGTTAATCAACTTGGTGCCTCCCTTGTGATGGCCTTTCCTTAAAATTTCCCCCTAGTTTTAGTCTTCCTTAATGAACTGCGTTCCCCCTTGCCGTGCCCTCTTATACAAATTTCCTCCCCCCCCCTTTTTTTGATGCACTTTAGGGCGCCTTAATTCAAGAGTCTAGTTGGCAACTAACTGCTCCTTTGCCATTCTTTAAATCTACCACTGTTTCTACTGTAAATAAAAAAAAACTCTTTAAATACACTTTACCAAGGGCAACCTTATTAAAAAAAATCAACAACTCCCGTTAAAGACAGCTGAAAGACCCCATAGGGATTTTTCAGAAAGAAAATAAAGCTATTCGTATTGAAATAGTGATTTTTTCGAAAATCGAATCGATTCACAACAAAAATTGAATATACGTTCTATTGACTGACCAATGGCCCGCTACCAATACATTCTTGGATACGTAATCTACAATGAGTTGGCAAATAAATTGGCTTAGCGTAACTGCTAGTATTGTAAGGTCATACTAAGCAAAATATTTCTATCTAAATATGATTGCAAATTTTAAATTCGACATGCTATTAAGTATTATGGATCCCAAAATGTTAATACCATTAATTTGAAGGTCGTTTGTTTCGAAATCCTCATAATGTATTGTTGCAAAAATACAATTAGTAAAATTTTTCCATTAAAAATCGCAATCATATAAATACTAAAAACATAATTTCCGGTCTTATTGTTTGATGGAAATATTTTATGTAGCTTCAAAATAATTGCGACATGTATGGCTGAAATTAATTGTAACACGCTTTGTCACATGATTTTTCTACATGCTCCACCAAAGCTGTAATTAACTTCTTTGAAAACCGTTTTTTACAGTTAAACTTCGTTAAGAAAACTTATACAAATTCGTTTTAATCACGCATACAATAAATATACTTAAAAGGTTTATTTACACCCGTCGAATTTTTCTAAAACCATATATTAGGACCGATTTGCTTTCCCGAAAATATTCCAATATTTTTCACGTTTCTTTACTCTTTGGACGAAAAAAGCAGCGAATCAAAAACCACAGTATTTATTCTTTGTACCGTGATAAGTATTAAAAAAAGATATTGATGAATATACTCCAATAGTATACATAGTTTTAAAAACTTTTAAGAAAAAGAAAACCGACTTCAAAAGAAAAACTTTTCCAAAACAAATTAATATACATAAAAAGTAAAAAAATAACGATAATATAATGTAGTTAAAATTAATGTTATTTTTGGAGTCAGTGTCAGCCAAGGAAACAACTCTGACAGAACAGTTTGCTACATTAGCTTGGGTGACACCGACTCCAAAAATAACAATAATTTTAACTACATTATATTATCGTTATTTTTTTACTTTTTAGTGCATATTAATTTGTTTTGGAACTCTGAAATGTATCTGAAGTACACTAACTAATTTGTCACTAAAAAAAGAAACATCGAAATCGGTTGGCGTGATATTGAGTTATTCGTCTTCTTGTCGTGCATACTTAATGCAAATTTAAGACTTTTATGGTTTTCTCACGGATGCCGTTATCAGAACTGGACCAAATTTAATGGGACCACAAGGGAAGCACCAGTTTTCAAATAAATAAAGAATCATCAAAATCGGTTCACCCAGTCGAAAGTTCTGAGGTAAGAAACATAAAAGAAATACAGTCGAATTGATTACCTCCTCCTTTTTTGTTTGAAGTCGGTTAAAAATATGAATTATTACTCTATAATATATTTTACCATAGCCAGGTTTAACTGTATTTCCATTAACATTTTTTTATTACTAATAATATTCTTTTATTTATAAACTAGAAATTTCACAAGGTCATTGAATCCATGAATTAAATTTTGTTATCAAAAAAATTTATCTCAATTGAGTATTTTTAAAGTCTAGACTTACAAGAATAAAAGAAATGAAATCATTTATTTTATATCTACAATATTAAACCAGGTAACTAAACAAAAACATACGAATTAAACCTTCTGGCTGTCATTTGTTTATTTCCTTGAATAATTAATTTTTTAAGCTTGTAAAAATAAATCTTCTCGCACCGTTTTGAATCAATTGAAATAAAATATGTTAAAATATGACATCACTTAATATTGAAGTAGCAAAGTTGCAAATGAATAAAATTAGAAATACTTCCGTGGGTATAGTATTAATAATTTTTTTTATATAGACGATTTTAATTTTTTTTACATTTTTATACCATGCATATATGTAATATGTAAGGTATACTAAGTTTAGTCCCAAGTTTGTAACGCTTAAAAAAAAGATATCAAGTTGAAATTTTTACAGCGTACTCAGGACGTAAAAAGAGAGTACGAGTTCGTAAATGAGCAACATAGGTCAATTGGGCCTTGAGTCCATAGAACTCATCTTGTAAACCGTTAGAGATAGAAGAAAAGTAATTAGGTAAAAAATATTCCTCATAAAAAAATAACCAACTTTTGCTTGAAACATTTTTTCGTAAACATCTCTGTTTACCCATGAGGGCGCCAATTAGGCGTAAATTGTCCTAGTATGTATTATATGCAAATATCAGTTATATTAGTTATGTATAAGTGTATATATGTATGTGTAATGTGATAGAGTAATCACTGAACGCTGTCTATGCATGGTATTTCAACAATTAATTCAGTCAATGGTTTGTTTTCACTTGTTTAATCTAATTTAATAACTTCAGGAAATTATGAACTATGAAAATATCAGCTTTACGAAAAGAAAAATGATTTAAATTTAAGATGACAAAAACCAGTAGAAAAAAAAATCTTAATAAAAAATATTCAATCTGTATTCACTTAGGAATAAAACTACCATTATCACATACTGTAATTTCTTCGCAGCTTTTTAAATATTGAAAGATTCATTATATGTAAAACTAGCAGACACCCGCCTGCTTTGCTGTACAATTTCTCCTTTAAAAACAAAGACTATCACATTATAGCCCTCACTTATCCTACCTTTTGTTCACAATTTTATGAATTTTAATTTTTTGGTGAGGGAACTCCAACTTTTTTGAAAATGAAGTTTTGCCCTTGATACTCGCTGACATTCTATAGGTTCAATCATTAAATTAACCTGATGGATTAAAATTACCCCATCCACTGAGTTTCATCAAATTCCAAAACATTTTTGTTTGCGATTTTCTCGATTTTTTCAAAGGGGTACCCCTTAAAGAAATTGCAAAAAATCGAGAAATTTTTTTATCTCCAATTTCGATAAAACTCAATATATAAGGTAATTTTTACCCAAAAAGTACAAAAATTGGGTGCATTTGATGACTAGTTGAATAGTTTTTGAGATACGGACTAAAATCGATCCAAATATTGCGATATCTCAGAAACTCTGCATCCAATTATTAAATTAACCTGATTTTTATACTTTTTTTATTAAAATTACCCAATCCACTGAGTTTCTTTGACAAAATCGAGAAATTGCAAAAACAATTTTTAAGTTTTTGAAGCACACAAAAATCAGTCGAACTTTACGCACACACAAACGAACATAGCATTTTTATATACATAGTAGATTAGTTTTTAGTTTTATACAATGTGTCCCACGAATAGAATTTACAAATTTACTTATTTTGCATTTAAAGAAAAAAATCATTCTTTATAAAAAGTTTTGCTTATTCTGAAAAGTATGTAAGCATATTTAAAACTTCTTAATTATGTACAGGGTAGCGAAAAATTTGGAATCACCATTTTTCTTTTTGGTAAACTATCCTATAATAGACTTTAAGACTATTAAGACTATTATTAATTTGTAAGTTTAGTCAAGTTTTTTAATAATTAGCAAAGGAACTCTGATAAAGCAACATTCACTAGGAATGGAATTGTCAAAGTTGAAAAGATCTTAGAGTCATAATTGTTAATTACGAGCAACTTTTCTTAGTAACATTTTGTCAACGTATAAAAAGAAAGGTTAGTTTAAAGTTATTCCAAATTTTTGGCTACCTTGTACATTATTTAGAAGTTTTAAATATGCCTACATACTTTTCAGAACAAGAAAATTTTTTTATAAAGAATGACTTTTTTTCTTAAAATGCAAAATAACCGCTATCCGTGGACACACTGTATAAAATATGACTATGATGATAACTAGGATAAGTAGTTCTTATCTCACCGGCGTAGAAAAAACGTATTTATGCTACATACACCCCTACATCACACCGTAGACTTTAATACAGTGGGATAAGTTTATATTTTTGTGGAAAATATGACTAAAAAATTATAAAAGAAAATTTAGTAAGAGATTAGTTTATTTAAAAAAACCAAGTAAATACTAAAATTTTTATTTTATTAAAATTTTTACTCCTACTTTACATACACTGGACGTGCAGACATTGTAAAACCAACATGAGAGGAAAGAAAAAATTTAGAAGATATTTTATAGAACTATATTGTATTTCCTTTACAGAATCTGTTAAAATATTCAAGCTTCTATATTTAATAGTTTGCCCTTGACATTTTCTGCCAATTCGAATTTTACATATATAACTTTATAACCATTGTTTAAAATTTTTCATACAACGATAAAAAATACTTTTCAGATTTTCGATTAATAAAAAGGCATTCCTAACATACTGCTTGTGAGAGTAATAATTAGAATTATCTCTTGTAAATATTATAAATCACATGAAAAAAAAAACCTTAGAAGCATGGCATTTTAGTAAACGTTGATCTGTATTTGTCTCCATATAAAAAATTTCATCCACACTCTTCCACCCCCTGGAAAAAAATCATCTACGAAGTAAGCTGTATATCGTGTTAAAATTTGAGATCGTCTAAAAAATAGTCTACTAATAGTTTTGAAATATCTGTTAAAATTGTTTGTCTAGCCTGTTTTTTGAAAAAACATGCTGCAGAAATCTCTATATATTATAAATGCGAAAGTAAGAATGTTTGTTTGTTTGTTACGCTTTCACGCTAAAGCTAGCGAATGGTTTTTAATGAAACTGTACAGCAATATAGCTCATACTTCAGAATAACAAATGAAATATAATTTATAAAGATATATTAAATCTTTTCTGATATACTCAATGAATAATTACGACAATTATACATTTAAAAAAAAAAAAAAAAACAGAAAACCATACATATATTTTACCTGAGTAAAACAATCTTTACCATTATTTCGAGTGTTATATAAAGGGGATAAGCGAAAGCAATCTTTATCAATCTTTACTTTTAAACCCAGCGAAGCGGGTGGGTATCACTCTAGTAATACATAAAGATATGTTTTTAAGTTTAGGAAATTAATTATTTGATGGAATAATGGAAAAAAATATTTTACTATTGAACAAAAATTTTATTACTTTTTACGTTTTGAATAATCAATTTATCATGGAAGTAAGAGTTTTTTTTTCCGGAAAAATGATAGAAAAAGAAATGATACTTGGATCACTATGTTTCTACCATTCTCAATTGACATCACTGAAGTAGCAAATAAATAAGTTTAGAAATACTTCCGTGTGTAAACCGATTGAAAGACATATTGATTTGTTTTAAAAATGTATTTTAAATAACTTCAAGGGAATACACATTTTTTTATTAAACAATTATCTCTCATGGACAAAAGGATATTTTTCAATCAAACCGGATTAAATATCATCTTTTTTTCTTCATTAATATAATTATTTATTTGTTGCATGATATGAACTAATTAATATTTCATGATTAGCACTTTTTTTTTGTCGTTACAAATAGAAAAAAATTATTTTCAAATAAACAAATAGAAAAACGATTGGAAAATTTAACTTTGATTGAATGCAATTATCATGGTCAAAAAATATAAATAAAGTCCTTGTACTTAATGCAAGTACATTACTGTGGGTGAAATGTTACAAAAAAAATTTACTAGTCCAGTCATGTGAAGAGACAATGGAACAATAAAACGCTTTGAAATCGATTTTTCTTCGGGCAAGACAGATCGAAATGAGGTGTTTTGCATTCGATTCAGCAAGTCAATTATAAAATTGTGACCTATTTTGATTCTATACAATCCATGAGAATTTTTATGAGTATTACTTGGTAAATAAGCAACGAAATCGGGCAAAGCTTGTTACGCGGAGGTTTTTAGGATTTCAGGAACAGGGTATGAAGTTTCCTCGATGCACCTGGTGATCACGACTGGTTTTACATCTCATCCACAGGATTATTTCTATTATTGTTATAAAAGGCATCCAAAATAAATACACGGGGGTTTTCAAGGTGACTGATCACGAACTTGATGTCTAAAATACTCCTCGGTGTACCTGGGGATCTGTGTACCCCTGTTTGCAGATATCATCTCCAGTATTTTTCAAAAAATTACTCACGAAATGCATCTAAAATTGGTATTCGAGGGTTTTCGAGGTCGCTGATCACAAATATGATGTCTGAGAACAGCCCCGGTTTACCTGGGGATATAACATATGTCAATCGGATGAAAATGCCATATTTGATATGCATACCTTCTTTAGTTTTAAATTGAAAATTTTAATAAAAATACTTTCTAAAGGACAAATCGTCTGGCAATAAATTTTTAGTGTATTGAACAGTCTTATCTTTTATTCAAATGAATGGCAGACTGTAAAAAATTGTTTTCTTTATTTTATAAACAAATTTTAATTTTTAACTATGCTTTAATTCGTTATGCATAGTACTTTATACGTTTTTCAGTTGCTTGTGGATGTGTGTATGTCCTCTATAGGGACCGAGCTTCTAGAGTGTCACGCCAACTAGTGGCGAAAGCGTAAACCTTTTGGGCAATAATAATAATAGTAAGACTATTCCCCAGTAGCACGTGATTTTCTGTTGATTTTTTTTATCAATATAAATTTTTTAATTAATAAACAATGTCTTTATCAATAAAGTCATGTTGCATAAAAGGTTGTACAGAAAAATCCCGTAGAGAGCAAAAAATAAATTTACCGATAAAATTTTATACTTTTCCACAAAATAATTGTGGTGTACCATGGAAGGAGAGTAAGCGTATCAAATGGATAAATGCAGTAAACAAATATGTGTAAGTAATTAACAATTATTGTAAACAATAAAAATGACTTAATTAAGTTAGTATATATAAAAATATCTTGATATTTAGTTTATAAAAAGTAGTAAACAATCATGAAATAAATATACATTAAATCATACAAAATTTAACCTACAATTTTTTTATTTCAGAAAAAATCCGAAAGACTGGAAGCCGACAAAAAATACAAGGATTTGTAGTGCTCACTTTATAAATAATAATAAATCTGAGCATCCACTTCATCCATCCTATGTTCCTTCCATTTTTCCGGAAAAAAAAAATACTAAAAATTCAATTCAATCTTTGCAACGTTTTGAACGTTTGAAAAAACGTCAGTCAAAGAAAAATAATAATGTGGAGTTAATGATGATTGACAATGTAAATGAAAATCAAGAAAATAATAATTTAGCTAGAAAAGACAACAACAACAACAATAATAATAATAATAATAATAATACAAGTGACATAAGAATGGAGCAAGACCCAGTTGAAATTGAGTTTCAACAACAGACAAATAGTGGAGTGAGTGACTTAAATTATTTCCGTCCAGCATATAGAAGCATAAGTTGCCAAACAGACAAACAACCAGATCATTCGTCAGACGATTATTCATATTTTTTCTGTAATTTGGATCGTCGTGAAGGTGTAAGTACTGCTGCAGTACAGGTCCATTTATCAGTTAAAAAAATAGCTGACAAAATGTGTGAGGCTTCAATATCAGTTCCGAATAAAAATGTCAAGGATTCTGGTTGTGATCCTATCAATGTTGAATCTATTAAAGCAAACTGCCAAGGTTTCCATGGAATTTCTTCTGTTACTTCTGATGAGACTATGAGCAGCTTAACTGGTGTTACATTGACTCTTTTTTCATGGTTTTTAAACCTCCTTCCAGATGGTAAAACTTATAAAGTTGATAAAAAAATGAAATTATTAATAACTCTAATGAAACTTAAAACCGGCTTAACATTTACTGCACTGTCTGTTTTATTCAATGTTCATCGTACTTCTATTAATCGTATCTTCATAAAAAATTTACGGCAGCTGTATATTGCAATGGAAAAATTTATATTTTGGCCATCTAAAGCTACAGTTCAAGCATCTCTGCCTGAAGCTTTTAAATTACATTACCCTGAGACACGTGTAATTATTGACTGTACTGAGATTTACACTGAGGTTCCACCAGAAGTTAAGCACAGAGTTTTAATGTACTCTGATTATAAGCATCGTCACACTACAAAATTTTTAGTTGGGTGTACTCCAAATGGATTTATCAGTTTTTTGTCAAAGGGTTATGGTGGTCGTGCTAGTGATTGCTTCATTACTAATGATTGTGGACTAATTGATTTAATTGAGCCCGGGGATGTTGTTCTTGCGGATAAAGGTTTTCCACAAATACAAACTAAAGTAGAAGAAAAAAATGCGATCTTCGTAATGCCTCCATTTTGTAATAAAGATCAGTTTACACCTGAAGAAGTCGACGAAACATATAATATTGCTTCAGTTAGAATACATATTGAACGAGTGAATCAGAGAATAAAGGATTTCAAAATTCTTTCTAAAGTGCCAGTGTCACTATTACCTCATATTGATGAAATTCTTTTCGTGATTTGTGCTATTATAAACAATCAGAAACCACTATTCAAAGAACAAGATTAAACATCCTATAAGCATGGAATAAAAACATTTTTATAAACGTGAAAATTTATTTTCATTGTTAACATTATCATAATACTGACATACATTAAAATAAATAAGTTTTTATTTGAGTACATTTGGTTGTATTTGCTTTTTCTCTTACCAATATTATATCTTTTATATTTGAAAAATAAAAATCAATACATTTCAACAAATAGCATTCGTAATTATTTTCTATCATTTATATTTGCAGTTTATGATATAAAATTCACTGTTTAAACTTCAATATTAATTTTTCGATATAGTGAGTAAAATAAAATTTTTCAAGCTTTGGAATAATTTTTTGTAATAAGATATCATCACGCGCTACAGTAATCAAAATACTTCCAATCGGTGAGTAAATAAATAAATCACAAAATGAAATATTTGTCACATACATTTGCACTTGAATTTGTAAATAAATTGAATGGGTTTGACGCAATTGCAAACCGTTTTCATCCAATTTTAAATATTGCACATTACATACATTGTTTTGTCGATCATACACTGGTATGTTTTTGCACTTATAAGGACACTTAATCTCAACTAGCCGCTTCTGCCCAATATTTGGTCCATATTCTACCACAGCATCAGGTGAACAGCTTAGCCAAGGTTGATATCTGTTCACGATTAATCCAACTTTAACAACATGATGTGTTGGACTAATTAGTCCTATATACTCTTTCAAAGCGGTATTTTCCATTTTTTTACCGTATGCCATTGCAGACGTTTCGACTTTATTAGGAGTTAGTAAGTCAGAAATAACTTTATCTACGTTAAAACGATCTCCTTTTAATTTATGAGCATTACTAGCTGTTATTCTTAAAACGCGCTGCTTAAACCATTCATCTGATTTTGATTGATGTAAAGTTTTAATACTTATATCAATTATTTTGTCAATATCACAACAAACTTCCCTTACGTAAAAATTATATAAATTTTCAGTTACAGAATTTTCAACGGAGTAAACTCGATTGCACGACTGAAGACTCACTATATCTGTTACTAATTTTTTTACTTTAATCTCCGAATTAATTTTTTCGTTTGTTTTTATAAACGTAACAAGTGATTCAGCAGCTATTATCTCTTTTTTACTCCTTTTTTCAAGATTAATCATAGCTTGAAGAGGTACACCAACAAGAGAATCAGGATAAATAAGAGATTCTAATTTACAGATTTTAACATCTGAAAACTCATTTTCATAAAAAGGCGGTGGAGGAAATATTTCTCTAATTTTTACTCCTTTTTGGTACTGTTTCAACTGTCGTTGGGATGGCTTACCCCACTGTTGACTTTCACTAGTTTTAGATGAAGCTGTTTCTGGTGAATTAACGTAATTAACAACAGCAAAAATGTGTTTGCATTTTCTTGACAATCCAGCTGTGCAACTACACACGCAATGATTTACTCGACGATCATCATCCAACTAAACAAAAGAAAATTTAATAAACTTGTTAAGATCAATTTCTTAATGTATTTAACAAAATATCTTATCTTATATATGTAAACGAGCAATTCTTGTATATATATAAATATATATATATATATATATATATATATATATATATATATCAACGATCTTGGAAATGGCTCCAACGATTTTCATGAAAATGAGTATGTAGGGGTTTTTTTTGGGGCGATAAGTCGATCTAGCTAGGTTTCATTTATCAGAAATCTCGTTTTATCCGCCTTTTCAAAAAAAATTAATCAGACATCTATTGGTGTATAAAGTAATTAATGAAATACAATGCAAATTATAACACAACAAAAAGGAGGCGTTTGAGTAGTCTAAAGTGAAAAATATGACTCTTGCTGACATCTATTGGCGAATAACCGAGCGAAGCTCGGTCATCCAGATATTTTTATTAAATCAATAAATAGTAAAAATAATAGATAAATTCATACATACTGTTAGTTTGACATTATAAACTTTGGATACTTTCGTTTGAGCAACCACATTTGCAGTTATGACAACTGGATGATTTGAATGCCTTTTTTCTATAACATTCAAAACATGTCCTGATTGAAATAACATCTGTCCTTTCAAATCATTTTGACCGCGAATATTATGGTTGTTGTTTATTGGCAAAAAACCGTACTTAATTATTTTTTCCATTTTTTTTCATTTATTTTCATTTACTAAATTTATTTTCATTTACCAAATATCATTTACAAGATTTACTTCATTTACTAAATTGTTGCCCATTTGGTTCATACTTTTCACACTAGAGCGCACGAGCTTCGGCTAAAGTGCTGCCTCTACAGTTGCAGCTCGGTCCCTATCAAATCATTGGCAGACGGTAAAAAATTGATTAGTTTTTTTTGTCACTAGCTGACAGTCTATTTGTTTGAAATTTGATTCATTAATTCTGTGCAATTTCAAGCCAATTTTCAGGGCTCCTGAGACACCAGACAAAAAATAATTTCCTTAAATATAATCGAATATAAATTTTTCGTACTGTATTATTCTTTGCATCATTTTAATTTACTTTTAAATGCATATAGAAAAAATCATGTTTACCCATGACTAGTTCCCAAGTATTAATTCTCCTGAGAAATTATATAGCTTTTACCGGATCGGCCCAGAATTAACTGGAAATATTATAAGATACCACATTATATTAACGAATTTTTTTAATACATGTCACAAGGCGTAACTACTATTTTCAGCGTCCAACAGCCCCCGAAGAAAACTGTTATTTTATAATATTTAAAACTTTGTACTTGAAAGTTT
Source organism: Chrysoperla carnea (assembly GCF_905475395.1). Taxonomy (NCBI): domain Eukaryota; kingdom Metazoa; phylum Arthropoda; class Insecta; order Neuroptera; family Chrysopidae; genus Chrysoperla; species Chrysoperla carnea. The sequence goes on along the minus strand of NC_058340.1, from coordinate 25,724,557 downwards.
TACTTCAACATATTTCAATATAAATACAAAGGAAGACCTTATATTTAAGTAAAAAAGGTGAATATTTACTATGAAAAAAAAAAGTAATTTTGAAATTGATCATCTGAACTTACAATTGTGAAAATTGAACTCTAAATTAAATATATTTACCATAACAATAAAAAATCCTTGTATCTAAATAAAATAAATGAACGCTTTGTACTGAAAGTTTTGCTAGAGAACAGCTTATTTGAAAGATAGTACTCAATTTCGAACATCATATTTCGAAACAAACGATGACCTTGTGTTATTTAAATAAAACAGGTAAATTTTTATTATGGACAAAAAGTTTAATTTTCAAATTAAACGTATTAACTTATAATTTAAGTATATCTTTATCTTATATCATTGTACCTAAATAAAATTTTAGGTTCCTGTAGGTGTTCAATTTAAAACAAACAAAAAATTGAATAATATTAAAAGAAAATTCCAACTTTGATTACACATAATTAGCATATTATAAAATGAAGACCTTGTATATAATAAAGGTATCTAAATAAAAATTGATCAAATAAAATAAATTCAACTTACCACATGCAAAAAGGATAAAAATGAAAAATACATATATGATATGTTTAATAAACATTCTCCCATTATAATCTTATTGTACTATTTATATAAAAAAAACTATCACATTTGTACAATTTGAATTATTTTCATTAAATTTGTATTTTCAGAAGTCATTTGACAGATATTTTTGACGTTTTTGTCTAAATTTTCTTTTTTTTCGATACTATGATCCACCCATAACCATCACATAAAAAACCACCATGTTTACAATTCAAACACTTTTATTTATTTATTTTTTTGTAAGTAAATGAAAAAAGTTTTTCTTTTTTTGTGAAAAGCCTAATAACTTGAACACACTCAAATTAACGATACACTGCACCTGCATACATGTTATGTTGAACACAACATAAAAGTAAGCAAGTTAGTATATTGCCATTTGAGATTTATATCGAATTGAATATTGTAATTCATGTTGTGTACGCTGTGTACAGTGCAGTAGTGGGATATTATTGTACGTAACACGATACAGGTGAATTATGTCGTTTTTATTTAAAATACTACAGGTATACAAAATAATTTCAATTTGTTATTGTTACACCCTATATATATATGAAATATGTATTAAGGTATACTAATTTTTGCCCCAAGTTTGTAACGCTTAAAAATATTGATGTTGCGAACAAAAATTTAGTATAGGTGTTAAAAATAAATAAAATCCATTTCTAGTTATCGAATTGAATATTGTAATTTTAGTTTCCATTTCTAGTTATCTGTCTGTTTATGTCGAACACGATAACTCAAAAACGAATAGAGATATCAAGCATTTGAAGAAAAATTTATAGCGTGCTCATGAGGGTGCTCTGCAGGGCTTAAAAAATGAGGTTGAGTTTGTAAATGAGCAACATAGGTCAATTGAGTCTTGAGTTCGTAGGATCCATCTTGTAAACCGTTAGAGATAGAACAAAAGATTAAATGTAAAAAAATTTTCATATAAAAAAATAAACAACTTTTGTTGAAAACATTTTTTCGTAAACACCACTGTTTACCAGTGATATGAAAAAATCAGTTATGTGTGTGTGACATTACCATCGTATGATATATACATGACTTTGGCTGTCTAAGAGGGATTATCTTTCTTTACATAAATGAATTTGCGTACAAAAAATAAATTTCCAGAGCTCTTATCCACAAACTATAAGAGATAGAGAGTTGAAAATTGATATAGCATTGATTTGTTGGTGTATGTATAGTGCCTAAGATAGAAACAAACCTATCTGATAATATTAAGTGAAAGGGACTGATTTTTTTTCCAAGTTCAGTTACCAGAGGTTTTTTAAAAGATAGAAGATTGCAAATTTGTGGGGAAAATATTATTTAAAATTCGTTTTAGAAATCGCAGATAAAAAAAACTGCCCCAGCTTAAAACATCACAGTCTTTTTTATTAGATTGATTTGGAAACTTCCGACTGATTCCAATAATTAATCCTTGATTAAATCCTAATCAAATTTTTAATTGCACTCAATTGAATCAAAATAATAATTTAACTTTCGTATCACTTACCAGTTGAGAAACTTTTTTAATAGGTTTGGATGACAATTTTTGTTTCCAATTAATTGCAATTCTTACCGATTAATTGCAATTTCAATTTGAAAATTTACTCGAACTGAAATAACGGAAATGTAATATACATATCTTTTTTAGTTATTAATTAAAACTACTAAAAAGTAGAAAATAATTATTTCTATGAGTCACTCATACATGACTCTTTGTAAAAGCTTGAGGCGCATGTATGAGTGACTCATAGAAATAATTATTTTCTAGTTTTTAGTACAATAAAAGCTTGTTTTCTTAAAAAGTCTTTTATTGTTTTTTACGTTTTAAATTTCAATAATGGAAAAACGTGCATGTCCGTCAGTTTGATCTTCATGGCAACCTGCTCCGGTAATATTAACGAGTAAGGGAACGACTTAAAAAATTAATTCTAAATTAGGGTGAGTGAAATTTCGTGATTATTTACGATTTCCCGATTAAGGCAATTTTATGTTTTAAAATTCGTTTTATGTTTTAAGTCGCAGATAAAAAAAAAACAGCCCCACTTTAAAACATCCCAGTCTTTTTAAATGGATTGATTCGGAAATTTCCGTCTGACTTCAACAATTAATTCTTGATTAAATCCTAATCAAAATTTTTAATTACTTTCAATTGATTTGAAGATGAAAATAATATTTTAATTTTCGTATCACTTAAGAGTTGAAGAAAGTTTTTGAATTTATTTGAATGACGAAAAGACGCAAAGAAAACGTGACGAAAAACTTTGGTAAATAAAATAATGGAATTGTAGAAATAAAGATATATAATAGTTATGCAATTTTCCTTTATTAAAAATAAATATCCTCAGCATATAGATAATACATTTTACCATTAAGCTAATAAAATAAATAGCTAACATTAAACTAATCACAACTAATTAATATTTTTATTGGCCTTTTGAGTAATAAACACCGCATTAAATATATGGTAAACTTTATAACTTTTGAAGGAATACTAATTATCACATTGGATAAATTCAATATCATTATGGAATAAAAATAAATAAACAATTTTCTAGAACTTCCCATGAATAACAGGGAAAAAAATGGCATTTAATTTTTCTAATTTGTTTCATCTACTTTCAAATTAAAAAAATAAATTTTCACATAAATAAATATAATAAATAAAGTAAGTTTCTAAGTTCATTAGAAACAATTTATTTTGTAAGCTAATTTGACACTTTTCATAATTTTTTTCCATCGTCTAGTAAAAAGGACTTCAAGCTACTAGAATGTAAATGAAGGTCCTGCCTTATTGATAACGTAAAACATACGAGTTCACCGTTATGATAAATTCAAATCCAAAGCTATGGGCGGTGAGCGTCAAGAGATGAGTAACAGAATTTTTGCAGCCTCTCTCTTAACAGCCCATCTTGATTACTGGGACTTTGCGCAAGGAATGCGACAAGCTAAACTGTTTATAACCACAGCTAGGCCATTCGACTGCGCTCTCCTGAAACTTTGGATCCATCAATCCTGAGAGAAATCCCGGCGGAGAAGCTGTGGGCTTCCTGTGTGGCGTTTGGCTTGAACGGAATCTTATAGCTTTGCCTGCTTATAATAGGATTTCTTATTGAGGAGGGCTCAGCGGACCCTTGGTCTAGGCGCTATGGACCCATTTGCGGTATTCCTCTTATGTTTTATTATTATTATTATTATTAGCTAATTGTTTACTGAACTTCTATGATTGATTCATAGAACTTTCAATCATTAATGATAATTTCATACAGTTCATTTGCTAATCGCCTGACGCTCGCCGCCTATAGTTTTTTGTGTGAATTCATCATTACGCCGAGGTTATCAATTTGTTTACCGTGTGAATGTAATAATCCTTAACTTTTAACTTAACTTGAAATTCTTTTCGAGTTAAGGCTCCATTTTATTAACGTGTCAAGCGCACGCGTTAAATTGCGACAACCGGCGGTAAACCATTACTAGTTTCTGTAGCTTTAATGGATTTAAGCCTTAAACTAAATGGGCTGATCTAGATAGTTGAGACAGAAATACTCTGCTAGTCTGAAATCACAAAAGACTACAAAAATAGTTTCGAGACATTTTTAGCTATATGGAATTAGCTGAAAGCTATTTGGCAAAGCGGATGTAGATTGTTTTGGAGGCTGTATAAATGCGAAATCAACCGCTAGCGGAAGTATTCTATATCAAATAAAGCGTACTTTGAAAAAAAAAAATTAATTATTAATTGAAAATTGGCTTAATTTAATATATAATTCCCAATATTTTTTTAATACAAGGAAATTATAACTTAAGCCCATTTAGTCCCACCGATGGACACTTTAATACTAATTTTTAATACTTAAATAAAATTATCACAAATTAATAGCAACCAACATTTCACAAATCTTCCGACTACAAAAAAATCCATAAGATATTTTCATATATCAATAATATTAGCAACATTTTGTTTTTAATTTCGATTGAATTGTTTCTAAATTCATTTTGATTTCATCAATTGTACTTTTCAAGTTTTCTATAGAAATATTATGATGATTTATAAATTTATTTATAACGCTGGCGGACATTTCGTCGTTATTTAATTTTAATACTTCAATCATGTTTAAGTACAAGTAATTTTTGTTTTCGAGATCTTTTAATACACGATCAACCAAAGTCTAGAAAAGAAATTCATTTTTTAAATTTATCATCATCGATTGGTAAACTTATGAACATAGAAAAAAAGCTGTACTAATAAAGGAAGCATCATTCATTCCAAACCGAGCATACTTTGCAAATGTGAAGCTGATTACTAGAAGGACAAAGTTGAAAATATACAAGACTTTGGTTCGACCAGTAATAACCTATGGGAGTGAAAACTGGACACTCACGGTAGAAGATCAGGAGAAGATAAGAAAGTTCGAACGGAAAATAATCAGAAGAATCTATGGAGCGGTACAAATCAATGAGACAGAATGGCGTATCCGGAACAACAGCGAGATATTAGAAATCCTGGCCGGTGAAGATATTGTTAAGTTCATCAAATCCCAAAGACTCCATTGGTTTGAGCACGTCCAGAGAATGGAAGACGCCAGGATGCCGAAGAAGATACTTAACGCCAAGATCTATGCTACCAGGAAGAGAGGAAGACCAAGGCTCAGATGGATGGACCAGGTGCTGGATGATTTGAGGACAATGCGTGTCACTGGATGGGGAACCAAGACCCAGGACCGCAACGTCTGTAGGAGCATTGTGGAGGAGGCCAAGACCCACGTTGAGCTGTAGCGCCTATTGTTGTTGCATCATTCATTCCAAACAAGATCATTAAGGTTGTTATGAAGAAAATGTTATTTAATGACAAACTTTCCAAAAATTGAGAGTCAAAATTATTCATATAATAAGGAAAGCCAAAATATGAAGTTTTGCAGACTTTATACGCCACAATATAACTTTTTTTAAATACATAAAAAGATATTTTTAATCATCAAAACTCTTCAAAGGGTGAAAGAGACAATGAGACCCACTTCCACTTTCATAACAGCCTTAAATTAAAATTTACTTACTCTATTATGCACTAGAACATTTTCTAAAGCGGCTTTCAAATGTAAACCATATTGCTGATGTGAGATTTTATCATCTCTAATTGAATTAATTTCAATCCGTAATATCTTAATATATTTCCGGAGATCAACAATTTTCTGTAATATATTTTGAAATAGACCCAATAATATATCTTCGAATTTCTAAAAATATAAAAAATTTTATTAGTGTTAAAAACTATAAAAATAAAAAATTATTTATTGATACTAACATCAAATATAATCTGATCCAAAATTTCCGGTTTCGACTTATCTGTCCAATATGGTAATGAATCCTTGATTTCATAACGTTTTTTTAAGGTCATTATAAAGTTAGCAATTTCAACGAATCGTCGTTCATATTTTAATAATTCTTGCTCTAAGGATTTTGATTTATGAATAATAATTTGTTCATTATCTTTTAATGTTTTATTTGATTTTTGTAGTAATTTAATTATTCGCTGATACATTATCTTTTTTGTGAGATATTTTCGTTTAAAAATTATTCGATGTTTAATATTTTTACTGAAAATATAGAAGCAAAATTAAAGGAAATATTTTGATACAATTATGAAAAAATAGTTTTAAATATTTCTACTATTTATGCCGTTTAATCGATTTCAACATATGAGCCCAAACCATGTCGAGGGATTATTCAATTGCCCGAGTCACATAGACTAGGTTTTTTAAGAACAAAAAAAGACAAAATAACGCCCGTAATACATGGTAAAATTCAAGCTAAATATATTGTGCAGAAATCAAATGAAAGGTCTTGAAGAACAACACTCAAACAATAATAATAACACATAAGAGCAAGTCCCTACAAGTGGAATCATCAGATATCCCCATGTTATGAAGGTTATAGTTCAATCGACAGTTTTCTGTCAAGAGTCCCACCACCCTACTCAACGAATGGGCTAGTTATAGTAATACACAGTTTCGCCTGTCGGATTACGTGCGAAAAGTCCCAGCAATCAGGATAGGCTTGTCATAGCCACTCCTTGATTCGGTCAATTACGAAACATCTTGCTATGGGAATGACAGGCCCAGGTGAAAGGGGCGTTTGAGATGACCCCTCTTGTGCCAATTATTCCGCTGCTTCATTCCCTTTAATACCAGAGTGACCCTAAACCCAGATCAGTCTGACTGTGTTATTATTCAGTACCAAGCGGTTCAGTTTCTCTAAGCTATCATAGACTATCCTCGATTGGAATATAGGGCGCTACAAGGGCCCGAATTGAGGCCTGAAATTCTAACAATATATACGTTACATAATATAACGTTATTTAAGTGTAAAACCCAATTAAAATGGAAGAAACAATAAAATTAAATATTGAGTAAAACTCTTTACATACCATTTGCAAATATTTTTGTGATTTTCGAATAAAAATTTTTGTTGTTTCCAATTAATTAATGTTTCCTCCAGATTGGATATCTCGTTCGTGAATAATTGATTTAGAAAATTATTTGCTTTTTCAATATCAATTATAATCAAATGTATAAATTGATAAAAGAAATCAATCATAGCTAATTGTTCGTCGGTTAATATTTGTTCATTATTTAATTTTGGTAAGAAATATGATATATTATCATTTGAAATTTTTACTACATTATTTTCGGATTCAATGAAATTTGAAAAAATTATTTCTGATTGAGTCCATTTTGTACTATTTGTAATTTCAGCTTGAGTTGATTTTGTACTATTTGCTATTTCAAATTGAGTTTCTTTCGAAATATTTGATAATCTAATTTCAGCTTGGGTTGATTGTGTACCATTCGATGTTTCATATTGAGTTTCTTTTGAAATATTTGATAATTTTAATTCAGCTTGAGTTGATTTTGTGCCATTTAATATTTCAGATTGAGTTTCTTTTGAAATATTTGATAATTTTATTTCAGCTTGAGTTGATTTTGTACTATTTGCTATTTCAAATTGAGTTTCTTTCGAAATATTTGATAATCTAATTTCAGCTTGGGTTGATTGTGTACCATTCGATGTTTCATATTGAGTTTCTTTTGAAATATTCGATAATTTTATTTCAGCTTGAGTTGATTTTGTGCCATTTAATATTTCAGATTGAGTTTCTTTTGAAATATTTGATAATCTAATTTCAGCTTGAATTGATTTTGCAGCATTTGATGTTTCAGATTGAGTTTCTTTCGAAATATTTGATAATCTAATTTCAGCTTGGGTTGATTGTGTACCATTCGATGTTTCATATTGAGTTTCTTTTGAAATATTTGATAATTTTAATTCAGCTTGAGTTGATTTTGTGCCATTTAATATTTCAGATTGAGTTTCTTTTGAAATATTTGATAATTTTATTTCAGCTTGAGTTGATTTTGTACTATTTGCTATTTCAAATTGAGTTTCTTTCGAAATATTTGATAATCTAATTTCAGCTTGGGTTGATTGTGTACCATTCGATGTTTCATATTGAGTTTCTTTTGAAATATTCGATAATTTTATTTCAGCTTGAGTTGATTTTGTGCCATTTAATATTTCAGATTGAGTTTCTTTTGAAATATTTGATAATCTAATTTCAGCTTGAATTGATTTTGCAGCATTTGATGTTTCAGATTGAGTTTCTTTTGAAATATTTGATAATTTTATTTCAGCTTGAGTTGATTTTGTACCATTTGATATTTCAGATTGAGTTTCTTTTGAAATATTTGATAATCTAATTTCAGCTTGGGTTGATTTTGTACCATTCGATGTTTCATATTGAGTTTCTTTTGAAATATTTGATAATTTTAAGTCAGCTTGGGTTGATTTTGTACCATTCGATGTTTCATATTGAGTTTCTTTTGAAATATTCGATAATTTTATTTGAGCTTGAGTTGATTTTGTGCCATTTGATATTTCTGATTGAGTTTCTTTTGAAATATTTGATAATCTTATCCCAGCTTGAGTTGATTTTGAATCATTTGATATTTCAGATTGAGTTTCTTTCGAATTATTTGATAAACTTATCGCAACTTGAGTTGATTTTGTATCATTTAATATTTCATATTGAGTTGATTTTGAAATATATGTTTCAAATTGAGTTGATTTCGAAATATTTCGCGAAGATAATTTACCAACAAGTTTAGAAAAATCATTTTTCAAAATATTTACAGTTTCATTAACTTCAATTTTTTCCCGTTTCGAAGCATCTAATTTCAGTAATAACAATTTATTTTCATTTCGCAACTCATTTAAAGTATTTTCCGTAGTTTTTACTTTATTAATCGCATCAATATATTGTTGATTGATTTGATTTCGCGATTTTCGAATAATATTTAACGATAAATTTTGTTCTCTGCATAAATTTTTCCATGTTGATAACTGAAATTGTAAAGTTTTGATTTTTCTTTTATAATTTTTCAAAACGTTAATATTTCGATACTTTCGAAGATTATTTATTTCAGTTTTATACAATTTTAAATATTTTCGTTTAAATTTTTTAATTGATGTTAAATCAATTTTCTTAGGTCTGTTTTCATGATATTCAATTTTAATTATTTCCCGTTTCGTACAAATGGGTGTTGTACTTGGAGTATTTTCTAATTCAATTACTTTCTTTTCTAATGAATTTTTAACATCATGTAAGGAAACAATTTGTTTTAAATAAAATGCATTCGATTTTTTCTGTATATCAAGTTCTTTTTGAATTGATCCAATATAACAATTCGAAATTAATTCCTTATGATTAATCGTCTCAAGTTTACAATTCTGTTGAATAATGTCTTCTTTTAAACTAGTAATCGCTGCTTTTTTTAAATTTAGCTCAACTTCATACGTTTTTAAATCGATTTTAAAATTTTTATTATCTTTTTCAAGCTGATAGTTACGATTTTTTATACATTCATTTTCTAACGAAAGTACTTGTAACTTTCGTTTGAAATCAACTATGGTTGTTTCATAATTGCCTAATTTTTTCCGTAAGTAGATAATTTCCTTATGGGCGTATGGTAATTCTGTTGGTAATCCGTAACAGTATAAATTAACGGGTGAATCGTCCTCCAAATCAAAAATACTGGAACTAATACTTTCATATTGATCTCTAGTTGTGTCAGCTTCTGATTGAGAGAAGTTACCTAGTGAACTGTAGCCAGTATCACTAGGTGAAAACTCCGTCTCATCTAAATAATCCTTCGACATTACGTTTCATATTTTATATATCTTACATAACAAATTAAATTAAACTTTATATACCGAATCATTTTATTTAATTAATATAATACTTTTCAATGTATAAATATTTCAAATACTTTAATGTAAACATTTTTTTTTTTAATTAATTAATAAAATAATAAACTTATCTCCGTATGTAAATATTATTAAACACAGATGACAATCAGATTTGACATCTAAATACGTCATTAAGGTATCTAACTATCTAATCTACAAGATTTAACCTAATTTTTTATCCAGTCAAATTAGTCCATAAAATATAAGTAAGGTTACAAAAATTCCAATTATTATGAATGTTCAGAATACTATTATAAATGAATTGTAAAAAGTCCCCATCAATCCCACTTGTGCAAAAAATTTTATTGAGGGGGGAAGTTTGCAAAAAGAGGATTTTCGCGTTTTCCGCAAAACGATGAGTTTCACAGCAAAAGTAGTTAAGACCATAGGTTAAGACTCTACACTTTTAATATAAGTATTGCCATTTTCGCGATATAGCGGTTCAAAGAATTGAACAAATTATTTTTTTCGTAATACATTTTTGAATCGTTATACGAGTAAAAATATGAGGACTTATTTTTGATGAACCAACTCCTTCTTCTTGGCGCTGTCTTTTTACAGCATCAATGCTACTCTTTCGAGTATAATCCAATCTTTGAATAGATTTGAATGAAACTTTAAAAGATAAAATAATAGCTCATTCATTAGAATAACACATAGGCTATAATTTATAAAGATAGCAGTTACCCGGGCGCTTCGATTAACGATTTCGAAACCTACTGAATGTATATTAATGAAACTTTACATTAAAATAGCTCATGCATCAGAACAAAACATAAGCCATAATTGATAAAGATACTGGCAGTTATCCGCCCGCTTCGCTGGAAAATTTAATATTTTTAAAGCAAATTAAATAATTTGGATTCATAATAATAAGTATTTCGAGTATTATGGAAGTGGGATAAGTGAGAGCAAGGGAAGTGATTGCTATAACGATGGTCTTTACTTTTAAATTGAAAATTTCCCAGCGACGCAGGCGGGTATCATGCTAGATAGGATAATTCTGATTATATCTATAAAAAAAACTCAATTTTGAAAGTTTGTGGAGTTTTTTTATAGTTAAAGCTAATAATTGTTTTAAAATAAATAATATTGGTTTATTGTAACTGAATAATCGCATACTACCAAAATCGAGTTTTTTTTTAGGTAAAACGAAATAAAAAATAATATTTACGAAATAATGGAGAATAATTTATTACATTTACGTAGACATTACATAAAACTAACATATAATAATTGAAGATTTCCATTTTTTTTATAAATCGCTAATTATTATTATAATATCCATATAATTATAAAAACTTAAATAATTAAAGTAATTTGTTTTTAACAATTTAAATAATTAATCCTCATCATCATCTTCAGCCTCCATTTCATCGTCTGTATCTTCGTCATTATCATCTGATTTTTTTAATTTCACAAATCCAACACCTTTGATCCATACACACTTTAAAATTAACTTAAACGCAGCCATTTTAATATCAAATAATTCTAAAATTTTAGCACGCTCGGGTGTTAGTACCGAACCCATCTTACAAACTTCAAAATCTTTTAACAACGTCACAACACCTTTATCGAGAGTAGTTGGCATACCCAGCTGTCGTAAATACGGTTCAATTGCATGCGAAAATTGTGGTAATGGACCTTCGGGGAAACTTACATCATATGTTGCTTTAAAACCTGATCGAGCAAAATCTTCAACTTCAAAATTCTTGAACCAATCAATCACATATTCTTTTGGTTTATCCGTAAATAATAAGCCACATTGGCCGCGTAAGCACACAGCTAATTCGTGTAATTTATCTTCAACTTCTGTTTCAGGTGTTCGTCCTAAACCAATAGCCATTATCTTATTTTTACCAAAAAAGAATCTACTGTTTGTCCATTCGATTCGTAAATCTTTAAGTTTATCGTTTCGCATATTTTGTACTGAGAACATATATACACTCGAAAATTTCTCGACACATCGTCGAATATCGTCAATTATTTGTTGCTTTAACGCTAAACCTTTTTTACTTGTCTTCGTAAGTGATACTAGAAACAAAATCGAAAAATAAATGATCACATTCAAAAAATTTTCTAACATTTTTTCATGCATTTTCTAATAATAACAGCTTATATTAACTTACTTTTCTTATCCCTTTTTGATTTCGGCATTTTATTTCTCTTAATATGTTACGAATTCAGACTTTATTCACAATTATTATTAAAATTAATTATATATGGAAACTCAACAATATTAAATCCGCCATGTGCTTTAAAAAATTTTCTATCATAGAGAATGAAAAAAATATTATAACCATAACCAAAATATTTATGTTGACGTATAAACAAAATGTATGACTTGGATTACACTCTTATTAAAATATACCGCAACCGCAGCAAAAAGAAAATAAATTACACAGATCTGCAAAAAAATTAAAAAATTTTTTTGTCAGCTGCATGAGATATTTTTATTAAACTATATGTTTTAGAATGCGCTGATTTCAGAAGTGCTGGCCATTTTTTTTTCTATCACGTAAGGTTTTTTTGCAAATTCAAAAACAAAAAATTGGTAAAAGCACTCGTTTATTAAACATTATACAGTAGTCCGCAAGCATAGTGACATCCCATCTTCTTTGGTACCGTCTTTCGATATCGCGGATAACTCGGTGAAACCGCCCCCCCCTCTTTTTCATTGTAAGCTCCCAGGTTTTCATAAAAATAGTCTATGTGGGAGTGTAAAAAATGGACCTTCAGGCTTATCTTACAGCCTTGAGCTTCGTATGCTGATAGTCGAACAATGATTTTTTAGCCAGGATCCTTAGTATTTACAAAGAGGGTTCTCATGTCGGGGCCACTGAAAACTCCCTCTTCCAACTTTGCTTCTGGCAGCTTAGGGAATTTTGTACATAGATATTTAAAAAAGTATCTCAACCCTCTTGCAGTGATTTTAAAAATTGTTTCATCAACGCCAATTTGATATGGAGAGGTGGCAACAAAACTTTTTCTGGTGGCACCAAAGTAGTATTGATAACATTTTTATCTCCAGGTTTTAAAGTTTCTCGGGATGGCCAATCGCTTTTAGTCCAATGCTGTTCTCTGACTCTACTATCCCATAAGCATAAGAATCAAGGGTATTCGGTATAGCCTGTCTGCTGACCCAAAAGCATCAAGCATCGTGAGTATTTTGAAGTCCCCACAAACCATCCATTAATGGTCCTGATATTTGATTCTTTCCAGGATAATGGCCAAATTGTTATAGTTAGTTTTCCATATGCACAGAATACCCCATTGGAAGCGAAGCTAATTTATTTTCATTGTGCTGCAACAATAATACTTTAAGACTAGTTTAATATAATATTACTATAAAATACTATATAATCCTACTTAAAAACTAGTTTATGTTGTTACTAATATCTATAAAAACCTATGTGATAGAATGTTTTGAATATTTTTCCTGTTTTTGAGAGGTCAAAATCTATAAGAAAATGTAAAAAAATCCTATGCAGTTTTTTAGTCGCAGACCTGTGTTATCAAACCTTTTAACTTCTCTAAGAAATGTAACACGAAAGTGTCTGAATTAAGATTTTAGTATATTAATAATAATAATCCATCTCGATTCGAAAATAAAGTGAAAAAGTATAATATAATTTCTTGATATCCTGCTTGGTTTTTAAGATATCAAAGCCAAAAGTGAAATTTTGGGCATTGGGGTACTCTCAAGAATTACGGATGCTGAAAAATCATCCAAGTAACTTATGAAACCATGATAGATGATTGAAAAACGAATGACTGTAATTGGCCAAATTGATCGCTCGCGAGCTGGGGGTGCAGTGAAGCATCACTCAGAAATGAAATTTATCTAACAAAAAATAGAATAATTCATTGCTTCAAAACCGTAAATCTATGTAAAATCCTACGCCCTCTCTTCCTCAAAAAATGATTTATCAACAATTTTAACCTTATACATTTTAAAACATCATGTGTCGTCAATCTTCGATTTTGGTGTAAGCATGTGAAATTAAAATAATTAGAAAAACTATACCGTATGATGTAGGTTTTAGAAATAATCATGTCATTCTATACTAACGTTTATAAATAAAAATATGGAGTTTGTAAATTTGATGTCAGCATTATCATTGAATGATAACAACACAAATAATTCATTATCATTTGAAAAAGACAGTGAATGTATATTAAATCCAATTTCTGTAAAAATTGGTGATATTCATACAGAAATAATATTTGGTGAATATGCTGATCGAATTGTCCTAATAATCACACAATATGAGAAAATTGGTGGTAGCATGTATTTAGTGTCAAAAGATGAAACTGGAGTAAATGGTCCACTAACCGAACCTGTTTATACCACAAAAAGTTTATTTGGAACGGATGAATTATTACATCAAGTAGCTGCACGATTCTTTGCTGAAAAATTAAGCATCACAAAACCTTTGTTAATATTTCTTTGTTTAAAGGATTACGGTCCTGAAATGTTAAAATCGATTGCGGCCAGTTTAACACAAAAGTAATTTTTAATAAAAAATGAGTGCTGTAAATGTAATGCAACAAACTAAATCCAAATTTGGACAAATAGTGATCGGACCACCAGGGTCGGGTAAAACTACTTACTGTGCACATTTAAGTAAATTTTTAAATAATAAGTTAAATCGTAAAACAGTTGTGATTAATTTGGATCCAGCAAATGATAATATGGGCTATGATGCGGCGATCGATATTATGGAATTAGTTACAGTTGAAGATGTTATGAATAATTTGGATTTAGGACCAAATGGTGCGCTTATGTTTTGCATTGAATATATGGAGAAAAATTTGGATTGGTTGTTAGATAAATTAAAAGCGTATCCAGATACATATTTCATATTTGATCTACCTGGTCAAGTTGAACTTTATACACATCACGACTCTATTAAGCATATTTTTGATACTTTAAATAAGCTTGATTTTAATTTGTGTACAATTCATTTAATTGATTCGCATTACTGTTCAGAACCTACCAAATTTATTTCGACTTTGTTACTCTCACTATCGACTATGTTACATATTGGGCTACCTCATATCAACGTTTTGAGTAAAGTAAGAAATTTTTTTATTATTTGGTTCGATTATAATTTCTATGATGGATATCTCACTATTTTTTTAAAGATATGAATTTTGGAAATTAAAATTTAGGTATTTATCCAGTCAAATTAGTCCATAAAATATAAGTAAGGTTACAAAAATTCCCATAGAGCTAAAAATTTGTATGAATGTTCAGAATACTATTATAAATGAATTGTGAAAAGTCCCCATCAATTCCCCTTGTGCAAAAAATTTTATTGAGGGGGGAAGTTTGCAAAAATAAGCTTTTCGCGTTTTTCAGC
Organism: Chrysoperla carnea; assembly: GCF_905475395.1. Classification (NCBI taxonomy): domain Eukaryota; kingdom Metazoa; phylum Arthropoda; class Insecta; order Neuroptera; family Chrysopidae; genus Chrysoperla; species Chrysoperla carnea. The sequence goes on along the minus strand of NC_058340.1, from coordinate 25,709,288 downwards.
AAAACGATGAGTTTCACAGCAAATATGAGTCCCGAATATCTTATACATACAAATTTAAAAATTTTTAGAACATAAATCAACGTCAAGAACTCCGCCCCTATTTTATTTAGTAGCATGGCCTGAGTAACACCTATCTTCCATCATTTTTATCAAGAAATTATAATTGGAGACACAATTTGAATTTGTTTAAATTTTTACTATTTTCAAGGGAATCTCCTTGAAAATGATGGATTAATTCGGATTCTAATCTAAATAATTGAAGTATTTTGTATTATGAATATTTCGAAAAATTAATTAATTTCCCACTTTTTCAGGCGGATCAATTGGTAGCCCATTCCGATAAACTCCATTTTGGATTAGAATATTACACGGAAGTTTTAAATTTAGATTATTTACTAGAATTATTAGACACCGATGTATTTTCATCGAAATTTAAAAAACTGAATGCGGCTTTAACTGGTTTAATCGAAGATTATGGTCTTGTTAGCTTTTTCCTTTTGGATGTGAACAAAGAAAAGGATTTAATCAATATCAGAAATGCAGCAGATAAAGCAAATGGTTTCGTTTATGGTTCCAGAGAAGAACGTAGCATTCAATCCTTATTATCATGTGCGATTGGTGCAAGGACTCAAACTGAAGAATATGATGCAGATATGTAATTTTAGTTTTTTTTCGTTTATATTAGAAATAATAAAATATTTGGTAATTTTTAATTTGTTTGTATTATTATTCATGTTCCCACACAATTTTTACGTTGCAGAAAAAGGTTCTTTTTAATAAATCTCTTATCTGCTTTACCGTTGTTCATTCGTGATTCAATGCAAGCACTCTTGAGTTCTCTCTAAACAATCTGAGCACTCCCATGATTTTTATTTAACACCACAGATCAGGGTTTCCAGATCGTACAAAAGATGCAAAAATAAAAATACAAATTTCAAACAAACTTAGTAACTACTTATATGTTTGGCAATGAGTAAGAAAATGTTGCTTATATTGTTGGAGTCTGGATCAGGTCAGGACATCTTCAAAATTATCCCAATTACTAGCATTATTAACTTTATTTAAATCGTATAATCTACGAAACTTAAGATGTCATGAGTCATGACACTGAATTTCACTTTTGAGTAAATTGACTTAAATTTATTTAATATATGTATTATCACGTAGCCCTTACCATAAAAGTTGCTTATCGAAACTTGATGTTATTGCAGTAATATTGAAAAAGGTTTACGATAATACGCTTCGTGGATAATGTACATTACCCTTACCCACTGAACCACTGACTTTCTATCTTTCATTCTTTAGTATTATCCAATATTTGATCTTATGGAATGTAAAGATATGTATCTTTTGGAATGGAGAATCTTATGTAATGTAGAGATCTCTATATTCCATAATTTTATCTATGGCATTATCTTACCTCTATACTCCATAGTATTATCTTAATCTTAAACAAAATGAGCCAATGCATGGAGGTTAGAGAAAAGGAGAACGGTCGCTAAGCGCTAAAGCATAAGTGCGTCTGTCCCTGAAAGTTTGTAGAATTTATAGTTCATTTTTCAGCCACCAGCCGCGCTGTCGTCGGTAAGTAGTATCTGCGAAGTTAGCTGTTTATGAATACAAGTAGATGAAGTTAGTAGGTACCATTCAAATTTATAAAGTAGAATAGATAATTTATTCATTAGTAAATGATAATAATAATTAATGATAATTTCATTATTTGCTTTTTTCCTTTGAATGATATTATATACACGTATATTAAACATTGATAGATCATTTGAAAATTAGCGCACAACAGCCCGCTTTTAATGAGACAACTTAGCGATTCCAGCGCCTCACTTATTTTGTCCATATTTTGGGGACAATATTTTCTATAGCGATCGTTCTCCTTCTTTGAAACCTCCATGAGCCAATGGCTATCGGTGAACTGTCATAATTTGAGTTTACCAATAATAAAAAAATGGAAAATAATATATTTAATGGTGTAAATAATCATTTTTCAACTGATGAAGAAAAATTTAAAATTAAAGAAGAATTACATAGTGATCTTATTGAAAATATTCATTTATTTAAAAGTGAAAGTGATTCAAAGGAACATGAATCAATAAAAGAAGAAAATAATACAACGAAGGATCAAGCAGCAATTAAAAAGGAAATACGAGATGAAGATATTACAACAAAACACAAAGGAATTGATTTAAATGAAGAGTTTTTCCTGGATAAACATAAAAAAATTAAACTTGAACATCAATTAAATACAGAAGCTATAATAAAGACTGAAATATTTGATGAACATGCTTTAGAACATCAATCAATTCAAAATGAAGACAAGAATATTTCATGTGACGTTTGTGATAAAAGATTTGCTCATAAAAGCAGTTTAATTGTACATAAACGAAGTGTACATAATGGAGAAAAATCTTTTTCTTGTGAAGTTTGTGATAAATCATTTTCTAAGCGAACTAATTTAGAAACACATAAACGGACTCATACTGGAGAAAAACCTTTTTCTTGTGAAGTTTGTGATAAATCATTTTCTCAGCGATCCAATTTAGAAACACATAAACGGACTCATTCTGGAGAAAAACCTTTTTCTTGTGAAGTTTGTGATATATCATTTTCTACGCGAAACAGTTTAGAAACACATAAACGGACTCATAATGGAGAAAAACCTTTTTTCTGTCACATTTGTGATAGATCATTTACTTATCAAAACGGTTTAGATAATCATAAACGGACTCATATTGGAGAAAAATTGGTAAAACCTCTTTCTTGTGAAGTTTGTGATAAATCATTTTCTACGCAAACCAATTTAGTAACACATAAACGGACTCATACTGGAGAAAAGCGGGTAAAACCTTTTTCTTGTGAAGTTTGTGAGAAATCATTTTCTACGCGAATCAATCTAGTAACACATAAACGGACTCATACTGGGGGAAAATCGGTAAAATCTTTTTCTTGTGAAGTTTGTGATAAATCATTTATTCAGCGAAGCAGTTTAGAAACACATAAACGGACTCATACTAAAGAAAAGCCTTTTTCTTGTGAAGTTTGTGAGAAATCATTTTCTACGCGAAACAATTTACAAACACATAAACGGACTCATACTGGAGAAAAACCTTTTTCCTGTCACATTTGTGATAAATCATTTACTTATCAAAACAGTTTAGATAATCATAAACGGACTCATACTGGAGAAAAACCGGTAAAACCTTTTACTTGTGAAGTTTGTGATAAATCGTTTACTCAGAAGATCACTTTAGAAGTTCATAAACGGACTCATAGTAAAGAAAAACCTTTTTCTTGTGACGTTTGTGATAAATCATTTACTCAGCAATGCAGTTTAAAAACTCATAAGTATACTCATACTAAAGACAAACCATTTTCTTGTGAAGTTTGTGATAAATCATTTTCTCAGCGATCCAATTTAGTAACACATAAACGGATTCACACAGGAGAAAAACCTTTTTCTTGTGAAGTTTGTTATAAATCATTTTCTACGCGAATCAATTTAGAAACACATAAACGGAATCATATTGGAGAAAAACCTTTTTCCTGTCAAATTTGTGATAAATCATTTTCTGGTCAAAACGGTTTAATTCACCATAAACGAACTCATACAAAAAAAAAAAAAATTTAATAAAAATGCAATACTAAATTTCGGGAACGGACAATAAAAATAAAATATTAAATTTTCTACGTTTTCTCAACTTTTCGTTGGTGTTTATTTCCAAATTATGCTAGAGATCTAAAACATTACAATAATTACATAATTTTCAATACAATTATTACATTTTATATTACTATTTGAGTTTAATATTTGTATTATGAAACCTAGTCCACGATACCAGGCCCAATCAAGTAAAAATTACATGAAACGATAAACTGTCATAAAAACAATAATACAGATGTTATTTATAAAAATAAAATGTTATAAGTCAAATTGAAAACTACGCCCTCATTTTTCGAAATGATGTGCAGCAAGGGCTCTCTTGTTCTTATTCTGGTTAAGCCGCCCTCTTCTTAAGCTTCTGTCTTGATTGGCCAACATACCACTTCCCACATGAACATTGGATCCTATAAATCAAATTCGACAGGTCTTCTTTGTTCACTTTGTCTTTTAGTTTACTTTGTATGGAAAGCGACTATACGAACTGGACTGTACTCTGTTAACATTTATACCTCTTATCCCGTTTTTTATTCTTTCTGATATTATTATTTCAACTTTTTTTAATTGTACTCTTTGGCAGGGCCGTAACGAGGGCATATAGAGCCGGTTGTAAGTATTAAGGTTGCGCCTTATATATATCGGGATCGGCTCTAACGATTTTGATGAAGATTCGTATACTGATAATATTTAACGTAAGAGTAAAGGCAAACTTGTACATTTAATTGATCAACTTTTTAAATTTATTCTAATGATAGATTATTTTGCATAAGGAACTGATTAGCCTCTAAAATCGAAATTTTGTTGATAATAAATAAAGTAAATAATACAGAGTAATTTGGATTAACAAATTACAGAATAATACAAACAAAATTGGATTAAAATTATAACTATTATTAATATAATCACTGTTCATTAAAAGGTATCAAAAAGTACCATATTGGCCATTTTGATAAACAAAGTATGTAATCCTACTAAATTTGGGTCATACTTTTCAACTTTGTGATCCAAATTAACCTAGCTATAATAGATTTAAAAAATGTGGCGTCCTGGTCTCGAGATTAAGCACATAAGTAGTAGCTAGCGAAAAATTAGATACGCCCATGAGAGGTCGACTTTTTATACGACCTAATAAACAACTGTGGATAATCTTAAAGATGCATCAATTTTTTCCTTAATATAGATATTTAGTTTAACTGTACTATAGGGTGGTAGTCCAGTGTTGCCAGAATAGTTTTTCTAAAACCCGTCAATGAGCGGTGCTGAAGTAGTCCAATGAACAATTCACAACACGAAAATATACGACACACAAGTATGATATTTACGCATGCGCATCTTAGCGCGCCAATCATAAAATATTTCTGATAGCGATAATCGACTGTCATAAATACAAATTAAATAGTAAATTAATCACTTTTCATAATATAATTTTTTAATCCCCGAGAAGACTTTATTACAAAATAAAATTCATATTTCTGAAAATTAAAAATAGCCCAAATTAGCCAACGACAGAAAAATTTAACCGCCAATCGACAATAGGGAATAGTCATGTATTTTTTTTATATTTTTAATTCATAGTTTACACCGTTATAACAAAGAAAAAAATATAAATACTGCTTAAAAATGCTGTATTTAAGTGTAAAAAAATAATAAAAATACATTATAATTTTGAGATATTTAAACGCAGTTTTTTGGCGCTCTCTGTTGATGACGTATAAGTACGTGAACTGTCAATTGATGACAGTTCAATGTATAATTAACACTTTAAAAAAATGAATTTACAACACAGAATTTACACTCGACGTTAATTAAGTTTTCTAATAAAAAGTCGTAGAATAGTATAATTTAATGAAATACCATATAGAATGTAAGTAATTCATATCATACAATATGTTAACAAATTTGACAAGCTCGTACTTTGATGTCACGTCCGTATAAAAATTTTAATTTCCGTTTTAGAAATTTTTAAATGCCCACACTGAATTAGTAATTTTATTAATTAATTTTAAGTAATTAAAAAGATATTAATTACTAAAATAATGGTTTAATTGAAATGTCCAGTCATTTACGGACATTAAATTTACGAAAGAAATTAAAGTTACGGAAGAAAAATATTTGAACCAAAAATAAATTTCATGAATATTGGTAATACGTAGTACTACCTTTTACCGATATGTTGTCTGCTACTACCTTAAATAATATGGCGCATAAATAGAATGGCATCATTGAATGATTGTCAAAATTTGAGTGAACCGAATAAAAAGAACATGGAAAATAATTTATTTAATGATGTTAATAATCATTTTGTAAACCATGAAGAAAACTTTAAAATTAAAGAAGAATTACATAGTGATCTTATTATTAAAAATGAAATATTTGATAAAAGTGATTCAATGGAACATGTATCAATTAAAGAAGAAAATAATACAGCGGAGAATCGTGCAACAATTAAAATGGAAATACAAGAGGAAGATATTACAACAAAACAGGAACGAATTGATTTAAATGAAGAGTTTTTCCTGGATAAACATAAACAAATTAAACTTGAACATCAATTAAATACAGAAGCTATAATAAAGTCTGAAATATTTGATGAACAAGATTTAGAACATCAATCAATTCAAAATGAAGACAAGAATATTTCATGTGACGTTTGTGATGAAAAATTTACTAATCAAAGCAGTTTAAGTTTACATAAACGAATTCATAGTGGGAAAAAACGTTTTTCTTGTGAAGTTTGTGAGAAATCATTTTCTATACGAACCAATTTAGAAACACATAAACGGACACATACTGGAGAAAAACCTTTTGCTTGTGAAGTTTGTGATAAATCTTTTACTCAGCGAAGCAGTTTGGAAATCCATAAACGGACTCATACTGGAGAAAAACCATTTTCTTGTGAAGTTTGTGCTAAATCATTTTCTACGCGAACCATTTTGAAAACACATAAACGAACTCATACTGGTGAAAAACCATTTTCCTGTCAAATTTGTGATAAATCATTTACTCATCAAAACGGTTTAGATTACCATAAACGGGCTCATACTAGAGGAAAACCATTTTCCTGTCAAATTTGTGATAAATCATTTAGTCATCAAAACGGTTTAAATTATCATAAACGGGCTCACATTGGAGAAAAACCGGTAAAACATTTTTCTGGCGAAGTTTGTGATGAATCATTTACTCAGCGAAGCAGTTTAGAAACACAGCAATATAATCATATTAAAGAGAAATCTTTTTCTTGTGAGGTTTGTGATAAATCATTTTCTCAGCGAAGCGGTTTGGAAACACATAAATATACTCATAGTAAAGAAAAACCTTTTTCTTGTGAAGTTTGTGATAAATCTTTTTCTCAGCGAACCAATTTAGAAATACATAAGAGGACTCATACTGGAGAAAAACCTTTTTCCTGTCAAATTTGTGATAAATCATTTACTCATCAAAACGGTTTAGATTATCATAAAAGGGCTCATACTGGAGAAAAACGGTTTTCTTGCGAATTTTGTGATAAATCATTTTATACGCGAACCATGTTAAAAAGACATACACGGACTCATACTGGAGACAAACCTTTTTCTTGTGACGTTTGTGATAAATCATTTTCTCAGCAAAGCAGTTTAGAAACACATAAATATACTCATACTAAAGAAAAACCATTTTCTTGTGAAGTTTGTGATAAATCATTTACTCGCCGAATCAGATTAGAAACACATAAACGAGTTCATACTGGAGAAATACCTTTTTCTTGTGAATTTTGTTATAAATCATTTTTCTATCGACACAATTTAGAAACACATAAACGGACTCATACCGGAGAAAAACCATTTTCATGTGAAACTTGTGATAAATCATTTACTCAGAGAAACAGTTTAGAAGCACATAAACGAACTCATACTGGAGAAAAACCTTTTTATTGTAACATTTGTGATAAATCATTTACTCAGCAAAGCGGTTTAGATACACATAAATGTACTTTTAATTTTTGAGAAAAAGACAGCATAATTAAAGATGTACCGAACATGAAATCTGAGATTTAGATAAATAATTAAATAAAAAGGATAATGTTATTCATAGCAACCAAGTGTGTTTATTGAATGACCAGTCTGCTAAAATTGATTGTGTATTATTTGTAAACTAAAATATCCAATGTAATAATGGACAAGTATTAAATAAAATATTTAAATAAGTTTTATGAAATTAATTTCTTGAAAAGCATGGTTGTCATTTAGTACAAGAAAATTTAATAATGTTTTTTTAAATATATATTGATAAATGGTAAGTAATCAGTTGGTCTAAATTGGAACTACTGAAAAAGCGACCCACTTCCTGTTTAATAGTACAATTTTTTTATCGCCAATTAGCGGAATTCATCTTATTTGAATTTGAATAATTTTATTAGCCTTAAATAATTGTAAGTACAAGTATTGCCACCTGGTAGTCGAAATTGTCACAACTGAATTTGGGTCTTCTTTTGATTTTAATTAGTACGAATTATTATCGCCAGTTGGCGAGTTGAAACTCCTAGTTATCAATATCACTAGCAAAACTTTAAATCGTACAACTAGATCTTACAACAACCAATAATAATAAAGTAAAACCTTTTTTTGTGAAATTTGTGATAAATCATTTTCTCAGCGAATCAATTTAGAAACGTATAAACTGGAGAAAAACCTTTTTCTTGCGTAGTTTGTGATAAATCATTTACTAAGCAGATCTTCTCAAAAATGGGCCCCGATTGTTAAAGTCGCTATGTAAACTACTGGACTTGTTTCTTTCCCTTCAGATTTTATTTAAACGCAGTTGGGTTTTTTATTTTTTTAATTATTTATTTTATTTCGAGAATGTTTCACGAGAACAGTAGTTGAAGCCATCTGCAAATTTTCAACCCCTTAATTATCTAATACAGAGACCAAAGTCATTTCATTTCGTAAAAATTCCTGGAAAGCTAAATTTTTTCATGAGCCTTCTATTTGTGGATTCCAACAAAATTTCAAAAGTCCCCATACGTATCGGTGGGAACTTTTGGGAATTTGTTAAGAACCATAAATAAAAGGTTCCTGTAAAAAACCAGCATTCTGGGAATTATTCCGAAGTTCGATCTTTATTTATTGTTTATTCCCTGGATTAATCTTTTATTGTTTCGGAGTTTGGGCACCAAATTTTTGTCCTAATTTAAGCCCTTATGGGTAAACAGTGATGTTTACGGATAAATGTTTCAAACAAAAGTTGTTTATTTGTTTCTAAGGAACATTTTTTTTATTTAAACTTTTGTTCTATCTCTAACGGTTTACAAGGTGAGTGTTATGGACCCAATTGACCTATGTTACTTATTTACGAACTCAAACTCATTTTTTACACCCTGAGCACACTATAAAAATTTCAGATTGATATCTCTTTTCGTTTTTTGAGTTATCGCGTCGGCGTCCACAGACAGGCGGACGGACAACTGGAAGTGGATTATAATTAGGTGATTTTATGAACACCTATACCAAAATTTTGTTCGTAGCATCAGAGACTTTACCGATATATTCTCTGGTAGCATCACCATTTTTAGACGTTACAAACTTGGGACTAAACTTAGTATACCTTAATATATATATCATATTATGAGTTTAAAAATTATAACCTCAAAATTATTCTAATAACAAAACGACGAAACTTTCAAAACCATGATTTCAATTATGGAAAACGAATGTAATAATGACGAACAAATAAAGTTTATTAAAAAAATTGTACAAGTTTATAACGAAAAACTTTTTAAAAATGATCTCAACATTAAAAAAATTATAAATGTTCTTCCAAGTTTTATGACATATACATTAGAAAGTATAATTAAAAATTATCAAATAAATAAAATAAATCCTTCTTCTGATATAATTAAATTAAATTTTATTAATGATTATTTAAATGATGAATTTAATACTGGATGTTGGCGAGATGTTGATATCAACAAAAGAATAGCTTTTACAATTAGTAGTTGTTTTAAGGTAATTTTTACAGCGTACTTCGATAAAACCGAGCAAGTCACATACAATTTTTTGTTTCGAAATTTCATGTTAGATTTAGATATATCGTTAAGAATTTAATACGGAAAGCTTTTTTTATTTACGAATTTGGAGAAATTTCGAAAAATATTTATCTACTCGGTAAGCTTGTATTTTTGGAGAGGTAAATAAATAACCAAGAATAATTCATATACGCGAAAATCTAGTCGATTTTGAGATTGAACGACAAATTTCTAAGGTATCAAGAACGATCGAAGAAATTGTTCTGTGTAGTCACTCTTCGTATATGATTTTGTTTGAAACCTCAGAAACTACTCGCCGTATCTTCTACGAGAAAAGAATCTTCCCGGATTTTGTATTTTCTGGGTCAATATGACTCTAGAAAATGATTTTTTATCCAAATACAAAAATCGAATTAATCTAACGATTGGGTGGGTAGTTTAAGAAATATTGCTTAAAATCTTGTTCAAAAAACTTTTATTCCGGAGCGTTTCTGGAGAAAAATAGTTACCAAATTTTTCCGCTATTGACGAAAAGAAAAATCTAAATAATTTTTTCTGAGATATATGAGCCCAATCACTGTATTATATATTAGTAGCTCAACCCGAGTGGGATTCCGCACCCCTGGCTACCCTGTCGCTAAAAACAGCAACAAATTTTGTAGAAGTGGTGAAAAACATCAAAAATTTTGCTTAAATTAGTATTAGGAGAACATGTTTTAAAAATATTTTAATTTAGAATGATTATTTACTACAGTTGTTAGTTCTTAATGATGTTTTCAGTATTAGGAGAACATCTATAAAAACTGTTACATTCGAAACATGTTCGCCTATTTTCACTTATTAACACTTATGATATTTTTTCGTTAAAATTATATGGCTAGTCTGTTTTTTCCTAAGCGGTACATTTTTAGACCGTGAGTCTGTTTTTTGTCAGAAACCAGCACGATAAGCTTGAAAATGAGGGGTAAATCATGGAATTTGATAAAGAAATAAGGAAAATAAAGCATGGATAGAAAAAAAATACACTGGAGAAATAATATATAAGGATGATTAGGAGCTGCAAATTATTTCCTAATTACTTAAAATAATTGATTTTTTTACTTTCTATTACGCCGATTGCCTCCCTCTGGATCCGCACTTAAAAATATTATTTTACTTATATATTGAATTATTTCAGATATTAATTAAATTACAAAATTATCAAAATTTATTAAATGAAACATACATTAAAGATATTTTAAAATCAATTGATATGGGATTATTATTGGGAGCACCTATTTTCGATGAAAATGATGAAAATATTTTATCAAATATGGGTATAGATTTAATGAAATATTTCAATAAATATATTTATGTATCGGCTGACATTGAATATAATAATTCTAAAATCGAGGCAACATCTCTTGGGCAAGAATTATTGAATGTACCTGAAAATTGCAAAGAAATTTCGACGTGTGAAAAACCAGAATTAAGCTATTTTAATGATAAATTTTTTAAACCTTGCATTCCAGTTAAATTAATAGGTAAAACATTATTTTTTTAAATCATTAATGTTGCTTAAAATAGTAATTATGCAGAGGTTCTTTTTAATTAGAAAAATCTTTTAAGGCTTAATTTTTACATAATTTTCCAAAATTTTTACGTATTAGAAGTATTCATAGATTATCCTCGATTGAATCTTGGCGCCTCAAGGATCAGAAGTGCGTCCTGACTATCTGAGAGGATGGTGATATTTGCCCCACAGCAACCTTTCGTGTTATAGATCTAGACACCTCTAAGCATGGCGAAGATTTCTGATTCAAGCGATTTAGACGGTTTTAATTCAACAAAGGCACAGTTTAATGATTTAGATTAAGCATAAGGTTAAAACTAGCTTCGATTAATGTCTCCTATATTAAAATTACCACAACTTATATGTATTGCAGGATGTATAGACCATTGGCCAGCAAAAACAAAATGGACAAATTTAGATTATTTTATAAAAATAGCTGGCGAACGAACAATACCTGTTGAAATCGGAGCACATTATGTCCATGAAAATTGGACACAAAAATTAATGACTATGAGAGAATTTATAATGAATTACGTATGTAAAGAATACGATGAAGAATCACAACGAGGATATTTGGCACAACATACTTTATTTGATCAGGTTTGATAATTTTCAAAGTAATGAGGAAAGGGGCCTGCACTTACATTTTGGGAAAACATTACTTTGGAGTTTGTATCTACCAAAATATTGACCTTAAATTAAAAGCCACCAAATAGTTTTTATCCCACGTATTTTTACGACCAGTATTTCTATATTTCACTAATTTGAACTTGTCGACTTGACTCTCAATTTAATTTATAATTACCTGAGATCCTGCAAACTAAATCTTCAGATACTCTACTTTGGTCATATATTCTTAAAAATCAATTAATGTTAATTAATTTTATTCTAGTTGCCACAACTTCGAGATGATATAATAATTCCTGATTATTGTGCTTTAACCGATGATGACGAAACTAATGTTGAACCAGAAATAAATGCATGGTTTGGACCGAAAGGAACGTTATCTCCATTACATTATGACCCCAAACATAATCTTTTAACGCAGGTATCTATTGTTTTAGAATTATTATCATTTTTAGTTCTATCCATTCGTTTGGAGGCGCTATAGTTCATACTACAAATTTGATCAATTTCAATAAATGGGATCCTCTATCCAGTAATAGGGCATAAAATTTGAATCAATTCCTTCTTAACGTTCTAAGCTTAGAATATTTGGAAGAATAGATATTTTCAGATTTTAAATTCTTTAATCATTTTATATGTTCTTAGGTGATTGGTTCAAAACAAATTATATTATTTTCACCGGATGATTCATCATATTTATATCCGTACGATGATAAACTTTTATTTAACACATCACAAGTAGATCCTATTTCACCAAATTTAAAAGATTATCCAGAATTTGGTAAGGCAATTAAATGGTATTGTGTATTAAAACCTGGTGAAATGTTATATATTCCACCAAAATGGTGGCATCATGTAGTGTCTCTTGAAAAAAGTTTTTCTGTTAGTTTTTGGTGGAGATAATGGTAAAGTTTGTAATTTAATTGTTTTTGTAAATATAATGTTCTGAGTGAATAAAAATAAAAATATTAGTCTATCTTAAGAACCAATCGATCGATTTCATTTTTATACCATGATTGAATAGAGAATTTTATGGACTTTCAAATGAGGTATAACAAGGTAGGGGATGCCATTTGAAATTTCAAAGTTGGGGTAGCTGGGGGTCGGGGAAAGAATCATAAAATTCTCTAGGTACCATTTTTGAACGTCCCCTTCGATATCTAAATCGGCGTGTTTTCGCACAAAACAATAATTCCATCAGGTCCAGAGTTATTAAGAGTGGATACTTTTAAAATGATCACACGGTATGTGTAAATACGGCAATAAAAAATATCTGAAAATCTGACATCAGTTTTGAGAATGTATTTTAATCAAACTTTGCTCTCTTTGGTGGACTTGGTTAGTTTACATGACATTTGTGGAAGAGTATTCGTGTAATTTGTAAAATAGAAAACTGAACGAAGGTCAAAATTAAAATTTTTGAATTGACCCGGTTGTATGTCGAGGTCGAAAACTTGGAGCTAACATTGTCTTACATTACAAACAACATATCAAAAAAAAAAACAAAAATACCTGATTTGATGCAGTATTCACGTCCTTTTCATGTTTAATTTGACTGAATTAAGGGGTGGAGGGGGCTGTTTAAGGTCGATATAATATAAATAATTATTTAAATTGAATTATTTTTATTTAACATTAATAATACAATATAACAAAAAATACTAGTATAGATCTGTGTTTCATACATACACACACATATTTAGACAAAATAATTGCCAATTAATATAATAAGGATGAATTTGTTTTTAAAAACTAGAAAATATATATTTTTAAATTGTTACTTATATTCTTTAAATTTATACCATTTTATACATAGCAGCAACTTTTATCTAAATAAACATTGCTATATTTACACATTCGTTAAGGAAAATGGGGTCCAATTTTGATAAATATTCAAAATTATTCTAGACAAATTTATTCTATTCTCTCTTTAAGACTAGATTTTTTGCGGCTAAAGAAAAATATTCAAATATAGTAAATTTTGAAGGTTCGATTCACATTTTATTTTTTTACAAATATTTTTCATTGATGCATTCAATTTTCGAATCGGTCTCGAATCAGTTTAATATTCTTAAAATACCAAAAATACTCCCCTAACAAGAAGAATATTTACTTTAAGGATAATCGAGTTTCAAACAGTAGTATTTCGTCTCGTGTCCAGTGCCACATTTATAACTGTTGTGACCTGTAGTTGGATTTTTGGTGACGGCACACTTAAGCACTTTTTGTTAGTCTTCGTAAATCTACCTGGGGGGCCCCTTTAACCAAAATTCTTTTTTTAACTAATTCTTTTTTTTAGCCCTCGCAAATCGAACTGAACTATCATCTCTTATTATAAAAGCTACTTCTGCGTCATAATAGCTAAATCATATTATAAGAAAGTCTTTCAAGAAAATAGCTTACACGATTTTCTGCAATAAATAGATAACGCCAATGCTATCAATTTATTATTACAGTCAAACCTCATTAAATCAAACTCCTCGATTTTTTTCTAATACTCTTGTAACCTCATTGTAATCTCTTTAACAAGTCAAACTTTTCGAAATAAATTCATCGAATTAAGCAGATATTTTAATAGTTTCATTTCAATTACTTCTATATCTTCTTACGTGAGCTTCATTACCTCCATGACTTAAAGTTCGCAAAGCTGGCAGACATATTCGTCCGTCAATTAATGTGAATAATTCACATACAACAATAATTCAATGTTTCTCGCAGAAAAGAATATTCGTATTGCACATGGACTTATACTGAACCGATTCGGAATCTACAGAGTATGATCGAATTCAGAATAAAAATTGTTCTGTATTTTTTTAAAGCGTAAACAACAAAAAATAAAGATTTTAATTTGTTGTTCCAAAATAAAGATTGAAAAAAAAAAAATATGTACAATTCATCTTGATTATTTATTTACTTTAACTTTGGAACATGCTAAACACCAAAAAAATACATTCGAAAATAAATAAAATTTAATTTTATATTAATGAAAAAATTTTAGACTATGTACAATATAGCAATGATTTTATATCAATCAATGATTGGATAAATGAATTTTATGAAAATTTACCTAATTGGAATAGGCGAAATCATTTAAGCGGTGTATTTCTTTTCGCAAAGGGGTGAGAGGTGCACTTTTTGGAAGCAGGATAATATGATTTACATTTCTTTAAACCGTCCATTGTCATCTGTTGAAATTCTTCGATTTAATACTAAATGTAAATGATGTAGAAATTTTGGTACAAAGTTTAAGAACAATAAATTGTTCTCAACTATCCTTAAAGTATTACTGGGACTTTGGGTAGGCATGCGACTGTCCAAACAGTGTGCTCGCCTAAAAATCGCTAGAGCGATTTCAGTGAACGATTTCAGTGAGCGATTTCAGATGAACAGTGGAGAAGAAGTGTGGGACTCTTGACAGAACACTGTCGATTAAACTACCATTTTCATAATAACATGGGGATCTGATGATCCCACTTTTAGGGGGTGTATGGAGGACAATGAAATCTCCATATAAGTTTTTTTTCATCTTTATTTTTAGGTCCGAAACGTTGGATCCATCAATCCTGGGAGAAATCACGGCGAAGAAGCTGTGGGTTTCTGCTTGACGTCTGGCTTCGACTGTCTTATCAGCATAAAATAACATCTCTAACTCGGAGACGCCTCGCTTTCGAGTGACGGGATATTCTCAAGCTAGGAACCCATTTGCGGAACCCCTCTTATGTATTATTATTATCCACAAAGTAATTTCAATATTATTTCAATTTTCCGATAGCTTCCTTAATACTTGCATACCCTTTTAAATATTGAAAAGCTAAATTAAAATTGCAGTACACGCAAGTTATCGAATTATAAACATGCAGAAAAATATAAAAATTCTTTGACCATCACAAAAACAAAAGCAACTCGACAATTCATTTAGAAATAAAATTTAGATTAAATTAACTCTTTTACTAAATCGATAGACAATCGTTCCCGCAAGATTTCGCCTATTAGAATAAAAATGTATTTGAAATTTTTAAAGATGAATAATTATTTTTACCATAATTGATAAAATTATTATTAAAAAAAAAGTATACTATAAATAATGATAAATATCGCCAAATAATTGGGGGCATATTATGATGTATTTATTTTAGTCTAGGAGTTCAGCGTCATTTTATTTGTAAAAATCATAAACGTCTTTTATTTGGTGATTTTATGACATTCTTTTGGTTTTCATTTGCGTAGTAACCAATCCGTTTATGAGATATTGAGCCATAATGTGCTAGTAGAGATTAAAATGGAAATTTTTCCCTGCCAACCTTAAGACTATATCGTGTTTTCGCAAAAGGGTATACCTTTAAAAAGATTATTTTAGACAACAACAAAAAATGCAAAGTTATGGAACCTTTTTAAAGATATGGAAATTTGTGAAAAACATGACAACAGTAAGGTTGGCAGAAAAAATTTCCCATTTTAACACCTTCCACTTGAAACTTGCAACTTTTTCTGTGGTCACGATTTTTCCAATAAAATAACGCTCAGCTTCTAGACTGCATTTTTGAAATAATAAAATGGACTCATTCCGCACAACCTAGGGCTTCTTAAAATTGTCAGTTTTCGTTATTGATGATTTTTTAATGAATTTTTTGGATGAAATATTTTTGTTTTATATTCGTTTTAACATATACAAAAGATTCGTTAAAATGAAAAATTGTGGGAAGAATAAAAAAATTGTTTGGTAAATATCAAATTAAAAAAAAAAAAAAAAAAAAAAACCGAATGAGCCCATATTTTTTTCTCTGTTGAATTAAAATATTCAATGGATATAATTTTCTTTTTTTATTTAAAATATAAATGAGTGTTGATTTATCTTCTTGCATTTTTTGCAAGCTAGCTTAATAATACACGTATTTCTTTATGTAAATGACAAAGGAAATCAACATAGGATGGTGAACCATCAGTTCCACGATCTTCAGCTAGGAAATGTTTTAGAACATGCTCTAATTTATCGCCTTGTCTTACCAGTGTTAACTGAAATAAATATTAAAAATATTTTAATGGATTTATTAAGCTGAAACTAAAAGGCCGGTCAAATTTGTCCGCCTTTTTCAAATTTCGTTTCAGTTTCCTATTTTTTATCGATATAAATAGCGATCTGATTAAATTTTCGAATCAGATAAAAACATTTATATCGTTATTGAAAGCAAACGTGAATGAAAATATCGAATTAGCTTAGAATTTTTATTATTTAAACGAGGAGCCCAGGCAATTGAATACGTCTAGCACTTAAGTCGTAGTCTATGATCTTTTTTTTTGCTAGATGTGAATTGATATTGAATTTTTTAAAAATGATTACTTACTCGCATACAATGAGGCCGAAGTGATCGTATAGATTCTATTAAATTCCTCATACGATTTGATAATGGATTTTCTAAAATTGGTAATTCTACCATATCGAAATTTGCTTGAATTACTGATGGCACACCGAATATACTTTGAACCCATTCAGAATTGACATTTAATCCAACCCATAAGAACATATGAATTCCATTTTCTATGAAAATAAAAATTTAATTAATTAAAGTTGGCAGCAGATATTTCGTTCTATACATTTTGCATGGGACAGAGTGAGAAGGAAAATGAGACCTCCTTCTACTTTCATAACAATCTTAATTAAGCGACAAAGTTCATTTTGCACTATCTTATATGTAATGAATTTTGTTCCCAAGAATAAAATAAATACATTTTTCAATTTTTGAATAGAAATAAAAAATCTTACCCAAAATATAAGCACCATTATCAACCATTCGTTCAATTGTACACCTAATTGGCATTGGAATATCTGTAGCATTAACATCAATATCATGAACAGGTGTTAAACGTGGATAGAAGAATGATACCGACGATGGAACATCCATAACCATTAAACTTTGCATTACATATGATCGATCATCAATAGTCATATCGGAACCTTTATTTCGAAAAAAAAGGTTACAGTTTTAAAAAAATACTTCAGATCGACTTTATACCGTTTCTTGTGTTATACAGTGCAACCTCGATATAACAAATCTGAAGGGAATCAGTAAATATTCGTTATATCAAGTAATTCATTAAACTGAGGTTCGTAATATTGAGGTTAAGTTGGTCTAAAATTCGTTATAAAGAGGAAAAAAGTGTCGGAACCTCTCGCGACATGAATTACATACTATGGAGCATACTAACTGTCATATATTGGTGGGACTTTATACATTATATAAAGGTTTTGAATTGACGAATTTCGTTATTTAGAGGTATTTAAATTTTTTATTATAGTTGAAATTCGTTATAAAGAGACTGTTCGCAAAAAATATTCGTAATGTAGAGGTATATTTTATATTGACTCTTATGGACAATTCAAGGGGATTGCGAAAAATTTGTTAAATCGAGGAATTCGTTATATTGAGGTTCGTTATATTAAGGTTGCACTGTAATAAGTTACTTACCACCAGAAATAGCGTCACTCTTTAATAGACAATTTAAGTACAATGGCATTAGTTTCATACATTCAGGTAAAATTAATTGTCCAGCATTTGATGGGCCAGCACAATGTTTACGATAGCATGCCAATGTTTGTGCACAACGTTGTACTAAACCTTCTTTCACAGCTTTTGGTGAATGTTCCAATAAACGGAATGTACCTATTTGAAGAAATATTATCAAATTGTTAATCTACACTAATTATATAAAGAGAAAAGAAAAACTACACAACAACAACAACAAAAAGATTCAACGTACTTTGTTTTCCATAGAAATTCATAATTGTATCCAAATCACAGCTTCGATATAAATCTGCATACTGTGAACATGTTTGTAAAGATAAATTAATAATTCGTAATCGTCGTTGTCCAGAACATGATGTATATAATAGGGCAGTTTGTATATAAACACCTTCCTCTTCTGTAAGCTTATCATCATGTTTAATTTCCAATGCTATACCTTTATTGCAATCTGAAATGAAAATTTTAATTTATATACCAAACTTAACTTTAATTATCAATAATATAAAGATATCGTATGATTTTGCCCAAAATAAACTTACCTATACTTGCTAATTCCATATCTGTTGTATTCGACATAAAGAAATGTCCGTAAAAATCTGTTGGTCTCACTCCAGTTGAAGTACGCACACGCATTATTGCATCAAAAGCAATTGGTCTACTTATATTTGTGGTTAAATCTTGAATTAGTCGTGGACCATCAATATCAGCCTACAAAAAATATTTGCACTTATTTATAAAAAATAGTTGAAAACTCCAAGATTTAGAAGAATTTCTTAATATATAAAACGTGCTTTTGTTCAAAACGTCAAATAAGTTTTGGAAACGTTTCCATATGCAGGAATCATCCCAAGGGGGTTCAAACTTTTGTTCATCTTATTAGGTCATAAAGTCAATAAAAACAAGAAACCCTTTTTCGAGTAAGACATTTTATTAGGTCAAAATGTGGTATTCAGTCACTATTTTTGTTAACAACTTAATTCTATGAGATACAGAAAAACTTTTCCAAAACTCGGTGCACATCGACTTCTACACCGCGATGTATCTTAGGGTATGTTTTGAGACGACGTAAAATTAAAAAGATGATTAAAAAGATTCTTCATGAAATTTTTTCAATGTTTTGTTGGGAAACAAACAAGAAAAATTTGATAAAACATTGCGATGATTCAAAAATCGATCCTGTAAATGTGTTAGAAACAAATCAATGGACAGTATTTAGATTGTGACTTGGTTGGACTCCAGCGTGAACTCGAAACAGCTTGAACCCCTGACTAGTCAGTGGAAATGCGTTTCATAAATGGCTGCATTTACAGTACTATATTGTTAGTTCAAATTTATTTGAAGAAATTTTCAAGGTGGGGGATGGTGTAACCCACAAAAACCCCTCCCCTGTGGGCGAACCTGATACCTATGTCCAACGTAAGTCATGGATCTAAAACCACGCCTATTTCACAGGCATTTTAGAATGACTGGTAATCTGAGAGACTGTTGTCAAGTTCATATCAATTTTGAGAAAGATTTTTAAATTGTACATTTCATGAAAATACTTACTTGGAAATATGTATATTTAAAAACTTCACCACCAGTTAAACGTGATACTTGACCAATTGTTGCAATATCAATATATGAATTATTAAAAATGAATAAATCAACACTACATCCAGCGGCAACACACTCTTGACCAAGATTATTATACACATTACTTTGTGGTGTTAAAACAGTACGTTCCTTATCCGTACCCAATAATTTACGATCATCACGATTCTTTAATTTACCGGGTGCTTCCGATGTGGGTAACGATGAATGAAATACGAATAATTTACCAGCACATTCAGATGCTTTTAATGCTTCTAAACCAGCTTGTATTGCTGGATATAAAATGGTTTCTGTTTCTCGTGTATCACCAAACATAATTGGTATTTGTTCCATTAATGAGTCAATAACAGCTTCAGATTCTTCAATGTCACACAAGAAACCATCCAATAGTGGCATAAACATTTCTTGTACATCGCCAACTACTAACATTTGTGGTTGGGCTAAGTTTCCCTGTAAACAAAAAAAAATTAGATTCTTTAAATTAATAAATCTGAATATTTCCCCCTTTCACCTGAGCCTGTCATTGCCATAGCAAAATGCTCCGTAATTTACCGAATCAATGGCTGGCTACGACAACCCCATCTTGATTACTGCGACTTTGCGTATGACATGATACAGGCCAAATTGTGTGTAACCGCAAATAGGCCATTCGACTCTGCTCGTCTGAAACTCGCTAGAGCACAGTCGAGAAGGCTGGTGGGACTCTTGACAGAACACTGTCGATTGAATTACCACCTTTATGGCATGATGATCTCACTTATATGGAGAAAATTGAACCCCCATACAAGTTATTTGAAACTACAGAAACTTACAGGCCGTCAGATTTAAAATGTTTGGGTCCGAAGTATTAGATCCACCAATTCGGGAGAAATCCCCATAGAGAAGGAGTGGTCTTTCTGCGTGACGTCTGGCCTCGACAGAATCCTATAGCTTTCATCTGCTTAAAATTGCATCTCTTACCCGTCTCGTGTTCGAGATGAAGCTAGCGATTTTCTTGGCAACTTTAGTTAAGAAATAGTTTAGAAATACCTAAAAATTTGTAAACCTTTTTATTTGATAAGTTTGGAAGGTTAGAGTGTCCGGGTGTAATAATCATAATAATAAGAGGGATTTCCCAAATGAGGACTCGGTAACGAGAATTGCTTGTTGTGAAACGTTTGCAACGATGCTGATATCTCATAGACACTCTAACCTTCCAAACTTGTCAAATAAAAAGTTTTACAAATTTTAAGGTATTTCTAAACTATTTCTAAACTAAAGTTGCCAAGAAAATCGCTACGTAAGTTGTAGAAATTTAAGATGCTGCTAAACATGATGAAATAAAATGCTCGATTCCGACTGTTTTTACTTCGAACTCTCTCAATATAGTCACGGTAGTTTTAAAATTCGACAAATAGTTTCCTCAATTGCTTAGAAATATTTTTCCTTAAAACTTTAGGAAAATGACCATCGAATTGTTAAGTTTTTTGATAAAATATGTGTAAAAATTATAGAAATACTAAGTCTCGAGCTATTTGGATACCGACGGCAAAATAGTTAGAAGATAAGCAGTTTAAATTTGCTTACAGGATAATTTTATCATATGTAATGCCACATTGCCTATTCCAAGGTTTCCTTTTAAAATGTTACCAAATTGGTTACCAAAAAAATTGAGAAAACGGTATCTAGTATTCTAAAAGAATACAACGAAACTTACCTTACAATTGTAAAAATGAACAGTTTTATTATAGGTTATAAATCCAACTTTCATTTTAGATTTTTCTTGGCCTTGATCAATTGGTAAATTTTTAATAATATTCTTCATTTCTGCACACAATAAATGAACAAGTCCCGATTTAACATTGTTGTACGATACATCAATAACAAAAACAACTGCTGGTGGTTTTGGATACACATTATTACGACAATAATCTTTCGTTGCTACAAACTCGTATGTACCAAGTACCAATTCAGGCCTTTCATATTTATCGACTCGCTGTCCTGTATGATCCAAATGTTGAAAATATTCATTAGGTACTTCTGTCGTTGCTTTACAAAATAGACATTGAAAACGTCGTCCAGAATCAATAAATTGCATAAATGGACACATATACGCTTTACAACGTACACAACGTACGGGTCCTAATTCACCGAAATTTACAATTGGCGGTGGATATTCTTGTTCAACGGTTCGTGCCAGTGGACTTATTACTAATCCAAATGGTATGCTAGTTTGTTTCATCATGTCCATTGTAATTGGTATGTTGTACATGGTAGAACGCATATATCGTGGACTACAATTTCCTTGATCTTGTGTGAAGAATTTTGTTGTTGCTAAGGGTGGTACAAGACCTTTTTGATTTGTACAAAATACACCAGATCTTGTGTTTTGATCTTCAAGCATCACTTGTATCTAAAAATAAATTTTATAAAATTAATTATGAGATTATTAAAATCTTAAGTAGTGAAAATTTTTACGCATAAGTAAATTCCAATTCTACTGTATTATATCTATACATGAATGGATATAAAGTTGAACCGAAAATTACAATCAGATTCATTTCATAGGGTTCCGGACTAAAAAATTTAAACCCATGAAATTGTGAACAAATAAGGGCAGGATACGTGAAGAGTACAGCACGGTAGTCTTCATTTTTAAAGTTAAAATTGTCCAGCGAACACGCTATTCATTGATTGTTAGGTGGTTCGAAGTTCACCGGATCAGCTAGTAAATTTTATAAAGCTTTAAAACTAGGCACTTATACTAAGCAATAATAAATAAAAAAGAGAAAGGTTTAACTCAGAACAGCCTTTACATTTGTATATTAATTCATATTAACTATCGATATAAAAAAAATGAAGCAACCGATTTGTTTTATTAAAATTATACACAAATATTTATCTAAAAACTCCATAAATTAATAAAGTTTATTTTATTGATGTCATAAAAAATGTAAGGTCATCGAAAAGTCTATTTAAATATTCACTTTTTTATTAATCCAGAAAAGAGCCTCTTTCTTGTCAAATTACAATTAATAAAATGGGAATTGGGTTCTTATAGAATGAACTTGGAACCTAAATGTTTTTTTTGTACCCCAGTATGTACACTTTTATCCTGAGTGTTTGGTGAAGGCACGCGTTCTTTTTGCAAAGTGTACTACGTTGTGTTAGATATAAGAACATTTTGAGTCAAAGGAAACAAATCTCCTTTGGATTTGGCCAAAATTGTATAGAATAATTTAGAAAAATTACAAGCAACTTCTTAATGACTAGGCTAAACCGGTTTATTTTAATCTGAACTTAGCCTGCAAGAGCTCCCTGAAGCGTTTACAGACATTTCAACGATAGCCTGTATATTTAAAAGAATATTTATAAAACTAAAAACTTACAGGACTCGGCATATGTTCTGGATCCAATTTTTTCTGTTGTTGTGGTTGACTATATTCATTTTGTGATGGATAATTACCCGGATATTGACCCGGATGCATTGGAGGCATATGCGGTGGCTGATGGAAATTCATTGGATTAGGCGGAGCCATCTGCGGGGCATGCTGTGGTGGTAACCCTGGTTGAGCACGTTGTTGAACTCCATTCACATATTGCCCAGAAGGTGGATAACCTCTTTGTCCAGGTGCTGGTGGCATACCACCTGCTAAATTGGTCATTGGTGGTTGCGATTGCATATGTGGTGGTTGATTTCCTTGTGGTGGGTAGCCACCAGCACGAGGTGGTAGCATTCCTGGTCCTTGTGGTCCTAGTTGACCAGGCGGCATTTGCATGGGTGGTCTTTGTTGGTTATGATGATCCCCATTCATTGTAAATCCTGGTTGTGCAGGTGGCATCTGTGGGTTCACTTGTAATCCTGCCATTTGTTGTGCTAACTGATTTGGATTTGTTTGTGGATTAGGAAGTGCTGAAGGAGGAGCAAAATTAGAGTTAGGAGGGGGTCGTTGTAAATTTGTTTGAACTGGAGGCTGAGGTGGATATTCAGGTTGATTTAATGGTGGTAAGTTATTCGGTTCAGGTCCTACAGGGGGGCTTGGTTCAGAAATACCTTGATTAGGCGATCTGGCCATTGCATATTGTTGTGGATTATTTGGTAATTGATTTTGTGGAGGAATACCCGGTCGTTGAGAAATATTTGAATTATAATTTGCCATTGGAGGAGCCATTTTATTTTGAACTGGTCCATATGATCCTTGAGGATTTGGTATATTTTGTCCTCCCGGAGGACCATATTGTTGTGGTTGCATATACTGTGGATTCATTGTAGTCAAGACCTAAAAATTATTTAAAAAATATTTTTAATTATAAATTTTTATTTAAACACACAGCTATTTTATTGTTTTTGGCAATTTAAAAACTTTGAATTGTTTTTGTAGAATACGAGACAGTTTTTAAAAAAATCCATATGCAATGTCTGCTTTCCTAAATGATATATTAATTTTAATAAAAACTAAAGTAAATTGTAAATTCCATAAATATTACTCTTACCGTTTTTTTATAAATATTCAAATTAATATCATTAAATTCAATAAATTATCACAAAATCATAATAATATTTTGAGCAACTTTTCAATCATCATAGTATGCCACGTAAGGTCATACAACGCAAACGCAAGATATCTCCACGTCAATCATGACAGGAAATAATTTTTAAAAACTTTAATTATTATAAGACTTTTACGATAACATTATTAAATTTTACAATAATTTTATACTTTAATAATTTCAAATAATAAATACAATTGATTGTATTTGTATTAAAATCTAAATATTTTAATAATAAATTTTGAAAATAATTTTTTATAAAATTGCGCCTATATTTAGTTGAAATCTAGATGTCTCTATCTCGAATGTCAACTATTTTGACGTTTTCGATTTTCGACTAATTCCTCCTTGTTTGTTGTCAAATAAACTAACCTCGAATTTTTGTTTGCTTTTTTTAAAAAAACAATTAAATATGTCGTTGGAAGAAGACTCCGAATTACGGGATTTAGTTGTTAAATCATTAGAATCTAATGGTATTCTAGCCAAATTGAAGGTATGTTTGAAGGTTTTTTTTTTAAGTTAAATTTTTGTTAATTCAAGTTTCTATATTTTAAGGCACAATTACGAGCGAGTATATTTATCGCCTTAGAAGAGGAAAATTCTATTCAGGTAAATGTGATAAAATAAGCTTTTTGTATAATATTTTGTCTAATAAGTTTAAGTATTTAATGGTATTAAAGGCACCTCGAATAAAATATAGGTGTGCAGGACCCATATGAAACGAAAGCCTGTACATAAGAAAAAGTTGATTATTCTTGAACGACTGAATAGAATTAATTTAAATAAGGATAAAAACCGCCCTTATTAAATCAGTCTTACGTGCGAATACCTAAATTATAAAACTCTTTTATTTTATCAGCGTTTAAAAATACGATGCATTTTCCGTCGTCTAACCATTATAGGATCTGTTTTCCAAAATATCGAGAAAAAACCTCTCTTTTGTTTGTCCCTTATTTTCAATACTGTAATACCACGAACGTATGCAACAGGTAGGTCCAAGCGATAACCGGTAAGTTGAATTTGCGTAATTCGGGCTGTATACTCTACTGAGAATATTTAAAAATTGCGACAGTCGGGGTAATAATGTATTTTTGGAATCTATTTAGAAATAAAGAGTGTGCAATGATTTTGAAGGTCAATTATGATCTAGTTAAATTTTGGGCACGCCACTGATCACAAAGTTTACTTCATTTACCTTTAGTGATCTTTCTAGTCGATCAATCAATAAATCTTGTTATTTATAAATACCTTATCTTGAATTCTTATCACTTATTCATTAGTTTTGGTCTCTTTGATGACATTCATCGTTAGATTTGACAAACCTCCCTGATTCTAGTAGATCTTCTAAATCTTCAAGAACATCGCCGTCTTCGTCTCCAATATTATTTCTAGTCTACATTAGTTTTTCATCCAAAATTCGTTTCTTTGTATTTTCTGAGAACATTTACCATAGTAATGTATATATTTTTTACACCATTAGAAAGTAGAGATTTCAGCGAACAAAAAGCCCACCGACTTTTTTTAAAAAAAGGAAATATTTTGACGCCAGAATTTTCGATTGAAAATTAGGCTACTTTTTCGATATTAATTCAAAATTAAGTGAACAAATAAATATTTTCAATAAACAAAATGAACAAAAGTTGTATATCTTTTCATTACCTACAACTTTGCAATTTAACTTTTTTCTATAGGACTAGTAGTTTTGCCGAAAATGAAGATAAACTGTTTTGTATCCTTAAAAACTCACCCCCCCTCCACTTCTCGACCTCAGATTGCCCGTAAATTATTTTTCCTTCCATTTTTGTTATATTTTCTTCCCTTTCCAATGGGTTTCATCCTACTAAAAATTTTTAATTTGTTTCCACTTTTTACTATTTTCAAATGCTTCAGCCCTAGTGTATCTAGTCATAGTTTGCACAAAAATAGAAACTTTGCATTAATTTTGGGAAACCATAGAGATAATACCATATAGCTTCAAAGTCGTCGCCAAACGGTTGATCGTAGTAGAGAAAGACAGATAAAGCAAGCGGGTATATTTATAGAGAGATAGATAAAGTAGACGCATAAAGCTGTCTTCATCTTTCTTATGCACTTAAATTTCTGCTTCTTCCTACCTCTCTCACTGCGGCCAAGAATTCACTTATTGTATTTCCTATGTCTATACAACTCTATGTGAGGAAAAACTTTATTTTACATATAATTTTATTTTGATTTCAGGATAAAATTCCATACACTAATAATAAATTAAAAAATTTCCTCGAACATAAACAAGGAAAACTATTATTTTTATTAATTAAGGACACATTAGAATATTTTGATTTAGATTATACAAAATCTGTATTTGATGCAGAAACACGTTTAAATGATTCATCACTTGATCATTCAGACATATCAAAAGAATTTAACATCGAAACAACGACCAATGAACCATTATTGTATAATTTATTATTTTATAAAAATCAAAAATTAACAAATAATGATGACATTACTGAGAATCGACTTAGTGAACAATTATCGACGGAAACCGAATGTATTTCACCAAAACCAATAACACAGATTCGTACAAGTATTAAAAATGTGAATAATAAAACATTCACAAAATTAGAAACATCGGATTTAAGTCGAGAATCAAGTAGTGATTTAGAAAAGGATTCATCAATAATTGAAGATTGTTTGAGTATTGATCAAAATATTGATGAAAATTATTTAATTGATTTTGAAAAATCATTAAAATTACCATCGACTATTGATCATGATAACACTGGACGACAAATTGATAATACGATTCCATTAAATCTTCTCGATGATACAATTAGTAAAATTGTATCAAGTTCACCGACTGTATCAGATAAATTAGATAAAGTAAAACCGTTTAGTAGTTTATCATCGTTAGGAGATTTACCACCTTTAAATATTAATAAAAATCGTAATGATCCGATATTATTACCATCATTATATTCAAAAGAACGAAAATATAGTTCAGATTCACAAAGTTGTGATGAAAGTATTGATATGGATAATATTAAGAGTCATAGTTCTTGATTGTTGATTTTTTGTAGCTAGTATGTATTATTTTGATCAAACACGAATTCAGAGAGGTTAAATCGCTGCAATTAACCCCTTAAAAAGTAAGGTAGTCTAAGTAATTTTACTTAACCGTGACGATATTTTAGCAATAAATCTAAGCAGTTTTTATACCATGTATATGAAATATATCAAGGTATACTAAGTTTATAACGCTTAAAAATATTGAACAAAATTTTGGTATAGGTGGTTCATAAAATCACCTAATTAGTTCATTTCTGGTCTGTCCGTCTGTCATCACGATAACTCAAAAAGGAAAAATGATACCAAGTTGAAATTTTTACAGCGTGCTCGATCGTAAAAAGTGAAATCGAGTTCGTAAATGACCAATAAAGGTCAATTGTTTACCCGCAAATTAGGTTTGAATATTGTATAGTATGTATTATTTAGGAATATCAGTTATGTGTGTGTGACATGTATGTATGGCTGGCTATCTCTCTTTATTTAAATGACGTGAAAAAAACTAACGATTCCGTAATCAACAGAATCTATACATGGTATTTCAACAATTAACTCAGTCAATTGTTTGTTTTTAAATAATTTTAATTTTAAATAATACAATATAATATAATTTTGTACTTTGGACTTCTGTTATTTATTAAAGTAATAAATATAAAATTATACAAATTAATTAATTTCCATACAAGATATCATTTCCCTGGCCTCTACCCCTCGCAATCCTAATTTTTTAGAAAATACAATATAGCCCATGCTATTTGCTGACAATGTAGCATTATATAGGCGAACGAATCGTTTTGCTGAAAAACGTGAAAAGTCTATTTTTGCAAACTTCCCCCCTCAATAAAATTTTTTGCACAAAGGGGATTGATGGGAACTTTTCACAATTCATTTATAATAGTATACTGAACATTCATACCAATTTTTAGCTCTATGGGAATTTTTGTAACCTTACTTATTGTTTATGGACTAATTTGACTGGATAAATAGAAATAAAACACTTAAATTTAACATACAAGTCAACAGAATTTTTATTCGTTCAAAATTTCTTTGTGTATTTTTCAACTGATTTAATGTAATTACAATCCAACAGTTGAAAACCAAAACAAAAAAAACAACAACAGTCAAACAAATAATTATTATGTAAAAGTTGCATACAACACAATTTGCATGAAAAATTACACTTTTCTTCACTTTACAAGTGAATGTTTTTCCTTTTTCAAATTTACATAATCATTAATGATTTTATTATATCTAATATAAAATAATTAAAAAAAAAAATCAACTAATTTTTGTTTTAAACTACATATTTTCTTTTTGTAACCGAGTTGCATAAGCTCTTGAAACTAGTCCCCAAGCGTCCATATATCTATCTACACACATAGCAACACATTTCTGAAATAAAAAAAACAATTTTATATTTAAATTTATTGTAACTTGTAAGTAGTTTTTTTAAGGGATAATCCAACTTTTTTTTCCTCTTTTATCTCCGAGAATACTAGAAGATAAATACTAGTCAGGGTTGCCAGAAGTATTCAACAGAAAGTAGCACAATCTCATAGAAAAGTGATAAATAACAAAAAAATAGTATTTCCATACAATTTTAAAAATATGTTAATCGTGAGATCATATAAAAATATATAAAACACATTTGCACATTTTATGTTCTTCAGACACGAAGACATAAATGTTATTGTAATTTTTTTAAAAGATATAGATTGGGAATACCAATCTCGATAAATAAGTGCAACGACTTACTGATACATATGTGATGCAAAAGGCAGGGAATATGGGAATAGATCGAAAAGTAAAGTTTAAAAAGTTTATTAATTCTTAAATAATAAACTATCGTATAGACTAGCTTCAAAATAGCCCAAATTGTGGAAAATCGCCTAATAGAAATTTAGGCGCAAGAGACATTCTAAAATCGAAGAATTTGTGGAAAAACGCCCAATCTGACAACCCTGATACTAGTACACTTTTGAAAACTAGAAAAATTTGATGAGTCACTTATAATACAATATTAAGAATCCGAAAGCGATGGACACCACAGTCTACTCAAGACCACTTTTCAGATTTCCAAAACACTGACTGTATTTGTAAATCTCGTGCAGTTTAAAAAGTGTACTTTCAGATTTTATTTCAATTACTTTTTGTATCTTATTTCTAAAGCCATAAAATGTAATTGAACTTGTATTTGATTGGAGCAATTATCCCTTAAATTATGTAATAAATATTTACTTGTTCTGAACTATCTAAACTTGTTCCAGGTTTGTATATACATTTTTGAAAACATTTCTGTGTCATTTTCTGCAAATAAAAAAAGATGTGAAATGATCATTCTATGTTAATTTAAATAACATTTTAATACCGAGTATTACCCACCGTTAGGTGCTCTTGTGCATGAGATATTGCGATTTGTTGTTTAACTTGTTCCATAAACTCTTCCCTTTGAGCTCCAGTCAAATTTCCCGTTTGTAACGCATCCATTATGATATAATTTGAATATAATTATGTAAATAGACAATATTTTTTATTTAAATTATATGGAATTTTTCAAAAAAATTTGTGGTTATGAATTGTACCAAATAATTCAACATGGAACTACAAATTTGGTTGCGTTCACCAATTTGAGGTATTAAAATGATGCCTAAACAATCAAATATTAACTCAGTTGATATGTTATTAGTTATTGTATTATTATTATGAATTTAAAATTGAGCAATATTAATTATATGGGAAATAGAACGTAATAACTATCTTGTTGGACACGGTATTCCCTCAAAATTGTTATTTTTTATTTAAAATTGTGCAATGTTTAACGTGTGAAATATTATGTATCACATTTCAGTTCTTCAAAGGATTCCCTTAATTTTATAAGTTTATATTATTAAGTTTATTCCTTTAACTTTATAATGTTCCTCAAACTCAAATACTATCTTTCATTTTTACTTTAAATTATAAACACCCATAATATGTCCTATACTCCTATAATGTGTTATCAACCTGTATTTAACTGCAATTCTTACGTATATATGCGTAATAATTGTTACGCATAATGACCATCCGTTACGTCATATTTAATGTAGAAAAATTAATTATAAAATAGTTGTTTCGTTCTTGAAATGTTAACTCTCTGATTGAATTTAATTTATTTAATTTTGTATATACCGATAATCAATTCCATTGATATATGAATTAATTTGCGCATAAAATACGCAAAAGTTAAAGATGAATATACGTAAAAAATACGTAATTTACTTGTTTTACGTAAAAATGTGCGATTTATTACTCTTGCGTAAAAAATGCGCAATATACCTACAGCTAATAAGATAATTTCTTTTTTTGTAAATAGGGTATTCCACTAGTTTTGAAAAAGTAATTCAAAATGTTAATTTTGCTAATAAAAAGCCACCAAAAATTTATTTCGGAAAAATACACACGCTTTCTTGCCAAAAACTTAAATTAAATTTTAAACCTTTTTTGAACTATCAAAAACGCGGGCATCCAATTTGATAACGTAATATGGGTATCACTATATCAAATATTATACCCAGCTGTCTACAGTGAACTAATTGATGGTCTATGACTCATACCGCTATGACATCACAACAGGGTTTACCCGCGTTTTAGCTCACGTCATATATAGTTTAAAAATTACGATTTCTAATTTTAATATTTTAAAAGAAAAATGTGCTTTTATGACTCAAAATCAGAATATTTAAGTATATTTTTACATAAAACTTTTTTCAAATTTCATTATTTATTTTTAACTAACGATAATACCCTATTGTTATTAATAAAGTTAACTAAAAAAATTCTATGAAAATCGTTTTTTTTACGCAATTACATATTATATACCACATTTATATGGCCTTCATTGGCTATTACTTCGTTATATAAGTTGAAAGTTCATTGAATGAAATATATTTAAATAAACCGCGTTGCTATATGTTCGATGAAAATTTGTTTTTCGAAATATTTGCTGAACAAAGTATTTCATTTGCGAATATTGTAGACGATAGTGCAACGTCATAACTGACACCATTGCTTATGTAAATATTTTTCATAGTTCATGTTCAATGCTCCGCTATCACGTCTCTGTCGTTCTATAAATAGTATTTTTTATTTTCAGTACTTTGGTCTTGTTTGATGATTGTCATCTTTAATATCATTTTTATATTACACCGTGACTCATCTGAATACAAGAATTTAACCATATAATTTTTTTACGTGTACCAATAAAAAGGCATTTGCAATTATTTTCTAATTATCTACAAGATTATATTAAAAACGAATGTTATTAAATTAAATTTATCATTTTTTGTAAATTGATCGTTTCAAGTGATACAAAATGAGTTTACAGTGGGCAATAATAGCTGGATTTCTCTATGTAGAAATCGCAATAGTTTTATTATTAGTTTTACCAGTAGCTAGCCCCAAAAGATGGAGTGCATTCTTTAAATCACGATTTTTACAAGCAATTGGAAAACAGGCTGGAATTTATTTTATAGTATTATTAGCTGTTCTTGTGTTGTTCCTTTTAGATGCCATTCGTGAAATGAAAAAATACTCATCACCCGGTAAGAATTTTTATTTTTATTAAGTATATATTTGGAATTAATTTTTTTCATTTTGTATTTAGATCACAGCACTGATGGCCATGGACATTTACACTTGGATGCAGAAATGCAAGGAAATATGCGTTTATTCAGAGCACAACGTAACTTTTATATTTCTGGTTTTTCATTATTCTTATCATTAGTTATTCGACGTCTTATTCTGTTAATTTCAACTCAAGCATCATTATTGGCACAAGCTGAAGCATCTATGCGACAAGCACAAAATGCATCAACTGCTGCAAGAACTTTGATGGCTCAGCATGGCGAAGAAGCACAAAATTCATCAAATGAAGCTCACGATAAACAAGTGAGTAAAAATTTTAATTTAATAAAAGTATACAATTTTGTTGCGTAAACCCGTCAGAGATAGATAATAGCTTCTGAGAGTATGTTTCCTTTTTTCCAAGGGTAAAAAATATCGAGTGAATATCAATAACTTACCGTAGTGTCTATTTCCACCCGACACGGACATCTGTGACTTTTAGAATCACAAAGAAACTTATAATTTCAGACACAGATGACTTGTATACACGGATATCTGTAGATACAGTTAGAGTCACAGATTGAGAATTTTCTATCGCGTGATTTCATACTATGATCCACGGGTTGGCCATGCCTTTAATGGTGTCGTGTTAGCACGGCGTCCACCCTGTGATCCTTTAAGGCACGGATATCCGTTTTGGGTGTCAATAGCAGCACTCACAACCTATAGGAGACATTATAATGATTTTCAAGGTTTCCATCGTGCTGATAACAAACGTAAATATTTACATAACAAAAATGATACATTTTTAACAGTTTTCAAAGTATTTAGGAGTTATTTATCCTGAAATCAACATCGCGCATAGTTCGAGGATTATGGTCTGAGATTTAACATTCTCCGCACCATGGAAATATTAAAATTCGCTACGGCTAACTGACTGAGTGATCTGTAAACTAAAATGAATGTATACTAAATACTTCTGATTTGAAATAGGAAGTTCATAAAGCTTTATTTCCATAGTGAGATTGCGATAATTCTTTCGATCTATGCCTCTGGCATAATCACTAAAATTATAATGTAATGATCAGCCGCGGTTTCCCCATCTCTAATTGGCAGTTGATTATATTATTATTGATTTGGTTAACCATTGAAGATTAATATGCATATTTTATTAGGTAAAAAGGTTTTCTTATTATAATGGAGAAGTTTTATTAATTTTTCTTAATAATTTTTAGTACATTTCGAAAAAATAAATAACATTAAAAAACATGCAATTTCTCTATTATAACTAATGGCTAGACAATAGATTATAATTTATTGATGATAAGTGTGTTTACTTTACTAAGCACGTTTTATTAGATTTTATTACCAAAAATGAATCTGTGATTATGAAAGTAAAACTTTTTAATTTTAATTAGCTCTTTAATATGATTTTATATTCAATGCTGATTTTTATTAAAATGGCGATTTTATTGAGACATCACGCCTAAAATAAATTTACAAACCAAGGTCCCATACAACATTACTAAATAAGTATACTTCCAAATAGTTGAAGATGTTTTTTATGTAACAAAACTAGGTAACTGTTGCAAAAATGAGGACATCGTATTTTTCTTTAAATATTAAAATTAATTTAATAAACGAAAGTTTTTTCTAAGTCAGACTTATTTAAAAAAAACCGTGATCATGTTCTTCTTATGGTTTTATCTTGCTAATATAATGAGATTTTGAAAAGAAAACTCTTATCGAAGTAATGTTTTTCGCTTTCAAGTTAATTATTTTCAACTAAACATTATTTACCATAATAAATGCAAATATGAAAGAAACATTTTTCTAAAATTCTCAAAAGATGTAGTTAACAAGCATTTTTCTAGGACATTCGACTGTGCTCGCTTAAAACTTTCTAGAGCACAGTTAAGAAGGGTGGTGGGGACTCTTGACAAGACCCTGTCGATTGCCACCTTCTTAGCATGAGGATCTTTGTTGATACCTATTGGTGGCATACCTATTGGCATCTGGCTTCGACAGATATCCTTTAAATCTAAGCTTCATCTATTTAAATAGCATCTCTTATCCGAGGACTTCTCGCCTTCGAGTGAAAGATTGTTCTCTAGGAGAAAACAGAGCAAGCTTTATGTAGATGCTAGGGACCCATTTTTCGGTATCCTTATTATCATTATTATTATTACTATCATTTTTACATCTTCCTTTTTATAACAACGACACTTAACAGGATTGCCTGTCATAAAATGCACATTATAAAGTAAGAGTTTCTGTAAATTTGGCAGCCTCATGCATTATTTTTCTCATTAGAGAAAAAATATATAATTGGTGC
Source organism: Chrysoperla carnea (assembly GCF_905475395.1). Taxonomy (NCBI): domain Eukaryota; kingdom Metazoa; phylum Arthropoda; class Insecta; order Neuroptera; family Chrysopidae; genus Chrysoperla; species Chrysoperla carnea. The sequence continues at coordinate 25,674,809 of NC_058340.1, read as the reverse complement.
TAAATTAGCAAAATGTGCGGCCATAAATTTATAATGCGTATTTTAAATGGAACAATCCCATTACTGTTCTGGAAACTTGGATTATTAATACTATCTTTATTTTAAAAATTCCGAGCCTTTGGGAATGTCATTAATCATAATCTATTTGCTCTTTTAAATAATTTATAAAATTATGTTTATTATTTCTAGGTATCTGCACTTAAAGGTTTAATTACTGATTTAGAAGAGAAATTAGAAAAAGAGAAGAAAAATTCATCGGCATTAAAATCTCAAGCAGAAAGTTTGAATAAAGAATATGATCGATTAACTTCCGAATATAGTAAATTACAAAAATCCATTACAGCATCCGGTGGCGATAAAAAAGATGATTGAATTCGTTAATTTTTTTTCTTGTTATACATTTTTTTTTTTATTAACTATTTAATTTTTAAATTTATTTAGTAAGGTCGTATTTCGTAAAATAAATGCAAAGTAAATATTGCTTTATTACATTTATCCTTTGCTTTTTTATTTGTTTTTTAGAGAGTTATCGTAAATTTCCTGCTAAAATAAAACAAGTTATTTCTATTCGAATCGATAGTAATTTATTGGGTGTAGCTTAATAGAGTTTTTTCAATAAATCAGTTACCGTATTGTCAAAGCTTATCGCTCCAATATCTTTGCTAAAATTGTAAAGTCTGATTACTTACAGTTTTTACATTTATTGTCTTACAATTTTCGCCCAAAAAAATTTGCATTTTATACATATAATCTTTTCAAGCCTGGAGCAAAATAGATTTGATTGTTATTTCAGAACGGTTGGAAATTAATGGACCTTCATCTATTTGTAATTTGTCATGCAAGCCTCTCGAATTTCCAGTCATTTGCTGCAGACTGCCAAAGAATATGAAAACAAGTGTTGTAAACCTTGATTTGATAAGTATTTTACAGGAACTTCCGAGTTTAACCCTTCAGATTGGTCGTCTTTCGTACAACATTCATTACTCGTATGATGAGATAAAATCTTACGCTATTACGCAAGCGCCAAGAGCGAAATTTCAAACTTTGCACAATATGTTTTTAGGCTACATATGTTTAGGTGTGAAAATACAATAATTCCTATGACGAATATTATATTAAATTTACTTATTAAATGTTCTGGATAAATAATGTCACTTATAAAATATATTATAATAATAATTAGTTATCACATAGTGTATCTACGGAGATAGCCGAAGTATAACAAAGCTATCTGAATTGCGATTTTTTGCGACTTTACTGAAGTGATGAGAAAAACTCTCACAGCTGTTAATATATAATATTTTTTTTTTGCTTTGTATATGAATTTAAAAAAAAATTTATTCATTATCCTGTAAAGCGTGAAATTTTGTGAAGGTAAACAAATTTTCAAGTAGTGATTCCATTTGAAATTTTTAAGAAAAAACAAGTTTTAAAATAAGCATGAGAGAACAATGCAACCGTTCGAGGTGTTAAAAAAAGTTATTTAAAATTCTTAACGGAGAGATTGCGATAACTCCCTATATTATCCGGTTGTTTTTCGTAATTTATTTTAAATTTAAGACATTGTCATGGGACATGACGTCTTGACAAATTTATTGAAAATGAATTGTTGGGCTGTGGTACATTCTATTTTAAAATTTTTCATTATATAGAGTGATTTGCACCAAATTACAATTAGGATAAAATTTTTTTTAAAGAGGTTGCTAGAGTGGTCAAATTTCGTACTTAAAAAATTGTAATTATTTGGTAATTAGGTACTAATGTTACAAATATATACAAGTTAAAAAATCTATAAAAATCAAAATTTTTTGAAAAAAATGTATCCTATTTTTTTATAAAAAATAAATAATAATTTGTTATCCGTTTTGCTTAATTTAAATAGCTTTTACATTTTTATTGAAAGAGAGTTTTGAAATAATTATATGTATAATTATTTTTATTCTAATTAATAAAATAATATAACCATATTTATTGAATTTTATTTGAGGTCTTATGCTTAGGTCTAACTTTGCCCTTCTAGAGCTAGGCTCAGTATTTGACAGGCATATCAAAACGATTGAAAATTTGAAAGAAACATTTTCATAGCCAACGAGATACACATTGCTGTATTGAGTGTCGGATAAAATGACTTGCTTTTTTTATTCAATTATCTTGTTTGAATATTCAGCAATTTTAAGATTCGAAAAACTTGCCACATTATTAAAAATTCGACCTTGACAATAGCCTCTCAAATTTTTAGCTGTTCGGAAATGACTGTCAAATAGTACTGGCTCTGTACTCCTCTTCTTTACCTACTCAAAATAAGTTATCCTTTCCTAGGAGACTCATCTTGTCATGAAAGATTAAATTGTTTTTATTTTTGGAAACGTTAACTGGTAGATGTTAACGAAAAAATGTTTCAAACAAAAGTTGTTTAATTATTATTTATAAGGAACATTTTTACATTTAAACTTTTGTTCTATCTCTAACGGTTTACAAGATGGGTCTTACGGACCCAAAACGTGTTTTGACCTATTTTGCTCATTTACGAACTCGAACTTTTTAGTATCTCTACCCTCCATACTTTTTAGGTACGTCTTGAGTACGCTATAAATCATTTCAGATTAACATCTCTTTTAGTATTTGAGTTATCGTGTTAAAGGACGGACAAACGGAAATAGATTAATTAATTGATTTTATGAATACCTATTCGTTGTGTGCGTAGTCATGGTAGGGATAATAAAATCGATGCCAGCGCTTTAAGTGAAAAATTTTGGAGATAAAGTGGGCTGTTATGACTAATTTGCAATTATTTACATGTTAATGATATAGAAACTGTCAAATTAAAATGATTGAAAAACACTAATTAATTAAACTTAATGCATTAAAAATTGTGAAAATAAGAAATCAAATTGTACAAATATTATTTTTCAAATGTTAATTATCGTAATTATTTATTTAAATTTGTGAAACAAGAATATTAAATTTTAAATGTAAGTTTTCAATGCAATCCACACAATTATATATGCATCCATTAATTCTATAATTAAAGTAGTGTATCGTTGTCATGGAAACGAAATTCACGCTCGGAGCGAATATCAAAATTTTGTTCATATCATCGATATGAAGCGTGAATTCTAAACTATGGACTAAAATTAGTATACTTTGGTATAAATTTCATTTATACAGGGTATAAAAAAGGCTAATTAGCTTGGTTGTTTGAAGTTTGTGTTTATGAACGCAACCAATAATGATACCCGTTGAAAACTATCAAATAAAAAAAAAAAACAAGGGAACATGCACAAAGCACAATAGATATAACATAACCAAGGGAAGATGGAAAATTAAAAACTTGGGCATGGTGTAATTTTTACGGTTATAAACTGTTTTTTAATCATGTACATAAACAAATATTAATATTTCTATTTATTTGTAAAATTACTAACGATATTAATATGCTGGCATTGCAAAGAACTTGAATCTTTTATAGTCTTCATCGCTAAGAAATTATTATGCATTAATTTATTCAAACCCACTTAAATAGTTTAAAATTTGATAAATATAAAATGAAAAAAATTAATAAATAACAATGTTATTTAAATATATAAATTGTACTTTTATATCAATCTGGTTGCTTCGTTATTTTACAGAAGATTTAAGATTTTCTGCAACTTATAATTATATTCATTTATCGGAGATTGATAAAGAATTATCGTACTTATCAATTCAATCAAAGAATTCTGAGTTAAAAAATTGTATACATAATACAATTTTAAGCAATCCTCATGAGATTTCTGTTCCCGAAATTTACGATTCTCATGTTTATAAAAATGTTAAAACAGGTAACTAAATTGTAACTAAATTTTGTTTATTAATTTATATAGTAGTTCTCGAAAAGAACTTGATTAGATAACAAAATTTGTTAATTACTAAATGTTTTTTTTTTTTTATAATTTTTCATTTTTGCATGCGTTTTTTTTACGTATATCACATATGCTGACAACTTCGCCTTTCAAAGTTTTCCACCACAGTTCGTCATGTATATTGAGCATACTTACCAAAACATTATCGCTTTGAAACATGTTTTCCTCATCTTCCCTGTTTAAAAAATTCGATTAAAAGTCCCCAATCTCAAAACATAAATGACAAACACTGACACTAATCGTCAAATTTTCCATTTGATTTTGTTAACGACCTAAGTTATGAAGAGGTAAAAATCCATTTTGTCGCTTTATTTATATTATCATTTAATGTAGACTAGTTTTTAACTTATTTTTTATCCACCGAATCAAAAAGAGAGGTGTTACAAGTTTGACCGCTACGTGTGTGTGTGTGTTTGTCTGCCTGTGGCATCGTAACTTCTAAAAGTCTTCTTGCTTGAAAGTTAAGATAATAAACAGTGTACTTAGCTATGTCTCAAGGAAATCGGTTCAGTTTGGAGAAGGAAAAACAACATTTATCGGGGGTTTTTTAAATTTTATATATTTGACTTGTGAAAAAACTACAATCGCTATTCAATTGTTTTTGGAAAAAAGGTCCTTACCTCCTTTTGAAAACGGGAAGAGAATAACATTCAAATTAGAATTTGAAAAAGGCAGGATCTGATTTCGGATACGATAAAGCGTTTTGTGATAAAAATTACCCCAAAATGAAACGTAATTTTTTGAAAATAAAGAAAATCAGTGTTTTTCCTCATATTAAGATTAAGTCTTTTAAAAACCTGATTTGTTTGAGTTCGAATTCGTATTTAGAACCTTTATGAGACCTTCAATAAAGTAAATTCAGTAACAGTTTCTGTGCTAAAACTTATCGACGAGTGTAATCATTCAGTTATTATCTTCACGAATAGTTATTTATTCGCGATAAGGCTATTCGGATACTATCCAGTATCTAGCGACTATCTAACGTTAACGCTACCTTTAGCACTTTTTTTTTTTTTAAATAAGCTTCTAGAACGTCAGGTAAAAACCAAAATAAATAATAGATTATGTTAAGTTACACGGGTCTGCAGGTTTTTTGGCTTATCGGTTAAACCTATGATTGCGTTCATTCACTGATCCTCAGATAATCTGAGAAAAGCTAAAATAACTTTCTGTTCACGCTAATAATCTACTCCAAATTATCGTAAAATGAGACTCACGCTAAACACACGATAGTGTCCGAATAGCCTCATCCAAATAGAATAATTGTAACAGTAGGTCCTTTTTTTTTCTAGGTGGTGAATATTGGCCATTAGACTGTAATAGTGAATTTAGTGTTGCAATCATTGTGCCATTTCGTAATCGGGAAGAACAGCTTAAGATTTTTGTAAATTATTTTCATCAATTTTTACAACAACAAAAATTACATTATCGTATTTATATCGTCGAGCAAAATGATAATAAACCATTTAATCGAGCAAAAATGTTTAATATTGGAGTATATGAAGCAAATCGTAACAAATTTCCATGTGTAATTTTGACTGATGTTGATTTAATACCAATCAATAATGCAAATTTGTATGCATGTACGAAACAACCCAGGCATATGTCTACAAATATCGATGTGCATAGGTAATATATCCTAATCCAATAGGCCATTAAAAACTTTCAGAAGTTAAATTCTATTAAGGCATTGGATACAATATCACCAGTGTGTTTTAATATTGGTATAATTATATTTTCAAAATTTCTAGATTTCACTTAATGTATAGAGGATTATTTGGGGGCTCAACGGCCATACTAACAGAACAATTTCTATCAGTAAATGGTATGTCAAATGAATTTCATGGTTGGGGTGGTGAAGATGACGATTTCTATGCGTAAGAAATTTTTTTTAATAAACTTTTATTTCTTAGAAACATTTCTAATTTGTTTTTTTGAATCCAGGCGATTAACACATAATGGTTACGTAACTTGTAGATATGATCCGAAAATAAGTGCGTATATAATGCTCAAACATAAAAAAGAAACACCTAGGTATGTATTTTATCATAACTTTAAAAAATTACTTTATATTTATTATTTAACATGATATATCTAATAAAAAACTAATCTTATTACAGTCCTGATAGATATGAAGTGTTACGAACGGGTTTACAACGCTTCAGGCAAGATGGTATTAATAATTTGGATAATTTCTACCGTAATGTAACATTAAAGCCTTTATATACACTTATTTCTGTTTACAATTAAAATTCGCAAAGTAGAAATAATTTTTCTCTTAAAAAATCATCATCATACCATGGAGGAAAGTTTGTGAAAACATCCATTTTGATAAACATAGAACGAATTTGACAAACTGAAGGAACTTTTAAAATTGGTTAAAATTGTATAGAAAATTGATTAAAAGCTATAACAACATCTGACAAACACATCAACGATCTCGAATCTCATCGCAAGACGATTTCTTTCACTTTGACGCTGCGATTATTAAATATTTCGTCTGCAATGATCTTTGTTCAAATATCTAGTCATCATTACTATGTTATGTATATTTCACTTAACGCTCGAAATACACTCAATAAGCCAGGAGAAGGCGAAAGATTTGTCTCGATAAAATCATCCCGCTTAAAACAAAGGAAAGTTGCATTTTCTCAACCTATTCTTTCTGGATTAGAAGTTGTAGTTCATCAGGCTTCAAAACAATATTATATGAAGCATATTATCTATTATTAGCCGAATTGAAATTGGAATCAATCGCCTGCTTCCGGACTGATTTGAGAAAAAAACATAAATTATTTTTTATGTAAGTCTAGGTTTCTAAAATAATAAAATGTAAGCTTAAGTTAATCATTCATCTTGATTGGCGTGATTATTATAGATGCTTTTCTTTTACTTGGCAATTGCGTTTAACTGCACTGAGTTTCGAATAAAGTAGAAAATTTATTCCGTTTGTATACCGTGAGCCATTCACGGTTCCAAAATACTGACCTGCTTTTAACTGGTTGTATTCTCTACTAGTTGATTTATGAACTTTTATAGATTTTGATTTGCTGCGATCATGGTATAGATAAAATAGAGTAGTGGGAAGATCATGATGCCTTTAAGTTCTTGAAGTAGTGAATTTGTTCCAAATTTGCGCTGAATTTCTTGCATTAGTACACAATAGCAGATGGTATATACTTATTACTTACTCTTAGTTACTTTTCGATTAAAATTTCGTTTTAAGGAGTTATTGAGATCCACAATTTAATGTGTGCTAAGTCTATACCTTATACAATTCAAGAAGTGTAGCACCGACGAAAATTTTGCAAGTCTTGATTGTTAAAAACAGAAAGGGAAATTCTTAATCGATTTATAATAAAATGAAACTTGCACACAAGTGAGTTGTACTGTCATCACTGAGAATTAGCAAAGGTAAAAGAAAAGCAGCGAAATATTCATTAAGTGAAATAAAAAACTATGTAACATTCATATCGAAATCAGATTTAAATATTTTTAGACAAAAATAAATTTATATTTAAAAAAATTTGTTTCAACTTTTTCAAACCCTTCAATGATAGCAAATTTAATAATTTTTCTGCATACCAATTCAATCTACATCCAAATTTTGAACAATATTGCGGAGGATGACCAAATTTTTTTTATCACTTCAGGTGAAGAACCCTCAGTGTACGGGCAAAAAAAGCAAAATGGGTTTTTTAAAATCTTTAGAAGTACGCGAAATGTGAACGTTTAAATAAATAAATGACATTATCCGATTATCGTAGAGTATCGCCATAGAGATAATATATAAAACTCTATTTTGCAAGAAAGAGACTTATAACTTCTTTATTTTTAATCAATTTTAATTTCACTTTCTTTGTTATGGTATCAAGTACATTTTATCCTAAAGTTCCCTGGACTGTAGAGAAAGCTTTAAAATAGGCGAAAAAACCGTCGGTTTCTCCTTGAATTCCTATAAAAATTACTGAAATCTGCCTTTCTTTGATGCTATTTGCTACTTTACATAAGTTATAAGTTTATATATTTTGGAGAGAAATACGACTAAAAATGGCAAACACGATTTATAAAAACTGATTAAAAAACATTTATTTACACAACCACATTTACAACCATTTATAATTATAATATATTAATTATATACATACAAAGAAAAACAATACCTTTATAATACAGGGTGTATCGTAACTCCATGGACCTAGTTTAAAAGTTTTCCACAATGTTAAGTCAAAAATAACTTATATACTTTCAAATTCGTTTTAAATAGATGTATCTTTTATGATTTTACTATTTACATCTAATTGAGCTTTTTAAATCCCTTTTAATTGTTGGTAGGTCTGCGGCCAAATATACTCTTTAATTATGTACCTAGAGATATGCGACACCCCTTATATTATAGTTTGTACATAGAGATTTTAAAAAAATTATGGTTTTAAAATAGCCATGGTAACTAATCCTAAGAAAAATGATGCTACTAATTTTATTGATATTATATCAGCTGGTAAGTACTCTAGAAATGGATGTGTGTTTTTTAGATTGTACGGTGTTGGAATGAACAATATTAATATTGAAACAACTCCAATGACCATTGCTGTTGGATTCATTGTCCTAAAATATTATAAAATAAAACACAATTTAAATTTAAATAACTATGGAGTATAGAGTATAGGAGAACCAACTCCATGTATAAGAAAGTGGTCGTCATTTCCTCTCACTTCAAAAGCGTCCAAAACTGTGTAACTGCTAAACAAATTAGTGTTACCTGTTTGGTGGCGAAAATGACTGTGATGGCCAATTCTGTAGTGTGCTTTTCTTTTCATTTGTCGACGTGGATAAAGGTTCAAAGTCTTCTTCATAATCTATCTCAGTATCAGGCGCTGATTCCAATAGTTTAGCTTGTACAATTCTATAGCCTAACGTCTAAAATTTAAATATAAGATTATGAGAAATCTCAAAAAATGTCAGAAAACGGTAAAATTATAATTTTTAAAGCAATCAAATAATAATAATATTGATTTTCGAGTATTCAAATTATTTTTAATTTATATGACTATTTAGTAAAAGCTTGAGGTGCTCAATTTAAAATATCAAGGACGATTCAGAGAATTTTTTTTAAATGAAAACTGTCAAGTCGGCCACTCTACAGTTTCCTTATAATAGTTCACGTAAAATAATCCAAACTTTGAACTCATATATTTGATTAGAACAAATAACTAAGACTGGCTCATTTTAACTTATTTTGATTAAAAAATTTTAAAATAAATCATAAATTTCTACAACCATTAATTTATGTAGCCTCGAAAATCTTAATATCCCTCTAAAACTTATCGCATTAAAAATAAAACAATTTCGTTAACATATATTTCTTACTTTTTTCGTGTGATAATCAAACATAATAATCTTAAATTTATCAATAACATTGCAGTTTGACAAAGTTGGTTTAACATGTCGAACAACTAAATCAACTCGCCTCGAAGGACCAATTGTTCCCGCTGAATCAACAACCGTATACTTATTATTTGAATTACAATGTACTAAAACATAACAGCAAATACATTTGTTTCATTAAATTAATTGCAAGGAATATAATTATGGTTTATTTTATTAAATATCTACCTGTAAAACGTACTGGAAACGAATATGGATTGTATAATGTTAATATTGTTTTATGTTTATCGCGTGAATTTAAATAAAATTCTAATGAATGTGGAAATATTAGTATCGGAAAATGTTTAATTAATGTACTATCCATAATGTTTCTTGAGATTTTTTTATAAAATTTATAATTTTTAATTAATATTGCATTGTTTATAAACTTTTATACGTGCAATATGTATTTTTATCAATTTATCAGCTGTTTTATTGTCAAAATCATCAAAATAAATAAAGTTAGGCTACGTTCATGATTTTATGCAAGATGCAAGTCATTTACAAATTACTCAGCTTAACTTTTAAATAGGATCCGTTCTAACAATAAAATGAAGTAAATGGTACTCTGTACAGACTGTACCACTTGGCACAAGCAGGTTAAGATGTTGTAAAAGAAAGCTTTATAAATAAAAATAATTACATTACTTAATTATTAATAAAATTGATATACACATGTTCAAAAATTTTAGTCAAATAAAAAATTTAATCCAAAAAGTATAAAAATCAGGTTAATTTAATGATTGGATGCAGGTTTTCTGAGATATCACAATATTTGGATCAATTTTAGCCCGTATCTCAAAAACTATTCGACCAGTCATCAAATGCACTCGATTTTTGTACTTTTTGGGTCAAAATTACCTTATAAACTGAGTTTTATCAAAATTGTAGATAAAAAAATTTCTCGATTTTTTGCCAATTTTCTTAAGGGGTTACCCTTCGAAAAAAAAAGAGAAAATCCCAAAAATATTGTTTTGGAATTTGATGAAACTTAGTGGATGGGGTAATTTTTATCCAAAAAGTATAACAATCAGGTTAATTTAATGATTGGACCTATAGAAAGTTACAATATCAGTATCATGGACAAAACTTCATTTTCAAAAAAGTTCCCCACCAAAAATTTAAAATCCATAAAATTGTGAACAAAAGGGAGGATAAGTGAGGGCTATAACGTGATAATCTTTGTTTTTAAAGGAGAAATTGTCCAGGAAAGCGGGCGGGTATCTGCTAATAGGATTTAAAAACAAGCCCAGTAGTTTACATAGCGACCTTAACAGTTGGGGCCATTGTTGGGGAGATTTGGGTCGGTCTAGATGTTAATGTAAACTACTAGATTTTGTTTTTCTTTTCAATTTTATTTAATTTTTTGATTTTTTAAATTTATTTTTTTCGGTTCGCTGGGCAATTTCAACATTTGCGGCGGGAAAAACTGCTAGTTGAATCATATTTCGGCTTGAATAATATAAAGGGCATTTTACACTATCTCCTAATAATGTATTCTTTTTAGTTTTTCAATAAAAATTATACAAAAATTAAATAAACGTACCAGAAATTAATAAAACTTTTGTTCATAAAAATACTTGCATAATTAAATTAGGTTAAAATAAGCTTAAGTCGTGTCGTTTGTGCCTGAATATTTTCTGGAATAAATTAAAAGAAGGAAGGGCTAATGACTCATTTTTAAGATACCTAAAATGAATTTCATAATATTGTGAAATTTATTCATAGAGATATTTTATCCAAGAATTTACAACCCTATCTTAGAAAAGAAAAAACCAACAAATTTAAATTTCATACTTTAGAAGCTAGGAAAATTTTGTATTATTTTATAAGATAAATAAATAACTGTCCGCAATCCCAAAAAATTCCTACACCTGTATTAAAAAACGAATTTGTAAAGATTTATCAATTAAATGTTATTTTAATAAAAAAATTATTATTAACTTATAATTTTATGTTATTATTTAAAAACAAATTTAAATTACGAACAATAATTTTAGTAGAACATATGTCATAATTATTTTCTGTAGATAAATTCGTTTTCTAGATTAACATTGATAAGATTTCCTTTTTTCCTTGTGAAAATCAAATTTTTAATGTGATGTGTGTTTATTATTTAATTCAACTTTAGTGAAAATCATTTATTCAATTTAATTGTTCTATTTTAATCAGTTAATTTAAATTAAAAAAATAATTTTTTTATGTGTTTATTGGGAATTAAAATTGGATAGTTTCAATTTTTAAATATCATTCAGGTAATGTTTTTTTTTTAATATTATGCCTAATAATTGCGTTAATTTTCATTTTGATATGATTTTTATTAATTAAAATTAAAGTAATTGCGTTTGTAATTCATTATTATTATAATTTTTTTTTTTGTAAATATATGGAACAAAAGAGTTATTTAGATGAAATGTCAATTTTGGATACATTTAGGGTAATTTAATTTTGTCACTATCTAGTGAATTTTAAGTAAATTTCATTGGTGGCCATGATATATTTTATATATTTTATTTTCTAAATTAAAAATGTAACTTGTGTTTGTTCATAAAATAATGAAAAAAAAAATGGAAATATTCAATAAAATTGATTAAATTAAATAAATTATTTATAAAACATTCATTTTGAATTCTTTAATTATTTATCGTATAACTACGTAGAGAGCAGCACACATGATATAAGCGGTGTTATAGTCTTGCGCGTTAGTTAATACCGCTTCACTTTGCGGTTTTTCATCGTAAGTTTAGAAGTTCTGTACATCAATTTTAGTGATTGAGTTTGGTTTAGTGGGAAGATTCATTAGTCAGCCACAAGATTACATATTAACTGTTGTTTTTTTAATCCGATGTCTAGTGCTGAAGTCACGGACAATTCTGTTGATCCCCCGGCCAAGAAGCGGAAGCTTGATTCAGTTGCAACTTCCTCCGACATGGCGAACAATGGATCATCTTCTAAAGGTGCACAAGATATTGATGAAGGGTTATATTCGCGGCAATTATATGTCCTCGGACATGATGCTATGCGTCGTATGGCAAGAAGTGATGTGTTAATATCGGGTTTAGGTGGTTTAGGCGTTGAAATTGCTAAAAATGTTATTCTCGGTGGTGTAAAATCAGTAACACTACATGACGAAGCTAATTGTACAATTGCCGATCTTTCATCTCAATTTTATTTAACTGAAAAAGATATTGGTAAAAATCGTGCCGAAGCATGTTGTCAATCTTTATCTGAATTAAATAATTATGTACGAACGGAAGCGTATACGGGTCCTTTAACCGAAGATTATATTAAACGATTCAGTGTGGTGGTTTTAACTGCAAGTACTTTGGATGAACAATTGCGTATTAATGAAATTACACATGCAAATGAAATTGCATTTATTGTGGCACAAACAGCTGGTCTGTATGGTCAAGTATTTTGTGATTTTGGACCGAATTTTAAAGTTGTTGATACAAATGGCGAACCACCAATATCCGCAATGGTTGCAAGTATATCAACGGATACTGAAGGTGTGGTCACGTGTTTGGATGATAATCGTCATGGAATGGAAGATGGAGATTACGTGACATTCTCTGAAGTACAAGGTATGACTGAATTAAATGATTGTGAACCTAAACCAATAAAGGTGCTAGGACCGTATACATTTAGTATCGGAGATACAACTGGTTTATCAAATTATGTCCGAGGTGGTATTGTTACACAAGTTAAAATGCCAAAAATATTGAAGTTTAAACCGTTGAAAGAATCGATTGAAAAACCAGAATTTTTGATAACCGATTTTGCGAAATTCGATCAACCACCACAAATTCATTTAGCATTTATTGCGTTATCAACATTTATTAAAAATAATGGACGAAAACCAAAACCATGGAATCAGAATGATGCCGATGAATTGGTTAAATTAGTAAATGATCAAAATAAAAATGAAATTGAATTAAATAATGAATTATTGCAATTATTTGCGAAAATTAGTAGTGGCGATGTAAATCCAATAAATGCTGCTATTGGTGGTGTTGTTGCACAAGAAGTGATGAAAGCATGCTCTGGAAAATTTTCACCTATTTATCAATGGTTATACTTTGATGCTATCGAATGTTTACCAGACGATCTTAATGAAATCACTGAAGAGGATTGTGTTCCAACTGGTTCACGATATGATGGACAAATTGCTGTTTTTGGAAAACAATTCCAGAAAAGACTTGGTAAAATTTTTACTTTTTTTTTTTATTATTATTTTACAGGAGATATATTCCGCGATGATGATTGACTTGGGGAATCTTGAAAACTTGGACATGTCATGGAATTTTTAGTCTTAAAAATGTCAGAATATTTTAATCTCGTATAGGAAAATGATGAAAATATTTTTTAGTCCGAATCTTTTTATTATACTCTGTATATATAAAATATATATAAAATATACAGGGTGGACCATTTTAATCTTTATTGGCTAGTAGCTCATTTTGCAGTTAACCAATCAAAAAAAAAAAAAAAAAAAACTTAAACAAGAGTTTAATGGGGACAGACATCAGATAGAATCTAATTCTCCGGGTAGCTTTAATAGCCAATTTAGATTTTAAATGGTAAGAGATAGAAGAACACTTTAAATTACAAAGTTGATCCTTATAAAAAAACTATCATTTTTTATTTAAAACATTATTTCAAAAACCGTTAGCATCGGGAGGAAATTCGACTTTAAAATATGTCATTATTGCTTTTAATCAAAAGAAAATACGCTAACTTTAGACAAAGGTTATCAATGACAATAAAGGTCATTAGTCTGTGTTAATAATTTTTATGCTCAGATCAATAAATTTTTAAGATCAAGGTCAAAAGTCTTTGAAACTATAATTTCAGTTCAAAGTCATGGACACAGGCGAATGTTTGCTATTGGTCCTGACAACTTTTGGCTAAAACATTTTTCGATTAAATGTAATAATAACATATTTTAAGTAATATTTCTTCCGAAAGCTAACGTTTTTCGAAAAAATGTTGAAGGATTAACTTTCTAATTTAAAGTGTTATTCTATCTCTTACTTTTAAGGATCTAAATTGACTTCAAACAATCCGTAGAACAAGGTCTAATCTGATGTCAGAACATAATATCCCCCCCCCCCCCCTTAAACTCTGAAACTTTTGTTTAAGTTATTTTTTTATTGGTTAACTACAAAACCCCTGTGTATCAAGGCATACTAATTTGTCTTAAGTTTGTAACGGTTAGGAATATTGATTATGCGAAGAAAATTTTAGTATAGATGTTCATAAAATCATCTAATTAGTCCATTTCCGCATGCCTGCCCTTCTGTTCGTCACGATAATAATTTATAAACAAAAAGAGATATCAAGCTAAAATTTTTATAGCGTGCTCAGGACTTAAAAAGTTTGAATTCGTAAACGAGCAACATAGGTCGATTGGGTCTTACTTCGGACCCATCTTGTAAACCGTAAGAAATAGAAATAATAACTTGTCTAATGATTATAATAATTTGTCTATTGATTATAATTTCATACCGAACTTATCGGATAATATTAAAAAATTTTTACAAAAAAGTTTTTATTTTTCAAATTCATCTAATTTATAAAACAATACAAGGTCTGATTGACTGTATAGCAGTAGCTAAAGACAAATTTAAATAAAAAAAAAAGGTCTGATATTCGACACTGTCTATACAAGATACTTCAAAAAATAAATCAGTCAATTGTTGATTTTCACTTGATTTATTGATTTAAAAGACCTTCTTTATCGATATTTCGGAAACTGTCTGTCCTAGTCAGCTATCACGCTCTCTTTGCTTCTAAAGACTTGAATAAAAATAATAAAAACATACGAGGTATACCGCAAGTGGATCCCTAGTACCTAAACCAAGTGGTTCTATGTGTCCTTCTTGAGAACAATCTACCCGCGAGACGCCTCCAGATGAGAAATGCTATTTAAGTAGATGAAGCAATAGCATTTTGTCGAGGTGAGACGCTACGCAGAAATCTCACGACTTCTCCCCTTTAATTTCTCAATTACAAAATATTTAATCGTCATTTTCTATAAAATAAATTTTAATGAACTTACAGGAGAATTAAATTATTTCGTGGTTGGTGCTGGTGCTATTGGTTGTGAACTTTTAAAGAATTTTGCAATGATGGGTATTGGTGCTGATGGAGGAAAAATTACAATTACGGATATGGATTTAATCGAAAAATCAAATTTAAATCGTCAATTCTTATTCCGACCCCATGATGTACAACATGCTAAATCTGCAACGGCTGCAAAAGTAATTAAACGTATGAATCCCAGTATTAATATTGAGGCACATGAAAATCGTGTTGGCCCCGAAACTGAAAGCGTATACGATGATACCTTCTTTGAAAAATTGGATGGTGTTGCCAATGCTT
Source organism: Chrysoperla carnea (assembly GCF_905475395.1). NCBI lineage: Eukaryota > Metazoa > Arthropoda > Insecta > Neuroptera > Chrysopidae > Chrysoperla > Chrysoperla carnea. The sequence continues at coordinate 25,659,096 of NC_058340.1, read as the reverse complement.
TGGATAATGTAGATGCTAGAATTTATATGGATCGACGATGTGTTTATTACCGAAAACCATTGTTAGAATCTGGTACACTTGGTACCAAGGGTAATACTCAAGTAGTTGTACCATTCTTAACTGAATCGTATAGTTCATCGCAGGATCCACCAGAGAAGAGTATACCAATTTGTACTTTAAAGAATTTCCCAAATGCTATTGAACATACATTGCAATGGGCTCGAGATAATTTCGAAGGATTATTTTCACAAGCTGCTGAAAATGCTGCTCAATATTTACAGGATCCACAATTTGTTGAACGCGCTTTGAAATTACCAGGTGTACAACCAATTGAAGTTATGGAATCAGTCAAGGTAAATGTAAAATTTTTTTAGCTATTGTTTCAATTTGTACCCAACTCAGTTTAGGGCGACGTATTCTAGTTCTCATAATAAAAACATGGAGAAAAAATAGATGTTCTCTTTATCAGAACATTTTTCTAAATCCCCACTTACAAAGTGAATGAGAGATCATAGCCTAAGAATTCTGCCGATTTGTAAAAATAGCATTTGTTAATGAAAAATTTCTAATTTTTTAGGCTGCATTAGTCAACGATCGACCACACTCATTTGAAGATTGTGTAGTTTGGGCCCGTAATCATTGGCAAGAACAATACTCCAATCAAATTCGTCAACTTTTATTCAATTTCCCACCAGATCAATTGACATCTAGCGGTCAACCATTTTGGTCTGGACCAAAAAGATGTCCAAAACCATTAGATTTTGATGTGAACGAGCCATTACATTTGGATTATATTTTTGCGGCAGCTAATTTAAAAGCTGAAATGTATGGTATCCCACAAAATCGTAATCGTACCGAAGTTGCTGAATTGGTGTCAAAGGTTAAAGTAAGTAAACAAATTATATAATTGAATTATCAAAAACATTTGTTTATTAAATATTCTAACTAATGCCCCAATCAAAATTTATTTGGGTTTCATAGGCCTAGATTCGAATTGTTTAAAAACAATTTGAAATTAGTTTCCCAAAATTTGAACCATCGTTTTGTTTTATAAACATAAAAGTTTAAGCTGGGTTTATTTCTGTAAGATCATTGTTTGAAGAGATACGGCAATTTAATGTGTAGTGTATATTTTGCTTTATCAGCGGATAACTCGGTCTTAACACAAATTTTTTTTAATTCAATTGTTTTTATATAGGTACCAGAATTTGTTCCAAAATCCGGTGTTAAAATTGCAGTTACCGATTCACAAATGCAAGTGAACAATGGTTCAAATATTGATACAGATCGTATTGCTCAATTACAAAAAGAGATACCAGATAAAGAAGAACTTGCCAAAATCAAAATAAACCCAATTGAATTCGAAAAAGATGACGATAATAATCTCCATATGGATTTCATTGTAGCGGCATCAAATTTACGTGCTGCAAATTATAGCATACCACCAGCAGATCGACATAAATCAAAATTAATTGCTGGTAAAATAATTCCTGCCATTGCGACAACCACATCAGTAGTAGCCGGTCTTGTATGCCTTGAACTATATAAATTAGCTAGGAATTTCAAAACAATTACAAAATTCAAAAATGGTTTTGTGAATTTAGCATTACCATTCTTTGGTTTCTCTGAACCGATATCTGCACCAAAATTAACGTACTACGACAAAGAATGGACATTATGGGATCGTTTCGAAGTTGATGGTGAATTAACATTAAAAGGTTTCTTGGATTATTTCAAAGATCGCCACAATTTAGAGATAACAATGTTATCGCAAGGTGTTTGCATGTTATATTCATTCTTTATGGCTAAAGCTAAATGCCAGGAGCGTATGAATTTACCAATGTCTGAGGTGGTGAAAAAAGTTTCGAAAAAGAAGATTGAACCGCATGTTCGTGCACTAGTATTCGAGTTATGTTGTAACGATACCGATGGCAATGATGTGGAAGTTCCGTACGTCAAATATACACTTCCTTGAAACTAAACGAACAGAAAAATGAACGATGATTTTACAATCTTCTCACATGTCATCACACTTCAATTTCTCCCCTCCCCTTACATATTTATATATTATTAAAATCTGATATAATTTATTTGCATTATTACTCCCAAGTAATTCCAAAAAATAAAAATAAAAGAAGGGTTTGCCATTTGTTGTGTATGATATGATATTTTATGTGATAAGTATTTTTTCCCCCTCTTCGATTTCAGTGTGTGTATTGTACATCGTTCATTAAATAATTTTTTTTTTTTTAAATCAATCGATAATTTTTATTAAAAAATAATTCTAAATAAATAACTACTGTGGAATGGCTATTCTTCTATTTAATTATGAAAACATTGGCTGGCTTTGTAATTTCAATAAAAAAAAAATCACTTTTTAAAAACATGTTTGTGTAGTTTACAAATTAAAAATTGATTGCATCACTTTTTGTAGTGTGATTTTTCTCTCAATTCGGTACATCAATTTTTTGAAATATATTTATAATGAAAATGAAAAAATAAATAAATCATCATTTGTAATGCATTTAAAAATAGTTTTTCAAATAAATAATCTAAAGAAAAATTTTTAAATTATTTTTGTTTTTTATTAAACACTTATCCCACTTCTTTCACAATTTTTCCTAAAATCAATATTCGCAATATTCATGATTCAAATGAGCCACTCAAAACGCACTTTCGACTAGAGATGCCAGTTATTGATATTTCAATAATTGCACTCAAACTTTGTATTTTTAACCGACTTCAAACAAAAACGAAGGTTATTAATTCGACTGTATTTTTTTTTTTATGTTTGTTACCTCAGAACTTTTGACTGGGTGAACCGATTTTGATGATTCTTTATCTATTTGAAATCTGGTGCTTCCCGTGTGGTCCCATTTCATTTTGGTCCAGTTCGGACAACGGCATCCATGAGAAAAACATAAAAGTCTTAAATTTACATTAAGTATGCACGACAGGAGGATGAGTAACTCAATATCACTCCAACCGATTTCGATGATTCTTTTTTAGTGAGAAACTAGTTACTGTACTTGAGATTCACTAAAAATCACAAAATAAAAAAACTTAAGAAAACCGACCTCAAAATAAAAACTTTTCCGAAACAAATTAATATGCACTAAAAAGTAAAAAAATAAGGATAATATAATGTAGTTAAAATTATTGTTATTTTTGGAGTCGGTATCAGCAGAGCTAATGTAGCAAACTGTTCTGTCAGAGTTGTTTCCTTGGCTGACACCGAATCAAAAAATAACAATAATTTTAACTACATTATATTATCGTTATTTGTTTACTTTTTAGTGCATATTAATTTGTTTTGGAAAAGTTTTTATTTTGAAGTCGGTTTTATTTTTGTTAAGTTTTTTTATTGATAGTATTTTAGACCCATAAAATACAAAAAATAGTTTCATTTGATTTTTTAGTAGTTTTGCCGCAAATCCTAAATTCAGCTACATCTTTTTTACCCGATATATTCCAAAAATAGTGATAACAGTAAGTACGAGTACATTTTTAAACATGTCAATAAAATCCTAAAAATCAGATATGAGAAATCATAAAGTGTGCTTTTAATAAATATCATTTTTAACCCCTATGCGTGTGCGTGTGTGTCCGTCTATCTGTCTGTGGCATCGTAGTGCCTAAACGGATTAACAGATTTTGATCTTTTTTGTTTCGTTTGATAGGTATTTTAATGAAGAGTGATCTTAGCTATGTTTCAAGTGCAAGTTTAGGGCTAAAAGTTTATTCGACTTTGCTAAATAATATAATTCACATAATTTAATAAATAAATTTTATTTGAACTTTTGTTTCTTTGTAAATACAATTTTTCGACATATCTGAATGAAGCTTTACGTAATAAAATACTTAGGTACATAATACATGTTTAAAATTCAGCAATGTAAAGATCGAAACCTTTTCTAAAGATAATATTAGCTTTATGCGTTCTTTGGTCTAAACAAATCAGTACATTGCTGATTCAATTCACCCATAGAAGAAAAAGAATAAATGCATCAAACCCTTTTTTTCTCTGAGCAAAATCTTCGATATTTTCGAAGATCTGATAATAATAATTAATCTTAACGATATCCCAAAAAAAAAAATCCCAAACAATATTTTTAAAATATGAACCGATTTTATAATGTCCAATCATTAGTGTCCGCCAAATCTGAAAATAATTTATCTTTCACAGCTGGTTTAGGATCTTCTTTAATTTTTGTATCAATTGCTCCTGTTTTTCCTAGTAAGTATTCTAATTCTAAAAACCAAACAAAAACGATTAAAAATAATTCCAAAGGAGTTATTGCTAATAAAATTTACCATCACATGATATTTTGGGTCCTCTTAATTCTACGGGACCAATAAATTGTTTTTTCATGTCCCCTTCATAATAAACGAATATAGTTGGTAAATTTTTGTCGGGAAAATTTGGTATACATGTTGTAGAAATGGCTTTTAAAAATTTTACAGTTGGATATTTCATTGCCAATTCTTGAAAATGTTGATTCAATAATGCACAAAATGGAATCCTACAAACAATTTTTAATTACAGAGCCTATTTAAGAAAAAGAATGGTGGTAAAAAATCTTCAGGTTCATTTTTAAATTAGAACCTGAAAACATTCATTTTCGAGAAAATAAGGCATTTGACCCGGGAAAAAACTTCGCGACAGTATATTTTTATGAGGAAAATGTTTGGAGTGTACTCAACAAAATCATATTCATCCGAACTTGGGCTTTTTGATTTACCCCTATAAAGTGGGATAGAAGTACCCTACTTCCGGACCTCCGGAAGTGGGTTACTTCTGTCTTACTTTTCTGGACTTACTTTGTTGAGTACACTCAGTCAAACATTTTCCACAGTCTCCCATAAAAATCTATGGCGCGAAGTTTTTCCTAAGTCAGATTGTTTTTTTCGGTTTTGTCTCCTCGATTATATCTGTTTTATAAAAGTGAGCAAATTGCAAATATTTGACAAAATCGAAATCTCATAACATACCCTTGCTTATAAAGATGTAAAATAACCCAAATTCCTTCGCCAGCTTTATTCACCTCGGAAACATAATCTTGTCCAGATATTTCACGAACTGTACCAAATTTTGCTTTCGATGTAAACTCTTTGATTTCCGCAATACGTTTTCGTCGCCATTCTTGTATTACAGCTTCGTCTTCGGAATCTTCAAGTTCATCTAGTTCATCTAAATCTAATTCTGATAGCTTTTTATCATCTGGAAAAATTTTAACCAAAAGTTAATATTAACAATATGTGAGGTTATGAACAATTTTTTGCACCTTTTGTTTTTTGTTCAATTGTTTCTTCTAACATAGAAACAATTTGATCCTCTGAAATTTCTTTTTCTTTTTGTGGAATAATTCCTTTTGCTCTGAGAACATCATTCCATTCGCTATCTTCATTAGGATCCTAAAATTTAAATTAAAGAAATTGAATTATTACTATTTATTTTGATAATTTTTCAATTGTTTTGTACCTGCATTTTGAATTGTAGTTTAATTTATAAAATTAATTTTTGTAATTAGGTTTTATTTTCGTTTAAATGAACATGTGGATCGAATGTTGACGTTCTAAAAATAAACGCCTCAGTGCTTTTATGGTAATGATTCATACTTTTTTTTTGAAACATTTTTTATTTCATGTATGAAATATGGATTATTTTCCATAAGTTATTAAATATTCATAAATTCATTTTGAAATAAATGCTTTCCGTAGCAAGAAAATCTTCAACTTCGACTTAACATTAAGTACAATAAAATATTGAGAAAATTTTATTTCTCAATAAATATCCTTATCGAGTTTCTAAATTTGGTATAATTTTAAGAAGACATTTTTTTAGAGTAATAAAACATTGAAATTTATTTCTTTTATTATTGGAAAATCAACAGAAAAACATTCATATTTTTAATAATGTGTAATTTACAACAATCTGACGAGAAATACTCATACAACTTCCATATGTATACATTGGTATAAATCGGTATAAGACTGACTTGACTATACACGGAGTACGGACACTATATCGTGTTGTTTTTTTAATCCATTGTTCATCATTTGTTCTTCATTGTTGGATCATTAAAATTATTTGTTTGATCGTTGTTTATTTATTATTTATTTAACGATTATTTACCATTAAGTTAGCCCCCCTTACTATTGATTTCCACTTTTTACTTCCTTAATCAATGTATTTTAAGGAATTATTAATTGTTCGTTTATTATTAGCAATTGTAACTTAATAACAAATAATTGTTTAATAAATAGTAAATAAACAACGATCGAACAAATAATTTTAATACTCAAACAATGAAGAATAAACGATGAACGCTAGACTAAAAAAGATTATAATTAATCAATCCGAAAACAAATTTTTGTGGGGGGCCAAATTACGTTACATTTATATCCATGAATTTTATTGTATTTATGTATCAGGAGAACTTTTTAAACAAAATCCAAAATAAAACTTAACAAAGAACTGATAAAAAAATTTAATGATAAAATTGTTGAAAATTTAGAAAAAATGAAAATGTTATCCCGAAAAATGATTTTATAGTGTATAAAATAACCATTATATTCATTCATATTTATTTTAGGTGAAATATGTAGAAATATATATAATAAAATATCGTTTTTATCAATTTTTGATTTAATTATTAATTATTCAATATTATACCTACCTTTATCTTTGATCCTTTACATCGATTTCAGGAATATCAAACAGAACCTACATTTTTAAGAAAATATTACTATAATTATTCAAAAGGTCAGTAAAAGAAAAATAAATACTAAGTTTAAGAAAACGAGTTTATTGAAAAAAGGTAAGTAAAATGTATATAACATTATTAATAAGTATAATATGTCAAAGGTGGAGTAGTGGCTAGCCCAGTCGCCTGCGGTTATATAGTACCTCGGTTCGTATCTAGGTAGCTTTGTCCGGATTAAGTTTTAATTAAATAAATTATTATGCCGAGATAAAGTCATTTTTTTAGATACTTGTTATGAGAACCAAAAGCGACAAATAAGTAAGAAAGCGAGGTATATTTTACGTTATTTTAATTCCCACCCCCTGTCAGAAGAGTGATTTATGACATAAGTAATTTATGACATAAGTTAGTCCCACTTAAGATTTATGACATAAGTAGGACTAACATAATGAATTTTTTTTTGTGAAATAACATGTTCTCCTATTACAAAATCTTATAATAAAAAGCAAATTTTAGCATGTACAAAAAAAAAGAAGGCAAAATAAGTATTTTTTTAATATTTTGTAATAGGCGAATATGTTATAAAAAAGTGGGATAAAATACAACATGTTTTCCTGTTAGAAAATTTCATATTTTAGTCTTAACGAGCGATTTTTTAATTTTATAAATACAAATGTTAATATTTTGTAATAGGAGAATATGAGTGAGATAAACTATATGACATGTTCTCCCATTCAAAAGTTTCATATTTTAGCATAACCAAGCCATTTCTGTACATATTTTTAATATTTTGTTACAGGAGAACATGATTTTATAAAGAGTGAGATATGTTTATGATTATTTAAATTCCCACCTCCTGACAGAATTGTGATTTATGACATATGTATAACTGATGTTATTTATAGCAAGAGGGCGGGTTTTATAGATAATTTAAAATATAAAAAGATTGGAAAAATTTTAACAACAGGAAAAATTCATTAAATTTAATAAAAGTAAAAATCTTGATCATATTAGTATACGAACCCGCGTTCCTTAGTTTCAGAGGAAAGTGCTATACCCATACAGCCACTCAGCTTACTTATTAACATATAATAATTAACTTAATAGTTACCTTTAGCAAACAATTAATTAATTGATAATTTTGTTCTGAAAGAAAAAATAGGATAGAAAATTTAAAAAATAAAACAAAATTTAAAATCTATAACGTGTGTAACATAATTTAATTTTCTTTTTTTCAAATGTAAATATTTTGTATAATTTAAGAAATGTGAAATAATTTTAAGAATAATTTGTTCATTAGCTATAGAAATAAATTTAATTTCATTACTTTATTATGGAAGATAAACTAAAACGATACGAGGAAATAGAATTTTGTCTGTATATAGAGGTAACAATCACAAGAAAAGCTACGATTTTGTGACGTATTCGCAGTAGTAAATTCAAGAAATAAGTGTTGGTCACACTGTCGTTAAATGATAAGTTTAACGTGTGTAACATAATTTAATTTTCTTTTTTTAAATTTAAATATTTTGTACAATTTAAGAAATATGAAATAATTTTAAGAATAATTTGTTCATTAGTTATAGAAATAAATTTAATTTAATTACTTTAATATGGAAGATAAACTAAAACGATACGAGAAAATCGAATTTTTGGGTGAAGGGCAGGTTAGAAATTGAATCTTGTTTATATAAATTTTTGAAAAATTCATTAAAAACTTTAAAATTTACAGTTTGCTACAGTATATAAAGCAAGAGATTCAATTAATGATGTTATGGTTGCTGTAAAAAAAATTAAAATCGGTAGTCGAGCTGAAGCTAAAGATGGAATTAATCGTACTGCATTGAGAGAAATAAAACTTTTGCAAGAGTTATGCCATGAAAATTTAATTGGTTTACTCGGTACGTAAAAGTTTTAAGTGGGATTGGTGTCGGAACTCTTGAAATAATTAAGTGCAATTTTTAGATGTTTTTGGACATAAATCAAATGTATCATTAGTGTTTGATTTTATGGATACGGATTTAGAAATTCTAATTAAAGATACAACCATAGTTTTAACACCAGCGAATATAAAGGCTTACACATTAATGACCGTACAAGGATTGGAATATTTACATTTAAATTGGATATTGCATAGAGATTTAAAACCAAATAATTTATTAATTAATTCAAAAGGTGTTCTTAAAATTGGTGATTTTGGTTTGGCAAAATTATTTGGTTCTCCGAATCGAATCAACACGCATCAAGTTGTTACACGATGGTATCGGTATGCAATCGATTTTAAATCTGTTTAATATTTTTTACAGCCGAAATTCTGATATAACAGAGTGGCAAGGGATCTGCTTTTATATTGTACATAGTAGTCTTGAGTATATACTTAAGATCCATATCCGTATCCGCGGATCTAGACACTAAAAATCCACTAATCGTCTGCCCTACGCGGAGCTATATTAAGGGCTAATATTTGGTGAAGGTACTTAGGAAGGTCCCAGAAACCCCCATCCTCAAATTTAGTGCGCTGGAGCTACTTTCTAAATTTCCTCTTGGGCTCTCCCAATATCAGGGAATTCTTTACACTGTTTTGAAAGCCACTCTATTGCAAATTTAAAATTTTTGTGTATACTAATAATTTTTCAGCCTTTTATTAATAATATTTCAGAGCACCTGAACTTCTGTTTGGAAGTCGACAATATGGGACGGGAGTTGATATGTGGGCTGTTGGTTGTATTTTAGCAGAACTATTACTACGAGTTCCATTCTTGCCTGGTGAAAGTGATTTAGATCAATTGACGCGGATATTTCAAGCATTGGGAACACCTACTCCAGACGATTGGCCGGTAAATCAAATACAATTTGATTTGTCTTAATTATTTTTAATTTTAATTAATATTTATTGTATTTTAGGGAATGAATTGTTTACCAGATTATATACAATTTAAATCTTTTCCTGGAACACCGTTGAAGCATATATTTACAGCTGCAGCGGATGATTTGTTAGATGTTTTATCAACGTTACTGAGTTTGAATCCGTTGAATAGGGTTTCGTGTTCGAAATTGTTACAAATGCCTTATTTTAAGTGAGTTGCTTTTTTATGTTGAAATTTGAGTTGATTTATGATTGAGAAAACTTAAAAAGAAAAATAACATAAGTCATAAAGCCACAGCTAGATTTTTTTTCTACCAGAGTGGGAATACTTTTATCGTAGGGACAATCGTGACTCCCACAGTACGAGTAAAATTGTAAAAATTAAACAAGTTTTGGTTACAATTTGAATAAAAGAGTAGTTAATAGCCAAAAAAACACCGTCATTTGAACCGTTTTTGAGGTATGGTCTCGTTACTTCAATCTGTACGATTTTTTAAATCAGGTTTTATAATATAGTATACTGAAAAATCGGGAAACATCAATGAACTTTGAATTTTTGAGGCCACCTTGCAAAGTAGCACTAAAAATATCTAGTACAATAAAATTATTTAAAAAATCACGGTAATAAGGAAAAAAGTGTTGTATCTTTTATATTTGGCACAGTTGTTTATTTGGTTGTAACAACTTCGTACCGATAAATCGACTATATCGACTATAGCCCCCCTTACTATACAGAGTAAGGGGCTTAAATCCCTATTTTGGGGGTTAGTTCCCCTCGAGTAGTCGATTTTTCGGTACGAAGTTGTTAAAACCTAATAAGTAACTGTGCCAAATTTCAAAACCGCAACACTTTTTCCTTGTAGATATTTAATTTTGTTGTACTAATCAATTATTTTTAAATTTTATAGTAATAAACCAGCACCTACAATTGGCAGTAAATTACCATTACCATCTTCAGTTCGAGTACGTGAAGAGGAGAAACCATCATTAAAACGTAAAATACTTGAAGCAGCAGATGGTGCACCAACATTGTCTAAACGTCTTATGTTTTAAAATATGAATAGCAAATAGAAAATTGTTTATCTATTTATTTATAATTTTCTAGATAGTATAAATTTTTTTAATTGCAATTATAATTACTTATAAGTGTAGAGAGAGCCAGCCAGAGTATTTGAAATTTGAGAGGCTGTTGTCAAGGTTGTGTCTTGTTGTCAAAACTGTGTTTCACAAGTTTTTCTTCTACAAAATTCACATGGTCGGGTAGTTCTCTTTCAAATTTCAAATACTTGTACAACGTACATCTCGTTCTTTATTTTTAGGGAGCATTGCTTAAACTACGTGGTCCGGTCAAGAGGGCAACTCAACGTTAGGCGACTGATGGCAATGAAGTCAAGTTACACAATTTTCTTGATATATTGTTTTGACACAATGAAAATAATTTGAAGTTTAAGTTGGGTACTTCTTAACCCCCAACTCTAAAAATAGGGCTGTAATAAGTTTGATCGCATAACAGTTAATATTTTATTAACGAAGGTGTCAAACCTACACCTTCTTTTTGTTCAAGTTCAGCTGTCTATATTCGTTTGAAAAAACGAATTGTGCTTCGATTGTTGTAATAATTAAATGGCAACTTCGAAATGGAAATTCTGATGTTTTATAATCTTGATGATGAAGCTTTATTTAATAATATTCCATCATTCCATTAAAATTAAAAAATCGAACGAGATTACTTTTCGGTATAAAGTTAACAGAATATAATTTAAGAAACTGTTGAATTAAGTTTCGTTTTTGTAATGTTAAAATATTTTTTTATGTAAATATAAAAAGTATTAAAAATTTCTTTTTTTCTATAACCCCCGTTATCAATTTGCCTTTTTTGATGATTTTCAGAATCGGTTCAGTTTGGAGAAGACTAATGAAAAAGGTAATTTAAAAGAGAGTGTTCTTATATATGTTTCCAAGTGCGAGTTTAGGGTTCTGTACTCGAAATCATATTCGGGGGTTTTTTAAATTTTGTAAATTTCACTTGTTAGGTCTATTCTGGTTTAAGGTCCGTTAATATTCTAATTTTAGCTCATGTATTGAGGCACCAAAAATAAGTAACGTAACCCAAAATGAATACTATTTAAATTGCGCTTATAAGCCTAAGCCTCTTAAAAGCGTGTGAAATGAAAATAGATTCAAAAGATGTCCCTTATTTATATTACAAAGATTAAAATGCATATAATCATTGACGACCGGGTTTTTAATTATTATTGTATTTTATTTATTGAAGAATTTGACCGAATTTTATATACATCATTAGGTAAATGAGAGAGAAGTACCTACCATGGAATTTTAAAGTACTAATTAATTACAATAGTTACTTGACAACATCATACTAAAAGGTTTTCCATTAAGAGTGTCTGAATTGTAAATTTAAATTAAACAAGTTGTAGGATGAGTATTAAAAGTAAAAAAAAAATTAGAGCTACGCTAGTGTGTTTCGGTTATGCTGTATCAATCATTAATTTAATGTCATTTTATCTCTCCACAATTGTGCCTCCTTGGCGCACTACACTTTCCAAATGGGGAAAATGTCTTTTTGGAATTTGATGACGGTAAATAAAAAAAAAATTGTCTCTTTGGATAAGTTATTATCCAAATTAATAGAAGTAGGGATATCCTGGCGTTACTAATATTGGATTAATTTTGTATTTGGTAAAAAAATCGATCTGATGCTGCAGATTTGTATTTGTTTTTTCATTGTGTATAGTGAACGCACTCAGTCAGTTTTATAATAAAAGTTCAATAATATTATTATTAATTATGGCGCGTTATTAAGTTTAATTCAGACACTTTTAATGGAAAAACATTAGGTACATTTATGCATGCATGTCTATTTAAAAAACATGAATATTATAGCTACAAAGTATCGGAGTAAAAATATTGTATAACCCACTTTGTAATGATTCAATTGATATGAAAGAAAGTACATTCTACTACAACTACTTGTGATTATACTGGAGGCTGTATACTCCGTTAACTCAGTTAGCAATTTTGATTCCATTCAATACATCCATACCTATAGTCCGGGCAAATTAGGAATTTGGTACGTTAAATTCTGAAACGAGCAGTTGTATGTATTGAGTAGTTGCTCTATGTATTGATTTTCACTCATGTGTTAGGATTTTGCTCTGAAATATCGAATACAAAAATAAAATTCTGCGAACAAAATGATATAAATATGTATTTCAAGTATTATTTTAACCACAAATGTCAGTAAAACCCTCAACCTAGGTCTTGTTGTTAAAAGTAGACTAAAAATATTAAAAGTTTTTAGAAACGTATAAGTTGCAATAAGGGCTTGTTGATTGCTTTACTGGCATTTTATGGTTAAAATAATGCTTGAACTCCTGGGACATCCTGGAACACAGGATGTCCCAGGAGTAACGGACGCCCTTCTTGCATCAGGTAGAAAATAAAATTCAAAGTCGAATAGTTTTAGATCCGATGATCTAATACCCGCCCCTTCCTACGCATTCACACACTTACATACGTATGCATACGTACACGCCAGCGTAACGTTGATGCTCTCGCATATCACTCCCACAATTTCTAACGATAGTCCCCTACCCCTCATTTTATTACCAGAGTAGTGCGCTTCTGTTTGGCTGCCTATTTTAATTAATAGTTAATTACCAAAATGTGGAAGAGGCCTCTTCGACTCAGAATTTTATCTTCTAATTGATGCAACAAGGATGTACGTTACTCCTGTTACAGAATTTACGAAAATTAGCTAATGATAAATAACTAATTTGCTCGGTCTAATACACCTATATAGAATTATTATTATTATGTTATTATGTTACCTGTATCAAGCTAACGCTCTGATTTTCATAAGATGTACAGATTGTATTAGATCTTTTGAAAAAAGGTACTATAGATAGATGTAGATGTAGACGTAGATACTTCTACGTCTTTTGAAAAAAGACGTAGCCCAACGAGAAGAGGCAGGAAGTGCCTCTAACAAGATTTAACTAAATGCTAGTCTGATATGCAATTCCTGATATTTAGAGGATCCGGGTTCGAGTTCTAGCTGAAGTTCACAGTCTCACCTTCATATGTTAAGTAATATAATGTGTTGAGATAGAAAAAGCTATAAAAAGCATCATGTATGATAAGGACTTTCGACTTATATAAAGTACATAAAAAGTTGAAACAAATTTAAAAATTTGTTTTCATTATAGAAATAAGCTAGACAAAGTTTATGAAAAAAAGACACCATTATTTCCAAATAAATTATTTTCTCAGGAAATATGAGATGGGTTATCTTGATTCATGTAGGTAGGTATATTGAGATTTGTTATCTGAGTACATCGTATATACTTAAGCTCATGTGTAAATATATAAAATCATTATTATATCTTCAATTATTGTTATTGAACAGCATATTTTTTAGATGATAGCTGCTGCCTGCCCGTACATTTAAATTACAGCAATTTTAGCTTGTATTTAGAAAAATCATCGTAACTTGATATCAGCTTGGACTGACTGTCCTCAATATACTATTTACTGTTTCAAACTCGAAAGTTTATAATTTAAATGTGTATAAAGATAAAAAATTCGATTGACATATCCTAGCCTAATGAATAGTTCAGGCCCGGATTAAACAATATATAAGTACGCTTCAGATCCAAATAGATAAGAGAATGCCATAAAGAAAAAAGAAAATTATTCTCTCCATATTTTTTACTTACCGAGTAGAAAAGGAAATTGAAATGCTCTGAATAAGTAGTAGATATATGATTTTGATGAGCAATTTAAATAAATATTGGCTGAAATTGTTTAAAAAAAGGGATAATATCCTCCAAACAAATCACTTTCAACCTTTTGGAGCTTTTAAACTGAAAATATTGGACGTGAGATAATTGTTCAAAGTTGATTCGAAAATGTTTTTTAACCCAAATTTATGAACACTAATAAATTTGATTTGATTTTTTTCGAATTTTTCTGGGATTGGAACCAGGGTCACTCGTCCGATATTTCTGACACAAAATTCTAGGTTTGGTTTCTACCTGTATGCTTATACAGGTGCAAATAACATGCTAGGAGCATTAATCGTCCTCCATGCAAGGTCTAAGAGTGGGATCGTTTAAGATCTTCAAATTGTGAAGACGATAGTACCTACCTACTTAAGGCGGCCGGAAGTATATATAATAAACCTCTCTCTTGTTTATAGATATTTTTAAATAGAAAGATAAATAACTTTATACGAAATTATTTAGGTAGGGTTTTAAAAATAAACCAAAATTAAAAACTGCACAGGATATAGAATTATGCGTTACCCTCAATTTGTCTTTTTACTTAACGACAGAGTGCGTAACACTTTTATCTACAGACTGCAGAGAATTGAAGACGAATGTGGTATGGATATAAATTTAATTTTTCTTATATATTTGTATATTTATTAATGTATAAGTATGTTGATTGTTTATATATTTTAATAGGAACACTTGTCAGGCCGCTTAAAAACTTGACATCTGTTCAGATAAAGTCTCCACACATGAAGATTGTAAGTCCATATCATCACTATCCAGTATCGGCTGCTATACCGAGTGTTTCAATATACGCTGTAAGCATTATATATCTGACGTCACTATAATACTAAATATTTTTTAAATATTACAGTCATTTAAACGCGGTAATCTTTTGGAAACATGTAATTTTTGATGAGCAGAATCCAATACAAGTGGAATTTACAAAAATTAAAAAAAAACTTCACAAATTTTTCGAGTACAGAACCCTAAACTTGCACTTGAAACATATCTAAGAACACTCTTCCTTAAATTACCTTTTTTAGAGTTTTTCCAAACTGAATCAATTTTGAAGATCATCGCCTTATTTCATTTTTTTCGGATAGGGAATGTTAAACTCGCATTTGAAGTATAGCGCATTTGAAGTATAGCAGTCCCCATTAACTACCTTTCAAACGAAACAAAAAAATCAAAATCGGTTCATCCGTTTAGGCGCTACGATGCCACAGACCGACATAGCGGTCGAACTTACACCCCTTTTTTTGTTTCGAGGGTTAAAAAGTTGTACGATCATCCTTAACAAAAACGATCATATCTTGGAAACAAAAAACCATACGAGAATGAAAAATAAACTAAATTAAACAAGTGAAAATAAATTTACTGAGTTAATAGTTGAAATACCCTGTAAAGAAAGTGTTGAATGACAGTGCTTGTATTGTTTATTTTGGTTTTTGTAAACTTCGAAAATTTTCGAATGTATTCTAAAGAGTGCTGTTAGCTACGTTTCTACAAAATTTGAGTAGGGGGGTCCTCCTTTTCAGACTATAAGAGATTGATGGTAGTACTTTAAAACGCTTGTCGAATCAGCGCGGGTCAACTTTTTTTTTGCTAACTGGGAATGTTGATTGTGCTGTGTTCAGTGTTCACCGCGTATATTGGAATTTACATATTATTATAAATATTATAAACTAAAGATTATAATAACCTATAACATATGTATATTTTTATTTCTTATGCAATGACCTTGTTTAATAATTTCAATAATAATAATAATAATATTCCATCCCATCTCCCATCCAGTGTTCCACTATCACACATTTGAATATACTAAGAGCATAGAAAGAATATATGAATGCGTTCGTTCATTGCACTTTATAAAATAAAGTTAATAACCAATTAAAGTTTTTATGATGTTTGTTATTAATTTATATATTTTGATGAATAATGGGTTAATAGAAAATATCATATATTGATGTTTGTCAACTTTTAACATATCAATTTAATTCATTTAATATTTATTCACAAGACGGGAAAAACCCATTGAAACGTAAATGTCATTTGATAATGGCTGCGTTCAGTCGAAGTGAGCCATACTGGATGGAAAGATAGCACTTTTATAGCTAGCACGCCCATCCTAGCTAAACGCAGTCAATATCAAATTTTTAGGATTCCATTCCAACACATTTCTAACATACTCCGCTATTTTTTATTCCTTTTACTTAGATAAATATTGCTTTTTTGGTTTCGATCGAAATTGAATCTGATCGCTGTTTATACCAACGACTAAGAATACAAAATTGAAAAAGTTGATAAGTGGCTTCTTAGTTTCTTAATCGACTTTAAAAAAAAGGAGGAAGTTATCAATTCGACTGTATTTTTCTTTATGTGTGTTACCTCAGAACTTTCGACTGGGTGAACCGATTTTGATGATTCTATTTGAAAGCTGATGCTTCCCGTGGGGTCCTAATTCATTTTGGCCCAGTTCTGACAACGGCATCCATAAGAAAACCATAAAAGTCTTAAATTTGCATTAAGTATGCACGACAAGATGACGAATAACTCAATATCACGCCAACCGATTTTGATGATTTTTATTTAGTGACAAATTAGTGTACTTCAGATTCACTAAAAATCGCAAAATTATTTCACCTGCGTTTTGATATACTTTATCATAGCTCGAACAAGCAATTGCATAGCCACCGAATTTCTTTGAGCTTTTTGTGAGAAATATTTCCTAATCATTTGGGCCCCACAACTAATTTTGATACAGGGTCCTGCAACTGCAAGGCGAGCTACGCCACTGGTCTAGGTTCTAGAATATTTTAACCTTCCTAGTCTATACTGAAGGTAAATATAAAATAGGAAAAAATCAAGAATATCCAAAAAAGAATATTGAACACTGGTCATTCAAAACAATTATAAAATGAGATTGTTGTCTGATGTTAATTTCTTAAATTGACTGTCATATATAACAAGTGAATCAACTTGAAAGTCATTTTATGAACGATGACAAGAACATGTAAATTCTATTTATTTTGAAAGAATGCCTGCATGATCCAACTGAACTGAGCGCTCATGACCGTTCAGTTATCATCGGCTTCTCGTATATCGATAAATAAACGCAAGTCCAGTAGTTTACATAGCGACTTTAACAATCGGGACCCATTATTAAAAATATTTGAACTGGACTAAGATACTAAGATTATAAGATTGCCTTTTTGACTGCTTGACGTCATTAGTAATTTTCTCAATAGCTGATAAAATAATTGAATACGGTTACTAAAACGTTGAGCCCGGCTTTGGTTTTTATATCTTAGGTAAAATTAGAGCGCTTGTTAAAATATCGTAAGTCTGAAGACTATCAACTCTTAGAGTTACATTGAAATATTTGGTTATTTGGTTAAAACGAATTTTATTGATATTATTTCATATAAGATACTCCATAATCTTGTGGATTATCAGTATTTAGACAAAAATCAGTAAATAATTTTAAATATTCTAAATCTTTCGGATCAATTTCTTTATTATCAGCAGATTTACGTTTTTTACGCCGTTCTGGTAACGGTGATCGTGCTTTTAATTCTTTTGTCGTTCGATATTTTGGTGGTTCTAAAACTCTTTGTAATTTATGACTTAATACATCGATTAATTGGACTTTCCGTGCAGCATCCTTTGCTAATGTCATTGCACGATATTCTTCAGAATATGCTTCAGTTTCAGCACTCTTAACAGCTTCCAATGATATTGTGTCTAATTCGAGCATAAAGTCCTCGTATCGATTTTCAATTGCTTCCATCATAGGACCCATTCCAATATTGGAATCATTTGATGCAATTATTGTTTCGTATAAATCTTCAACATTACAAAACAGTTTAATAATTTCATCTTCGGCCACTAATGATTTGAAAGTTGTGTAAATAATTTTTCTCGCCTCTGTTTCTAATTGTTGAGAACGTTCTTCATACCAGAGAATATTTTTTTCAATGTCATCTACAACTTCTTGCATTAATTCCAATTCCTTGAAGCAATTCATAAAAAAAAATCAAAATTATTGACGGGGTTTCTCTGATTTGAATTTGAATATTTGGCCTTTAAAAATAGTTAGTACAAGTATTGTCATCTGGTAGTCTAAATTGGAACTACTGAAAACGGGTACTTTCAGTACCCGTTTCAGTTTTAATAAGTACGGATTATTATGACCAGTTGGCGGGGTTGCAACTCCCAATTATCAATTGCATTCACACCCTACAAGTGAGACCGTGTGAATTTACGGATTTTCAATGGAATTTTATTTCCCGAAGTTAGAACCCAATTTTTTGTTACTCCTCTTTTTTTTAGTGCCAAAAAATTTAAGGATCAACATTTATTATGAACTAGCGTACCTTATCTAATGTATTTTTGGTTTCTTCCAATTGTATCGTCATTGTTTCTAATGGCGTTGCTAAATCCTCTGAATGTAATAACGAATTTAAGTTTTGCGCTTCTAATTCACGAAATACAACAATAATTTGTTCTGGATCGGTAAAATATAATTTTGGTTCCTCTTGTGTTTTGATATCTTCTAAAAATATATCTATTAAACTCTCCAAAGTGGGTTCGACGGATGTATCTGCTAAACGATATTTTCCAAATAATGAACTCCAATGCGTTACTAAACCATGTTCGGTTTTATGAATGTAATCATGTTCGCGCCGCCAATGCATTGGACTTGTTTGATACAAAAATTTTTGATACATTTTTAAAGTACGCCAATTTTCCTCGAGTATATACAAGCGAACGCGTAATATACCTAAAATGAAGACTCTTTGTTGCATTTATTTTATTAGATACTTAAAAATTAAATTTTTGCAAAGAAAAAGTTCATGCCCTGCCAGCTTTAGATGAAATTTCAGCGGGTTACGTTCGATTACATCAATTGTAAGAGCTTGGTAGGAAAATTTATATACCTACGTAATTGGAATTTGCAGTTTATTTGCAGATTTATTTCCAGTTTATTATTGTCCTTGATAACTTTTTTCTAAACACATTTCTTAAAGATATCGTATTTACTTTCGATTAAATGCAATAACGATATATTTTTAAGTCGCTTTTCCTCCGAAAGCTAACGTTTTTTGAAAAAATGTTTTAAATAAAAAATGTTAGATTTTTTATGTGGATTAAATTTCTAATTTAAAGTGTTATTCTATTTCTTACTTTTTATGATCTTGATTGATTATTAAAGAAACCCAGACACCTAGGTTTACTCTGATTCAGAACATGATATTCCTCATCAAACTCTGTAACTTTTTTTAAAGTTATTTTTCGATTGGTTGATTACAAAACGAGCTATTTACCATAAAATATTAAAGTGGTGCACCCTGTATATTGCCGATCTTGCATAACCTGTTAGCAATATACGTTGATCTTGTACAGGTTGAAGAAGTTTTCCGAAAATCTTTTAAAATATACTTTTTGTTATCCTGCAGTTTTTTTCGCAATTTTAAAGAAAATTTTCGGGTTAAATTTTGTTTTGTTTCGGATTCTAGCATTTTCACTTACCTAAATCCTTCGATAAATTTTTATATTCTTCATCTTTTTTTGCTGTATGTTTTAACATAACATCAAGTTCATGTAACAATTTCATAGCTTCTGCATGATCTTTCGATAGCATATCCTCAAAATCGTTTACATACGCTCCAAAACTTTTATTCATCGCATCTATCGTTTGTAATTCTTGTTGATAATTCTCCTCTTGTCGTGAAATTTCATCTTCTTTCAACGATATTTGTAATTTCGTTAATAGACAATTACGTAAATCTTGCACGTAACGACTTTGACTATGTTGTGTTAAAATTGGACGACCCTCAACCATTGTAAACCATTCTGGATCGATATCGGTAATTGTATGAACAACATCTTCTGGTTCTTCGACAAATGTACGCTTTAAAATATCCGAACATTGTCGTGTTCGATTTGATTGCTGTGCTGATATCGGTAAGTATTTTTCTTTTATACGATTTTCGGCTTTTTTTGCTTTAAGTTGACCCTGTAAATTGATTATAATATAAAAAATACGCTCCATACAGGGTTGTTTAATATAATGCTACCAGCGCAGATGTTTTAGCCCAAAAATTTTTGTTTTACCCTCCTATTAGGCCAAAACTACCCAATGCCTTGTCGAAAATAGTTACGGATCGAACTATTTTAACAGAAATAATGAAATGGTAGAACACAGAATGTCAAAATACGTTTTGGTGCTACATAATGCAAGAGACCAAAATAGAGCCTATCTTTCTAACTGAAAAGAGAAAATTTATTACCCAAAATTGACGTTATTCTTAAAAAAGCAAAAAATAGATTGCAATCAGATTGAGAGCCGAGCATTGCAAAAATAATTCATGCGGATTCTTGCAAAAATTATTCATGCTCAATAGATTTTACTGGGTCAATATTTATTAACTAGAAAATACTAAAATTTGTTTACTTTGTAATATAACAAATTTCGATCGTCTGGATATTTAAACGGTATTTTGTCTTTGGTAACATCACGTTGATTTTCAGCGGTTACATTCGATGCTTGTGACGAATAATATTGTGATCTTGGTACATTACGTGTATGAAAAATTTTTTGTAAAATATGTGTCCGTTTTATTGGTGTTCGACCTGCTGTAGTCTTTATTATTGATTTCTTTTTTAATGTATAATAATTTCGAGGATCTGAATGTCTTGATGTTTCAACTTTTAATGAGCTGGCTGTTGACATCTTCGTTATTATTTTTGTTCCTTCAAAGTTATATTTTTATTTTAATGTACCCAAAATTCGTTTAAGAAGATAAGAAAATTGATAACACTCAAAAAGTAATACATTTGTAAAAATAAATAATTGTTGTATCTTAGCAACCAATTTGAATATTATCGATTTTACAAAAATACAGAGTTCCCCGTATTAAGATCGCCAAAGGCGCATCAACCAATCGTAAACGGCGCTTTGTGTTTTTTGTATTTTTTTAATTTAATTTTTTTTTTACGCTTTACTTTTTGCTTCTGAAACCAAAATTGCTTTTGTATCTGTTTTGAGTTGTTAAATTTCATAAAATTTAAAATTATTTTCGAGAAAAAATGGATAATTTCATCCATAAAATTTGAAAAAGAAGTGAAATTTCCAAAATTTAAAACCCTCGCTAAATTTTTCGGGTACGGAATCCTAAACTCGAGTTTGAAACGTATCTAAGAACACTCTCCATTAAATTATCTTTTTCCTCAAATAATTTTTTGAAAAATGACAATCGAATATTAATACACGATTATAATAAATATATTTAGAGAATCATTGACGAAATAAAATTTTGGAAATTATATTTATCAAAATTTCGATTGACGTTTATTAATAACAGTTGTTATATTATTTAGACAATTTCTCTTTTAAATTTGTGCCTTTAGACATATTTAGAATTAAATTAGATTTATCATCTGGTAATTACAATCTGATCAAACATATTGTTTTATTTTTATTGGCCAGAAATTTTTTTTATGCATTACACGGAGAAACATTCTCTAGATGAATATAGGGGAAATTTGTTTACACTTGACTTTTTGCTCCTCAAACCAAAATTGTTTTTGTATCTGATTTTAAGTTGATCAATTTCATAAAATTTAAAATAAAAAAATGTTTCGAAGATTCAAAAAGAAAAAAACTGCTATAAAAATAAACATACGATTGAGAAAAAAATCTCCGTGTAGTTCGTGTTCAATTTTATTTCACTGCTATTCTCTTATTAATGAATTAATTTTTAATTTGATAATTGGCTTTTAAATTATATACATTAAAATATATTTATAGTTTTACATTTATATTAAATCGAGTTTGTACAAGACGTAAGAAAAATATTTTAATATGGTAATAGAAACATCTAAAAAAGTGACTCTTCTGTGTCCATAAATATTTATTCGCTACTTTAATAATATCTACTTAAGCCTAACTGTTTAACGCTAAATGGGTTCGGACCTGCAATGTCCAGGTCTAAGTAGTCAAACGTGTAAAGGCGATTGCGAATAATATGGAAGAATGTAATTATCGATGCTATGAAAATAACAAGTCAGTCGATAAGGAAAGCTCATTTTGAGCAATTCAGTGCGAATATCTCTTGTTGAATTGATTTTGTTGAAGAATTAAGTGTCACTTTGCAATAAACAGTAAAATATATCAAAGTTTTCAAATAATTCACTCAGCGATCTTTTTGTTGTATCTAACTAATATTAAATTCATATTCTACATCTGTATTCGTGTAATATTCAAATATCCAATACTTAGTTATAATTGGTTCATCATAATAAAATTAATTTATTAACTTCAAAGTTAAAGCGTATTTATTTTATTAGATTTCGATGTGAGATATTTTGAAATCTGCTTGAATGCCTTGATTGTTTGGTAACCTTTTGTTATAAACATTCGCAAACTTTTGAATGAGCGGGTATATAAAATGTGCAGGTATTATTTTAATAAATATATATAAAAATATCGATATAAATGTCCATTAGGTATTAAGAGAAAGTTCTTTCTTTGAATCTGTCTTGTTACAACTTAATGAATCATATGTAGATCTCATGCTGACCGTAAGGGGATACTTTATAGAAGAAAAACATCTAAACATTACTACTTTTAATTAAACTGATCCTATAAATTTTGTATCGATCTTTGATAATATAATATTGACGTCATTATGATATAAAATATATCTAAATCGAAATATTTATGACAACACTATTAAAGTATATTGATAAAATACCCAATTGACAGATTTTATGGAAAACGAATTTAGATTAATTTATATAAATAGAGAGATAGGCTTTGTACATTTTTAGGAATAAAATATGGTCAACAAATGAAAATAAGCAATTGACTGAGTTAATTGTTGAAATACCGCATGCATAGATAAAGTTGAATATCAGTGCTTGTCTTATTTTCAATAAATTAGAAAAGTTTAATAAACCAACACATTTATGGTGACCTTTCGGTTTTCATTTGTTCTAGTTTTGAAAATATGAAAAGTATTTTCTAGAAAATCTTTTGTTTTCGTTTTTCAAAATTCTTTCACTAGTTGAAGTTGAACTAACTCACTTTTATAGTTTTGGAGAATATGTAATAAA
The DNA here is from genome assembly GCF_905475395.1 of Chrysoperla carnea. Taxonomy (NCBI): domain Eukaryota; kingdom Metazoa; phylum Arthropoda; class Insecta; order Neuroptera; family Chrysopidae; genus Chrysoperla; species Chrysoperla carnea. The sequence goes on along the minus strand of NC_058340.1, from coordinate 25,635,601 downwards.
TTTCTTGCTGGCGGGTGAGAAACACTAGAAAACATAATACGCGCTACCCTGTAACTATGCAATGTGAAAAATATTATGAAACATCTTCATAAATGGTGTGAATAAATTATTATTATTAAAAAAATAAACTTTTAACTTTTGAGATAGATAATATATTTAATTAATTGTATGTTTAATTATAGGGGATATGATGACTCTTGTTTAAAGAGTTGTATATATTTAAAATGATAAAATCTAATGAGAACTTCATACGACCTCCATACAATCTATAGTTATAGATTTGAGCTGTTAAAGTTTGCGTATTTAACATAAAATCTTATATTGAAATATTTTTAAAGGTATGGTTTATTAATTAAAAAAGCTAATTTTCTTAAGATTAATTTGGAAAACTTATATTCATGAGTTAAAAGCATGAAAAATATTTTCCTATAAAGAAAATTATAACAAGTGGCATTTTACTCTTAATTTTCGTCTAATTTTCTCAAGTTCCTACATAGTCTACCCTCAAAATTTGTAACGTAAATCTCAAATATACGCATACACTCATTTTTTTTTGGGAAGTCCTTAAAATAAGTAAACAGTTCATTTAAAAAATAAGTAACTTTTGGATCGTTAATTTGATTATTCATTCTTATTACGCCAAATTCTTCGCAAAATATTGAGTGAGCCCTTACATTCTGGCCAAGTTTAGTCTATATGGAAGTAATAAAAGACCTTTGGCATTAATTATAATTATTAATATAAATTGTCTAATTTGTTTAATTGTAATTAACACTTGTACATGAATGAAATTGAAAGTTTAAACTAATATTAACTGGTTAATCTAAATTTTTACCTACTTTAAATTGTATACAATAAAAAGAAAATAAATTAATCATAAATAAAAATAATGTACTTGAAGTATTTTTATATATTTTTTAGTACTTTCGTGTGACATTTTTATAAAAAACAGAGAAAGTAATAATATACTGTCAATCATTAAAAAAAAAAAAACAAAAACAAAATTTAGACTCTATAAAGAATGGGTTTCGCTATTGCTATTTCATTTTTAACAACTTTTGGTGTAAGTAATGAAAGTGTAGGTACTAGTGATGATCCAGATATCCGCCATAAATAAAAGACCCGTATCCGTTTCTTTTTAAGCGGATTTCATACGGATCTTTTATACGACGTTTTTTGGATTTTATTAGCGAATAGAAGAAGTTAAAAATCAGAATTAAACTAATTTAAATTGTACGAAAACTTCTGTTTGATATCTAGTTTAAGCACGCATCAAAAATCCACATTCGTACCCGTATCTGCGGATCTATATTTCCCACAACTATTATTGCATTCGAAGGGGAGGTTTCCTTTATTTCAAATGAGTCGAAATTCGGTATGTAGGGTTGTTTACCAAACAGAACGATGTTACAAAAGTGTCGGTCTATTCCAACAATTTGGAGAGAGTTCCCAAAGAAAGAAACCACTTATTAAAACTATTTTGGATTTGCTCTTCTCTACAGTTTCTATAAATTGAGCAAGATGGTTGAAATTCGTTATGTAGATTGGGTTAGCGTCAAGGAAGTGTCTTGTGGAGCTTCTTCAACTTCTTAAATCACTTCTCTCTTTTTTGTGTGTTGAAAAACATGGATTTTCGCTGTTTTTAAGGGTTTGCGAATCTCAAAGGAGAGGTACCTTCTGGTAGTGTCGTCGCCGCGACAATAAAAGATAGATAGTTGAAAATTTGCAGGTAGCTTCAACTAGTGGTTTAGTGAAACAGTCTCGAAAAAGAAAAAATTCTAGATAATACTTACGAAAAACCAATAAATGGAGGCCGAAAGGCCGCCATAATTGTGTTGATTTTTTAAACAATTCTAATTTATAAAAAATAATGCAAGTACTGGTCTCAATACTTTCTCTACAGGGTATTTCAACAATTAACTCAGTCAATTGTTTGTTTTCACTTATTTTTTATGAAATTACTTTTTGTTAACTTTGTTTGTTAACTTTTTAGTTAACTTTGTGTAATAAGGGTGGCATTAAGACATGCTTGAATAATTTAAGGGTGGTATTGAATCAAATTAATCTATTGTTTTTATTATTATTATATTTTTTTAATCTTTCTGAGGAGGATGGTCAGCCAACTTGAACTGGGTGGGCCACTGTCTATACGGACATGTATCAATAACGTGAATATCGATGGTCTTCTAAGAAATAAATTTCATATTTTTATTATCATAATTTTATGTTTATATTTATGTTTATGTTGTATTGTATACATAAAAATATATTCACGTATAATCATCGTGATGGTTGTAAAAGATAAAGTGATAAACTATTCAGCATTCCTAGACATAGTTTTTTTGTCACCATTTGTCTGGAAGAACAAGGTATCAACATATTTATTCAGAAGTAGGTGTTGAGATTTAAAAATTAAAAATCTTAGTTTATTCAAGTGTAGAAATTTTTATGTCTCCATCTCGTAATATATAAAAATACATATTTAACATAATTTTTATGTAATTTATTTTTAGTTTAAGGTATTAAGAGTTGAAATTGTTAGTACCTACCTTTTTTTCAACTATGATAAAACTGAGCTAAAATTTTGCCTGTAAAAATGTAAATTTTTAGATAGCTTTGAATAGTGGGCTTTACTTCGCTAGATCCTTATTTCATACCAATTCAATCTGATAATTAAGGGAATTAAAAGTCTGATAATAATTATGTAGATGTTGAAAATCTGATAATTATGTAGTTATTGACAATTCTTTATCTTTTTCTACTTTTCTAGAAAAAAAAATCTTGATTTACAAAGTTTTGATCTAATTTAAATATGAGATTTTTTGTGAATATCGTTTTGTAAATATCTGTAGGGGAAAGTGTTCTATAATGATCCCTCTGGGTAAAATGATCCCTCGCTGTTTTAAGTAAACCATTAAAGCTTTCTAGCATTAATCGAAAGATGATTTCCGCGCAAACAAATTAATCGTTCAACAAAGACTTATGGTGATGTATAAGCTAATTTGTGTTTCGTAGCAAAAATATTAATTTTACTGCTTATGATTTATGGTAAGACAAATTTCAAAGTAAAATTTCTTTTTTGTATTATATTTTACCGGCTGGCTGTTTTTACTCTTGGTTTTTGTCGACTTTTAATAATATTTTCATAAGCGTATAATAAACTTTAAGGTCAGTTTTTATGAAGAAATTCAAATATGTCGTTACAGGTAAAATGATCCCCTTTATATAGGCTAAAATGATCCCTATTTTGTGTGTAAATTATAATAGATAAAATGATCCTTCATCATGTAACGGGTCTTAAATGTGTTGATTTAGATGAATTTATTAGTGATTTTTGTTTTCATACTAATCGTTGATGCAATGTAAAAGAACAGTAATATTTTATGTGAAATGTGTGATAAAAAATGCAATGGGATCATTTTATCCACTATCCTTAAAAAGGTAGGTCAAAACGATCGCTTTTGAGAAATATTGAATAGTTCTAGATCAAAAGAAATTTACATACCAATATTGTAACATTTGAATAAAGAACTCGAAAATATATCGACTTTGTACATATGTCGAATAGTTTGGCTATAAATTACATTTTTTCTTTGGGGGATCATTTTAGACCTCCTTCTCCTACTACAACCCTATTGTTTGCAATCTTCATCATCAATAAAGATATTATGAAACTTTTTGTTTGTTTTTGAATTATAAAAGTGAAATTTAGTTCCCAGAAATAGGTATATCTATCCGTTCATTTCATCGGTAGGTAATAATATTATACCTACATGTGTTCCCATATATAATCCATTGTTATTAAATATTATTACAAATAATAACAATTATGTCACTGAATTTAATTTTTAATTAATTTATTGTGAAAATATCACATTATTCTTTTAATTTTATACATGTAAATTGTTTAAATAATAAGTTTTTTTTATTTATTTACACAATGTTATTATATGTGTTATTATTATATAGGATTCCATATCTTCTATGGTGATGTTATTTGTTTATAATAATTTATGAAAGTTGTAATTATTTATATTATTATTATATGGGTAAAACAAAAATAGGTAATACATATATGCTTCTGGAGATTATGAAAAGAGCATTGAAATTTTTTTACCCTCATCAGCTTTTGAAAATTGTTTGTCTACACTAATATTATAAAGAGGTAAGATTTGATTGTGTGTTTGTTTGTTTTTTTTGTTTATAATGGATATACTCAAAAAATACTGGACCGATTAAAAAAATTATTTCACCTATATAAAGCTAAATTATTAGCGAGTAACATGAGCTGTATTTTATGTTTTTTTTACTTGCGCACCAAAAAATTAAAACCTATAAAATTGAAAACAAAAGGGTGCATAAGTGAGGGCAAGGGAAATGAAGGCTATAACGCAGAAGTCATTGTTTTTAAAGATGAAATTGCCCAGTGAAAGCTCCGGGTAACTCTTGTATACTGTAAAGAACAAATTGTCAATAGTCTACACTCTTAGATAGTGGTAAGGTAGACCAAATCGAATTTTTAAACTTTATAACGTCATCAGAATCCAAAAAATTTAATTTCTCTCTCTCACATCCAAACTTTATCCAATTTTGATAAACCAAGTATGTAATTCTACTAAATTTGGGTCATACTTTTCTAATTTGTGATCAAAATTAACCCAGCTCTATTAGGTTTCAGTAATGTGGAGGCCTGGTCCCGGAATTAAGCACATAAGTGATAGCTAGAAAAAAACTGACATCACAGCTGAAAAGAATGGCCCAAAAGTAGTAGGTTTCAAAAAACATTCCAATAAGATCAGATCAAATTTGCCTGTGTTAACAAAAAAATCAAATTTTTTAACTTTATGACGTCCTCAGAATCCAAAAAATTTAATTTTGCTCTATCACTAGATTATGATATTTATAATATTGTAAATTAATGAGAGCCTTTTACACGTTTCTTTACTAACTTTTTGTTTTACGTATAAAACATACTTTTTCTTTTGCGCCTCAATTTGTTAGTTACGGACCTGATTCGGAGCTATGACAAATGTTAACAAAATGTAAAAGAATATAATGTTTAATCGTAGCAAACAGTTAGGTTAAAGAAAACACTCAATTTCAGGGAATTTGAACATCAGATTCATAGAAAGCTGTAGCAGAACACCTATTCTATAATCATTGAAAGTTGGCGCTTGGATAAGTGATAGGTATGTAGACAAGCAGAATGGAACTGTATCTTGTAGCTCACTCAGAGCTGTAAAGGCATACGTTGTGGTTTTAAGCTATAACCCCACCGACATAAGTTATATTTTTTTGGGCTTGTCTTTCCGTTTAAATCCTGTATAACGTTTCCATCAGCAAATTATATTAGATAAAAAAAATAAAAATATGAAATTATATTACATATTTTGTATTACTTTCTCATTATAATAAAATTCACAAAGATATTTCTTAAAGATGTTACATTATTATGAAAAAAAAAATTATGTATTATCCAACTAGATTTTTTTTTGTATGTACCTAATAATTAAAATACCATTATTATTTTGTTGATAAAATCTTTCAAAATAATTTTTTTAAAGTACCTATTTTGCAAAGTTTACATTCATTATTCAGAGGTAAGTAAAAATGTATATTATTACATTATTAAACTTTCAAAAAAATAATATCATTTTAATTAAAACCATAGCTGAGTCCTACGGCTACGCTAACTTAATATACCTGTATTGTTTACTACTCTTCGTCTTAGAGTTAATTTTTGTGATAAATAGACAAATTGTACATCATCTAAAAGTTTAGCCGTAAAATTATAAAGTACAGGTTAAAATTACAATAATATGAGATTTTGACATGAACGTACCCAGTTTTTGATTCCATGGGGAAGTAAAGCGAAAATTTTTGGTTTAGAGCAAATGGGTCTCTAGTTTCTAAACTAAAAGGTCTTCTGTGGCCTCATTGAGATCAACCTGTCACCCTATAGGTAATAGATATTATTTTAAGCAGGTAATAAGCTATAAGAATCTGTTATGACCAGACCTCACGCAGAAAGCCCGTAGCTTCTCCGCCGGGATTACTCCCAGGATTTATGAATCCAAGGTTTTGGACTGAAACATTCTAGATAGCAGGTGCAAATAACATGCATGGAGATTTTATCAGCCTCTATAAACTCCCTACACTTAAAATCATTAAAGATCCCCATATGTTATGAAGGTGATAGTTTAATGTTTTTAATGTTTAGTGTCCTGTCAAGAATCGCACCATCCTTTTCAACTGCGCTCTAGTCAACTACAGGCGAGCACCGTCGAATGACCCAGCTGTGGTTATACACAGTTTGATCTGTCGCATACCCTTCGGAAAGCCTCAATAAATACGATGAGCTTGTCATTAGCCATTTCTTGATTACGGTTTTGCCTAATAATTTCATAAATTCAGCAATAATTTGGGATAACACAGACTAAGCCAACTAAAACAATGGTAAATCCAGGTCAAGAAGAGCTTTGTTGTCCTCCCTTCTGTTTGTTAATGGATTTTTATGTGCTAAAAGAGTTTGATTTATTTGGTCTAAAAAGAGGGAAAGGGATTGGAACGTTGACAACTCTTAAAAAAATTTCTTTGGCACTAAGTCAACTTACAAATTTTCGAACATCTTACTCTCTCTCTCACAGGGGCTGTGGAGGTGCGCAATGCTTTAAAAACAGCGAAAAAACAGAATATTTCGACATAGAGACTGGGCTGATTGGAGATTGATTTCTTAACCAATATACTCTCATTTTTTATCTTCTATTAAAAACGCAAGGCCGTAGAAGAAACATCAAAAACGATTATACCTCCCAGAAAATCGGATAATCGAATTTTCAAATTGAAAATTTTACTTACACCAAAAAGTAGAAAAATTAAAAAAAAAAACTGTGTTTAAAATTTCCACGTCAATCGGTTAATTAATTTTTATTCATAAAAAAATTATTTATGAAAACAAGTTTTTCTATTATTAGTTTTTCATGTTCTATTTAAAATAGTTCGATGACCTAGAACTTTTCTGTGTAGGATGTTGATAATATTTTTTTTCTAATTTACAAAAATTTATTAATTTCTTCAATAACGTCATTCTTAAAAGGATCATATTACATAAATATTTTATCTAATCCCACAAGATTTATATAAACATCAGTAGGATTTATTTTTATTAATATACATAAACAGTTATATGACCTTGGGTTCTTCAACCCCCATGTCTAGACAAAAATATAATATTGTCTTCATCTAATAATGAAGGTCGTATTTAGAACTTTACGATAGAACATATTCAAATGTATAACATATATAACACAATAAATGTATAACACTCTCATTTGCCTAACTGTTCGAAATTGCTCCATTCATTGATATACAAAATTATGATTTATGCTTTTCCACTGTATCAAAAGTCATAGAGGAGGTTTGTGAGGTTGTTATACCATGCATATGAAATATATCAAGGTATACTAAGTTTAGTCTCAAGTTTGTAACGCCTAAAAATATTGATGCCACGAACAAAATTTTGTTATAGGTGTTCATAAATCACCTAATTAGTCCATTTCCCGTTGTCTGTCTGTCAATCTGTCGTCTGTCCGTTTGTCATCACGATAACTAAGAAACGAAAAGATATCAAGTTGAAATTTTTACAGGGTGCTCAGGACGTAAAAGTGAGATCGAGTTCATAAATGAGGTCCGTACGACCCATTTTGTAAACCGTTAGAGATAGAACAAAAGTTTAAATATAAAAAATGTTCCTTATAAAAAAAATAAACAACTTTTGTTTGAAACACTTTGTCAAAAACATCACTGTTTACCTGCGCAAATTAGGTTCGAATATTGTATAGTATGTATTATATGGGAATATCAGTTATGAATATGTGGCTATCTGAAAGTGGATATCTTTCTTTATTACGTGTCGTCAAAAAACAAACGATTGCGTCATCAACACAGTCTATACATGGTATTTCAATAATTAACTCAGTCAATTGTTTGTTTTCACTTGTTAATAAATTCGCAACTTAAAACCACTTTAAATAAGCATGTATAATTCGGTTTGTATGGTTGTATAGTGAGTGTATAGTGAGAGATTTTAGCAATTTGATGGCGATTAAACCAATCGATCGATTTCATTTTTTTAATCATGGTTAAAGAGAGAATTTTATGCTCGTTCCAATGAGGTGTCACAAAGTAGGAAGTGCCATTTGAAATTTTTAAATTGGGGTGGGTGAGGGTGAAGGAATGAAACCTAAGATTTTTTAGGTACCATTTCGGAACTTTCAAGTCGGTCAAGTCAAGAGTTATGAAGGGTGGATACTTTTGAAGCAATAAAAAAAATCATAATATTTTATTTACTTCTTAATTTAATTTCCAGTTATTTAAGGACAAAAATGCGGACGATGCTGCGGGTAAAAGCTAGTAAATGTATAAAGTTTATGAATGGAAATTCTATAATTCATATCGCATCTACCCACATCCGATCCAGACAAGACAAGTCTGAATATAACGTATTTAGTTATATATCGACAGATACTTATACAAATTAAAATAATTTAACCGTTAGTTACAACGACTGCCTTTTTGCCTCAAAAATGGAATTGATCTTGTCAACCAGTTTTATTTATTTCTTCTATTTAGTAAAATCATCGTGTATTTATCAATGAAATTCACTCAATTCATGATTGCAGTTATATTGAAATTTTGCACCACTATGTATACCGTTAATCAATACCAAAAACAATACTTCTTTGTATTTCATTGAATAAATTGTAACAATTTTTTACCTCTATATGAACACTTTTTGCTTGGAGACTTCCGGTGCGAAACCCGGGTGTATAAACATATCATGGATAAGAAACATAGATCAGTTTTATGAGTCATATTTGTGACTATCAATCTGTGGAAGAATTTTATAACTCCGAAAATGTTCAAAAATGTAAACGACACAAAAATCGTGAGCGATGTACACCGGACATAAATTGTTTGTTATTTTCAAAATCTACATGCTTTTGAACGCAAAAGAAAAACTTTAAATTTCAGGGATGCAATCCTTGAACAATTCAAGATTAAAGGGTGGTCAGATAATAGTTATTCATTTTTAAATTGGAACAAAGACAAAACGGTGTAAGATATCAATATGATGTTTTTTTAATTTTAGACATTGGATCAATTTTATTTAAAATTCCTGAAAATATCCTAAAAAAGATAGAGAGGTTTATCAGGGGGACTTTTTAAGTTAAAATTAAATGCAGCAATTTCTATCATGAAAAAATTTATGAAAGTCATTTTGTGTTAAATATTTTCGTGATTGTGCCTGATTGCCTGATTGTGCCTCTAAGAGGTGTTTATTTACATACAATCATTTTTAAATAAAAAACCCCATAATCCAATGTTCAAATTTAAAAAGAAATCATATTGAATACCGTTTGAACGCATATCTTACATCATTTTTAAAGATGTCTGGAAGGAGATTTTTATAAGATCTGCCTGTGCACAGAGGTCTTGAGTGCGTTTTACACCAGACTTTTTTTTTATTGCATTTGCTCTTATTGAGCTATAACTGGATACTTTTAATAAGGAATATATAGGTTTGTTACATAATCCCCGATACACAAGATCATGGAAATCGGTCAAGCGACTTTTAATTGCCATTTTGGCCCGACTCACAATATTGTAAATAATAATAAATCTGAATAATCATAAAGATATTAATATGTAATAACTTCTACCGCTATTGTTTATCAAAACCTGCGAAAGGGAATCAAAAGAAGTCGGAGGTATAGTTCTTCTATTCTGAAGAAAAATCCAAAAAAATGACTTCTTTTTATATAATGTTTGGAAGCATACCTACATGTTTTGAAATGAATTTTAGAAGTGTAAATTTTGAGGTAAAAAATTAGGTGCAAACATTTGCCGAGCTCTTTTTTTTCGTTTTATAATCCATTTAATTCGAAATTTTTATTTCTTAGGACATTATTTACTGTCGAAGATTCAAAACAATATTTATTAGATCTCGTTTGGAAGAAGAAAGTGACAAATAAATTAAATATTAATCATGTATGCTTGAGTTAATTTCTTGAATTTTGAAAAATATTCGGAATAAATTTCGAGGTTTCATGTTTTAAAATAACCTAGAAGAAGTACTTTGTAAAATTAAAAAAAAATTGTTAAATATAAGAATAGATTTTTCAAGGTTTCATGAAAATTAAATATTTATTATACGAAAATAATTCATAAATTTTTTATTTGATAGTCATTTAAGAGAAGTAATTAATCCGAATTATAAATTTTATTGTATATTTAAATAAAACAAAGTACAATAAAAATGATGATAATAAAACGTTTATTTTATATACCTGTAAATATATGTGAAAGGGTACAGAAAAGGGACAACAGGCGGGACTTACATGCTAACCATTATAGTAATATTAAAAATTTTTTTTAAACTTTATTTGTTTAGCAAAATACTTATAATACCAAGTGTATAAATGGAGACACACATTAGACATTTCCGGGACCTGGATCCTTGACTCGTATCGATGTCAATTTGAAAAAATCACCTTTAAAAAATCGAAAAAATCGCAAAAAAAATTTTTGTTTTGGAATTTGATGAAATTCGGTGGATGGGGTAATTTTGATCCAAAAAGTATAAAAATGTGGTTAATTAAATGGTTGAATGCAGAGTTTCTGAGATATCGCAATATTTGTATCGATTTTAGTCCGTATTTTAAAAACTAATCGACCAGTCATCAAATGCACCCGATTTTTGTACTTTTTGGGTCAAAATTACCTTATATAATGAGTTTTATCGAAATTGGAGATAACAAAAATTTCTCGATTTTTTGTATACCTTATTATATTCTTAAAATTGTATATACCTTTCATATCTCATTTTGTATATCTTTCACTGTACCTAATAAATATTTAAACATATTCAATAGAGAAACGATTAATCATTAAAATTCGCATATTAATTATTACAATTGACTTTAATTTATTATTATTAAATAATTAAATAATAACATTATGGTAATAATATTAATATATAAATTAACATAATAGGTTCTTTTTATTTTCAAGATAATTACACGAAAATATTTATGAAAACGGTCTCTTCATTTGCTTAGGTATATATTAGCTAAATTATGGTCTCTTTTAATCGTCCTGGTATCTCAAGACGCTGTAGTTGTTATAAGCCCGCAAGAAACTCATATTTAATGTGAGCATATGTTCCGTTTGGAATCGGGCTGCTCCTTTTTTCAATAACCTATCCCCAATCTCTGAGAAAACATTGGGGATGCAGAATTATCCTATTTTCAGCAGAGGGTTAACAGTTTTGAAGGTGAAGTGGCAAGTTGCCATGTTTTGAAGGGTATTTTTATACCATGTATATATGTAATATGCAAGATACACTAAGTTTAATCCCAAGTTTGTAACGCTTAAAAATATTGATGCTATGAACAAAATTTTGATATAGGTGTTTATAAAATCACCTAATTAGTTCATTTTCGGTTGTCTGTCCGTCTGTCTGCCAACATGATAACTCAAAAACGAAAAAAGATATTAAGCTGAAATTTTTACAGCGTACTCAGGATGTAAAAAGTGAGATCGAGTTCGTAAATGAGCAACATAGGTCAATTGGGTCTTGTAAACCGTTAGATATAGAACAAAAGTTTAAATGTAAAAAATATTCCAACTTAATATTAAAAAAATAACCAACTTTTGTTTGAAACATTTTTTCGTAAACATCACTGTTTACCCGTGAGGGCGCAAATTGGGTAAATTGTATAGTATGTATTATATGAGGATATCATGTATGTGTGACATGTGATAGAGTAATCAAGACTGTCAATGCATGGTATTTCAACAATTAACTCAGTCAATTGTTTGTTTTCACTTGTTTTTTTTTTATAAATTCCGAAATACAAGAGCACTTTTAGTGTTCATTTAAAAGCAAAAATAACTTTCAAAGGGCAACTAAAATCTCCAAATTTTAGCTGCGAAAAATATCATGTAGATTTCAGCTTTCATGTACTCATGACTTTATTAGTGATATAGAACAGCGGTTTCATATTCCTCAAATGAGAATCATATCATATTGAATTAGTTTCTCTTTAGTATTTTACGAAGTTTATGGAGCCTTGGTCTAATTTTTGGACTTTTATTTGACATAGCCATATTTGACTGATTTAACCAAAGAAGACGAATAGGGAATGAGGCAGATGGGAAACTTTTGTTTTATTATACTAATTTTTATAAATGAAAAACTAAATATTAAAAATTTTAGACAATTCTACGCAGTTTTCATACAAAAATTTCTTCGAAGACCTTCACATTCTCATTGAAACTTTCCATACGTTTTATGAAAATCTACACAAATTTGTTTTTATGCCAGAATCGTCACTAGATAAACATTCAAAATTTTTGAATCGCAAATTATTTCATTAAAATAAATTTGATGACTAAGTGAGCAAAAATGTTTTTATCAAAATGTTATTTAGACAATTGTAAAATTTAATAAATTCCTGAAAATCCTTGTAGTAAGAATTAAAAATAGTTTTTTTTTATTATGCAGATAATATACTTAAATATTTTATTTTCATTTTAAATGAATTTAATCTAATCTCTAAAGTCAGTTATTACAAACTGTTGACAGTGTATATTGTTATATAAAAGTTTACCTTATGTTGACATTATTCTGCATTTAGAGCACCACATAGGCGACACTTTTTATTTAAGTATGCCATGATGCCATATAACATTTACATCAGATAAAACAATTCGAAAATAGAAAGATCAAAAAAGTAGGTTCATAATTTGCTACTGACGGGGGAGGGGGTTGCCATGGGCGTCAGTAACTTTAAAATATTACGGAAAATATTTTGAATGAAATTAACACAAAATTTCTACAAAGGTTATTCCCATTTTTAATGTTTCACCAACCGTTATTAACTATTTAGCAATAAATTTAATAATATTGAAAAAGTTTGGAGCTATAAATAAAAACCCACACAGTAAAAAGTTTGGGATTTCTATCCTTAAAGAAGTAAAAGGATCCAAGTTAGGCAGGTACTATTATTCGACCCTTAAAAGATATTGAACATGTACTTTTTCGTTTTTCAAAATACTTTTCCACGAATCATTTCATCATTTCCAGACTTTATGGTGTATAAACGGTGCTTAAAAGAAAAAATTGAAACATCGATATGGCAAATGATAACAATATTTTGGGTTTTAATTTTCCAAGTTTGATGTAAACTTTATTTCGTGGGCCATATTTCTACTTCGAAGTTCTTCTAAAAATTTTAGGAGATTATTTTTATGATAATAAGGAACATTTTTATGTAAAAAAGAAAATTTTAAATGAATAAGTCTCCTTGTGTTTGAATTTTAAATGAACAAATCAATTGACTTCATAAGTATGCCGTTACATTTTTGCGCAAATTTCTGCATTGTTTAATTGACGTTCAAGTTAAATATCAATAGATGCATTTTTTTAAATAATTGAACAAGTCATTTATAAAACATAAAACATCACATATCAGTTTTTTAGTAACATTGAAAAAAATAGACGTCTATGAGGTGCTTTAAATATTAAATAAAGTAAAAGTTTTTTTTTTTTTTTAATACATTTTAAAAGATTATTACAAAGCTTCTGTGCTTAATTATGTCGCAGTGACAAAAATGTAAGTAAAAATACTTTTCAAAACGTAAGCTTTTATGCCGGTTTTCCTCTAAACAGACAAACAAGAACTATAGTTCTTTTCTGCTTTTATAAAACTAAAAGCAGAAAAAAATAAAACTGAAATTTTTTACAAACTTTTTGGAGACTGGCAATGTAATGCCGATTTTCCACTAAACGAACAAACAAAAACAAAACTGAAACTTGAGGCGAAAAAAACAAAACTGCAACTTTTTACAAACTTTTTGACTGGCAATGTATTAGCCAATGGCTATTACAGTTTTAATTTTGTTTTTGTTGCAGTTTGAGTTTTGTTTTTGTTTGTCCGTTTAGTGGAAAATCGGCATTATTTACACTCACTCAATTAAGGATCTATTTGTAAAAATCTTGAGATGATTAATTTAAAATGTTTAGAAAATCGAAAATTTTAGTTCAATAAAAGTTTTTATTTATAAAAACATTCTTATAAATTTTAAATTAAAAAAAAAAATTAAGAAGGAAAGCAATTTAATTTCCACCTCTTCCACCATATTGCCATCATATTTTGGAAGGAGATTATGGATAGGTAATTTTCCCACAACAAATTTCCAAATATAGCACTTATTAAAAAAAAAATCATGTTTCATTTTCAAACAGTCCCGATTAAAATAAAAGATCATCATAATACTTTCATAAGAAAGTCACTTATACCAAAATTAGAATACTAGAACTTTGAACGGTATACATTTTATTAAAATAAAGAAAAAAAAAGCGAGAATTCAATTTCGATTATGTTAATAAAATATAAATAAAATTGATTAAAATAATTTTATTTATATTAAATAAATGTGTTTATTGAGTTCATTAACATAATTGTATGTCAGTGTTTTTATAAAAGATGTATATTAGTCTAGACGCTAAACTTCTTTCCGATGCCGATAGATCAATGGCCACATACAAATTTTTATACCTTGCATATATGTAATATACCAAGGTATACTAAGTTTAGTCCCAAGTTTGTAACGCTTAAAAATAATTGCTATGATGCTATGAACAAAATTTTGATATAGGAGTATATAAAAGCACCTAATTAGTCCATTTTCGGTTGTCTGTCCGTCTGTCTGTCAACACGATAACTCAAGAACAAAAAAAGATATCAAGTTGAAATTTTTACAGCGTACTCAGGAGCTAAAAAGTAAGGTCGAGTTATTAAATGAGCAACATAAGGTAAATTGGGATCTTGTAAACCATTAGAGATAGAACAAAAGATTAAATGTAAAAAATATTTCCAAAAATAAAAAAATAACCAACTTTTGTTTGAAACATTTTTTCGTAAACATCACTGTTTAGCCGTGAGAGCGCAAATTAGGCGTAAATTGTATAGTGTGTATTATATGGGGATATCAGTTATGTATGTGTGACATGTATGTATGCGTAATGTGATAGAGTAATCAACACTGGCTACGTATGGTATTTCCACAATTAACTCAGTCAAATGTTTGTTTTCACTTGTTTTTTTTCTTGTATTTGCTGCTCTAAATTCGATGTGCCTGGCTCTAAAGTGAAAAATTGATTGATTGGTTTTTCTTTTATGTCTTTTACAAAAAAATGCTAGATTATTTTAATTTTTTTGTTTGTAAAAGAACTCATTTATGTAACTTAAAAGAGCCTAAGAAATTCAATCTTTCTATTTCTTTATAATTAAAAAAAAATTAGGCATCACTTAAGGACGTTCTCAAAAAATCACGTTTTCCAAGGATCTTCATTTAAATCGAGTATATGCATTCTCATTAATGCACTTTATAAACAGGTAAATATTTTAATATCCCTTACTGTGCTAAATTTTTAGATTTGAGCTGTTCAAGTTTGCGTTTTTAACATATAAATCCTATATTGAAGTGTTTTTAAAGATATGCTTTATTACATAACAATGCTAATTTTCTTAAGATTATTTTGGAAAACCTATATTCATTATAGTTAAAAGCATGACAAATATTTTCCTAAAAAGAAAATTAAAACAAGCGGCACTCGGTTTTCCATAAAATTCATTTAAAATGATGTAATGAATGGCATTTGTGCGTTATTTGACCTATAAGTGGTGAAAATCCTTGGGAAATAATATTTCAAAAACTATGGTATATATCGAAAAATTTTACTCTTAATTTTCGTCTAATTTTCCCTAGTTCTTCTATGCATCTTCAAAATTCTAAACTTGGGTACATTTGTGAACATCCATCAGGTTTGGCGCCTAGAGTACTCATATGAATATATCTATAAGTACAAAATATAATGTAAGTAATTATAGAATTGTACAAAACAAGTTTTAAAAATAGGTGAAGAAAATAAAATATTTTATTAGTCATTTTAAAAACTGATGATCATTTTTAAACAGAAGTACAATGATGAAACAAAATTTTAGTATTTTTGAAGAAATCGAAATTCAATATTCAATTCATGATTATTTTATTACCCAGTTATTGGTCTCAAACTATATTCGAAGCCAGTGTTTTAATTAGTTCTATAAAAATAAATTGTTTAGTCTAATGCAACTATTTTAGTCCATGTCATTTACTTCCAAGCAATTAAAAAATTAATATCTCAGGAAATACAAAAATAAAATCACTGAATTTCTTTAAATCATTTTTCTCTCTTTTGATCGTTTTTGTCAACAAATTTTGAGAATTTTCGAACTTATCTTCTTGATTCTTGAGTATTTTAATTCCAATATCAAGACCCGAGATATTCGGCAAACTAGCAACAATTTGTTTTTTGGTTAAAACTATTAAATATTCTTAAAATTTTATTTTTTTAAGAACTGCAAAAGCAATACAGGATGTTTCGTGACTTGATAGATATATTTTAAGGGTGTATTCTTTGGTCAGTTTTAAGTCGAAAGTGCCTTATATATTTTTGTCCAAAACCCAATAGTTAAGTTTACTCCTCTTGACTATTATCTTTGGGAACATAATAGTGCGCATAACTTCTTAATTATTGGGTTTTGGATAAAAGTATATAAGGAACTTTCGAATTAAATCTGTAAGAATACGCTCCTAAGCTATGTCCATTGATTCACGGGTCACTCTGTATATCTACAGAGTTAAATTTATTTGAATGAAGGACTTGTGTCATTTCATGCTTTATGGTTTCAATAATCTAAAATCACTCCGTAATTAATAATGCATGACTAAATTACCATCATATATCTATGCAAAGAATAAAAAAATACAAAAATTGAAATGCACGCGTCCATTATTAATTTAATAAAAAAAAAATTAAATAACCTTCAATAGAAAATGGAACTTGTTAGGTAGGTACAATTTATTGAAAATTTCAACAAAAACTGGAATATTAAAAAAAAATTGAAATTAAAGGACCTACGATTAAATACAGTAGAATCTCGATAAGTTAAAGTCCAAGGGAAACACAAAATATTTTAAGTTATAGAGGTTTTAAGTTATCAAGTGTCTATGTTAGGTAAAGGTTAATATAGAGGTATGTACATGTTTCTATGTACCCTAGTTAATATAGAGGTATGTACATGTTTCTATGTAGTTACTGAGGACCTATACAGAGATTATTTATTTAAGTTATAGAGGTTGCGTCTTTTAAGTTATAGAGGTTTTGGGCTCTGATGGGAAGGGAACATAGTATTTTTTGAAGTAACAGAGGTTTTTATGTTACCGAGGTTTAAGTTATCGAGATTCTACTGTATTATCAATGGATTTAATTGCTCTTTTGGATTAATTTGTATACCCTGTTATATACATTTACATAACCAGCGCTTCCACCATCGTTATATATGTTTAATTTGAGAACATTTAAAGATTTTTTTAATTCGATTTTTATTGTCTCTACCTATTACGGGACACCCTATTTTATTTTACGTTTAGGAAAATCAGACTTTAGATTATAAGGATTTGGCATTTTGAGCGTAGAATAACCGAAAAAGATCCGCAAAAGTATCCACATTAAAAATAACTAACGTAACAACGTAACAAAAGTGGTAAATGTTAAAAAATATTTAAAAACTTTTAGCAATTAACTTTGATTGAACAATAAACGTATCATGGTTTCAAAATGTTTACAATTAGCTGAAAAATAATAGTTAATCGTTGGCCTTGAAAGTTTGAAAGTACACAATAGGTAATTGCTCTTCACTAAAAGTTTATTGAGTCAACAAGGCGTGTGATTGCGTTTTTGATTTTTCAATTGGTTTCGTATAGTAATCAGTGTCTAATATGTTTAAAAATAAATGATTTTTTGTTTTTAACACGTTTCATGATTATACGCTTCTATTTTGATAATGTTGAAAAATTTTCGCATGAAAATCACAAACAATGATATCGACCAAAAAGGCAATAAAATTATTCAAACGTTTTAATATTTTTAGTTGATAAGAAACTAAATTTTTTCTTTTCTAAACCATAAAATTTGGAATCGTTAAAGTAACGGTAAATATAGTATTTTTATATATTTTGTGCCTATTTTAAATATTTTGTATCTACTACCTAGGCGCAAAAGTTTGTGCTGGGTTCAAAAAGGGAGTAATTTTTGTGTATAAAAATGAGGTTCGACTTATCGGCATATCAAAATTTAGAAAACGCTATTAAAAATTCCTATGGTAATTTTGTAACAGATCTATAAAGCGCAATTGCTTGCTAAAAAAAATCAGTCATGAGACCTGCAACAGAAGTGAAAATTTCAATCTTTGGAATAACTGCGTTTTTGAATGACTATACAGCAACGATATATGCTGTATATAATCATGGAAGTATGAGGGGGAACGGACATCAGGTATTCTCGACCTGAACTTACCATAGATTTATTTAGAAAAGTGCCTACACGTAGATTTCAAATTATTTTTAAAATTAAATTTTTAGGTTATACATTCCTGATTTGTCTCTTTGCAGCCAAAAAATTCTTGCTATCCTTGGGGCAAAGCTGGGTTCGAATATGTATATAGTTGTTTGATAAAAATTGACATAAAAAAGTAAAATCACATTGTATATATAGTATACATTCGTCATTATCAAAATTACACTACCCTTTTGTAAAATAACTAATCGTCCGTCATTATACATTAAATTTGTAATATTTATAAAAATTTGTGTTCCTTATCCCCTATTTTGGGTAGGAACATGTATTGAAATGTAAAATCGCATTGCATACTTAGTACATTTGTCATATAATATTAGCAAAATTACACAACAATTTTGTAAAATAACAAATTGTTTATCATATTGTACATTAAATTTATATAAAATTAATAACATTGAATTTGTGAAATTACAAAACTGAAGAATCTTTTTTCTTTTTTTTTATTAAAATTTATACATTGTTATTATTTTTTTTAACACTCTATAACTAATGTATTTTTGTAACACTCTGTATAAAGCAAGTGTACAAATTAACAAAATAATTAAATAACAATATTTTTTGTATTTTTTGGTAAATTTTTCACAGTTAAATAAGTTTTTTCAAGGTGAA
Source organism: Chrysoperla carnea (assembly GCF_905475395.1). Classification (NCBI taxonomy): domain Eukaryota; kingdom Metazoa; phylum Arthropoda; class Insecta; order Neuroptera; family Chrysopidae; genus Chrysoperla; species Chrysoperla carnea. The sequence continues at coordinate 25,616,460 of NC_058340.1, read as the reverse complement.
TTTTTTTTTTTTTTGATGATGTCTACTCAAATATATATTATTGACAGGATTTATTCAAGTATAATTAATTTGTTTTGAAACTCTTTTTTTTTTGAAGATAAAATATTAATATTATTTATTAAACACGCACAGATAATAAAGTTCGTAACCTAAATTTTCATTGATTTTAACAACAATTTTCAATGTGAAAATACGATGATGATAATTAAATTTGATAGCATGTAATGATTCATTAAGCACAGTAAGGGTATCGTTTTTATCGAATTGTAAAACACCTATCTGAATTTACTTTGGTTCATTGCCATATTTAGAAAATTGTTGATGAAAACAGTTCAAACCATTTCATCGTTTGGTAAATTTTGCCTGAATATAGCAGCATCAAACTATAGTGTTGTTATTTCCAATTTATTCAAAAATTTTCGATGTTTAATTAATAATTTTTGATTTTTGTTAATTTTTGGCTATTCACAGACTTCTTAATATTGAATCAATTATCAGATTCAATTTAGAGGACTTGGGAGTTGCGTAAGATCTTAAAAACCGCAAGATTGGCGTATTTTCAATAAACAAACGGGGTAGATGAAGAGCTTTGGAAAGTTAGCAATCCCAAAAAGGACTAAATACTTATTCTTAAACCTCTTCTTCAATATCGAGAGCCCGTGGATGCGCACAAATCCTCCAACATAACGAAAATACAAAATTTTAGAGAGGAAGCTGACGCAAAAGGTATTTCTTGAATCTAACCCAACTTAAATACCAATTTTCGACTCTCTAGCTTAATTTGGAGATGATGTAGCGATGACTTTCCCCGAATTCGTTTTGGCTATCTTATAAGTGTTCAAGGAAGTCACAGAGAGTTCATATTAGATTTTATATTTTGTAAAAGTCATGTATATGTCACCGTAAGATTGTAATATACGTCAGATTGAAAACTAACTAGTAAAATTGAAAATTTGAATTCCAAAGGGGGCCAAAAACCATCGCAACCCGTGCTAACTCGACCTAGACCAACTTAACATAACGCAATGAGTTGATTTTCGTTCATAGGCGCTTAGTTAGCGCTATTTGGGGTGATTTTTTGTAACCAGTTTACAATCTGACGAGACTTACAATATTACGTTGACATATATAGACCATGCCTAATATTTTGTCAGAGAAATCCCCTATCAAAATACCTTTATGTCAGTTATTCAATTTAAAGGGGATATTTGATGGATACAATAGATTTGGCCTTGACCTTCAAACTATTTGGAAAAATATCCAAAATTCGACTGGACTACCGAAAACGAATACAAAAATAAATATAAAAAATTTTATATTCAATTTCAATCGAATGTCTTTGATTTTTGAAAATATGTTTCTAAAGGTGTGGATGGCTCCCGTGAATTTTTTTTACGTGTTCTATATGAATAACTTCAGCTGAATAAACTTCCATTAATAGATATTTACCATACATACACGGATTTAAACAATTATTTTTAAAACAATAATTTATATGAATGGTACTACTCAGACAAACTCACTGCTAATAGTAAGTGATTAAAAAAGAATGATCACAGTGAAACTGATATCTCGAGAAGCATAATTTGGATTTTAGGTCAAACTTTTGGAAAAAATGATTCCAATTTTAATGGAAGTGATTTATTAAAATAAATAAACTCAAAAATTTGAAAAATAGTATATTTATCTGAATTATTTGTCTGTGTAGTCATTAGCATCGTTTTTGACAGGTTAAAATTAGCCACAATGGCGTTTTTATGAAAATTTTGTCTAAACCCCTGCGAAAAAATATTTAATAAATTCGGTCAATATAAATTTAAAGTATAAACAATAGGTACCTGTATATACATACTATATATAAAAAAATTTCAAACAAAAGTTGTAAGGTCCATTTTTTACATTTATACTTCTGTTCTATCTCTAATGGTTTACAAAATGGATCCTACAGACCCAAGATCTTGCCTTAGGTATGTTGCTCATTTAAGTCCTGAGCACGCTATGAAAATTTCAGCTTGATATCTCTTTTCGTTTTTGTGTTATCGTATTCACAAACAGACGGACAGATAACCGAAAATGGACTAATTAGGTGATTTTATGAACACCTTTACCAAAATTTTGTTCGTAGCATCAATATTTTTAAGCGTTACAAACTTGGGACTAAAGATGAAACTTGAGTATACCTTGATATATTTCATTATACATGTTTGTGTTTAATTCCTACCCAAAAAATATAACGGAAGAAACACCCATTTTTAGCATAACTAAGGAAATAAACACGTAGTCATAGCTGAATCATAATGGCCATCAATAATTCCAAATCTCTCAGTATATAAGTATCGTAACAATTGTAAATGTATAATAGTTGGTAGTTAGTATCTTTCCGGCCAACGAACATAAGTTTTTTAGTGTTGATGGTCATTCATTCCTATTATATGATTATTGTATTTGATATAATAATGTTTTATACTAATTTTATATTAAATTAAATATAATTGCATATGTATTTTATTTAATTCTATAATTCTATTCATATTCATAAAATATATATCTACATACAATGTATATAATATGTATGAAATATTATTTATTAACAAATAGTCAGACATTGTGTTGTGAGATTTTATAATACATATCATCATCACTATACGTAGATTAAAAACAGCATTTTATAGTATTTTAACAAAACAAAACTGAATAAATATAATAATAATCATAAAAAAAACTGTTGTATGTATGTTATTAAGCTTCATGTTTGCTTGTACGTTTTACATATGTTCAAAATTAATATAAAATAGTAATAAAAACTAGAACAAAGTATGTATAAATATCAAACTAATAGTGGACTGAAAAGTTTTGATTAAGAATAAATTGTTTCCCTTTCTCACCACGGGAATTCATTAAATACGTTCGATCTTTCAGCCCCTCTAATAATGAGCAAAATTAGTCTTAGTGTTGATCTTGCAAATTTTTCACGACCAAGACAATACCACTTCTACAAGACCAATACCAAAATCTATCTATATGAATTGAGATGAAAACCAAGACCTGGAAATTTTGGTCATTGCATTTAAGATGCAGACAACCTAATATTTTCGTTATTTTTTAAGATACTTAACCGTAATCAAAACTTTAAACTCAACCTACTACAAATTGACAAATAGGGCCGATTCTTAATATTTTTTCTAGCGGCAGAAATGGTAAGAGGTATCGAAAAAAAAATTAGTAGAAAAAGTTGCATAGAATATTTTTGTATACCCATATATACCGATTTTCATGACAAAATTAGCTTTTTTAATTTTTTCGATATTTTGGTCCACACTCCTATCTAATTATTACAAGTTTATGTAAGTATTTGTACACATAACAATATTAAATTATCAATTTGTCCAGTTTTTACATTCCATAGCACACCAGTTGTAAAATTAAAAAATAAACTTTCATAACTAGTGTGCTATGGAATGTAAAAACTGGAAAAATTGATAATTTAATCGTGTTATATATTCAAATATTTTAATAAACTTGAAATATATAATTTTTTTCGATATCTCTAAACATCTCTGACGTTAGACAAAATATTAAGAATCAGCCCTATTTGTTAATTTGTAGTAGGCTGAGTTTAAAGCTCAGATATGGGTTAAGTATCTTAAAAAATGCGACCCATCATCTTTGTATGATTTTGCAAAATCTCAAATCGATATTCCTATAAAAAAACGAAAATATGAGAGTGTCTCCATCTTAACTGCGACACACATTATAAAAATCCACTGGTTGAGTTATTTCAAACGGTTCCAACGGAGCCAATGTCAACCAAGAAACATAATTCGTCTAAAAGGCATTTCTTAAGCGAAATTGGTGCCCTACCTTTTACAGCAGGGTCGGGTATTTTAGTACTTATTTAAATAAATAGTTTAATAATAGTGACAATGTTTAGGCCCATTTCCATCAAAACGTTAACCAATTGCTATCATGTACTATACTTACATTAAATCATAAAGCTACACGAAATTATTCATGACATCAACGAAACAAAATTAATATCCCGAATTTTCTCTTTAAATGTGATAGTGAAGGCAGAAAAAAGCGCTAAAAGTGTAATACATACCTACCCAAATTTCGGTCGAATTGATCAGCATGAATCTTAAGAAGAGAAGTAGTCGATACATAAAGAATAAAAGAGTTAAAACAAACAAACTTAATTACATTTATTAGTCACTGTTATCACAAATAAATACGTCTATTTTACAAAAGACGTTGACTTGAAACAATAGGAGACTGTAAACAAAAAATTTGCAAAATAAGTTTATCAAATTTCATTGAACTCTTACAAAAAATATAATGATCTTGAACTTTGAACAATTGCGTATATTTATTGTGAATATCTCTAAATGAGTGAAAAAATATTATGAGCAAGAAGCTGTTAAATAAAGGTTCTAGATTTTTGTGTATACGGACCATCATCAGAAATAATACAGTTATAATACTCAGCATGTTTTCAAATCTCATTATATGGAAAATGATAGATATTAATTAGATTATACTTAAAAATAGTTTTTTTCTGAGTATTTTGAACAAATTAAAAACATGGAATTTTATTATAATATCAAATTTGTTAAAAAACACAGTTTGTGAAATATTGAAGGTGGAGTTTTTGTATGCCCTAAGGGGAATATATCTAGCTAATTTCTACGACTGTTTAGCTGTTTTTAAATACTTAATCCTTATGAGATTCTTTCTAATCCCAGAACTTATTTATCTCCAATTACAGTTACAATTTCTTTTATTTTACTACATTTTCGGTAAAAAATGTTACTTACTTTCCGGTGGAAAACTTTCTCTGAAAAAGTAAATATAATTTCATATTAATAAAGTCATTTTATTCATCGTCAATGTTTAAACACCTACAACGCGTTTTGTGGTGCTTACCCCCTCCCCCCGTGCTAGTATGAGAAAACCAAGAAGCAAAAATGACCATTACAGTGCTCATTAATTTTCGTCCAAGCACTCTCAAACAATTTGTCGAGTTTTTTAAGTAGTTTTGAGATATTTCGAAAAAAAATTTTCACTCTTCAAAGATCCTTAAAATTCTGAGAAACCCAGTTTCATTCAAATTGTGTGGATAAATTTGAACTCCTAGCCTACATAAAAAAAAGTTTTTAATACACGAAATACAAAATTACAAAGTTCAAAAAATAATGTATTTTAACTAAATTTGTAAATTCTTCCGGGTGCATACCCCGATTATTATCATAATATTAATGTATACTGATGTTTTATCTCAATTTTTTTTTTGCATAAATATCCTTGAATTAACAAAAAAAAAAAAAAATTTGTGTCCTACATTTTAATTAAATTTATTTTTTGTTTTTATAATAATGGAATATTTCAGTTTTACTTCCTTGTATAAAGTAAAGGATTGCATTTGCGTAAAAATTCGGTGTTGAATTTTAATGAGAATATTCACTTTGAGAATCCCTATAAAGCTCTTTTTGGCTCTTGTTTCAGCATAGCTATCGCATCGAAATTCGTAAGCCATAGAAATTTTGCATTTAATGTTGTAATATCCAGTTGAGCATCTTGGGTAGCGATAAACAAAATTTCAGATTTTAACAGAAGAAATAACTTTTTTTAACTAAGATACCTGTGGATTTTAAGGTCCATCTAAATTAAAAATTCTATAAAAAGCAGTATAATCTCGCATAAATTCGGCACTATTAAAAACCAGAGTGTGTCGGATTATGGGAATGTTGGCGGTGCGAGTGACTGCGGACCAATATCGTCGAGTATACATCATGTGTGCGAAAAGAGTGAAGTGAAATAAGATTTTTTACGTTCTTACATTTTGTAACTTACTTACCTCACGTACCTTATTCTTCTTTAGCGTACAAGGAAGCTATGTGGTGTTTGTATTCGATGTTTCATTTTAAAATTGATAAAAATTTAATGTAACACGTAGCGAGGTTATTATATATTTAAAAAAAATATTTTCCTATCATTGATTTAAAACAAAAAACTACATACATTACTATAACACAAGTTTTAATTTTAATACTTAATAATACCAATTATGACCTCAATATTAAACAGACACACAAAACAAAAAAATACATTCATTTATACTTTATATTAATTATCTGGACTTTAATAATGTTAAGGTAGTTTTACACTGAATCTAATGCTAGTTAACATGGATGAACTCATTCAGAGAGAATAGCAATCCAGCAATATATTGATTCAAAACTGTGTCGAGTTAATTAAGTATTGGGCCCTTGGATATTAAAACTGACGCAGATGTAAGAACATGACAACAATGTTTCATTTAAAGACTTACAATTTTGTTATAGGTAGACTTTTACTCAAAGAATGTGTGGTTAAAATTTCAGCACAGGTATCAATGCAAATTTTTAAGAAAAAATCATTGAAAATCGATATAAAAATACATTGCTCATTATAGAAAAATTTTAAAAATAGACATACTTTAGAAGTTTTTGATAATTTTCACTTGGAACGAATGAAAAAATATATAAAAAAAAAACTTTTAAATTGAAATTAAACATATTAGCAATGATATAGAAAAGAAAAAAACCAAATGTCTCCATCCATATAAGGATGGTACGAGCTGGGTAGATTTAGAGTAACATATTTCCGCGGTTTCAAAGCCGCAATATCCGAATCAAACCTTTTCAATGTGATGTCTGTGTGTACGTATGTGCGTATGGTCGTTCGGATTCTTTCCCCTCGATTTTCTCGCGAACCAGTTATGATAGTAACACGCCACTGGGCTTATTCGACGTGTAATCGTGTATTTCCAGAAGAATTAGCTGAGCCGTTTTTTAATGGTAATAAAAAAACTGGAAAAAACTGAATAAACAGAATCTGAAAAGTGGATAAAACACATCATTTATCGGAGATATTAATCGTTCCAGCATAAACTGCAGTACATTTTCGAAGAATAATCTATAAAGGCTAACAAGACCTTTTTTTAATGTTTTTCCCCATCTGGGAAGTTTGTCGTGTGTGAACTACAGGGGTCGTATAAAATCGTTTTAAGCTTGTATGTCAGAGTTAAATCTAACCCTGGCAGAAGGTAAAATAAAATCGACGAAACAAGACTATTTGTACAGACAGCCCTGTATAAATCGACTTTTTTTAAAAAAACAAAGGTGATTCCTTTTTAGGTAAAATTTTGAATAAACATTTATTGATGATATTTTAAGAGAAATTATCAATAAAAAAAGTAATTGAAAACCACCCACTGCTGAAAGTAATATTTTTCTCAGAGATTTTAAGTTGAATGACCGCTTGCTTACTTTTTTATTCTATTTTATTTACTTATTTATTTTTAAGACATTATTAAAACATATGACGAATCCTTTTAAGTTCCTTCTAATAAGGATTACATTGTGTGTATCTTAAGGTTGTACGAGTACAGTTCCATGGTGAAGAAAGGTATTAGTAGTTGCAATTTGTTAAAAAGAATGCGCGTAGTATTAAATCGTGCTATACACGTGTTTATTATTGGTAATAAATGGTATACGAGTTAACATCGTCACAAAAATGTTGATTTCTAGACGACTGGATTTTTAATATTTCTTTTCTTGTTTACTAGCGAGAATTTTCGAAATGCAGCCATAATTGTTGATTTTAAATTATTGTGCTAACACGGAGTTAGAATTATTTAAAAAAAAAAAAGATGAAGAATTCTCATTGCACGAACAGAAAAGTGAAGTTGGTTTTTGAAAATATTTATAAGTATGCAAAATATGAACGTTTAAAACTCCTAATTAAACAAATGGGAAGATACTTTAAATGTGACATTATTGAGTATCGCCCTAGAGATTATATATATAAAACTTTGTTTAGTAAGAAATAAACGGGTAACAATCTTTGAATGCTTATAGCTTCTTAGTTTTTTAATCAATTTTAATTCAACTTTTAAATTTTGTTATGGTATCAAGTCTACTTTTACATTTTTATGGGTAATGTGGCAAATACGATATCAGTCATCCACCCAATTAGACAGACATAAATGGGTGCTTTATTTGCACGCTTCTCGCTGTAATAAACGCAACCAATCTCAGAACTAATACGTACTTCATCCCAATCTAAGTTTATCGGGGAAGAAATATCCGAAATTCAGCGGTTTTAAAATATACTCTCAAAAACGTTACCAGCTTCCGTACCAAAACAACTGGAAACAATTGTAAGGGGAAAAAATCATATTTTTTTTAGTTATTTAGCAGGTCTCAATGGGTTGATGATAATTTATGATACTTGTATGATGCTCAGAGTACGAATATAGTCGTTGAGCGAAAAGTTTAATCCATGACCGAATATTTATATAAGAACTAGCTGTTAAACCCGCTTCGCTGGGTTGTTTTTGCACATTTAAATATCAAAATTGTTAAATGAAAGACTTTTTTTTTAATTCTCTCTGTGTGTACGGAACAGTAAGATTTTTTGGGCCGATCCCAATATTATGTCTACACTCTCTGTGTGTACGGAAAAGTAAGGGAAAGATCGATAGAAACCCATGGAACATTCCAGAATATTCGAGAAAGTTCTAGAAAATTCGATAGAAATCCATAGAACATTCCAGAATGTTCGAGAAAATTCTAGAAAATTCGATAGAAATCCATAGAACATTCCAGAATGTTCGAGAAAATTCTAGAAAATTCGACAGAAACCCATGGAACATTCCAGATTGTTCGAGAAAGTTTGATAAAATTCAATAAAAATCCATACAACATTCGAGAATATTCGAGAAAGTTCTAGAAAATTCGATAGAAATCCATGGAACATTCCAGAATTTTCGAGAAAAATCGAAAGACACAATGGTTAGTTTTAGGGAAAATCGGGGACATACAAACAAACACTCTCTTTTTATATATACAGATTTTTCAGTATTGGAAACTGCTGAATTTTGCTAATTTGATTCACCGTTTTACAATGTTCACATGTTACATTTTCCGGATAATATGATTAATGCGTTGTGATATATTCTGATTTCTCGGTAGCATTTTCGTTTGAATCTTTTTTAGTAAAAATATGTCAAATGAATTTTAGGTTTACATATATTTTCAAATTGCATGCCAGCTCCACACTACGTCAGTATACATACATAGTTGATTTCGAATGAAAACCTCTCAAAAAAATTTTATATCATTGTTATGATCAAAATTGTTTGTAATCGTCTAAAATATATAATTCAATAGTTTATATAAAAGTTAAATAAAGATAATGTCCAGAGCTAGGGAATTTCTGTCACACTTTATGGGCGTAAATCGAAAAATTACTAGTTAACATGAATATTTTTTGTTGAGTACACTCAGACAAATATTTTCCACCGGCTCCCATACAAATCTAAGCATGGCGCAAAGTTTTTCCCTGCGTCAAATGCCTTATTTCTTCGAGTTTTTTTAGGTCAATGTGTTAAGAGCGGGTGAAAATGTTCACTGAATTAGAACACACAAATATAATTTTCTGTATATGGGAGTAAAGAAACATATTTAAGTTTAAAATATAAAAATTTATATTTAAAAAAATATAATCAATACTTGAAATGAGGTAACATTTTTGTGGTTTGGTTCTTATTAATTTTTTCCTCGATATTCACCAAAAAAAACTTTTTTAGTCATTTGGAAATAATTTACAAAAATATTAAACATTTTGTGTGGCGATTCATATAAAAAATTTCATTTATTACAAAAAACAGAAATCTTTGTCAAATAAAATCAGGTTTTTCCCAACAGAACCAGCAGCAATAATAATCAATCATTTGCTTTAATCGGTTGGATGATTATAGAAAAACTTTGGAGAATTCTACAATTCTTAAAGAGATATTATTGTTTGTTTATTTCGACTTTAATAGCAAATACACTGATTTCCTGTCAAGAAATTAATAAATTAATAAATCTTAATGGATCTGCAAGTGTTGAAAACTTGAAACAACTTTCCTGCAACACGCTAATTAGCTTAGGAAGTAGACAAAAAAATAATCTTGGAATATTCTGTCAATAAACAACAGGTGAAGTTATAATGATAATACTTACAGCTTAAGGCTAATAAGAGTTTCATCTCACTAAACAGACAAAGCAAATCCGTAGATATTATAAGAATTAAACGATTGATAAAACCAGTTAAGTGTAACAATTGTCTAAAGACGTTTACTATTATCATTTTATACTAACTTAAATCCGCAGCCTCGACTGCGTATTCATAAAACAGGATATTAAAATAACGCGCTATAAAAATTTCAGCGTGATATCTCTTTTTTTTAGCTATGTTATCGTGTTGAGAGACAGACAGACAGACGGGTGGTGGACATTTGGAGATGGACTATTTAGGTGATCTTTGAACATCTTGACCCAAAATTTGTTCGTATCATCAATATTTCTAAGTGTTACAAACTTGGTACTAAAATTAGTATACCTTGATATATATTTCATATATACAGAGTATAAAATTATACCACCAAAGATTTACGAGACCGTAAATGACACAACTCGCTAAAAATGTATGGAAACTATTGAATAACTGTGGAAGCGCAGATTACTTAAATGTCGTATTCAGTTATATTATTATTATGTACCCTGCGCTCTACACCTCTTATAAATTTATCATTTACAGAGTGGTCCAAGTTGTCACAGCAGTATTTCATCAAATGGCAGATAACATTAAAATATTACATTTAAAGTTGGGAAAGCGTCGTTTTTTAAATATCTAGGATGTTTAAATTTTGGAAGAAACGGATATTTTTTTGAAAATTGCCAAAAAGCCACCTTAGAAAATTTGGCAATTTTATAGTTTGAACCAAGGATCTTTTATGAAGGTCTTGAATGGTGACAAATTACGAAAACTAACCGTAGAGATTTGAATGTGCATCATTCCATTTTGAGAAAGCGCTACTGACCATTTAAGGAATGAAGGTCTTGAATGGTGACAAATTACGAAAACTAACCGTAGAGATTTGAATGTGCATCATTCCATTTTGAGAAAGCGCTACTGACCATTTAAAATATAAGTTTGCCATGTCCCATGTTTCTTAGCATATGTTCTCGATGGTTAAACCAGGCCAAAATCTTCCACAGAAACCGAAATTAATATCTATCTATTGATACAATTAATGATTCAAAAATTTCGAATGACTTTTCTTATATTCATTTCTGGCTAGATTTTTATCTTCAATGTTATCCAAGTTCAAGAGGGGTACATTACGGGACACCCTTTAACGAGTATACGTATACATGCATAGCATGTATGAGAAATTTACTAGAAATATAATTCTAAAAAAAAAAATTCACATTATTTGATAGCTACGTGTAAATAAATAAGGCAAGATACTTGAACCAATAATATATTATAGTTGTTTCTTCACTAACAAAAACCTGTTGTTAAGCACAATAAACGCGCGGCAAGTTAATATTTATTATGGTCACAAAATGGAACGTGCGCGTAGGTAATTAGAAGTACAAAAAAAAACTTGTTCCTTTTTATTTTTTTATACAGAGCGATTAGAAAAAAATGATGGCTGGGACTCAATACAGATAGAACCTTCGAATATAAAGGATATAATTCAATTTCAGTTTCCTATGTTTTCAATTTTGTAATTGCATTGAGTGTAATTTTGTGGTTCTACAGAATTAACAATTCTGTAAGAACTGTGTATAGACTTTTACGGGAAGAATGTGACCAATTTAATCGTGCTTTAAACGTCTTTACAAATATCAATACACGACAGTGACGGATTTGCGCTTGATGCCGCCCTAGGCACGGTTTGGCTCTTTTTGCTTTGTGAGGGAGTGATTATTACTATTTTTTCTTTTTCGTTGTCCTAATTCTAATATTCTATTATCAGTTTCTAAAGGAGTATGAGTATAACATAAAAATATAACATTTTATTTAAATAATCACTTATAGAGTCACTTTTTTCTTTCTGGCTTTAGTTAGCGCGAAATAACGTCGATCGATAATATATATCTTTATAACCAATTTCTTGCACCAATTTAGCTTCAATGGACAATAATACAAAAGTATTAAGTCTATCTTGGCCCATGCTTGCGCAAAAGTAATTTTTTACCTTTTTCAGGATGCAAAAGATCTTTCTCCTGAACAATTTGTAGCTGGAATAATTAAAAGTACCTAAAGTAAATTCAATCATTAGATTATTCAATACATTTTATTGAAAAATTCTCTAACATTTTACATTTTTGTCTTTTTACTGCCCCTAAAATTGTACCACCATGGGCAACTGCCTCACGTGTCTAAGCCTAAATCTAGCACTGCATAAATCACAGAAGACTTGACTCAATTAACGAAAACTACATTCTCATACAAAAAAAAAGCTGAATTTTAAATGATTCTGAGGGTCAAGGCTAAATCTTCTTAAAAGATATCTTGAACAGAGCATTTTTTTGTGTTAGTATTCCGTTGGAAGGCGTAGGGCTGGAGCAATTGTTTTCCACCGTACTCAATTCGGGGCCATTTGCTTTATTTCTATTCAGGTTTTTCCTTCTTCTCCCATCTCTGTCTCGACTGACCTCTTCTATAGGTTATAGTAGTCACATTAAAGTCTTGAGTAATCTGTAGTATTTTTTTATATTTAAACGGTGACTTCGTTTGGGAAAGTGATAAAAACTTATTGCAACACCGAAAAAAACATTTATCTAAAAACGCAATGAAATTAAATGATTTTTAGTAAAAGATTTGTTTCCTTGTTTTGTAAGTATCAACCATTTTATAATCTCTCATTACTTGTATAAACTATCTATTTACGTACGTAATAAAGGCCTATAATTATTACCACAATTATTATGTAATTTGTAAGGTTCATTCTTTAAATATGTTTATTCGTTTCTTTCTAATTCATTATTATTAGTAATTTTATTGTACTTATGATTGTGTTCATCCTATGGGAAACCAGATCTCCGATTTAAAAAAATTAAAAACAAACTACTTTCGATCCATCCATTACTTCTTTTTTCTTGATGCATTCATAACAATTGGTGCCAAACATTATCTGATTTTGTGGTGAAAGACTTTATAGTCATCAGGTCAATGCCCAAAAAACTTACCAATCATCGTCGAGACTTTGTGTTTTTTGTGGTATGTGGGTCTACAGATTACTAATAATTTCAACAAAACTTAAATGATATTTTTAGAAAATAAAAGATTTTTTAAAGTATTCAAATGAAACCTAAATCAAATTTGCTTATTCTATCATTAAACTTTTTATACATTTTATTAGGACTCACTGTAAACTTAATGAATTGTTTTCGTTCTATTTTGTCGGTCATCGATAAATTAAATTTACAATTCAGTTCTTTTTCAATTAAGTAATTATATACCTGATCAAACAATATAGGTACAAAATAATGCTATGTCATCTTTCTTTAATGTATATTAGCAAAACGAAAAAAAATGTCTACTTTTCGAAAACAAAATACTTAATTAAGTCAAGTGTGTAAATCGACATTTCATTTTCAATATATTTTGTAAAATATTTTAATTACGTAATTTTCATAACTTTGTTAATTTAATTATTTGTTGAAACGAAACTGGTTAAAAATTTAACGATAAATTATTTTTGACTTCCCAGTCTAGGAAGTTATTTTAATGAGTCCGATTTTCGAAATCAAAATATTCCACATATTTTTCCGTTTCATGGACTGGACAAGGAATTAATACCAATTTGGAAAAAAATGTGTTTGTGTGTATGTATGAACGTTCGTGGTCAATTTTTTCGTGTTTTGAGGTGTCGATCGAAGCGTATTAACGAAAATATGATCCGAAAAGAATTAAATTACATTAGGTGGAGCCGTTCGAGTCGGCCGAGTTTTTTTATTTTTTTTATGCTGCGAAGTTATTCGTGGAAACTTCAAATCTCAAGAGTCTCACCAGATCCACCCCACAGCCCAGTTAACTTTTCAGTAATTTTTTTTAAATTAGAAGCCATTTTTACAAGCTTTTATTTAGTTTCACCTGCCCCGTTGTCTGTCTGTAATCAAATTTGACCCGCTTCCCGGTTTATGATTTATGAAAGTTTGCATACATATTTAGTTTGGATGACAATGTATGGTAAGGTAGTGGCGTCCTGATTTTCCCATCGCTTCCACCATATTTGATATATATACATTTTCTTATACAGATTAAAAATTTTAATAAAAAATACTTTTTAAGGGACAAGCTTTTATTGTACTAAAAAGTATAAAATAATGTTAAGTATTAGTCACTCATACAAGCTTTTACAAATAGTCGGGTATGTCGAGTGATTCATAGATAAAATTATTTTCTACTTTTTAGTACCTACAATAAAAGTTTGTCTCTTAAAAAGTATTTTTTATGAAAATTTTTATTTTGTAAAAAGAACTTGTAGATATTTTAATAATAAAACTCCATGTAAGTGTATAGAAACGATCCAAAATTTGTATACCATGTATATATGAAATATACACAGTATATTAAGTTTAGTCCCAAGTTTGTAACGCTTAAAAATAATAATCCTAGGAAAAGAATTTTGTCAGAGGTGTTCTAAAATCACCTAATTAGCCCATTTCCGGTTGTCTGTCCGTCCGTCCGTCTGTGGACACGATAACTCAAAAACGAAAAAAGATATCGAGCTTAAATTTTTACAGCGTACTCAGGATGTAAAAAGTGAGGTCAAGTTCGTAAATGAGCATCATAAGTTAATTGGGTCTTAGATCCGTAGGACCCATCTTGTAAATCGTTAGAGATAGAACAGAAGTTTAAATGTAAAAAATGTTCCTTATCAAAAATTATACAACTTTTGTTTGAAACATTTTTTCGTAAACATCACTGTTTACCCGTGAGAGCGCCAATTAGGCGGAAATTTTATAATATGTACTATACTTGATTATCAGTTATGTATGTGTCACATGTATGTATGTGTAATGTGATAAAGAAATCAACACTGACTATGAATGGTATTTCAACAATTAACTCAGTCAATTGTTTGTTTTCACTTGTTTATCTTGATATTAAAAATTCCCTAACATTTCTAGGTTTTCTAAAAATATAAAATTAATTTTTCTAGACGAATATTAAACATGATATATTATACAATTTTAATATTGATGAAAATTAAAATTGTCATTACAATAATATTACCTGTTACAATAATTATACTATAGTATAGATATTACTTTTAATTACTAAAGTAATTAGTACGGTATGTACAATGAATACTGTGTAATGTATAATGTTTATTATATAAAAATTTAAAAGAATTGTGTACTATTTTATTTCATTTATATATTCAAAAAATCTGGTGTGAAATATCCGCATGACTTCTGTGTACAAAAATTGTTTTTTCATGTACACATGAAAATCTCTCGTATATGATTTTCATTTGATATCCAAAACACTACGTGTCTAAGCGTCAAATGAATCGCATTCTCTGGGTCAAAAATTACTCAAGAAAAATTTACCTACCCCTTTCAACAAATGAGTCACAAAATCAGAAAAAAAAAGTTTTGTCTGAATTTGATTAAACATAGTATATTGGAGATATCGTCATAGTATATAAATAATCGACCTTTCAAGCGATATACTTATCGAACCGTCAATGAACTGGAATTTTATATTTTTTGAATCCTAATTAGTCTAAGTAATCCAAAGATACAAAAATCTGATTGGATGAAATTAATCGGAGATATGATCTTTTATAATTTTCCAAATTTGAGTAAACTTGGTGTGTAAAGTAATTTTGATCCAAAAATCGATTTCATATAACAATTATATGAGTTTTTGAGATATGGCCTAAACAAATGAACAAATTTTATTTCAGAACAATATCTTGAAAATACTCATGCAATCGTCATGTCAATGAATTGGGATTTTATATTTTTTGGGTCTACTACCTTGATTTTGAGATTTAACGACAAATTTCTAAGGTGCAGACTGTAGAAATTTCTCCGGGATACCTCTCTTATACAATTTCAATTGATATCTCAGAAACTAATCTTCTAATTATGAAATCCACCAGATGTTTGAATTTTTTGGGTTCAAATTACTCAAAATACAAAATCAGAAGATACAAAATTTCCAAAAAATATATCTTGAAATTTGCAAAAACTTGTAGGTACTATTGACCCAAAAAATGCAAAGGTTGGTTTTGATGTAACGATTGGATAGATAATTTTTTAGATATCAACTAAAACTTTGTACAAAAGGCTTTTATTTTGAAGCGATTTTAGAAAAAATCTCGAAAAATCTATCCTTCAGGATCCGGTTAATTTTGTTGATTGTAACCTGCAATATATACAGAGGTATGTAATAAAAATGTTGAAATATTCAAATTGTTTTTAATTACGGTGTTACATTTAATTATTTATTATATTATTTATAAAATGTATAACAAACACTAAATAAAGTGAAATTCTCATAAATTTAATACATTCCAATTCACTTAATTGTTTTATTAATTTTTGTGGTCTGCTATGAAATATATTTTTAAACATCATCGTATAATACATTGCAGATTGTTTTGAAAAATTGCATTATTATACTGTTGCTTTGATTTCCATACACAAGTGTAATTTACAAAATTTTAAATAACCTCGACAAAACATACAGTATTAAATGATTCCGGAGGTGAACAAATCCTTAAAAATTATAAGCGCACTTTTAGGAAAATAAATTTACTCAAAAATCTATCCACATCGACTATATTCGAAAAGAATACTCTTTCAACTATTGAAATTTCTTAAAGAGTCGACACTGAATTATGACGCGTCATCCTGGTAATGTTTTCCATTTCATAATACTGTCAGACAAGTGAATTCTTTTTGAGAAGCCTACACGTTACTCTATATTTGTACATGTGATCAAATAATCAGTCCAATTGCCTCTTTGAATGTAGGTATAAATATATACAAAATGTCTCAGAATAACATTTGCTTAAGGTAAATGTTAATATTAAATTAAATAATTAAAGAAACTCTGGGCATAAAATTAGATCTGATCGATTCGTTTGTGGCATCGTAGCTCCTAAACGGATGGACCGATTTTGATTTTTTGACTGAAAGATAATTTGATCGAGAGTATTCATTCAGTGAAATCTGCTCATTCGTTAGATCATCACCTTTCTACTAGTTGATATCGGGTAAGGAACTCTAAGCTCGAACTTGAAACATAGTTAAGAACACTCTCGATCAAATTACCTTTCAAACCAAACTAAAAATAAAAATTGTTTCATCTGTTTATGAGCTACGATGCCTTAGATAGACACGCAGATACGTTAAACTTATAATACCCCTCTTTTTAGTCGGGTATTAAAAAAAATCGACACCATCAATCATTGCATAAATATTTGAAGTGTGCCGCAACTATTTCATTTGAGCCATGGCCTGAATTAAGATTTTCTTTCATTCTGGAGAGAAGTATTTGTTGTGATTCTCAACTATAGACGCTAACTTTCAATGAGAGTCTTCTTTAGCGTCTTCCAACCAGCGAAGTAGCATTTCCTCCAATTATTTTTAAATTTTACCTTACCTTTTTAATTTTAGTAATTAAATCCGATTACAATAAGAAAAATAATAATAATTTGGCACCCCATAAATTACTTACCTGTTTTTTACCACTGAAAACAAATTGTATAAAGAGTGATAGAAATTAACAAAGGCGACCGTGTTTTTTTCTGCTTTTTTTTCCCGAATATACTCAATGAGACGAGACGATTACCCAAAACAGTTAAATATTGTTTCAATTATAAATAAAATTCTAAAAATAATTACTGATTAGTTTAATCGAAAGCTTTAATGATGCAACCTTGGATCGTTAATGAAAATTGACTTGGAGCGTAAACAATAAATATGAAATCCTGAAACATTCTGTAATATAATCTCAAAATAAATAAAAAAACGCCATATATATATTTTATAAAAACATAATATTATATTCATATTATTCTTAGCATACAAAATTTCCTTATCAGACTGAGCAGATACAACTACAAACTTCACACTACAAATTATATTATATTCTAATATTCAAAAGTTATAATACACAAATTGAGATGTGGTGGGGTGAGCAGAGGGGATTGTTGTCATTTAACAACGATTAGGCAAGACGATAAATAATGCGTTGGTTGAAAAAATTAATTCAATCTCTCCATATTAATTTAATCTTGTTCTTGGGATTTTTTTTATTAATATATTATATATATATCTTTTTAGTTTAGTCTAGACGAGGAGGGCACAGAATTTTTACTAAACCAATGCTCTGCCCGGACACAATCTTTGTAAATTTAGCACCCATTACATCAGACACACAGGCGAACACCAAACATCAATGAAAATGGGCAAGTACCAAACAGTCAATGCGATGTTATATACTTAGATTTTTTATTGTTTGATGTTCGTCTTCGTGTTTGCCGAAACCTTAGAAAAAGACACGTTGCCAATATATGGGAATAAGGCCAAGCTACATATGGATCGAGGAAAGCTAGAAATGGTTTTAATTCCTTCATTTGCCTAAAAAAGTTTCCATCAATTTTCTGGTTATGCTTTGAGCGAGGTGTCCAAAAAACGTAAAAATTTTTACTTTTTCAGTTTTAACATACAAATAAAGAGATTAATTTCCATCTTTCTCCGATTTAATTAGCCAAGAGGTTTTTATTGATGTTTGTTTACTGGATGCTAAATTTACAGAAAGATTCTACTTTTAAAAAAGTGTGAAATAGCGAAATCTTTTCTAACCACTTCATTGACTAGATTTTATCTAAAACTAATCCCATCGCTTTTTGCTCAAAACTGACAGCGTCAAAGCACACTTCGAGGTAATAAAAAATTGGCAGTCATAGAGACTGCCGATAGAAGTGAAAATTTAGAACTTTTAGTATAAAAATTTGAAATTCCATAATATTTGAATTAAAATTATAAACATCAATCTGGTTTTCACATCTATTGACACTCCGAGCAACGATTATATGCATGTTTATATGGTGTTTTATTATTTAAATATATTATTTGCTGTACAAGATTATGACAAAATATAAATACAATTCAATTAAAATAATAATGAATATACAATCATATGATTTATGGATAGTATTTGTATTTACATAAATTTCATTGTACTTGTTATATATGCAGCACTAATGTTACACAATACGTCACCTGCATAGCTACAGATATACTGCTATAAGAATGCGCGCGCAAAGCATGTCGGTGACGCGAACCCATAACATTTTCCCCTACCAAAAAGTGCAAAACGTCGCTAAAGAAGTTTTCACTTCAAAAATTACTTGCCGGATAACTGTTGGAAGAAAAACGTTATTAATGTTTCATCTGATTCAATTACATAGAAGTGCGTCGGTTCCAAAGGAATTCTTTTCTAAGTCGTGCCCACGTCGTCTAGCCTATCTATCTTATTAAATAGCTGATGCAGTTAAATAAACTTAAAATGCGACGAGATTTGGTTCGTTTTGAAAGAGTTTTAAGTTCACCTACGCAGCAATATACATACATACACACATGTGATAATAGAGAACTTGTTATGTTCTTTTTTCTTGTGATAATATTTTTGTTTTTATAAACTAATAGCTTTTTTCTTTCTAAATTAACAGTGGCGTACAATAATAACGATAAATGTTCTAATAAGTTTTTTAAATGTACCACAAAAAACAAATCATAAATAATATCAAATGAGTTTTTCTGTTATCTAAACGTATAAATCTTTTTTTTTATTTAGTAGGTCTGACATTTAATGTTAAACATAAACCTTTTTTGAGGGTTCTGTATAAATAATATCATGTCGATGATGTTAATTTTAAAGCAGCAGAGAGTTGAGAAAAGCCCTTACACAAATAAAATAGGCTGTATATTCTTCTCCCTTTCCCCCTTTTCTTGTGTTAATGTCATGTTTTTGTTAAAAATAATGAAATTAGAGCATTTATTTATCCTAAACCCAATACTGTGTAAAACATTCAGGAATTCTTTCTTTCAAGCAAAATAAGGAATACTTTGATTTACCTAAAGTTGGCAGCGCTGTCCTGGGTAGAACGGCGTCCAAGTACAAGTTTTACCCAATAATTTCAATTTTTTACATTTTTGTAGCTTTGTATACATCAGGAATGCAATTTTATTATATTTTCGATTTTCTTACAAATTTTGGATTAAAATATGGATAGATAGATAATTCAATAACAAATCCAACGTAATTTAAATTTGTCAAACATTTCCATTAGGTTCTCATTTTATCGAGGAAACCTTAGCCCCTACAAAAAAATAAATGCTTATAGCGAAAGCGAAAAAAATATGTCGATTTACGTAATTCTAATTTTTGCAGTAAAGAAGAAGTATTTTTGAAAATGATTCAACTTGTCACTTTTGAGCATTCCTCCCTCAAAATTTGGAATTAGCAGATTTAAGGAAATACTTGAGTGGTAAAAGATTAAGCAAATAAGGAGTAACCTCTTTAGTTTGTCTTACTATGACACTTGTGCCAAGGTTTGCCAAGAAACAAAATTTGTTTGTAGGTATTATATACGTAAGAATTGATACAAAGTTAAACTCATGCTTAATCGATTTTATTATCATATAAACGTATATCTAGTTCATTAACCGGTGTGTTTTATAATTGCCGATTAGGTTTCTCTAAATAACGGCTATTCTTTAAATATTTTCGTCCCTTGATAACGACTTCATATATTAATAAAATTAATTTAAAGAATTTGTGCGTAAATTTATCATAATTTCTTGTTTCTTTTGTCCCGATATAGTACACTGAGAGTAAAATAAATACACTAAAAAGTGTAAATTATAGGAAACCTAGCAAAAAGAACGCGTTGTTTATATACCGTACACTAAGTGTAAAAGTGCACAATCAAAGATACAAAAATTACAGACAGAGATAGTTCGTTTGGCGGAAAATGAAATTTTTGTCAAACTTTACTTTTTCCAGAAATAAAAAATTGAAGTGAATAGTGCAATTGAATCTCATATGAAAATTTTTCGATATATTATTTCAAAGAGTTTTTACAGACCAAATTATAGCAGCCATTATAAGACACCGGTTTGGAGGTAATTTTCCCAAACGCTTAGGCAACTAGACAATCTCCAATAGTAATTATATACTATTGCAAGTTATGCTACGATGAAGAAGAAATAAAGACTTACCTGCTTTGTTACTTTCAGTTCTTACTATAGGAACTGGTTTATCTATTTAAGTGAACCATTTTTTGCCAACTTTTCTTCAGCAGTTTTAAATGGTTTATGAAGTCGTGACTAAATACGAGTAAGCCTTTACCACCGAATGTGTCTATAAGAGCAAAGCAAAAACATTAGCTCCCCTTAAAAAGAGCATCCTACAAGAACAATAGAATATATTATCGAGAAATAGGAATCTCGGAAAGAGCCTGAATTTGTATCAAATTTACTGGTTTTTATTTTTTGAGTTTGTGTTTTTCACAAGCGTCTTTCAAAAGAAAATCAACAAACTTTAAAGACTGAGCAAGAATATTACCTAAGAGGAACATGCAAGTTTTACTCGCGGTACATTGTCCCCGGATTACTGACTGATGTTCAAATTTTACGTTCAAAATGCTGTTCTGAGCGTGATGAAAAAACATCAGCCACATATCAGTTCGTTGTCTTTTATCCGATCAATCCTTCCACTTGGGGGTGGCTTAGATTTTTAACAATTTGTCATTGCGAAAAGAAATTTGTTTGCATGTTTGTCTCTTCTCTAAGATCTACTGCCCCCAGTTGACTAGCTGACGTTCCGACATTTGTTTGTGTAACCTTGAATCTTTATTTTCCGCAACAGAAAATAACAGTACCTGTTCGCGAGTAAAACTTGCATGTCCCTTTTGCTGTAATACCACTTTCAACTGAATAAAAATAATAAACGAAACCTCGTTGTTGACATAATATCAGTCTCGCGTTACAATGATTTCCAGTCCTATATAATCTATTTTTGATTCTTCCTTGAAACGAAGTGCATAGACATAACTTTACGCCACTGTTAAATAGAAACGAAAAAATATAATTAATAAAAAATGCATAGGCGAGACGCGACACTATCAGCCGAGAGCTCTCTAATAAAAAGTATGTAGGTACTTAACTTTTTATACTTAAAACGATTCATATATAAAGTTACATAAACAACAATGAAAAAACACTACACAAAAATTTGAGTGCAGAGTTACAAATAAAAACTATACATAATCATATTTTTTTTATTTATATATATTTTTTTATTTTACATATGTTTATATATATATATATAGATTTTTTTTTTAATAAATATAATATGCTATAGGCATTTTGTATTTTGGTTGATAGGTAACTTCATAGATAAAAAATAGTTTTCTAAATAACACTTTTTAATAAAAGAAATCTAAAAGCAATTTGCTTGTGTCCAACAATTTATTTTTTTTAAAATTAAAACACAATAAGCGTATAAATAATATGTACTTATAATTATGAGAGAGCCAGGCCAAAAAAAATTCGTTGAATTTACTAAAGCTGATCATTTGAGGATTGGTTATAGTTGTTATGTACACACACAAACTGTGGTCAGTCAACCGAACGATAGAACAGGGGCAGATGTATGCTATCGAAATGGTTATGATTTCCGTGGTATTTAAATGAATTTACGATGAAAATTGTTTTACAGATTGTATATTGCATATAAATAACAGTTATGACTGTCAGCCAGTTAAATGTTACAACAGGGCTGGTCAGTGAGGCCCTAACTTCAGCTTTATAAACTCATTTAAATACCACATCAATCATAACTGAATCTTATTTATTTATTGTACATACATAAGGGCTGACTGACCAGCCCTGTTGTAACATTTAACTGACTGACAGTCATAACTGTTATATATATGCAATTTACAATCTATATAACAATTTTCAGCATTAATAAATTCATTTAAATACCACGGAAATCATAACCATTTCGATAACATATATCTATGTGTTTGTGTACACAACTACTATAACCAATCCTTAAACGATCAGCTTTAGAAAACTCAACGAATTTTTTTGGTCTGGTTCTTCATAAAAAACATCTGCTTTCACATAGGGAAAATTTATTCTGTCGAAACATCGTCACAATAATATATCGCCCAAGAAGGTCAATCCAACTTAATTGAACCTATTATAGGTAAAAACTTAAAACCAAATCAAATTGGGTTGACCTTTTTTTTAATATATACATTTACAGGATCAAACTACAAAAAATGCACCAATCAAAATTAAATACTTTAGATTTATTAATAGACTCAAATTTGTGTTTCTTCAAAAACGAAGCTAACAAATATTTTTGACTAGTTCAATCAACAAACGCTTTCGATAATAATTGTTACAATTTTAATGCCATCAATTCTACAATCAATCGATAGAAACACACATATAGAGACTAATAATAATAACTAAAAGTAAATTAATATCATTTTGTAATACTTAATTGTAATATTTCGTGTATAAACTGTATTACTTGTCTGGTATGATTTAGAAACTTCTATACCAGAATTATTAATACATTTTGTTTCGAGAATATCAAATTACTTTGTCAAAATACAAGTAGTTTATACTTTATATTAAAATAAGTTAACTGTTTTCACATTTTACGAGAAAATTTGGCTCAAGTTTTATACTCTCTTTCTTTGTATATTAATTTTACCATAAAATTTCGAAAATCTATAATTAAATTTTTTAGACGAAAATTTATTAGATCACTTTTATCGTCGCGTCGCCACGAATCTGCCTGCAAAGTTTCAGCTCGATTGGATCACGAGAAAAGATCCCAAGTTTTTTCGACAAACAAGCAAACATTACGAGTTAAAAGAGAGGGAGTAAAAAGTAATAATGACCACACAAATCATAAAATCAGAGGCGCCCGTAGCAAGTTTTTAGGGTGGTGCGGAATTTTATTGTAGCGGAATCCTTTCATCAGTGGCGGATTTAGGCTTAGACCCGTGAGGCCTGTGTCTAGGATGACTACATTAAATGGACGGCGAAATTTAAAAAGTTATTTGTACGAGAAGGGCGCCGAAATTGATATACGAAGACTAAAGAAAGGCGCCCAATATGGTTAAAACGACCATGTATTTCTTTACAAAAAAAGGCGCCTGGCGATACCTTGGCCCCTATCACCATCAAATCAGACACTGCCATTAGTACCACTAAAATCAAATGACTAAATAATTATAGACAAAGTTTCAAAAAAATCAGAACCCGGATACTCGGATATACAGAACTACGGAGTACCATTTTCTGCTTATCCATAGAAAGTAGTTTACACTCTCGCCCTCATATGTTATGTGGTATAATGTGTTAAGATGGAAAAAGGTATTAAACTAATAATGCATGAAGGACTTTAATTTATATAAAGTACTTAAAATTTGAAATAAATTTAAAAATTTGGTTTGATAATAAAAAAACATGTATTTTTTATTTTTCGTCTTTAATTTCTGAATCAGATGGGATCTTGATACTTTTTGAAAACCCTGTACATAGGCGCCTTAAAAGATTAAATTAAAAAAGTGTGCTACTTATAAATAGGCCTATATTTTTATGTGGTCATTAAGGAAATAATCGTTTTTCACATCTTTATTAGCGATAATATCGTGACATTGACACATACACGATTAACGGATGTTCTTATTATTTTTTACGGTCATGCTTGTGTGCACTTGGTTACTACGCCACGTTATTATCCCTCAAAAAAACATACACGCAATTAATATTTACTCGAATGCATTTCATAACATTATCTTAAATTCCTGAATAAACTACTTGACTTAAAAATTTTTTTATAATCAAAGTAGGTCTGTTTTATCTTCACACATTATTATTTTACCACATTCATACATAATATATTTATATATACAACTACAAAGGCTTATTTGATACAAACAGTGCGCATTAAAATTGATCTCTAAAAGAAACACGTACACAATTTAATTATATTTACATTTTCTTTAAAAAAATAATTGAAAAGAAAAAACAGACCTATTTAATATATTTTTAACAAATTGCTTTTAGATTAAAAAAAACAAATATAACGAAATTCGCGATATCGTATTATAATTTATTTTATCGTTGAAATTGTCATCGTTAAATATACAGGGTGTTCATGGTTTATTTATCTAACATTTATAAAAAGATTAAATTTTAATTTCATTCAATTTACAGATTATTCATCAAAATAGTGAAAAATTTCTCGAACTCATATAAGAAATAATTGTTAAGCAATCTTTCTAACTTCAAAGAACATGCTATATAAGCTGTCTCTATCAAATAATCGGAACACCTAGAAACCATTAGTTAACTGATGTAACGACAATCGGATTAACCCATGCCGGAGACCCTTGGTGATTCAATTCCCCGGGGCCCCCAGTCAATTTGAAAGTCAGGCGGCGCCGTGTTTTTCCTTTAAGTCCTCTTAAATAACTTGGCGCCCCCTTGTGTGTGGCCCAGAATAAATCAAAGTTCCAGAATATATAATTTAGCATGATTTCATAAAAAATATGAAGTTAGATTTGCTTACTAGCATTCCGGTTTGCCCGGAATCCATGATTTTGGCAATATCTGACACTCAAATGATATACAGCCCGCTGACAGACAGACGGACAGCACAATCTTAGTAATAGGATTCCGTTCGTTTATTTTCAGGGTACGGAACTCTAAAAATGTAAGCGAAATGAAATATAGAATTTATTCTTGGTCTGTGATTGTATTGTGTAATGTAATGAAAATTTGCACTATTTTTCCGAACACTCTGTATTATTCTGATACACTCTGTACATAATTGGTACTCTCAAAAAATAAAACAAATTAAAACAAACATTCATCATTAACTTTCATTGAATTATTTTTTTTCGTAAGATGATTAATTACCTATTGAACTATTTAAAATGTACAACTTTTGTAACAAACAAACAAACAAAAAAACGATTAAAAATGTTTAAACTAAAACAGGCGGATATTAAAAAATTGTCGACTACACGTATATTTAAAAATTTGTTCTTTTATACTTTCACATTATTGATTATTTTTAACGTAGCATAGTGGAATAAGGAATACGAGTAATATGAATTCCTGTAGGAATATTATTGACACTTAATATGATTGATTGACAAAATAATTGTATGCGTATAAATTTATGAAATTTTTGTACTCACAATTATTATTACATAAAGCAAAAATTAAAAAATGGTGAATATTTTTTTTTTTTTATAAATATTGTGATTGCACATATTACAGTAAAACTTCGTATAAAACGTCTATTGCTAAAACTATCTTTTAATAAATTTTACAATTAGGTCACGTAACATATTTGTTAATTGATACATCCTGTACATAGTGGGGTTTTTTTAATATTATATGTAACAAAATTAATCAATAAGTTTATTTTTAGAATATATTAAATAATACAATGACCGACATAGATAATGGGACAAAAATAAATTAATCAAGATTTATTAATTCGAATTTTTAGTTCAAGTTCGAATTTTTTACCCGAAACGTATTGTGACTGTTCGAATAAATATAAATGACCACATCCAATTGTGGATGATTTAATTTTGATATACACAAAATTCTAGCTATATCTGTCCCACTTTCTTTGACGATCAATGTAGTTGTTCCCTGCGGCTTCACTCATAAATACTTGTTACACTAAATTAAAAAAAATATTTCACCAAACTACGTTAAAACAATTATTTATGAAAAACAATATCCCCCGGAAGTCATTCATGAATCCTTTATGTTATATTTTTAGCCATGGTTTTGTAATAATCTAGCAGAGAATATCAGATAATGAACTCCGTACAATTCAGATCAAAGTGGTAATGCATGTAGATCCCGAGCCCACAAAAATACCTGGAGCGGCAGCCAATCTGTTGTATGACAGCTCATTGAAAAACGCAAATACAAGGTGTTTTATAAATGACTTCACATTTCTTGACTTCCCAAATAAGGTTATAAAGACGAGCAAAAAAGTTCTTTGCCAAATTTCGAGCTGAAACCTAATTTCCGAGATAATTAACCAAATCAATTAATAAAATTATCCAATGACAGAGCATTTTGAGGATGTATTTTATCATAGTGCAAAGTAGTGACTTCAATGCAAAATTTCTGCAAAAAAAAATTCTTTATTTTTCTCAGCTTATTCAGGAAGCGAAGCGGTCTGCAATCAGTTATAGAACCTGTATACATTCCTCGATTTCGATGAAGAATCATGCCATCAGAATTCAATTCCAGAAACTCACAAGTAGTTTTTTAGCATTAACCTGGACCGCAAATAAAATTCCTGGCTTTTTAGAACCTCAAAATTCCTGAAATTATCACCAGGTTTTGAAACCTCAGTGTTGCTGTGGAAACCAGGTTGTTTAGTTGTCGGGGGTCTTTATCATCAACAAATAATCATATATTGCCGCAGAGGGGTCTCGTTGAATTGATTATATTTTTAAATCCAATTTAAGGCATTCTTCAAATATAGTGGAACGCAATCACTTAGATCCAATTGCTTGAAATTTATTATTGTGCTAGACTACTACGAAACGATGGCATTATAACGTTTTTAAATGGTTCCGGAACTATAATAATAAACTAGTTAATAAATTACTTAAAATTGTAACTTGATTACTCCTATAAAATGTTATATTAATTTTAAAAAAGGAACTATAAAAATGAATTTGTGTAAAATTTTTAGCTGCATACTTTAAATATATAAAAAAAAAACTGCACTGTTGTGTATTTTTATGATAAATAAAAAATTTAAAAATAGCAGCATTTTATTTTTAGTGCCGTTGTGATTTTATTTTATTTTTTTTGTTCAGTCAAGAATGGTTTTTACGTTCTAAAGCTTAACAAAATATTATTTTAGGTACTAAACAAAACACTAGTGGCATAGCTTAAAACAAATATTTTCTTTGTGGGTTTAGAATGAGAAAAGACTATTTGAACATTAAGTTTATTTCCTTAGATGAGGTTTAATTGAGGATTATGTTTGATTTATAAATGCTGATAATACTTTTTGTGACACAAGAGACAGTGGTTATAACCATTTAGTCTCAGCAATTTGATCAACTTTTATCTTTTCGAGTCGAATTTCGGTTAAGCCGAAGGTTTCGAGAAAGCTGTTTTTTTCTATTCTTTTGATCTTTAAAGACTAGGAAAGACTAGTAATAAGAAATTCGCCTCTTTTGTATATAAAAATAGTCGACACCTATGAAACCTCTGTTATATTCAAGATCAAGAGACTAGACCTATCTTAAAAATCGAGCCCGTCAATCCAATCCCCTGGGTATCTTCTGCACACTTCGAAAAACGCACACATGCCAAGAAAATCAGAATAAAAAATTTCCCATCAACTTTACAGGCTAAAAAGACTACTTGTACCGGTACTCTTCTGTACACGAGGAGCAAGTAGATACCAAGAAAACCAGAAGAATAAAATCCCCATTAACTTGAAAGTTCCTTTAATTATTAAGAACTATCTTTATTTTGAGGAATTGTAAAGAGTGACTGTATGTTACCATTTCTTCTGTTAAGTGGGTCTAAATTTAAGAAGGGCTATCTACCATCGTGAAAACAAGTCTTAAAGCTACGCCACTATCTTATAATGATACGAGAGCAGACAACGTCTCAGAGAGATCACGTTTTTGACGAATATTTCTTATTGAAATTAGGGAGGGAGTATATCTTGCACTTGAGCGCTAGACTAAAGGATTTCAAGATATTGGATCTTAACCTAATTCCTCTGATTTAGAATCCCAGAACAATGAGAGAGATATATCGAAAACCGTTAATTGGATCGTATTTTAACCAGCGGTATCGTTTTTGCCGTGTTTTTTACCGATTAGTCTTAATCGGTGATAAATAAATTTTCTAGTATATTTGCTTTTTTTAAAAGAGGCACGCACCGCTTTGAAAAATTTCGAAATTTGAAAACATATTTGTTGTAGCCGATTTAAAAAAAAATCAGTTTCTAAGGTTACTTTGATCCAAAATAATGAAAATCACATTCATTTATCTGGTAGACTAAAAGACTCCAAGATACCCGATCTTCAATACCTCGAATTTGGAATCCTAGATTTGTGAGAGTGAAATCTTGAAAACCGTTAATCAGATTGTAATTTAAAAACTAGTATCGTCATTTAAGCACTAAAAACGAGTCAACTGTAGATTTTTTGAGCAATAAGACGGATAGAGATGCGGTTATTGCATTCAATTCGTGAGGCCTTCTAAAAACTTTGTGAACAAAAGTGATGAGCAAGAAATGGAAAACTGATAACTACTAGGGGTTTTTTTGGGGCCGCTGAACACGAATATCACTACGAAATGGTCCCGAAGTTCCTGGTGCGAATGGCAGGCAGTATACATCTCGTCTCTTGGAGAACGAGTTTTGCGAGAATGTGTAATATATTTCGATCGATATTTAGTTTCCAGTTTTTCATCTTTCCCACATCACTTTTGTTCATAAAGTTTGTAGACGTCCTCACGAATCAATTTATTTCCTAGACTAGTTAGAAATACTTTAAATGCAACTGCTCTCAGGTGTCAAACGTACTTCATCCCTATCAAAATTCAACAATAACAAAATTTCAGCCGACTTGAAATCAACTTTTTCTTGACGTTGCCAGCACTTATACCATAATATGAATAATAAATATTCAACAAAAATAATTCTTTATATAAACTTCATGTTAAATTTTCAAAAATTTCGACTTTGCAAAAAAGACAATAAACCTTTTTAATAATACAATAACAACAAAAAAAAAGATAATAATTACAAACAAATATTTAAAAACAAACTAAAAAATTACAGGCAAGTCTATCTGGCCTTTTTCTTAACCATTTTTGCAAGTTTACGTCGTTTTAAGATCATTTCATATAATACTTCCATACCTTCATGTAACCCATCACCGGTGATAGCACACGCTGGTTGCACATGCCATGTATGCTGTGTACTACCACCCAACTCATGTAATCCTAATAATTTTTCCAAATCGCGTGGTTCTTTCGCACCCGGTAAGTCTTGTTTATTCGCTAACACCAATATTGGTACGCCAGCATTATCCGGTGATTTCACTGTACGCATTAATTCCATTTTAGCTTCTTCAATACGTTCAATGTCTACACTGTCTAATACAAACACAATACCGTCCGTACACCGTGTATAACTTTTCCACAATGGTCGTAATTTCTCTTGACCACCAACATCCCACACTAAAAAATTCACACCTTTTGCTTTACCCACTTGACCTTTCACTTTTTCACAATTAAAACCAATTGTTGGCACTGTATTTAAATACTGATCGAATTTTAAACGATATAATGCTGTTGTTTTACCCGCTGAATCCAAGCCCAGCATTACAACATGTAATGTACTTTGTGTGCTTGGTAAAGCGTCTAATAACGATGAATTCTTTCCCATGTTTGCCCCCATTGAGTAACTAATAATTTTGTTATCACACTCAAAATTAATAAATTATTAATTTTATTTTTAACTAATTTTTTTTACATTTTAATTTATTTAAAAATTCACTTGTGCATAATTCCTGTAATTAAAAACCTTTTTTTAAATTTCTTGAATAACTTGTATAGTTGAAGAAGGTTAATCTTGTATTTCTATTTAGGAAGTTACCATTCCTTTGCACCGCTCTCGAATTATGATCGCCTCGATTTAAATCTTAAAAGTAAAGAAACAAAAACAATTAATTTCATTTGCCCGGTAGAACCTAAAATCTATAAGAAAAATTATTCCTACTGCTACTTGCTATCAATTTTTCGTTTGGCCCAAATCTTGTAATCAAAATGAACCAAATTTTTGGTTTGTAACAGAATTGCTTAAGCTGACTTTTTCAAAATTTCAAGTTTAACCAAAATGCAAATCCATTATTATCTTTGTAGGATTCTATAGAGGCTATTTTTTCTGGAATCAATTTTCGAATTTCGAAAAACTGTTGTTAAGTGCTTAAATGACAAACGGATAATTCCACGATAGAAGATCAACTCAAGAAGAATTCACGTATTGTTTATTTCAACAAAACGTCTACGTTAAAATATTTCTCTCAATAAATGTATTTCGAAAAAGCGTACAGGTTCAAAAAAAATGTATAAGAAATTAAAATGTTTTATACTTTTTGAAATAGCGAAATGAAAAAATTATAAAAGTTCGGGAATCGAACTCAGAATTCCAATTTACAGTAGTTGAAACCAGGGATGAAAATTATAAAAATAAGATTCAAAAGTAGTAAACTGATCAAGAAGATTTTAAATCGAATATAACCTTTTACAAAATAACTAAAGTTATATGATCCAAAAAACCCAAAATATTGAAACATACAATAAAAATTATGGACGAATTAACTATGTTAAAACCATGCAATTTAATTGAATCTGGCTTAGGTAAGGATCCTCCATATAAAACGTCAATTACTAAGGTAAAATAAATCCTAAAAAGACCATTAATTTAAAAATGTTGTAAATTATATAATCCTCAAAATAAATAATTTTTTTAATATATGGATAATATGATATAATAAGCCCCCAAAAGTCCAAAACATATATATTTAAAAAAAAATCTTTTATTATAATCCCTTTTCACTTATTTAATTTTTTACCTGCATCAATTTCAAATCACGTCTATTAATAAATACCTAATACAGGTATATTTGTTTAAAAAAAAAACGTTTTTATTTATGTTTCTTTAGACCATGATAAGACTCCAAAAAGTCTTATCAACAATCAATTTTATAGGCAAGGTACTTTTTTTGCACTAATTAACACAAAACGTAAACTGTTGTAAATATATGAAAATAATTCATAATTCACAATCAAAAATAATTGAAACAGTAAATTAATTAACAAATTCACAATTAAAATCAATAAAGAACTTTCTTCATAAACAAAACATTTCACAAAATTAACATTTATATAAAGGAGTATGATACCATTTATTTATTGATCACACAAAACACTTGAGAAGAATTAATATTTATTTACAAATAATTAACTATACTTTTGTTGCATTTACTTAAATCATGTATCTTTATTTTATATATTCAATCATTTAACAGATGTTTTGGGAGACACTGTTATTGAAGAGCCTCCCATTTTAAACTGTTCACTCTGATGTACAGAGAAATGATTATATCAAAGAGCAAGTCGCCATAACTGGTAATGTTCATTGTAATGTCATTTATTGTTCATAGTTGGCAGCATATGTTTTAAAATATTTGTTCGTACAGTTTTCGTTTTTACCGGTTAACTAAATTCAAAAAATATGAAGCTATTTAATTTATTATTCATTGCGCGTAGAATCGTTTTTGGTGCCGCTCGCGGGAATGTAGTCGACCCCTGGATAAGCGAAATTTTAAGGGATTCTTTTTCGCTTATAGGTTTCTGGCTTATACAGAAGTACAGGTATTGTTTTCCTCACTTACGCTTTATTTAAAAAAGACAAACCGACTAGGCTACTGGTAACATTAAATTCCCTTTAATTATTGACTTACATTTTTCAAAAAATTAATACATCTCTTGACCTTTTAATTTATATTATGTAAGGAACACTCTTTTATTGAATTCCTAATAGTCCAGTGCCTGGGAGTTTTGACCTCGGATTTCCGTAATGGTGAATAAATTTGTACGGTCGAAGTGGAATTGGGTTTTTTATAGCATAAATTGAAAAGTTTACCACTTTTATTTTTCGATCATGATTTTTCGATTTTCGAAAAAAATTTTTGTTTGAGCATATAATTATATTTTAAATAGTATGTATATCCAGTATATATGAAGTATATAGCAAGGTAAAAAAAATATAGCAAGCAGAAGTTTTTATAGCCTGCTCACGACCTACAGAGTGAGTTTGCGTTCGTAAACTTCAATTGAGTATCTTTTAAACCGTTAGAGATAGAACAAAAGTTTAAATATAACAAATATTCCTTATAAAAAAATAAACAACTTTTGTTTGAAACATCTCTATAAAACTATAAAAGATAGAGAGTTGAAAATTTGCAGGGAGAATCAACTAATAGTTTTGTAAAACACTCTCGAAAAAAGAAAAAAAATTTAGAGAATACTGTTTACACTTGAGGGCGCAAATTATATAGTATATGTATTATATGGGAATACATATCAGTTCTGCGTGGCTATCTTTCTTTACTTACATGACGTAAAAAAACAAACGATTCCGTAATCAACACTGTCTGTACATAGTATTTCAAAAATTAACTCAGTCAATTGTTTGTTTTCACTTGTTAAAAGCAAAAACGACACAAAGAAGCCCCTTTTTACCCTACGTTGCAAAATTTTTATTATTTACTAATTGACTTTGAAAAACCGCAGGTTATTTAGATATATTAATATATATGATGTAAAAAAATACCGGCTTCCCAAAATTACTCCAAAAATAATGGTTTTAGAAAAAATTATAGGTAAATTTGTTACAAGAAAAGTCAATTCTTAGTAAGAGTTGACTATTCCTCGGCAGAGTAAACCCTTACTAAAAACTACAGTAACAGTAATTGATTGAAAATACACTCTGTCTGTACTTTTCGATAAATTTCGACTCGATGTTTTTTTTACAACCTGTAAAATATTTGATTTATATCATTTTCGTGATTTCAGCATAAATAATTTAATTATTCATATTTTTAAACGACATAATTATTTCCATTTTATTTCCGTTTTTGGTGTTTTGAAATTGATTAATGTCTCTTATCTAATCAGAGAGTCTAAACCAATATTGATAATATTTTGCCATCAATTATTCTTGGCAATTCTTATTAATTTACTAGTTTATTTAATAATATTGTTTTCATTTTGCCATTGGAAAGATGTTTTATTTGTGTAACGTTGTCTAAAACTGTGAAAATTTAAATTTAAAAATATATATATTTTTTAAAATTATTTGCAGAAATATTTAATAAAAACGGTATGTTAATTTTTTTCTTTCTGGAAAATTGTATTTATATGAAATAGGTAACCTTATTTTTCTATCATTAATAAATGCGACTTTTTAAGTTTCCTTTTAAAAATCCACTGGTTATTTTATGCATTTTTATACCATGTATATATATATGAAATATACATAGTATATTAAGGTTAGTCCTAAGTTTGTAACGCTTAAAAATATTGATGCTACAAAAAAAATTTTGGTATAGGTGTTCATAGAATAACCTAATTAGTTCATTTCCGGTTGTCGGTCCGCAAGCACGATAACTCAAAAACGAAAAGAGATATCAAGCTGAAATTTTTATAGCGTGCTTAGGATGTAAAAAGTGAGGTCAAGTTCGTAAATGAGCAACATAGGTTTATTGGGTCTTGGGTCCGTAAGATCCATCTTATAAACCGTTAGAGATAGAACAAAAGTTTAAATATAAAAAATGTTCCTTATAAAAAAATTGGGTTTGAAACATTTTTTTTGAAAACATCACTGTTTACCCATGAGGGCGCTAATTAGATGCAAATTTTATAGTATGTATTATATGGGAACATCAGTTATGTGTGTATGCGGCTATTTAAGAGTGGATGTAATTCTTTATTTACGTAACGTCAAAAAAAAGACGATTGCGTCATCAACACTGCCTATACATAGTATTTCAACAATTAACTCAGTCAATTGTTTCTTTTCACTTGTTATAAGTTAAATCATGTCCAATACTAGTGTAAAATATTGTCAGAGTTTAGTATAGTTATTTTAAAATGTTAACGGAAATTTTCTTCTGCCAAAACGGGCAGAGTCAAAAGACGATTATTTATTATTTTTAGTAATTAAATAGTTGCAACAATTTGATTACTAGTGATGTTTTAGGTGCTATCTAAACTTAAATAATAAATTTACAGATTGAAATTTTTAATTTCTGTTAAAAAAAAAATACAGTCTATATGTAAAATTCAAAAATTGTAATGTACTGCCCCATCAATTTTAAATAATAACAAGTTCAGACCTTTGGGACAAGTCTGCCAATGTTTGGTAAACCGAGATTTATCAGAGCTGACTTATAATCATGTTGTAATAAAACTGCGTTTAATGTTTGTGTAATGCGTTGGTCACTTTATCTTCTGACCACAATAAAAATTGAGTTTATTTTGTCAAACAAATAATATGTCTCATTGTCGTCAAAATCTATGAAATTCTCAGTACATAGCGCCGGTGGCAAGTATTTAGGTTACGCTTTGTATATATCGGGATCGGCTTTAACGATTTTGATGAAACGTATACTGATAGTATTTAATATAAGAGTAAAGGCAAACTTGTACATTTAATTGATAAAATTTTGTAATTTATTCAATTGATAGAGTATCAATTTAAAGTATTGATTTACCTCTACGTTTCCGACCAAACTCATTACTCTTCTAAATGATACTGGGTTATTATGCATAAGGAACTGATTAATCTCTAAAATCAAAATTTTTTCACATTCAAATTTCATCCAACTTTTATAAACCAAGTATGTAATCCTACTAAATTTGGGCCATTCTTTTCAAATTTGTTATCAAAATGAACCTAGCTCTAATAGGTTTCAAGAATGTGGTGTCCTTGTCCCGGAATTAAGCACATAAGTGATAGCTAGCGAAAAACTAACATCACAGCTGAAGAGAATGACTCAAAATTAGTGGGTTTCAAAAAAAATTCCAATAAGATCGGATCAAATTTGCCTGTGTTATCAAAAAATCGAATTTTTTAACTTTATGACGTCATCAGAATCCAAAATATTTAATTTTACTCTATCACATCCAAATTTTATCCAATTTTGATAAACTACGTATGTAATCCTACTAAATTTGGGCCATTCTTTTCAAATTTATGATCGAAATTAACCTAGCTCTAATAGGTTTCAAGAATGTGGTGTCCTTGTCCCGGAATTAAGCACATAAGTGATAGCTAGCGAAAAACTAACATCACAGCTGAAGAGAATGACTCAAAATTAGTGGGTTTCAAAAAAAATTCCAATAAGATCGGATCAAATTTGCCTGTGTTATCAAAATATCGAATTTTTTAACTTTATGACGTCATCAGAATCCAAAATATTTAATTTTACTCTATCACATCCAAATTTTATCCAATTTTGATAAACTACGTATGTAATCCTACTAAATTTGGGCCATTCTTTTCAAATTTGTTATCAAAATGAACCTAGCTCTAATAGGTTTCAAGAATGTGGTGTCCTTGTCCCGGAATTAAGCACATAAGTGATAGCTAGCGAAAAACTAACATCACAGCTGAAGAGAATGACTCAAAATTAGTGGGTTTCAAAAAAAATTCCAATAAGATCGGATCAAATTTGCCTGTGTTATCAAAAAATCGAATTTTTTAACTTTATGACGTCATCAGAATCCAAAATATTTAATTTTACTCTATCACATCCAAATTTTATCCAATTTTGATAAACTACGTATGTAATCCTACTAAATTTGGGCCATTCTTTTCAAATTTATGATCAAAATTAACCTAGCTCTAATAGGTTTCAAGAATGTGGTGTCCTTGTCCCGGAATTAAGCACATAAGTGATAGCTAGCGAAAAACTAACATCACAGCTGAAGAGAATGACTCAAAATTAGTGGGTTTCAAAAAAAATTCCAATAAGATCGGATCAAATTTGCCTGTGTTATCAAAATATCGAATTTTTTAACTTTATGACGTCATCAGAATCCAAAATATTTAATTTTACTCTATCACATCCAAATTTTATCCAATTTTGATAAACTACGTATGTAATCCTACTAAATTTGGGCCATTCTTTTCAAATTTGTTATCAAAATGAACCTAGCTCTAATAGGTTTCAAGAATGTGGTGTCCTTGTCCCGGAATTAAGCACATAAGTGATAGCTAGCGAAAAACTAACATCACAGCTGAAGAGAATGACTCAAAATTAGTGGGTTTCAAAAAAAATTCCAATAAGATCGGATCAAATTTGCCTGTGTTATCAAAAAATCGAATTTTTTAACTTTATGACGTCATCAGAATCCAAAATATTTAATTTTACTCTATCACATCCAAATTTTATCCAATTTTGATAAACTACGTATGCAATCCTACTAAATTTGGGCCATTCTTTTCAAATTTGTTATCAAAATGAACCTAGCTCTAATAGGTTTCAAGAATGTGGTGTCCTTGTCCCGGAATTAAGCACATAAGTGATAGCTAGCGAAAAACTAACATCACAGCTGAAGAGAATGACTCAAAATTAGTAGGTTTCAAAAAAAATTCCAATAAGATCGGATCAAATTTGCCTGTGTTATCAAAAAAATCGAATTTTTTAACTCTATGACGTCATTAGAATCCAAAAAAATTATTTTTGCTCTATCACATCCAAATTTTATCCTATTTTGATAAACCAAGTATGTAATCCTATTAAATTTGGGCCATACTTTTCAAATTTGTGATTAAAATTATCCTAACTCTAATAGCTGTTTCAAGAATGTGGTGTCCTGGTCCCAGAATTAAGCAAATAAGTGGTAACTAGCGAAAAACTGATATCACAGCTGAAAATAATGACCCAAAATTAGTGGGTTTCAAAAAAAATTCCAATAAGATCGGATCAAAATTTGCTTGTGTTACCAAAAATGTTGAATTTTTTAACTTAATGACTGTATGTAAATTAATGAGCTCTTTTTTCATGATTCTTTACTAACTTTTTGTCTTAGATAAAAAAACATTTGTTTTGTTTTGCGCCTCTGGTTACGAACCTGACACAATATTATTAACTTTTGTTAGGACACTCGAATGTTATCATATATTTAGTCAAGTGTGGGGCTGGCTTAATTGAAAAACTCATATTATTATTATTTATTTTAGTTTTAATGGTAATATTTGGTGAGAAAAGTTGATGCAATTCTAAAAGAAATTTAGAATTAAAAATGAAAGTGGAAAATATCATTAATGTAACAAAAGCTAACAAAGCTAAACGAAATGATCTACATAATTTAAACGAGATATTTAAAAAGATAAACGAGCTTAAAGATGCTGAATATCCAACTATAAAACAAATTCTTATTGATATAGGCGAATTATCGGATGGTAAAAATGGATTATCAGAAGACGTTTTTGATGCTAATTGTATACGAAATAAATATGGATATATTAATAGATTAATAGATGAAAAAAACAAAATCAATAAAGGCGGTATTTATTTTGAAAAATTATATCATTTAAGCGAAATTTTAAATGATTCACCAAACTTTTTAAATGGTAGTGAAAAATTATCGAAATTAAAAATTGATTTAGTAAATTTACAAAAGAAAATCGCACGTATTCTATGTGATGAAAAAGAGTTTCCAACAGATGATGATCAATTGGTAAAACAAATACACGATTTAAATGAAAATTACGATCCTGATGAACATAATATGGCATACATTATTAAAATATGTAACGAACGATATGATCAAATTACCTTAAAAAAAATTAACGAAGAAATAACCACATTTGAAAACGTGGATTTTAGTATTCGAGATGACATGTATTATTTTGCTCGAAAATTTACAATCATCGGTGAAAAATTATATGAGATAATTGAAGATGGAATAATTCATAAAGAAGGCGCAGAACTAATCCAAAAAAAAGAAGCGGAAACGGAATTAAATAAATTCAAATTTTTATATAAAATAAAATATGTTCTTATAAATCTTCACAAAGAAGATTCAGAGAGTCAAGACGATATAGAAGAAATCAAAAAGAATATTTCGACAATTAAAGAATATTTATTAACGATTATCAAGATTGATGAAAATAAGAAATTTTCATTAAATTATGATGATTTAAAATTTCTAAGCGCTCGTTGTACAGAATTATACAAGATTCTAAAATTTAGACGAAAACAAACAGACAAAGCTACTGCTAAGATCGATAACATTGGTAAAACTGCTAGTGCAGATAGTCCGAGTGTGACTGGTCCTATGAAAGTTCTTAATTACTTAAAAAACGACATAATAAATGTTTATGAACATATTCAAAATCCTGATAAAAAATTGCGTAAAAATATTGTTTCTATTGATTCGGAATATCAACAAAACTTGAAAAAATTAACTCAGAACTTAAATCATTTTACAAGAAATATGGATCATTTTAATAATGGAATAAATAAATTAAATCCAAAATTATTCGAAGAAACTGAATCATATAATAAAAACATGAAAAAATTGACAAAAGAATTAGAAATAAATAATCAAAAAATTATGGAAAATATAAAGGAAGAAATAAATTTGTTACCTAAAACTTTATCAATAAACGATGATAATAAGAAAATAATAATCGAAAGTGGTAAAAAGTTAAAAAAGAAACGCGAAGAAGATAGAAAAGATAAACTAAAGAGAATTGAACAAGAAAATAAAATCAAAGAACAAATGAAAACATTAGATAAAATTATGAATATTTCGAGAAAAATTGATAATGAAATGAAATATTTACGAGAGATTGAACCGCGAATTAAGAAGAAAGAAAACAAAGAGTATTATATTATGGAACATATTATGTCATTAATAAGTCAATATTGTAAAAATTTGGAAGTAGTTTATGAAAAATCAACGAAACCAGACGATAAATCAATTCCATCGAATATAAATCCCGAATATAATATAAACTCCTTGAATAGAGGTCTTTACCCAAAAAACGATATATCTAATATATATAAAATCCCTTTAGATACACTACTGAAAATTGGAAGTCGTTTTTTTATTTTGAATTGGTATAACGTAGCTATCAAATATTTTAAACAGGGCAAAGAATGTATACCAGACGATTTTTGTTTACTAAATATCGAAATAGATCCACAGCCACAAAATTCAGATGATCATATAATATCTCTTAACGAATGTTTTTCAGTTTCATGCTCAAATTTAAGTCATTTTTATTTATTGCTTGTAAAATTATTAGCCGTTTGTTATATTGAAAATAAAGAATGGAAACAAGCATTTGACTTATTGGAACCAATTTATAAAAAAGTTCAATCAATTACAAAAAATAATTTACGAAAAGAGTATTATGATTATGTTTCAGATATATTTTATTATACAGCAAAATTTTTTTTCGATCGTCAAGATTATGATAAAGCTACAGTACTTTTTAAAAGATCTTTGGAACTATCAAATAATTTACATCGTAAAATTTATGTATCGATTCATTATACCGTAAAAAAGAAACCTGATATTGTTAAAGAATTATTAAATTCAATTTTAAATGATACAGAATTAGATGCAATTAAAAAGTTTTATGCATTGAAGAGTTATGAATCATTATTGCGGCAAATAATTGAAGATCAAGACGAATTAACAAACGAAACAAATAAAATCTTGTTAGAAATCAATCGTTTATCGGAAGTCTATCGTAAAGAGTTCGAAGACTTTCAAACTAGGCTAGATCTATATGCATGGTCTGAAAAGCTTAGGACAATTTGTGGAAAAGAAAATAAGGATAATAAAAGAAACTCAAGTGTACTACCAAGAAAATTTGAGCCACACCTGGCCTAGGTTTCAAATTAATTTCATCAATATCAGTAACAACTTATAATCTAGTCGATAAGTTCTTGTTTCACAGACACAAAATTCACATGATCATATAATATCTCTTAACGAATGTTTTTCAGTTTCATGTTCAAATTTAAGTCATTTTTATTTATTACTTATAAAATTATTAACTGTTTGTTATATTATAAATAAAGAATGGTTGTTTTAATTTGTTTATTAAAAAGTTATTTAATTAATAAACGATGATGCGATTCCATTAATTCTTTATTTTATTATTCAACAACTAATTCAACAACAAAATTTTACTGATATACTCTCTGAACAAAATCACATCACAACAAGTTCAGTAATAGTAGAGTGAAATTACGCCTTGTGTATGGATTAAAAGTTCGAGCAACGAAACTTTGGGGTTTTTCTTTTCACATCAAAATAAGTATTTTTTGAAATTTTTTACTTTCCCGGAGTGGTGCAACATGTTTAAAAAACAAAATGGCGTCAAAAATGAAATTTTTTTCAGAAATTTTATCATTTTTATTTTATATTCGCAAAAGGAGGCATCGGTGCATATCCAAATTTGGTAGGTTTGTAGTCCATGTTAAGAACTACTCCTCATAATTTTTTGGTGGGGTTTCGCCCCTTCCCCTCCCAGTTATATATATATGTATACATACATATGGTAAAACAGTTCATTTGACTATAACTTGAAAAATATTCGATTGATTTTAATGAAACTAATATCAATAGTAGGTTTTATTACTTACAACTTTCGGTTAAAATTTTAGCGAAATCCGTTAAATAGTTCGGCCAAAATTTCCAATTTAGGAAATTGTTTAAAATGGCTGCCATTTTATGCCATTTTGTCCTACGAGGTTAAATTTTTTTTTAAATTGTAGCATTTTTTATTATCTTTCGATTTTATAATAAGTGGCTTACCCGTAAAATGACTCCTTGATCCATATTTTTGCGAAAAACGGAAAATTTAGCACTTTCTGGAAATAATTGTTTGGGGGGTGTATGGACTGGCTTTGGTTCGTGTTTTTTGCTTTGGCATGAGAAAACTATTTTTAAAAGAGGTCTATATGGTTTAAAGCAAAATTTTTAAGTTTTAACCCCCGCGCTGTAAGAGGGAAGGGGTGTATGAAATAAATGTGTCTTAAAAGATTTTAAAAAGAGGTCAAAATAGCTTAAAATGCTAAAGTAACCCAAAATTTTAGATGCTTTTATTAATATAGCACTTTTTACAACATCCACCCCTTCCCCTCCCGCTTTCATAATTTTTGAAAATTCAAAATTTTTATGACGTATAAAGGGGTTTTTGGGGTCGCTGATCTCGAATTTTGCAATAGATTATCAAAAACAATTGTAATATTTTTAGGGGGTGTACTTATTTGGGCCAAAAGTTCGAGATCAGCGACCCCAAAAACCCCTTTATACGTCATAAAAATTTTGAATTTGCAAAAATTATGAAAGCGGGAGGGGAAGGGGTGGATGTTGTAAAAAGTGCTATATTAATAAAAGCATCTAAAATTTTGGGTTACTTTAGCATTTTAAGCTATTTTGACCTCTTTTTAAAATCTTTTAAGACACATTTATTTCATACACCCCTTCCCTCTTACAGCGCGGGGGTTAAAACTTAAAAATTTTGCTTTAAACCATATAGACCTCTTTTAAAAATAGTTTTCTCATGCCAAAGCAAAAAACACGCCCCAAAGCCAGTCCATACACCCCCCAAACAATTATTTCCAGAAAGTGCTAAATTTTCCGTTTTTCGCAAAAATATGGATCAAGGAGTCATTTTACGGGTAAGCCACTTATTATAAAATCGAAAGATAATAAAAAATGCTACAATTTAAAAAAAAATTTAACCTCGTAGGACAAAATGGCATAAAATGGCAGCCATTTTAAACAATTTCCTAAATTGGAAATTTTGGCCGAACTATTTAACGGATTTCGCTAAAATTTTAACCGAAAGTTGTAAGTAATAAAACCTACTATTGATATTAGTTTCATTAAAATCAATCGAATATTTTTCAAGTTATAGTCAAATGAACTGTTTTACCATATGTATGTATACATATATATATAACTGGGAGGGGAAGGGACCAAACCCCACCAAAAAATTATGAGGAGTAGTTCTTAACATGGACTACAAACCTACCAAATTTGGATATGCACCGATGTCTCCTTTTGCGAATATAAAATAAAAATGATAAAATTTCTGAAAAAAATTTCATTTTTGACGCCATTTTGTTTTTTAAACATGTTGCACCACTCCGGGAAAGTAAAAAATTTCAAAAAATACTTATTTTGATGTGAAAAGAAAAACCCCAAAGTTTCGTTGCTCGAACTTTTAATCCATATAACAGCCTTTTTTTGCTTAGATTTACTCCAGTATAATGGTGAATTATTTCTATATGTACAAAGCCTTTATAATATGACCATAGACTTATAATACAAGATTAAACCATGGACGTATAATATCTGAACTATCCAAACAATGAAAACAGGCATTTGACTTATTGGAACCAATTTATAAAAAAAATCAATTACAAAAAATAATTTACGAAAAGAGTATTATGATTACGTTTAGGGTATATTTGATTATACTGAAATTTTTTATTCGATCGTCAAGATTATGATAAAGCTGCAGTACTTTTTAAAAGATCTTTGGAGTTATCAAATAATTACATCGTAAAATTTATGTATCGATTCATTATACCGTAAAAAAGAAACCTGATATTGTCAAGGAATTATTAAATTCAATTTTAAATGATACAGAATTGGATGCAACTAAAAAGTTTTATGCATTGAAGAGTTATGAATCTTTATTGCGGCAAATAATTGAAAATCAAGACGAATTCACAAGTGAAACAAATAAGATCTTGTTAGAAATTAATTGGTTATCGGAAGTCTATCGTAGTGAGTTCGAGGACATATTATATTATTTTTTTTACTTCGAGAAAAGTAGCCTTTCGCAGTCAAAAAATAACTGAGTAAAAGTGACTTAAAACCACACTTTATCTCTAAAAATGTAATTCTCTGTAAGAGTTATATTCCTGGGTAAGTATTCAACTATTAAGATATTAGAAACATGCAGTATTTATTATACAGATTTAAAAATATGTTATTTAAATCGTATACCTACTATTTCCTGTTTTATCTTTTCCCTTCTGAAAATAGTTTTATTTTTAAATACGTATGTATTAAATTTATTTGATAATTATACACTTTTTTTTTAATAAAAAGGATATAGAAAAAAAATCTTAACAAAAACATTAAAATTTATTAAACAAAAACAATATTACAATCAATTTTTTTACCAAATCTCATTTAGCAAGCCAAATGTCAGATGTACAATCACCTCCTGGGTATCTAAAACAAAATAAAATTAATTTATTTTCATCGATTTCATTAATAGCAAATGGCCATAAAAACCTTCGTTATTTTTACAAAGGAATTTGTCAAAATGTTTCAAAAAGTTTAAACTAGCTCCTCACTTTCATAAGAATTTTTTAGTGAAAATTTCCTACGAGGAAGAAATAATCACGATGGATAAACTAATGTTTCGCAGGACTATATAATTTCGCTCAAAGAAATCACAAAGGGCTTCAAATTTGTTTAGGTTCCGTCAACATTTTATTTTTATGATATAATTACCTCATTTCATGTGCAAGAACAGGTCCATCAGGTTCAGCTCCGAAATCCACTAAAAAGTTATCATCAAGACGCATTCCACCATTTTCTGTATCCACATTGATTTTAACAATCCATGAACCAAATTTAATACTATCAGGATAAAATTGTTTATCCCATGGTGAAAATAAACTGGAACTTACATACAAACGTTTTCCATCCAGGGATAATTGAATCATTTGTGATGATCCATGTAATCGTTTGCCCTTAACATACACTGGATTTGGTGGTGATTTCAATTCTTTGTCTTCAATTACTTTTATTTTTGAGTCACTTAAAACACTGCCGCCAAGAATGACTTGTCCTAAATATTAAAATACACTTGACATCATAAAAAGTCGACACATTTAAAAAAAGTTCAAATATTTGCGAAATTTCAAACCGATTGTGTGTGTGAAGCCTTCATCATCTATCTAATCACGAATATAATACAAAACTTTTTGACAATATTGCAGCACAGAAACTATCTTAAGCCATCTCTGTATGTGTTTTTACGCGTTCTTGTGCGA
The DNA here is from genome assembly GCF_905475395.1 of Chrysoperla carnea. NCBI lineage: Eukaryota > Metazoa > Arthropoda > Insecta > Neuroptera > Chrysopidae > Chrysoperla > Chrysoperla carnea. The sequence continues at coordinate 25,571,813 of NC_058340.1, read as the reverse complement.
GCTTTTATGGCCATGTTTACGCACTGTCAAAGAAAATTAGGCACTTTTTAGATTGAATTCCTTGCAAAATAAAATTTGCTCCCCGTGTACGCTTTAAAACGTTTTAGAAAATTATAAGGTAGCTTTTCTCGTGTGATACAAAATTTTCAGTTTATCGTATTCAAAAACTTCAAATTACATTTAACTGGGAGATAAAGCTGTTTCAAACTTCACAAGTTTTTGAATTTTTTTTAATGAAAAACGGTTTAAATTACCTGTTAATTTTGGATGTTTTCTATCGGTTATGTCATATTGTCTTACATCTCCATGCAGCCAGTTACTAATGTATAAATATTTATCATCCAAAGAAATCAGAATATCAGAAGTCATGGCTAAAAACATAAAATAAAGTAGAATAAAATTTTTATATTATATAAAGTAGAAAAGAGTTTCCAGAGCTCCTAAGACTTTTTCAGAGTTTCTAAGACTAATTAAGACTTATTCATTCTTTAAATAATTTTTCCACAAGGGAGTTTCAAATTTCTCTAAAAGTATAAAGTTTTACCTTTTATATATTCCTCAGGCCAACCAGAAACTTTTTTTGGTGGAACTTCTATAACTTTCGTTGCAGACCATTCTCCCGAATGCGTACGTTCAAAACTGTAAAAAAAATGCTTTGTGTCTCTAAACTTATATCAAAATGAGCGTTTATATATTTTGACTCCTAACAATTTTTCTTTAAAAAAAAGTCCCATAACTGAGGGCCCTCTTTCAGGATGACCAAAAAAATTGTAATTACAACATTAAAATTGTTGAATATTGGACAAAAATAATTTTTTCCCAATACTTGACCAAACAGAAGGTCCAAAAATTGAAATTTTTAACGGCTCAAGCGAAGGATATCCCGCCTTTCTTCGAATATCAGAATGAATGACTTTTTCTTTTGTTTTTCAACTTTCTTCTTGTTTGAATATCATCCTAAACGAATATTCATAAACTTTTGTTTTTTAGAGCAATTAAAATTTTTCGGAAGCCCAAAAAGAAAATCTTCGAAGAGAAGATTAGAGTCTGCCAAAATTATATTGGACCTAGATCTAAAACAAATTGGCTGCAAGACCTAACAAGCTAGAACTGCATACGCCAAATTCAAAAATTTATATACTTGTTTAAGCAATTTATAACGTGTCTAAGCAATCTTACTGAAATACAATGCCATTAAGACAACATCCAACATATCCTTCAGAAGCTTTTGGATCATGAAGAAAACGAATTTCAAGTGGCGCAACTCCATCAAAACCTAAATCAATGGTTTGCAATAATTTCCTCTCAGACCACGAATAAAAGTTTATCGATCGTCCATAAATTGATAAATCACGTGGTTCGGATGGTTGAAATCCATTTTTAAATATTTTTGGAGCACCCCATTCTGAGGAAACCATTACATCCCAATATGGTTGATACCAGAAATCATATCCAAATTTTGCTGTTTTACCATCCGTCCAAGTACCTGAGTATAAATATCGTATGCAAAATCAGTTTATGGAATTATACAGTTATTTCGTTTATTACCTTTCACTTTGAAGGTCTCAGAGTCTATTAATACGAAATCTCCTTTTCCATTTCCTTCCACATCACCCATTGTGGAAATCATTATATCGCCTGTTGCCAGACAATGGGTCGTATGCGGGGTAGACACATTGAATTTATGCAATTCCGAAGGCTCAATAACCTTTAAATATATTAAAATTATAAAATTAAATACTCAAAAATACGTAAAATAAAATAAAACTTAAATTAACTTTATCATGAAAAACGTTTCCGACGCCTTTTATTCGAATTTTTAGTGGAACTTCCTAATCTTCTGAAACGTCCCTAGAAATTAGGTAGTACTCATATTAGGCTTACACCTTATTTATGGAGAGTAGGAATGCGTTGCACATAAAATTTTTAAAGCTAATCCATTCAGATACTTCGTTGGTCAGATACCTCGTCGATTATCTTGGCCACCAAACATATGATGGCCATTAATCCGTTGACAAGATTTGGTATCAAATAAATGATACACTATATGTTACAGAACCTAAAATTTACCTTATGTAAAGTGGGTGCCCGTGGATTTTTGCCAGTATCGACAATGTATACACGATCAGACAATAAACATGGTAACACAAGCTTATCACGTTTACGTGTACAATCCTCGTGACAACTTGAACAAATGTTCCAACCACTGTGATGTAATTCATCGCCAACATATTTCATATAGGTGCGATGGATTACTTGACAGTATGTTGACGATGCTGGATTCACATTAACTGTTGCTAAATAATCAGGTTTTTGACGATTTTTATCTGGTTGTATACAAACAATATAAATAAGTTCCTCTTTTGGACCTTTCATTGCCTCCAAAGGACTACGGTATCCTGGCCCACAACCTAATAGAACATCAAATTATACGTCAATACAGAAACTTTATTATTTCACCCGACTGGCCAACGCAAAGGAATTGTCTTTGTCTTCACCTTGAGAGTGCTAATAAGGATATATAGCAATAGTGAAAATTCAATATGGCGACCACCAGATGTCATATTGTGAAAAAGGAAGGATTAATTTCGGCGAATGCCAAATGGGGTATCATTAAATAGCTATTAAATAGACAAATCGGTTAACGTTATAATCATTAAAATCGGTTCACGCGTTTGGTCTTTAGAGCGCCTCAATTCCCAAACATACATGCATAGGCTGAAAATGAAAGCCGACAAACTATGGTAAGTGAGGTATCGTTGAATAGGTATTTAAAAATCCTTACTAAAAAGGTTTAAAAAAATCAAAGAACCTGGCAGAGCTAAATATAAACGGAAAAGAAAAATACAAGTACAGCAGTTTACATAGCGACTTTTACAGTTGCGACCCATTATTGTGAAAATTGAAGCCGGTGTAGATTTTAATGGGTCCCGAAAGTTAAAGTCACTATGTAAACTGCTGTATATGTTTTCGTCTTTTCATTTTGTATTTAACTCAGTCGGGTTTTTTTGATTTTTTAAATCATTTATAATATAAAAATTTTGAATCATAACGAAAATGGTATTCTAATTTCTTTTATAAAAATTTGTAATGTTGGAGTTTATTGTAATCGAAAGTGTAATTTCATAATAATAAATCAAGTTTATTGTACTGTTTCAATGTTATCATGTCAAGTTCAGATTTTTTATTTTCAAGTTTATTATCAACAAGACGAAAACCAGTTGAGAAATCAATGGCATGTTTTTGGTTCGAACGAAAAAATGATTCTAACAAAAGTTTTTTTGTTTTTTAATAAGAAATAACTTTCGGTTTAAAATTTTTCTTCTATCTCTTATCGGTAAGGAACCTATAAGTTGATTTTAAACGACTTTGCAAGTCATGGTCAAATTTAATGTCTCTATGAGATATTAAAGCAAAACGACTTTTACTTGAAACATTTTTTCCTAAACGACTATTATTATTAACAACTATTGCACGATTAAATAAATCTGTTTCACTCTTTTAAGATAATGTAAGATCCGGTGGACCGCAAACTTTAAACAAATCCTATATTTTTATCATTTATACTCAGTCGTAGTTTCATCTAAACTTTCCTAACATTTATGAACTGTATAGAATTTATAGAAGAACTAATGAATTCCCATCTTAAATCGGTACAATACGATAAAAATTGACAAAAAGAAAGATTTTGTTAATCTGCCAGCTACTGGTGTTTATATACAATATATTCTGAGATATGAGAGAACATCGGACACCGGATAGACTACAAAATTACAGATAAATAACAAGTAATTTCATGAAAATCTTAAAACAAATTGTTGCTTGTTTGTTGGATAAATATTTTAGAAATAATTGAAGTTATTACCTGACATTTTGAAAGTTGAATTTAATGAGCGCACAAATAACTTATGATATTGTTGATTTATTGAATACTTTTGTTTTAATATCAATTTTTGTGTGTTAATTTAAATAAATTATTTAGTATTGACGATCATCAACGAACCACGATCCACGAATGTAATAACTACAAACTTATTACTGATTAAATAGAAGTGGAATGAGAATGTTTAACTATGTTTTTTTTTATTTACTTAAACTCATGATTATAGTGCATTTATCAATTTATTAAAAAATCTTATGTGAACGCCAGACAACCTCTATATTTATACAGTGTGTAGAATCTAAGATGAAGACACGCTCACACTTTCGTCATTTATAGGAATATCGATTTGAAAATTTGCACAGTAATATAGGGGAGTGGGCTTCATTTTTTAAGATAGTTAACAGAAACCTGAACCTTAAACTCAGCCTACTAAAAATTAACCGCCACCGGCGCATAGAAAATAGAGGCTCAAAACAAAACGTATGTTTTATACGTAAAACAAAAATAGTTAGTAGAGAATCATGTAATAGGCGTTCATTAATTTCGATTAAATTAATAAACACCTTTCGAATTTAAAAATTTCGATTTTTTTGATAGCACAGGCAAATTTGATCCGATTTTATTGGAATTTTTTTTTTGAAACCTACTAATTTCGGGTTCATAATTTCGGGACCAGGACTCCACATTCTTGAAACGTAATAGAGATAGATTTTGGGTCATTCTTTTCAGCTGTGATGCCAGTTATTCATTAGTTATCACTGATGTGCTTAATTCCGGGACCAAGGCTCCACATTCTTGAAACCTATTAAAGATTGGTTAATTTTGATCATAAATTTGAAAAGTATGACCCAAATTTAGTAGGATTACATACTCGGTTTATCAAAATTGGATGAAATTTAGATATGATGGAGCAAAAGTAAATTTTTTGGATTTTGATGACATCATAAAGTTAAAAAATTTGATTTTTTTTATAGCACAGGCAAATTTGATCCGATCTTATTGGATTTTTTTTTGAAACCCACTAATTTTGGATCATTCTTTTCAGCTGTGATGCCAGTTTTTCACTAGTTATCACTTATGTGCTTTATTCCGGGACTAAGATTCCACATTCTTGAAACGTAATAGAGCTAGATTAATTTTGATCACAAATTTGAAAAGTATGACCCAAATTTAGTAGGATTACATACTTGGTTTATCAAAATTGGATAAAATTTGGATGTGATAGAGCAAAATTAAATTTTTTGGATTTTGATGACGTCATAAGGTTAAAAAATTCGATTTTTTTTATAACACAGGCAAATTTGATCAGTTCCTAGTGGAATTTTTTTTGAAATCCACTAATTTTGGGTCATTCTTTTCAGCTGCTATGTCAGTTTTTCTCAACTATCACTTATTTTTTTAATTCCAGACCCAGGGCTCCAAAGCCTCTATAAAATAGTATTTCAGGGACAACAAAAATGATTTAAAACACACCTCTACCTTTTTCCGTTGACCTACGATACAGTGTATAGGTCTATATTGTCGTAAAATTATCACTAAAAATATGATTATTAAATGTGTAGGTGCTCAAAAAAAAAAAAATAATTTTTATCATATTTAATTTAGTTTATTTATTTTACTTTAGTAAATATTAGTAAATCATATACAAATTTGCATTTATCACAGGCATATATTAATTACCCAAAATTTAATAAAAAATAATAATTTTACAAAATTAATCGTTATAAATACTAAATATTAAAAAAAAAGTTTAATATGCAGATTAGGTTTATCCTACTCTACGGTGAATTTTAACTCGGAAATCTATTAATCCTCTTTTTTTATACCATGTATATATATGAAATATATCATAGTATATTAAGTTTAGATAGAACAAAAGTTTAAATGTAAAAAATAAAAAAATAAACAACTTTTGTTTGAAATATTTTTTCATAAACATCACTGTTTACCCCTGAGGGTGCAAATTAAGTTCGAATATATTATATTCTGTATTATATGGAAATATCAGTCATGTGGGTGTGACATGTATGTATGGCTGGTAATCAACACTGTCTATACATGGTATTTCAACAATTAACTCAGTCAATTGTTTGTTTTCACTTGTTTTTATTTGAATTATAAAAAATTTTCCTAATGAAACCTATCAGAAACGGTAGGATATATTGGTTTAATATTTTCATTTCACAAGAGTAAAATTTTTTCGATTTATCTAAATCCTTCCTTCTTCATTCTACTTTGAAGAAAAAATTATTAATATACAGTACCACAGTGCTTAACACTAGAATAACTGCTCCCTGTATCGACAAGGATACTCTATCGTCATATTCGATATAAAAAAATTTTTCAATAATGATGACTTTCAATTTTTCAACTTAAAAATTGTAGATAATAATAGCAGATCATTTTTACAATCACGCATAAAAATAACATCGTAAACATCGATAAAAAAATTTCAAATTTCTTTGAAATAAATAAAAATAAATTTTTTTAAATTGTCTTCATTAATATAATCAATTCTCGAGTCAGCGTCAAGCTTCCGCTTCTTGTTGTTTCTTTAACATTTCCAAACTTTCTTCAACACTCTTGTATTGTTCTTTCTCCTTTTCGGATACTGGTTGTTTGGGTAATACCCAATGCATTACAGGTGATATTAAATCTGGATTGACTTCTTTTAAATCATTAAATCCTGTTATCCAGCTAACTACTAATCCAACAACAATTTGAACAACTGTTCCAAAACATGTGTAAAAAATGTAGGACATTCGAAACAAGACAAATACTTCGTCTTCATTAATGATTGGTCGGCGATCAAAAGTTGTCGGGAATCTAAAATAAACAAAAGACTCTTTAAAATGAAATTATTTGTATTCATGTGATTTTGAAAGGGTTTATAACTTAAAATTTATTTGACGGATTTTGATAAATTTTTTGTTGAACTTTTTGAATTAATTAGATTAATTTTTAAGATAACTTGAATTCCAAGTGCTCGTAGGAGATTTTAAGTACCCGTAGCCAAATTCTCAAAAAGAGTACGACAATAATTGAGAGAGGTAGAGCTAAAATTGTAATTCCATTTTGTTAATCTGAACAACACTGATTCAATGAAAAACAATAAATCTGAGAGAAATATCCGGGTATTAATAAATCGTCAATTCGTAAATTTAATTCTCGTTAGCTATTTGGTCCTAATTCTTATTCGGTAGTATGGCTGGAGTCATATTAAGCCTCCAAGACGACTAAGAAAGTGCATATGGGCCTTTACAGCGTTTTGATTGTTATGCTACTTTGTTTTATTTAATTTTTTAGAATAAACTGTTCTTGTAGGCAATTAGCGGGTTTTAAAAATGAAAAATACTAATGGATTTGACGAATAAATTCCCCATTAAATCATTGTATAGGTTACAGACAAAGTTGATCCTCTAGTAAGAATTGACTCTTCCTAGATAAAATCGACTGTTACTGGTCTTAGTCAGAGTTAACTATAGCTAGGTAAAGTATGCTCTCACAATCTTGAGATTGTAAAGTTTACTTCTTGCCAGAAAACGGTCTACCAGTTAAAAAAAAAAAAAACAAATAAGAAAGGCACACCTATTAATGAGTATACATGGAAAAGTTAAAAAAAAAACTAATAAAAATTACTTTGTATTAAAAAAGGGTGAGGATATACGGACACTACCGTGTGCTTAGCGTGAGTCTCACGTTGACATAATTTGGAGTAGACGATTATCATGAGAATAATAAATAAGTTTTTTGAGGTTTTCTCAAATTTTTTGAGGATCAGTGAATAAACGTAATCACAGGGTTGATCAAAAAGCCAAAAAAATTCGCAGGCTCGTGCTAACTCGACTTCCTTAAAAACATGGCATTCCCGTGGATCAGTGAATGAACGGAATTATTATTTTTTTCTTACAAAAATATAATAAAAATATAAAAAGTGAGATAATTTGACCAAATCCAATTAAATAATTTTATACTTTTTTTTTAAATCTATAGATACTTACGTATAATTGAATTGATCGAAAGGTATTGTAGAATTTTCTAAGCAACCCATTGTTAAAAGTGGTAATTTTGGATATTGAATATTACCATAAGCAATATGATAACGAGCACCAATCATAACTGAAACAGCCGAAATCAAACTAGCAAAACTTCCAACTAGAGCACCTTTAGAATTGGCCCATGGTACACAAGTAGCAAGTATAAATAAACCACAATTTGTTCCAGCAAAACATCCTGTTATACCCATTACTAACGGTAAAATTCCACCAAGCTTTTCCACAACAAGTACCAATGATACACTGATGAATCCAATTATTAAAGTACAAATTTTCATTATATAACTTGCATTACGTTCAGTCTTTTTTTCTTTGCTCAGGAATGGTTTTATTGCATCATCGTAAATTGTTCCAGATAATGTGTTTAAGACCGCTGACATTGTGCTACAAGTATTTCAAAAAAAGATAAGTTTTAATCAAGTCCTTAATGAAAGTTTAATGGTACTTTAATTGATTGAATTATGTAAAATCATAAAATAGTTTTTTTATTCTTTTGCCACGTGTATTCTATTTTTAAAACTCCTCATCAGGCTCTTGAGTTTTCAAATTGTTCATGTCACTATTTTAAGTGCATGTTTTCTCAACCTCTAGCTCAAAATAAGCAAAGAAGTTTATATAAACATATAGTTATAAATTTTTGAAAATTTAGTTAGGTCACCGCGAGGTCAGGGTTGAAAAAGCAAAAATTAGCATTATGATTGCTGAATCGCCACCATGATGATTTTAACCTCAGCAACTAGAGTAGTGAGAATTGATATTGTTCATGATTTTAGTGTTTGTAGCACTTAATATTACTTCATACCTATAATTTTTATGTAGTTAAAATTAATTAAATAAGACGAAATTGGATTTTTTTTTAATTTCCCGCTTCTCATTGCAACACCCCCCCCCCCCCCAAAACACCAACTGCATAATGGGCCGGACGAGAGACCTGGCCTAGGTGGCAATCCTACGTGCTTACGGGTTCGTAAATGAGCAGCATAGTTTAAGGTGCTTCATACAGGATATTTCAACAATTAACTCATAACTACTTAAGTGCTATAACACACAGTTTGATGAAGGCTCAAATAAAGACGGAACGTTGTAAATCGGTATAAATATAACTTATGTTACGTGATTACGTTATCAATACAAAAATAATCAAAATTCTGTATACCTACCTTAGTGCCGTACTAAAAACAGCTGCGATAAATAAGCCAGGTAAACCAGGAATATTTCCAGCTATATCCATTACAAAATATGGTAAAATTTGATCTGGTTTCTGAATGACCTTTGACGTTAATGGATCACAATATTGATACTTTGCGTACATTATGAGACCAGTAGTCACGTTGAGCATTTTTATTCCACTAAACACAGCCACAAAAAGAATTAAACATCTACCAAAAAAAAATTACTAATTAATAATGGAAATTTTTAGAAGACTTTAGTTTCCATACTTTTTTATTTGGGATATATTTGGTATCGATAAATATTTTTGTACCATTCCTTGATTTACTCCCAATTCAGAAATCCATGACATTGTTAAACCAATGGTGTAACCCCAAAAAGTAGTTCGAGTAACTAAAGATGGATCAAAACTAAAATAAAACATTTTTATTAATTTGTAGAAGAAATGGATTTCGATGAAATTTAGAAAAGTAATACTCTTTGAACTTTTCTGAATAAAAGTCTCAAAAATACGAAGGTTTAGAAATTAACTGAATGTGGCTAGGTATTTACGAATTGAAAAAACTTAATAATATTGTACCGATAAAATGAACCGAAGAATACCCCCTCGATCCAAAAAATTTGCCATGCAAAAGTTTTAGTTAAGATTTCAGTTTTTGATCAGGAAGGCTTGAACCAAAATATAGGCAAAAGATATTTGCAGGGACGAATTTTACGCCCGTGGCGAATATAATTAACTGCACCCATACTCAAAACTTGGATATTACTGCCTTTGTAAGCGATACATTTGGGTATCATTAGAAAAGATCGATAAGCCCACCAAAAACCGAGAAGACACCTTTCACGTCATCCAGACACCTTTCCTTGACCAACCTTGCCTGAACTTATGATTTCTATCCTTTTTGGGACGTATTCGAAGATTTGCCAATAATACATTAAATGGCACCATCTGCTGTAAGTGGCTGTTATATTTTGAATGATTATATCAGATTCCAGTCAAAATGGATTTAATTCTTTCAAAAATAATTGCCGAAAATACCTTTAAGATATTTGGATTTCGAAACCTATTTACTGAAATTAATAAAAATAAGAAAAAGTATTTACTTGAAAAAATCAAGTCTTCCACCAATCTCATTTCGATTCCAAACATTTGCAACGCCTCCAGTGTAAATAAAGCCCAAAACCACTATAGCAATTACGGTAAAAACAGTTATCGCAAATTGAAAAGTATCCGTCCATACAACAGCTTTGAAACCGCCTACCGATGTGTAAAATATACAAACGAAACATACAATTGGTGTCACAAGATGAACACTAATACCGGTCACTGTACAAAAATTAAAAAATTAAAAAAATTTAATTTCAAAAAAAATAAACAAGCTTTCTTCTAGTGGTCTTGTATACCTACGTAATTCATTTTACAACAAATTTGTTGTAAAATGAATTACGTAGGTATACAGGTTGTCTCAAAATTATTACTAAAGAGTTACAAGTTTTAAACGCTAATAACTTGTTTAACTTAAATAGAACACTCTGTATTTTAGCTAACTTTTTCAGCTAAGTGTTTACGTTTTCATGGAAAACGCACATTTTCCGAATGCGACCTGTTTTTAACATATTTAATATTCAGTATACGAAAACTTTATTGAAAGAAAGTCTGTGACAAGAAAATGAAGAAACTGATTTAGCGGTTATTGTCTCTTTTGATTAGTGAGAATTACTTGTTACTTTTTGAATGATTAAAAAATGTACAATTTTTTAGAAAAACCTATGTTTTTATACCATGTATATGAAATATACTAAGGTATACTAAGTTTAGTCCCAAGTTTGTAACGCTTAAAAATACTGATGCTATGAACAAAATTTTGGTATAGGTGTTCATAAAATCACCTAATTAGTCCATTTCCGGTTGTCAGTCTGTCTGTCGTCTGTCGTCTGTCTGTCCGTCTGTCATCACGATTACTCAAAAACGAGGAGAGATATCTAGCTGAGGATGTAAAAAGTGAGGTCAAGTTCGTAAATGAGCAACATAGGTAAATTGGATCTTGGGTCCGCTGGAGCCATCTTGTAAGCCGTTAGAGATAGAACAAAAGTTTAAACGTAAAAAATGTTCCTTATAAAAAAATAAACACTTTTTGTTTGAAACATTTTTTCGTAAACGACACAGTTTACCTGTGAGAGCGCAAATTATGCGTAATTTTTATAGTATTACCTATATGGGTATATCACATATTTGTATATGTGTGACATGTATGTATGTGTAATGTGACAGAGTAATCAACACAGTCTATGCATGGTATTTCAACAATTAACTCAGTCAATTGTTTGTTTTCACTTGTTTAAGTTTAACATCCGGTAATATAAATTTTCATAAGCATTCATTTGATAAAACAGTGTCGATACTACCTAGTCCATTATCAACGATAATGAAATAAGTTAACTCTCCCTAACTAATAAAAGGGATAATACCTACTTAATTTATTTGCACAAATAAATATATAGTAATTACCTTGACTAAATGCAAGTGCTGGTATGTAGATAATTATTGGTAAATATGCTAAATTTTTTGCAATAAATAATGTTGACGTTACATATCGAATTTTCTTATCAAAACGTAATTGTAAATATTCAAAACTACTTGTTACGTTACTTTTAAATAAAACTGGTAAAAATATATGAATTGTAAATAAACAAACAATTATAATACATATTGATGTTGCCCAATATGAGCAACCATAATAATATACTTCTGCTGGGACACCCAATAATGTTATACCAGAAAGATGACTGAAAATTGAGAAAAAAAAATTTAATTTGTTATATAAATATTATCAAAGATAATACATGAGATCTATACAATATAGGCATTTGAAACTTATTATTAGAGTTGGTTTATTTTATGTTGGACCCTACAAACAAAGAGATTAAATAATAATGCATATATACATATGGTATATTATTTATAATCTTTGTTTGTAAGGTCCAACAAAAAATAAACCAACTATAAATATATATTTATAGGTATAGGTATAGGTATAATACAAAAATTCATCTAAGAAATTTGGACTAAAATCTGTACATATTTAATAATTTTTGAAGTGAAAACTTCTTTAGCGGCGTTGTACACTTTTTTTGTAATGGGTAAAAATGTTAAACTCGCGTCAGGACACGTGACCTGATCGAAAATTCGTAAGACCATGTCACATTCAGTACACAGATTCGCGTCCGATCACCGAATTTAAGCAACATTGAGCACAGTCAGTACTTGGATGGGTGACCGCTTAGGAACACTATGCGGTTGCCTTTTTATTAAAAATATAATTTTTTTTTTCTTTTTTTAAGTGAAAATTTCTTTAACGGCATTGTATACTTTTTTGTAATGGATAAAAAATGTTCGTTCATGAAATTGTCATGTTTGTGCACGATAGCCCAATAAATAATTATTGTATTCTACCACATAAAAGATAGTACTTTTATACTGATAATTAAAGCAATTCGTGTAAAATTATTCCCTAACCATTCCAAAATATCAAAAATGCACAACGTTAATATTCAAGTTTTCACTTCTGCCGGCACTCCCGGAGTGCAACACGTCGTTTTTTTAAATTAAGAGCGTTCTTCGGGAAGGACCAAAAGAATTTAGTTTTCTTAGGAAAATCTTTAAATTGTGTTGGTTTACTGGAGTATTCTCAAGATACTCCAGTAAACGAGGCTTAAAGCTCTAAATTATTTCCGATAACTACGATTGGCCTGGAATTTTGGAATTAAGCTTTGTTCATCCTCTAGATCAAAAGTTATATGGTTCCTTGTAGTGCTTTTGTCTAGGGGTGGTAACCATCCCTTCTAGGGGGTGGAACAATATATGTTGAAAATGGACAAAGTGATGAAATCTAAGCTAAAAGTTTCATTTAAGTATATTTCGAAAAGTCAATATTTTCCCAGTTATTCAGCACACAAACTGATGAATTTACCACTGGAATTAAAATTAATGTTTTCCACTTTCCAATTTATTTATTTATTTACTGACAACATTCTCAAAAATTTTAACGTTTTTTAAAGTTTTTTTTTTTTGTAAATTAAATGCAAAAAAAAAAAATTTCGAAAAAAAAAACGAAAAAGTTGTCTTTATTGTTAAATAACTCGAAAAATAAACATACTGAAGAAATAATATATAAGGATTCTTACCTAGCAGCTAATGAAAGTGCAACAGGAAAAAATCCCATTTGTTTACCACCAAATAAATATTTATCGCTGGTATCTTGTTTTTTAAAGAAGCCAAAATAAATACCAACTAGAATTGATAAAACTAGCATTGCCACAAATAAAATATAATCCGACCATGAAAAAGCTCTATATGTAGCTTCCATGATTTTCGCTGTTGAATTTACATCAATTGAAATCATTTTTCAAACTACAAATAACAAAATTAAAATTACCCCATTATTAAATATTAATAATTATCAAAATTAAAATCACATTTTAAAGTATTATTACATTTTTAAATTATCTCGTCAATTTATTATAATTTCTAACAAAATATTATCGAATAAATTTTCGGCACTTAAACTTTTTTACGGCACTTAAAATAAAATAAAAATATTACACTATTGTATTGTTTGGGACAATACATGAAAAAAACGAGTAAATTAAAAATTTTTCAAAAAAAATGATTTTCAAATTTATGTTGAACTCATTTTCTTTGGACTAAACTTTAATTTTAATTTTCTCTGTATTTATAAAAAAAAAGCCTCCGGTAAAAGGATTTTCTATTACGTTTATAATTTTTGTTAATTGTAAATAATTACTTAAGAATTATCTAAAATACACAAATTTTATAATTTCGTCGTAAATTTTTCTCTGTAATTTATAATTTTTACGTAAAAGTTCGTCATATATAATGTAACTTACATTGTGTTAAATTAACGTGAGTTTTTTTGAACAATAAATTAATAATGTGACTCCTGGAAATTTTCCTTAGTTGTAATTGTCTTTTTTATAAATAATAAGAATAATGTCGTTGAATAAATTCATTGATCCTTTAGTATAAATCTTATTTATCTTTTAGATAAATAAATATATTAAAAATATAATTTATAGACAAACGAATCCCATTTATTTTAATTTATGTGAGATATGCATTTTGTATTTTTAGAAATATCCTGTTCATACTGCATTATGATCTTGATATCGATATTAAATATCGAAAAAGATATTTTCGAATTGGATAAAATATAAGCAAAAAACTTTCATTATTCTAAAGAAAAGGTCTGTCTCAAAGAAGGCTATTTTTTTTTACCTTCCTAAATTCCTTGTTCTTGAACTTTGATCAATCAAAAAGACTTTAGCCTGAGATTTCCAGTTTTATTATTTTAATAATTTCGAGGATATTGTTATAAATTTCATCATTGTTTATTTATCTTTATTTATTTTACACAGGAAATAAAAATTCATAGTTTTATTGTTATTAAAAACTATTATTTATCACTCTAAATAAGACGACATAGGTACTCATGATTGTTTACATATAGTTTCTGTAATTAATGAATTGAGCTGTAAGGATTTCAAAAGCGCTTCCACGAGGCATTTGCTAAATTACCTCAATTCTGTCGAGAAAATTTTTTAATATCGTAAAAAATTGTTCGGAAAACAGTTAGTTTTATTAACATGCTTTGAATGGGGAAATCCCAAAATTTGCTGCTGATTATCTCACGATCTAAATGAATCACTGCCATCGTGTACTTCCTTGTACTTAGCGATACCTGAAAAAAGTTTAGGATCCCATCAGGGTAAGGTTAGGGACACAAAGGAATGTTTTTGGTGGTAATTTAATAATTTGAATAATAGGAAAAACTGTAAATTGGAAAATTGAATGTAGTCGAAAAAATTATTTATTTCATTTTAGCATTTTATTTTATTTAATAATTTAGGTACATAGTAAAGAAAGTTTTATTTATTACACTGTTATTCTGCGGCCATACACGAAGGCGAACTTCAGATAAAAATTAAAATAGGCAAGTACCAACCAATATATATCACCGTTATATACTCATTTGATACTTGCCTAATTTCGTTGTTGTTTAGTGTTCGCCTTCATGTCTGGCCGCTGCTGTATTAAAATTATAAAAATATAGATAATTCGTCTGGTCAATGAATCAAAACATACTTCTCATTCAAAGGTTTAAAATAAAAATACCCAATAATATCTAGGATAAATGATTCAATTACCTTGATATGTCTATATGATAATTGTAATTAATATCTTTAAACATTAATCAATTATAAAATGATGCATTCATTCAAAAACAATGAATTTTTTTTTTAAATATTCGATTTAATTAAATTATCTATTTATTACAAATAGCTCAGAATTGCCTCATTTACAGTCAAATGCAGTAAATTCTCTGTAATCATAAGCGTCATAAAATTATTGAAGGAGTACCGAGGGCTGATTGTGGGGGTATGGAAACCTCTGGGCTAATTTTTGTACTATTTTCTCCAGTTTTCGTTCATTTTTGGAGTTTACTCCTTAAGAATCGATTTTCATATAAAAATCCCGGTATAAAAGCATATGAAGAGTAAAATCTAGAACCTATCGTGCGCACTTTTCACTTTTTAGTATTGTGTGTGTATAACTTGTATACTTGTATGCTGTCGACAAAGCATCTATTGTTTGAAACTGACAATAACCTGATGGACACAGCATACAGTGTAGTTGTTACCCATCGATACAGAATGACTACATAGGGACTCAGCCAACGTTCATCGTACGTCTTCGAGTTTTTCTGGGTTACCATATATAAATTATACTACATAGTACGTATAACAAAGCATTTATTGTTTGAAACATGAAAATAACCTGACGGACACAGCAC
The DNA here is from genome assembly GCF_905475395.1 of Chrysoperla carnea. Taxonomy (NCBI): domain Eukaryota; kingdom Metazoa; phylum Arthropoda; class Insecta; order Neuroptera; family Chrysopidae; genus Chrysoperla; species Chrysoperla carnea. Next base: position 25,555,833 of record NC_058340.1, on the reverse strand, counting down.
ACTATACAACACTTAAGGAGTAAATTCCAGCCGGGCACCGGAGCTGACTCACACAATTTTTTTTAAATACTGAAGATTGTTAGTGGGCCTCTTGTGATAATAATAGATACTATCTTCCCCACCCAAAAAAATAAAGAAGTAATTTTTTTCGTATAATTCGTTAAGAGAGCGTTTAGTCTCTTATAACTTTTTCCTCCCCTCCACGTTATCTGGCGTAAATTGTAACTGCGTTTTCTACCTTTTTGAAACTTGCGAAGAAGAAGAGGGAAAAGTTTGTAAATATTTACTAGTGTTTCAAAGAACAAATAAAGCATAACCAAAAATATATATTCTATATATTATTTCTGACGGACGTGGAGCTTACTGTTGAATTACTATTGATTAATTTTCTCTACTCAAAATGGTTTCAACAAGCCTCTGCTTCTCGTTGTTTCCTTAACATTTCCAAGCTCTCTTCAACACTTTTATATTGTTCTTTCTCTTTTTCCGACATTGGTTGTTTCGGTAATAGCCATTGTAGAACAGGTGGAATTAAATCTGGATTCATTTCGTTTAAGTCATTAAACCCTGTTATCCAACTAACTATCAAACTTGTAGTTATTTGGACGAGAACTCCAAAACATGGATAATACATATAAGATAGTTTAAATAGGAAGAATACTTCATCGTCGTTAATAATTGGCTTCCTATCATAAATTGCTGGGAATCTAAAACAAAATGAGAAATTATAAACTGGCACCGTTGCAATAATTTAAAAAACACGCGCCCAAAGTAGGAAGGATAACAAAGTTAGGTACATCCTTTTTTTAGCAACAAAAAGTGTTGGATTTTTGTATGTGTATAATTAAAAACTGCTTACGTGTGATTAAATTGATCAATAGGTATCGTCGAATTTTCAAAACAACCCATCGTTAAGAGTGGTAATCTTGGATATTGTATATTTCCAGCAGCCATATGTAATTGAGCGCCCAGCATAAGCGAAACAGTTGAGAACATACTAACAAAGCTTCCAATAAGTGCACCTTTTGCATTTGCCCATGGTACACAAAGACCAAGTATAAATAAACCAGATGTTGTTCCAGCTAAACTTCCTAATACTGCTGTAGCTAATGGTATAACACCACCAAGTTTCTCCACAACTAACACCAATACAGTGCTTATGACACCAATAACCACAGTACATAATTTCATAATAATATTTGCAGCACGGTCAGTTCTTCTCTTTTCAGGCATCATGGGGCTTATTATATCGTCATATATTGTTCCGGATAGTGTGTTTAATTGAGCTGACATCGTACTAAAAATTAAAAATAATCAATTAGCCATAGAGATTCATCACTTGTTATACCCCCCTCCCTTCTCCTTACTATATGTTTCTAATTTGAATGATTTTTATTAAAATTTTTGTCTTTTCATGTTTATAAAAATTTGAAATATCTACGAACGAGAAGGATACAGAAAGATTTAACACAGCCAAGAGATGCTTCGCTTCGTTAATCTAAACTAGTTTTACACAAAATTCTTGAAGCCTTTATAACTTCAATTATAGATAGTATAGAGATGGAAAAGGGCTGGAAATACTCCTATAGAGATTTATTTCTCGATACTAATTGAACTAATAACCTTCTTATTCAACTATGGAAACATGGAAAGCTTTAAAAACCGCGGACAAGAATAATTTTAATATAAAAAAGGGCGAAAGGTGACTGAGCAGTTGACATCACCAAAAAGCACAGCATTGATAATAACTTATCTAACACGCAAATTTTGAACATAGTTATTACAAATGGAGAGCCTAAGAAGGTGTGCAAACCCTTAAAAACAGCAAAATAACATGATTTGGTGATTTAAAAATGGGGAGGAGCCAGGTGTGAGAGTTGCCGCCATAAAAGGCACACCCTTGATATTTGACTCACTTTGGAGAGCCTATACAGAAGTTCAAAGATTTCCCTTCTGTAAATTTTCTTTCCCAATTGCTAAAATGAACAAATATAATGTATATTTAGCTTACCTTAACGCAGTACTAAACACAGCAGCGACAAATAAACCAGGTAAGCCAGGAATTTTTGATGCAACAACATCCATCACAAAGAATGGTAAAATTTGATCCGGTTTTTGTATTTTGTTTGAAGTTAATGGATCACAATATTGATATTTTGCATACATTATAAGGCCTGTGGAGACGCACATTAATTTTATGATAGAAAAAGAAATGCAGAAACAAATTAGTGACCTAAAAAAATATATATCGAACAAAAATTATAAATGAGTAATCTCGCAAAAACTAATGGAAAAATTTTCGACCAAATTTGATGAAACTAGGAGGAATGATTGGCTTAAATCAAGCCCACCAACCGAAATCAGATACATAAAGTGCAACTCCTGGCGTAGACCATATAAACAGCTGGTTTTATTAGAAGTGTGGAAAGAAACGAAAGTCGTTCGAATTTAATGAAGAACTATTAAGTGCCCCTTTTTTTATTAATTTCTAAAGATTTAATAAATTTGATCGAAAGAAATTTCCAAGTTTTATAAAAAGACTGTTTTTTCATTTTATTACTTCTTAACATCCTTTATAGTTGGCATGGATAGATATTTTTGTATCATTCCTTGGTTCACTCCTAAATCTGCAATCCATGAAATTGTTAGTCCAATCATATATCCCCAAAATGTTGTACGACTTGATAAAGCTGGATCCAAACTAAAGTTAAAAAATGAATCTTTTTTTTAAATAACACAAAATATATTATTAAAAAAATTTCTTACTTCATAATATCCAATCTTCCTCCAAGCTCTGATTGATTCCATATATTCTGAATACCACCGGCGTAATGAATACCCAAAAAGAAAATGGCGAAAGTCGTTGCAACAGTTATTGCAAATTGAAAAGTATCCGACCAAACTACAGCTTTGAAACCACCAACAGATGTGTAAAATATACAAACAAAGCAAACCACAGGCGTTATCATATGAACATTAACACCAGTTACTGGAAAATAGGAAAATTTGTAAGTACTTTCAGAATAAATAATTGCATTCATAAAACTTAAATCTAAGTTTCATATAAATAAAATCACCAAACTAAATAAGTTTAAGATTGAAAGTTTTTCGACCGTTAACGATTAAAGAATCGTTAATTATCTTAATTAATTTTAAGAATTTCTAGATTAATATTAGAAAAATTTAAAATTTTATAGTATGCAAAGTTATAGGAATCATTAGGACATTTAACAGTGCAGTGAATGTTCTTTTTTGCGGTAGATTATAGTTCAAAGTCCCTTGATCACAATCAACAAAATTTTGGGACCTCTTGCGGGTCAAAATTTGGAATTATTTCATTTTAGAATTGTGAATTTTAACACAGTACCTAATGGAAGAACTCACAATAATGTAAATTGTACAAAAATTAATCGGTGATTGAGCTTCAATAAAGTTTTCATCATCATGTAAAAATATCACAGATTCTGTTTATGCAAAAATAACTTTACCTTACTGAGCTTAATAGGGTCTCTAGCCTAAGTGTGTCTTTCGTGGACAGCCAATATAACCTAGCCTAACCTACTGCGCTTTAGTTATTCCGGGTACGGAATCCTAAACTCGCACTTAAAACATAGCTAAGAACAATCCCCATTCAATTACCTTTCAAAAACAAAACAAAAAATCAAAATCGGTTCATCTGTTTAGGCGCTACGATCCCAGAGACAGACAGACAGACAGACACACATAGCGGTCAAACTTATTACACCTTTTTTTTTTTGTTCGGGGATTAAAAACAGATAAAATTCATTATATAAACATTAAATTACCTTGACTAAATGCAAGTGCTGGAATATAAATAACAATTGGTAAATATGTTAAGATTTTGATAATAAATAACGTTGACGTTATATAACGAATATTTCGATCGAAACGTAATTGTAAATATTCAAAGCTACTTGTTATTTTGAGTTTTAATAAAACTGGTAAAAATCCATAATAAACCATTATACAAATTAATACGCAACATATTGATGTTGCCCAATATGAGCAACCATAATAATATACTTCAGCAGGTATACCCAATAATGTTATTCCTGAAGTATGACTGAAACATTTTTATATTTATTATGAATTTATTATGATAAATTAGAATTTATTATGATACATTTAAGAATTTTATATACGAAAAAAAATGGCTGCAGTTTTATAAACATTCAATCTTCAATCGATTTCATATTTTGTATATTAAAAAACATTTTGATATACCTACAGGATGCTAAGTTGGCTGCATAAGGAGAACTTTTTTATTATAAGGTTTATTCCTGCATATCTCGGGAGTGAATTCTTGAACCGTTTCTCTTATTATTTGTTCAAAATAATCTTCATTTCTAAACGGCCATTAACATTCCCATCAAACTTACTCAATTTGTGGACATCCTGTATATTCGATTTCAAAAGTTAAAAGCTCAATGTTAATATTTTTGAAAGCAGAGCTTTTTATAAAGAAAAAATATTTATTCGTAAACCTTATAATAAAAAAGTTTTTCATATGTAGTCAACTTAGCTATACATACTGTATATTTCTCAATTCTCTGAAAATCCAACCCAGTGGCAAACTGCCAACCTACTGCCTGAATGCTAGAAATTAAGTTTAGTAGTTTCAATTTTACTTTCCCGAACACTAGCTGAATGTTAAGACATGGTTTAAAACCAAATTCGATTGTAACCGCACAACCTACTAATTCCAAGCCTTCATGTATAATCGGCTGTTTATCCCCCAATGACCCAAATTAATCGCAAGCTAATACTATTTTATTTAGGCTAAAAATAATAATGTGGATAGCTTCAATTACGATGGCCAGAAAGAACCCTGGACCACTCTAAATGAGATATTTATATCGGTTAAATATCGCCAGAATTTAAGAAAATATTCTTCTTTGTCATTCTGTACAATCTCGCCAACATTCCGTTTTCAAGATATTATATGCAATCGCATCATTTATACCTGAAATGATGACAGAAATCCATTTCTGCCAAAATATGAGGTAAAGTTACCCAACATTCCTAGAGAATCTCTGAATTTTTTGGAACAGCCGGTTTTGAGTTATGGCAGCCGGAAGTGCCCAAAATTATGATAAGACTCATTTGTAACTTTGGCAGAAACCAATTCAACTTCCTGTTATCGTTTCAGGCGGAAATTAGGCGATTGCATATGATATAGCACCTCTTGAAATTCAATGAAAATCGGGAGCTTTGACATGGAATATCTTGAAAACAGCACGCTGCTGAGATTTGGGCCCATTGAGGCATTTTTTCAGAATGACAATAAGAATATTTTGTAAATTCTGGCGGCATTTGACCGAAAGCCACTATCCATATACAGTAGTGCGGGGTCCTTTCAATTGCAATCACAGCTTTGGATTTACTAGAAAATGGTTTAGGTATTGGTTCAAAATAATCAAGAGACAGAAAGTGCGGATACAAAATTTGAAGATCAGAATTTTCAAAACTACAGCTCATAAAATTACGTTCATTACTTAGCGGATTTAGAAAAAAATAGACCGAAAAAATAGACCAGGAAAAAACCGAACAAAATTTCTGTTAAAGTGTCCCATTTTTGAAAGTAAGGGTTAAAAAGTTCAGCAACACGTCATTATAACAATACTCCGGGGCTATAAAATTTTCGGTCTATTTTTTCCGGGTTTATTTTTTCCGATTACCATACCTAGCAGTTAACGATAAAGCAACAGGAAAATATCCCATTTGCTTTCCACCAAATAAATATTTATCACTGGTATCTTGTTTTTGAAAAAAACCAAAATAGATACCAACCACGACGGACATAAGTAACATTCCCACAAAAAGAATATAATCCGTCCATGCAAAAGCTGTATATGTAGCTTCTTCCATGATTTTCGCTGTTGTATTTAAATCAATCATTTTATTTAATTAAAATTTAATTGATTTTATCACAAGTTATTATTTCGAAATTAATTATTATAAATTATATTTCGAAATTTAGAGATTCACTTTATAGTATTTTTCTAACGTTTTTATTTTTTACGGCACTTGAAGCAAATTAGAAATATGACACTCTCGTATTGTTTGTAACAGTGCATGTGCAAAGCCTTAAATTATCAGCTCAAAAAAATTTGAGCTCATTTTTACAAATTTTACAAGAAAATTGCGTAAAAGAGAAAACTTTAAATTTTTTATCACAATAATATTATTACACTTTTAAGTAAATTGTTTCAGAAAAGATTGCTTTTCACTTAATGCAACGAAACTTTTGCATTATAATTTTGATGCAAAATTTCTTTTATTTATAAAATAAAAGTTAGAGAATTTTCTATTGACTGATACGTCACATATTTTTGCAAATAAGTATTCAAGAATTAATGTTAAAATACACAAACTATTTAAATAGAGCCCTAATTTTATAAATATTATCTACCTTGTCTCCAGTGGCGTAACTACTCTGTCTCGAGTACCTGCCAATTCTAGGAAATTCCAATTCCCGATCAAAAAATTATAGCAAAACAGAAAATTGTTGTTTTCAGGATGAGCCATTTTAATCTATGCACCTAAAAACATCGTTTTGTAATTAAAGAATCAAAAAAATAACTTAAGCAATATAGTTGCAGAGTTTGATGGGGGACATCTTGTTCTGACATCAGTTTGGACCTAGATCTTCAAGTTTTTTATAATAGCCAAATTAGATCCTAAACGGTAATAGATAGAATAACAGTTTAAATTAGAAAGTTGATCGTCATAAAAGAACTAAAAATTTTTGTTTTAAACATTTTCCCGAAAAACGTTAGCTTTCGGAGGAAATACAACTTAAAAATATATCATTATTGCATTTAATCGAAAGAAAAACGCTTAAATTTCTCGATAATTTTAGGTCCAAATCATGAACACAGGCCTTCTATTGCCCTTGTCAACTTTTGTATCGTATTTTACCTCGTTTGGCACCCCACGCTTTTTAATATTAAATGTTACATTACAATTATAATAATTTTATTATTAAGTATTAAGTTTTTGTAGTGAAGTAATGAGTTTTTTTGGCTTTACAATACCACGCAACTACAAAAATATAAAAAACATTGTGTGCAAGGATGCTTATAAATTTTATAATATAGATATCGCTCTTCAATCAACAATACTCTAACTATAGTCGTCTCTGTTCATCAAATGATGGATCTTCAATGAACTCATAATTAAATTAAAATTTGGTTTTTATATCATCGACAACGTTTTATTTTTATGTTATTATTATAAACGGGAAGAATTGTCTAAATATTTTAGATAGTTTTTTATCACACTCTCTAGATTTTTTGATATAGAAATTGATTGATATAGAAAAAACCCAATTGATAACCAATATGATTCATCATTTTTTCAGCCAACTTTGAACGATAAAATAATAATAAAAAGCTCGATGACCTAAGAATTTTTTGTAATTTTTGAAAACTTTGTTAATCAAAAAATGTATTTATAAAGTTTTATTGAAATCCCTACTATTATTCAATCCTTGCATATCCTTGTATATGATACCTAAATTTCACAAGTTCCATTTACATTTTACCTACACTCACCCTCATGAATTTTATTTAAAAAATAATAATTTTTGATTTATTACATGAAAATTGTAAACAATAATTTTTTGAAAAACAATAAAATTATTAATGTCCTTAAATCAACTTTTCGTTAAATTTTTCCTTTTATATGTCTACGTCACATATTTATTTGGTCCCCTGCTGAATAAATTTTATCTTTTAAGTTAGATAAATACTTTAAAAATTATTTTAATTCGTTTTGTTGCTATACATATAGAGAATATGCAGTTTTATTATATAGGGTGTACCAATTTATAATAACAGGACAATCAAATAGTAGATAACGTTAAAATAATCCTAATTTTTCAATACACTTATAGCCGGAAAAACCTCCTTTTCTAGATATAAGCTATTGAAATTTTGGAAAACAAGTAAAAGCAATTGACAAATTTTGTTTGTATCATCAATATTTCTAAGCGTTACAAACCTGAGACTAAAATTAGTATACCTTGATATATAAGTATACACTAGCAGATACCCGCCCGCTTTGCTGGGCAATTTCTCCTTTTAAAACGAAAACCATCACGTTATAGCCCTCATTTATCCTCCCTCTTGATCATAATTTTATGGATTTTAATTTTTTGGTGGGGAAACTCTTTTTTTGTAAATGAAGTTTAGCTCATGATACTCGCTGACATTGTAACTTTCTATAAGTCCAATCATTAAATTAACCTGATTTTTATACTTTTTGGATCAAAATTACCCCATCCACTGAGTTTTATCAAATTCGAAAACAAAATTTTTTTTGCGTTTTTCTCGATTTTTTCAAAGGGGTGCCCTTAAAAAAATTGCAAAAAATCGAGAAATTTTTGTAATCTCCAATATCGATAAAACTCAGTATATAAGGTAATTTTGACCCAAAAAGTACAAAAATCGGGTACATTTGATGACTGGTCGAATATTTTTTGAGATACAGACTAAAATCGATCCAAATATTGCGAAACTCTGCATTGCAACTTTAGCAATCTTTAAAAATTATTCAAATTTCTATCTTCAGTGGTTTTGCCCTCAATCCTTCTTGCCGGTTGGAACTTTAAGTATATAGCTTCAAAACCATTGCTTCAAATATTAGGAAATAAACTTAATATACCTTGATACATTTCATATATACATGGTATAAAAAGTTCTAGAAAATATTTCGAAAAATTTTTGAAAACAAAAACAAATGGTAACCTAAAAACCCTCCATTAATTTGTTAGTTTTTTTAAATTTTCTAATTTATTAAAAATAATGCAAGCACTGATTTCTGCATTGCTTACGCATGGATATTTTAACAATTAGCTCAGTCAATTCTTTATTTAAACCTGTTTTATTAAGAAATTAAGTACAATAATCGACAAAATCATTATTAATTTATAAAAGAAAACAAACTCGATGATAATTTCGCGTAAATTTTCATTATAAAATTACCACAATACTATCATAAATAAATCAAAACTATAAAATCGGCATATATTTACATAATGATATCTCGAAAAATAAATACCTACTAATAAAAACAAATTTTTAATCTAGAAAAAAAAGACAATAAATCAACAACAATTGTTTAAAATTTACAAAAGAAATTATTAATAAATTCTAATACATCTTATTTATTATTACAGGCCCGTGCGCAGGGAGGGATTCAAACGTTTAAAATTATCCAAGAAATTATTCAAATTTTCGTTCGCCATGTTAGCTTATAAAGTCAATAAAAACAAGAAATTCTTTTTTCGAGAAAGAGAACATTTAATTATGTCAAATATCTTATTCAGTCATTACTTTTCAATAAGTTAATTCTGCGAGGTACTAAAAAAACTTTTCCAAAACTCTGTGTGCATCGATCTCTACAAAGCAATTTATATTGAGCGAGGGCTAAACCGTTGAGCCGATCTTCAGACATTATCGATCTAAGGTATGTTTAAAGATGACGCAAAGTTGAAAAGAAACGTTCATTCGCCGCTGTAATCACAGGCGAAACTGTAAATAGTAAATATATGCGTTTTCGTCGAAGTTGAACTTTGTCGACTCAGATGAACTCCTCCCAAAGTTTCCTCTTCTTTCCAGGTTTTCTGTTTGAAGTACTCGACTCAAAGACAAAGTCACAGAATGCACCAAGCTCAAAATATACATGGATGTGGATAACTGATTTGTCAGTGGAAATGCGTTTCATAAATGGGTTCATTTACAGGACTATTTTGTTAATTCAAAATTTATATTGCCAGATTTTCAATGGGAGGAACTTGATCCCCAAAACGCCTCCCGTGCGCACGGGCCTGTATTATTATAAACATTAAAATACCAACTATAAGGTAATCATCTTAAAAAAACATAATTTTTTCAAACATTAGGTGATGTTTCAGAATTACAATGCATTTTATAATATTCTTCTGATAATTCTGAAAATAATGAATCAAACGTCCATGGTTTATCGGATTCAATAACTGATCGTAACGATTCTTCACTTGCAAGACCTTCTGTTAAAATTGATATGTCCGCATTGCCTAATGCACTTAATAAACTATTTTTCATTAAATCTTTATTAATTTGTGAATAAGTTTCAGTACGATTTACAACAACACTAAAACATAACAATAATTTAATATTTTTCATAGTTAAAATATTTCGTAGATAAAATATGCTCAGATCAGAGAAATTTGAAAACTTACTTGGGTGCTGCTGCTATTTGATCTGAAAATGTTTCTGTAAGATCATCTGAATCTGGTATTTCAGGTATATTATTAAAAATTTCTTCTTTTGATTTATCTGTGAAACGTTGCCTGAAATATTTCTTTAATTTATTAAATTATAATTTATATAATTATTAATTTATATAATTATATTCGGTATTTTATTAACTATATTATTGATAGCAAATGTCGTAGATTTTTTGTTTGGTGATTAGCTTTTGTTTAGGGTAGGTTCGGGATGGTTGGACCATGTTTTTCTAAAATCATTTTCTCCGAAACTTTGAAATGATAACCTATGACAGCTTTAAGTACCTTTCCAGTTGTTGCAATGATCATACTTGAGCATCACAAGAGGGCCCGAAGTCCATTTACGAAACAAAACAAAAAAAAAGGTGGGGAAGGTAAAATTTGTATAAGAAGACACGACAAGGAGACACGAAATTCATTAAAGATGATATAAAAAAGCTAATTTGCATTAAATTTGTATGAAAAGGCACCATATCTAAGAACACTCTCCATTAAATTATCTTTTTCCTTAAAGCCTTTTGCAAACTGAACCGAATTTTTTAGTTTTTTTGATACGGAACCCTAAACTCGCTCTTGAAACATAGCTAACAACACTCTCCATTAAATTACCTATCAAACGAAACAAAAAAAAATCAAAATTGGTTCATCTGTTTAGAGAAGACCCAAGAGAAATTCAAAACCTCCATATTTGTTACCCGTCATATACTAGAACTTGAGGTTTCATCCAAGATTTATAGTATTGAGGATAATAAATATATACTCACAAGTAAGAAGTATATACTCACTGTTCCAAAACGTTTAAAGTCTTATTCCTACAAAATGAAAAGTTTAATTTTTTAGATAACTTCTCCAAGTTTTAATTAATTTTAATCAATTTACTTTTTGCCCTTTAACGCTTCATCAGCCCATCCACCTGACTTTTTAATTTGTGGTGGAATTTCTGTACCTTGGAAAAAATCATTTGAGGAATCTTTTTGACTGCTTCCATTATTTGCTCTTCTACCTTTTTTTGCTGGTATCTTAAAAGTATAGAAAATGTATAAACTTTTCCAGTTCAATAAACTAATTAAATAGTTAAATACCTTTGATTTTAAAGTGAAATCTAATTCTTCGTCCCAAAACATTTTGTGGATTGATACTGATTTTTAAAAACAGAGAAAAGAAGAACTTAAGTTTCTAAAAATCTAAACCATATCAGTGGAATTTACAATAAAAGACAGGTACCTTTACAGGTTGTTGATACTATTTAGTTACCGTGGTAACATTAAATATAACATAGTGAAGCGCCGAGTCGGTTAAGATATAAGTTATTTTATTGGTAGAAGGATATATTTCGATTGCAATGCAACCATCGCTAGTAGCTAAATTTATTCATATAACGCATTTAAGATAGAACAAAATTTAAACGTCACTGTTTACCCGTGAAGGTGCAAATGAAAGCAATATTTTGGTATCCAGTTTCCCCAAAACTGTAAAAGATAGGGAGTTTCATTTGCAGGTAGCTTCAACTACCTCAAGCTCAACAATTTTTACAGAAATCATGTTTCAGTTAAAGACTTCTTTGAAGTAATAGTTACAATGGTGCACACCTAGAATTATGTAGTTGCTCAAAATTTATATCTCCAGATTTGAAGAAGACAAGCTTAAGTACGAACTACAAATTTTATTTTATTTTATTAAAATCACAAAATACAAACATGCTGAAATAAGTTAAATTTTAATACAAAACTTCTTATTTTATTACAAAAACACAGACTCGTCACATCACTAAACACTTATAAATACATTGAAAGTACAGTGAATGGTAGTGAGATCTCTTGGTTCTTTTTTCAACTAATAAATTTTTTGTTTAAATTACAATTCTTTTAAATTAATTTTCTATTTCATCGTCTTGCTCAGGTTCTTCATGTGCCTCTGGTATATTATGTTCTTCAATTTCCACCTCTATTTCACTGGCATTTTCTTCAGGTTTTAATAAATCTTCAATTGGATCTACAGGAATATCAAATACATCGTATGGGGTTTTTTCGAATTCTATCGGCCAAACGTTCTCTAAAACAAACACATAAATAGAATTTAAAATAATCTCCCCCTTTCAAACTTTATGGAACTTGGTTCTATATTGAAAGAAGACAGTTTTGATCTTGAGTACTTTTTTGAAATGAATGCAAATTTCCCCTAAGATTGTTTAAAATAAATTTTTTAAAAGCAATAATTTACCTCGAAAAGGTTCTAAAGCACTTAAATATTTGTATTGCCCAATGTATGAACTAATGTCTAATAATTGCTGAGACTGTAAAAGATAATCTATCAGAGCAAATTCTGGTAAAAAATCTTGTGCCTCTTTTGTTATTTCACCCATATCCTCTGTTTGTTCCTCCTGAAACAAAGTCTTCTTAAATTTTTGAAAAATATTAAATTTTGAAAAAATAGCAATAAAACCCAAATTTTGGATAACTGATTTATTTTTAAAAAAAATCAAGTTTTAGGGTGATTAACTGCCTAAAATCAACGAAAAACGAATTGAAATGTACGCCTGGTATATAGTTTACGAAATAAGAGCTTCTTAAGCCCGTAATATTCGAAGTTTTCGAATTCGAATGCACAGTGAGTATCCGTATTAAAAAAAATATTATTTCGATTAAATTTTCAACTAATTTTTCGTTACTTTTGGGTTCAAATTAACTAAGAGGGTGACTTTAGTATGATTTTTTATCCAAAAACAACGAAATCATGAGGGCGGAGCCACATGCTATTATCTAAGAGGGCTTAAACTAGATGCATTAAATTTTCACCTCAAAACTGTCATCATTATTATCACCCTCATCATCGCTGGATGGTATTTGTAAAAATTTACATAAATTATACATTTTTTCAAGAAAACTGCGTATTATTCGGAGATATTCATCCGTATTTGCATTAGCATCCAAGTTCGTTAATAAAGTTGGAGGTGAAGCAGTTCTTGCACCCCATTTTTTAAAAAATCTCTGCAAAAAAGTAACAGTTATATTGACTGGCAACTTCGAAAAACTGAAGTTTTTTTTTTTTACCTGGTTTATATTATGATAAGCAACAACAATTTTTCCTCTTTTAAGATGTGGAGAATATTTAGGGTTTAAAAATACTCTTTTTAAATGTCTCATAATGCTTTCTTCAGGTCCCTATAATACGAAAAATTATTATCAAAAAATAAAAAAACTCCCAAGAAGCAAAATCCTAAGGTGACATGAAATGAAATGACATTTTTATTTTGTCATGTTTTTTCAAAATCTATGATTGAACTGTAGATTTTAATTTCCCAAATATTTTGCCATTATCATTTTATGAAACATATTTTAAACTTACCTCAATCATATGAATATAATAGCGTTCATAATATAGTAATAATCCAGATAATGGTTCCCAACCCCGGCCTTCCAACAGTTTCATGGCAGTCCCAAATGCCTCAGCAATTGAAGGATCTTCCGTAAAACTGTGATCACCTACATAAATAACTCTATGTATAAATGTTACCTGTAAATAATAGGCCAATGACGTCGTATTTTCTATATGAATATCAAGGCTAATTTCTAAGTTTTAAGATATATGAGTCCGAATGATTCTTACCCTGTTTGCTATTTCTAAATTTTTTTTCAAAACATTTAGTAATGACGCGTGTATATCAATATGTTCCAATTTAGTCTTATCCTTCAAAGCCATTTTGTCTCTTGAAGTCATTTCTTTCTTTGAAAATTTAAATTAATGAAACACTTTAAAAAAAAAAGATGATATTTTGGTTTTTATTCTCGTATCATCTACAGATTTAAAAAGTTTGATCATTGTGTCGTTACTATGGAAACTTGAAGGAGGGTCTAAAACCAGATTATCATAAACAATGATAACTGATATGTATCATAAACAATGATAACTGATTTTCAGCTGTGATGTCAGATATGATTGGGTCAACATATGTTTTCGCTAGCTATCACTTATAAAGCAGAGTTCCACATTCTTGAAACCAATTAGAGCTAAATTTTGATCACAAATTTGAAAAGAATGACCCAAATTTAGTAGATTTACATACTTGGTTTATCAAAATTGGATAAAATTTGGATGTGATAGAGCAAAATCAAATTTTTTGGATTTTGATGACGTCATAAAGTTAAAAAATTCGACTTTTTTGACAACCCTGGCAAATTTGATCCGATTTTATTGAAATTTTTTTTGAAACCCACTAATTTTGGGTCATTCTTATCAACTGTAATATCAGTTTTTTACTAGCTATCACTTATGTGCTTAATTCCGAAACAAGGACTCCACATTCTTGAAACCTATTAGAGCTAGGTTAATTTTGATCATAAATTTGAAAAGAATGACCCAAAGTAGGATTACAGACTTGGTTTATCAAAATTGGATAAAATTTGGATGTGATAGAGCAAAATTAAATTTTTTGGATTTTGATGACGTCATAAAGTAAAAAAATTCCCCTTTTTTGATAACACAGACAAAATTGATCCAATCTTATTGGCATTTTTTTGAAATCCACTAATTTTGGGTCATTCTCTTCAGCTGTGATGTCAGTTTTTCGCTAGCTATCAATTATGTGCTTAATTCCGAGACCAGAACTCCACATTCTTGAAACCTGTTAGAGCTAAGTTAATTCTGATCAAAAATTTGAAAAGTATGACCCAAATTTAGTAGGATCACATATGTAGTTTATCAAAATTGGATACAATTTTGGATGTGATAGAGTAAAATTAAATTATTTGAATTCTGATGACGTCATAAAGTTAAAAAATTTGACTTTTTTTAATAACTGCATGTGTTATGGGAACTGGATGTATTCGTCGAATGAATCAACGGAAAAGATAACGTACCTTGTTAGGGTTTCCAACTTTTTTGACCAAAAAGAAGTATCAAATTGTTTGAATAAGAAAAAAAAGCATTTTAAAAAAAAAAACAAGAATTTTTCGAAATTTATGTTTTAACCTCTTGAAAACAATACTTGGATGTTTTTGGCACATATATGCTATCAATTTTTTATTATCTTATGGCTAGGCGGCAGGTACGCCGAACGCCTGGGCCAGATAGTTTATCATGAATACTGCAGGCGCTGTCACAGTGAGGAGGATGAAGAAACGATATTTTAGCAATCTATGTGAAAGAAAATATTTTTAGGAATTTCCACCATTCATCAAAAATTTTATATGGTCCCCAGCACGTGATTTTCTGTAGAAATACATATTTTTCCCAAACTTTACAATTTTTACAGCGAATATTTTTTTAAATCCTGTATTGTTTATGAATAAAGCTGACATACATTTTCAATGTTTGTAAATACAAATCGACGTACACTAGTTATTATATACAGTGCGCATGAACCATGTATATAAAATAATATTCACCAGTATCAGACTCACCAGTATCAGTTTATGTATACTCTTATTACAAACATTTACAGTAAAAGTATACAGAATACAAAAAATATCAAAAATTCCCTGAATACTTCTCTGTTAGAAACTCACATCTCTGATAATTTATCGTACCCACGTACATCTGCATCTGCTTATAATCCAATTGAAATGTTCAGTAATTTTACACAGTGTCTAGTAGCTGTCAGCATTAACTAATTAAAATCAGTGAATGTTAATAATTTTGGATTTTTGTGTACAAAATACAATTTTTCAAAAATGGATAAATACACGGAATTTTATGAGAAACTTCGTATTGAACGACAATCGGTTAAATTGAATTCTGTTACAATGAATAAAACAAAATATGATTCCCTTATTGAAAAGGTTAAACAGCTGAAAGTAAAAACAAAAAAACAGGGCAATGATTATAAATTTTTAAAACGTTACGATATTCTTGAAGTGAATGGTATCACAAAATTAATATCGCCTGTCTCTGATGGCGATAGTCTTAAATATTTTATTTATGATGAGGAATTATTCGAAATATTACATCACGCCCATGTTACAACCGGACATGGAGGACGTGATCGAATGATGAAAAATTTACGAGGGATTTATCAAAATATCACCTATCGAGATGTACAAATTTATTTAAACATGTTTAAAGATAACTCAAATCCGGATAATCCACAACGACCACGAAAACGTCGAAAATTAGAAAATACACGTAGCGTACTTACAGCTCCATCGACGTCCGATCGAATATGCCCCAATGAGAAAAAAGAATTAATCAATCAAGCCCTAGCGAAATTAATTGCAATGAATCAATTACCTTTATCGTTTTGTTCAAGTATTGGATTTAAAAATTTTATGACAGTTGTTGAACCTAATTATAAATCTTGTGGGGAAGAAATAATTAAACGAAAAATCATTGCGCTTAAAACATCAGTTGAGCAAAAAGTACGGGAAGGTTTAAATGCTGCTAAAAGTGTTGTCTGCTCAATTGATTGTTGGTCTTCCTCTCAACAATACTTTATTACAATTACTGCGCATGTGGTAAACAATCGTTGGTGTGCCAAATCATATACATTAGCCATCAGAGAAATGGAAGAACATCATACAGCCAAGAATTTTGCGAATGAATTCGAAAATACACTCACCGAATGGGGTATTTCTCAAAAAGTGATGACAGTAGTCACAGATAATACAAAAACAATTGTACACGCAATTTCCTTAATTTATGGTGATGCCGGAATTTATAATGTGACATGCGCAGCGCATACACTTCAATTAGCTATAAGTAGCGCCCTCGAAGAAGAAAATATTCAACAATTGATTCAACAATGTAGTAAACTTGTAAATCATTTTAATCGATCTTCATCTGCAAAACAAGCTTTGGAAACAAAGCAAGAACAACTGGGAATGACAAAAACAAATTTATTACAATGTTGCACCAAACGATGGAATACAATTTTTTTAATGTTAGATCGATTATATGTAAATCGATGTGCGATTTCGAATGTTATCGCTGATTGGGTGGTAACAAATGCGTCGATTGCACAAAAATTAATAATCACAGAAAGTCAATGGGCTCGAATTGAATCTCTTGTATACAATTTAAAACCATTACATGTAGCAACTACACTGTTTTGTCGAGAAAGTCATTCTCCTGTATCAATGATTCGACCATTATTGCAAAAAGTTTTCGAGAAACATTTTAAACTTCAACATGAAGACGATGAGGTTATTATTTATTTTAAACAAACGATAATTTCCGAATTAAAACATCGTTTTGATCTCGAATGGAATACAACGAATACAGTATCATTACGTCATATAGCTTGTTTTTTGGATCCACGATATAAAGATTTAGAGCATGAACCGATTCATGTAAGAGAGACAATCCGATCTGAAGTGAAATATTTACTCCAATCAAATCTTCCGCATACGGCTGTCCAACAAACCGTGGTTCAACCAATACCTCCGCATAAATCATCGCTGAAAAGTGGATTAGAATTTTTATATGGTGATGATTTATCCGTACAATTTCATGGTTATCCATCTGAACCGCAACAACGATTAGATTTAGAATTTCTATATGGGAATGAAGTGAAGGAGACACCAGATTTTACGATACAATTTCAAAATTATCTAGCTGAGCCACAATTGCGTTTCGATTTGGATCCATTTGAATGGTGGAAAACGAATGCAACCAAATATCCAGCGATTGCTGAGCTTGCAATGAAATATTTAGCAATACCAGCATCAGCTGTAAGTTCAGAACGATGGTATTCAACGACCGGTAATATTTTTTCATTACAACGAAATGGAACGTGTGAAGATGATATTGCTGATATTTCGGATTTTTTATATCAAAATCGACAATTAATTAATTAAAATGAAATTTTAATTGATAATAAGTTGGAATAATTGAATTTGGTACAAAATATTTTGTGTTGCCATGAATATGTGATAGTAATTAGATCGTAAAACAACATGTCTATAAAATATATCAAGTCATAGACATTCGTCCTTTTGCGATTTAATTTTTGGCAAATCAATTGAAAGTAGAGGCAACTAGGGTCGGTATAATCGCGACCCATTAGAAACGATATTTTTCTATGAGCAATCCAAATTGACCACTCGAAATCTGTGTTTTTATAGAGGTGTATTGCTTGTAATGACGATAGAATCTCTTACCGTTTAGGACCTAAATTGGCTATTAAAGAAACCCGAAGAACTAGGTCCGTCTGATGTCAGAACATAATTTCCCCCATTAAACTCAGAAATTTTTTTTAAATGTTCAAAAAAAAAAACGAATTTATTTTTTGATGATTATCAGTTAGTGAAGAGTGCGAAATTTACCATCTATACTAATTACTACTACTGTAAGTTTTATGAATGACAACGAGGGACTCCATGAATGTAAATCTAAATTTTCGTGCTCTTTGGAGAATTGCTTTAGCCAATATTTTGAAAAATGTGTACAATATTTCGGAACAAATTAACTTACAACAAAATTAGTAAGAAGATTTGTTCTAAAATTAGATTTATCAATAATAGTCTGATGATTTGAATAAAATACGGCCAACAAAGCAACGCCCCAAGGACAAATAATGCAATAATAAAAAAATAAAATTAAATCACCTTTAAAAAAATGTTTATTATTGCACGAAACGGCATAAATTTATGTACAATTTAAAAAATATTTTTAAATATTTATGCAAAAAAAGAAAAAGAAAGAAGAAATAATTAAATAATTTATATTAAATTTAAATAAAACAGAAATTAATTAATAAAATACAAATATTATTTATTTTAAAATTATTAATGTTTTTGTTCTTTAAAACTCCTAATGTGATGTTTGTTTATCCTTTATTAGAAATCATCAATAAGCGAAACAAGATGACGCCAACCAAAGTAAGTTTATCATTGTGTAAAATTTTAGTAGTTTTCGCACAATATTATTTTATTAATTTAAGATTCTCCTCTAAAAATATTCTATAAACATAAAATTTTTGGTATTTCGAGCTTTCTAAAAAGGAATTTTTAATTACACAGAAAAAACTCCTACAAATTTATAATTCCATACTAAATTAAAATTGCGAAAATATGTATTAAGTCAGGGCCAAGGTATATTTAGAAAGCACAGAAATTTGAGAGGTTGTTGTCAAGATCACGAAAGATCTGGGTACCGAGTCACTTTGCCGTTAAAGGGAATGAGCAGCGGTCTCATTGGCATGAGAGGGGTCGTCTTAAACACTTCTTTCACCTGAGCCTGCCATTGCTAAAGCAAGCTACTCCGTAATATACCGAATCCCTTTCTAAATTGAGCTATCAAAATATACCTGGGCTCTAGATGACTATGACTATGTTTGTTTATCAGCTTTTCATGTCTAAATCGAAAATTTATTTTCCTTCCAAGAGATTTGATTTTGCCTATGATTTTTGTACGAGCACATATAAACCCTTAAATCGTACAAACGTGATCAAGTAAATTTTATACATATTTGGATAAAAATCAACTGTTTATACATACGAGTAACTCTGTCATGCAACAATTTGATAGCAGGTTTGGCATCATTTCACAATTTCCCCACTACAGATGTTCAATTACATTCTTCCGCATTTAATTGTTAAGTCTATTACTTAAAAATTTGCCAATGACCGTTTTGTTACACTCCTGAGTTGACTAATATATTGTTGAATGTATTCATGATGTTAGATCTTAATCTTGATTCTGGCTTTGATGAAAATCTACCAATATCATCTACACTAATAAATTAAACTTCGAATAGAGATTCATGTTCTATCATCATAAAAACAAGTTTGATAACGTGTGCCAATTTTATTTCAATTTATAAATACAGTAGCGCTACGATTTTTGTAAATAAATATATTAAACTGCTTATCCCTATGCCGTGGATCCAAGCTTGCCGCTACTATACCTTAGCATTAATGAATGGTGTGTCTTTATCAAAAAATTCTTACGAAAAAAAATCTGTTTAAGCATGAGGAAAAATTTGTTGAAGACAAAACCACGCGAATCTTTCAAATAAAATTTTTAATATTATTTCTTAATCCAGTGACGCTCTTGTATTTAAAAAAAAATAATTATGTAAAAAGATTTCAAGTGTATTTAAGATTATTTTATTCGTTTTAAAGTGATTATATAATAAACACTGTAGTAGAGTTGGTTTATTTTATGTTGGACCTTACAAACAAAGAGAATAAATAATAAAACATATATTCCATATGTAATATTATTTATTCTCTTTGTTTGTAAAGTCCAACATACAATAAACCAACTCTATAAAGCAAAATACATTGTAAAAAGTATAACTTTATCTATAGCTAATTAACTAGAGCAGGACATTTTAAATCTTTTTACTATAATAAACATTTAAAATATACACAAATAAAACATATTATAAATATACGGTTTTGTTTTACAGTCTCAATAAAAATCCTACTTACATAAGTTTAAAATTGATTTTACCTACAAATTAGATATTAGTTCAAGAACTGGTGAATGATTTATTCAAAATGATTCTGGTTTAACTTTACAAAATGAACGCCTTGAGTACTAAAGACAATTACCTAATGTGACTCTTCTGCAAGGTCTGCAAAATCTTCTGATCGTCCTGAGTAAGTAACTTTAACCCGGTAATGAAAAAACTAAGAAAAATATTTTTTTAATTACTCTTCTTAAAATAAAGGAAACTTTGAAATACTACAAAATGATCACCATTTTTGGAGTTTACTCCTTAAGAATTGATCCTTAAAATAAATCGTTCATCAGCTCTCGTTTTAATGTTTTTAAAAATATATAATAAGTAATTGTTATAAAAATTCAGTTGATTAATTAATAATTAGATGTGTAAAAAAAAAGGAAGAAGTAAAAATTTATACTTCTCTCTTTTTTTGTTTATTATTTGATCATTATCGATACATATGCTGCCCAACTTGAGAAAATTTTTTTCAAGAATTTTTGTTCTACAATAATAATACCTCAAATCACGTTCAATTTTTTTAAGCTAATTGTCATATTATCTCAAATTGATTATCACAGAATTAAAATTTGGATTCAAATTAAACTGTTTATATTTTTTTTCGTTCTATGTAAACAAAAATTTACATTAACCATCAGATCCCAGAACATATGACTAGAAATTCAAACTTTTTTTTCGTTTTTTTTTTTTTTTTTTTTTTTTTTTTTTTTTTTTTGTTGTAATGTTAATTTTTAAATAAGAAAAACAGCCAATCATTTTTCTTGTATTCTTTTTGATTCCTAAAAATTATAATCCAATGTAGTTATAAAAAATTTGTTCTCTAATAAAAGCGTGTATTATTAATTAATTAAATGTATTAGTCCTATCGATGACTGTTAAAACTTAATCGGTATCGAATATCCAGTTGATATTTTGGGAAAATGAAAGTAGACAACATAATAAACCCCGAAATATTATATTCAATTTTGATCAAATCCAAGCGAAAATCTGATTAATGACCTAATTAGTAATTTAACAGGCAAATCTATCAACATAAAACAACTCTGTAGTGGTCATATGGAAATGGCTTTCTGTCAAACTTTCTGAAACCATGGCTTATCTTAGTCCTTGATGAGTGGCTTATCTTAGTCCAAAATCTCAACGGAAACATAGTCTTAAAAGGGTTTTTAGATATGGATGACTAAATTTAAAAATAGGCAATAATACACTCGTTCGAGAGCTTAATATTTACTTAAGTAGAAAGTTTCATTCATCAGTGTAATTTTTAACCTCCGACGCAAAAAGGAGGGGGGGGGTGTTATAAGTTAGACCGCTATGTGCGTCTATCTGTCTGTGCCACCGAAGCTCTTAAACGGGTGAATCGAAAGCATCCTAAACTGCTCGTAAAGGATGATCAGAAACCATAGTTTCAGAAATTTTAACCAAAAGTAATTACTCATAAGGAAGTGCAGAGTCCTTTACAAATTTTATAAACAGATATCTATCTATACATTCAAAATACCATTGTCAGTTCAATTCTATATTAATCAATTCAAAGGTCAAACTGATATTTTTGAGACTAATTTTGAGTACTCAAAATAGAGATAGATTCCAACTACGGAATGTGAAGTTTTACGAAATCGTAGATGTACAAATATCGTGTTTTTGAATTTGATTTTCTCCAAATTCATTAAGTTAACGGAATAATGTTTTGTACTAAAGTCGCTTGTTATGGACATAAAACATTTTATAGTTGCCTGAGTTATATAACATCTATAATTGCATAAAATTTCGCATTCGACATTAAAAACTATCTCTATTTTGAGTATTCAAACTGTTAAAATCATTAAATCTATTTGGTCAAAATCGTATAAAAGAAAAAGTTTGTCTTATGCTCTCTCCTTTCAACTTTTTAAAACTATCTGTATGTTCGATGCCGATTAAGTTCTTACGATCAACGCTTGGACTGATTAAGGAGTTCTTCTAATGAATTTTGGAAAAATTTTGATAGTATTGGGAAGACAGAAATCATGAATTTATTTACCCATGCTTTATATTAGGTGGACAGCAATTTTTTTTTATTCCAAGTAATTTACTCTGATGCGGCACAATTATTTTTCGCCTAAATAAGATAAAATATAATTAAATTTTTTTACAAAATATGAAAGTATGATTTCATTTTCATATTAAAAATAAAATGGCACACATACGATCGATTAGTAAAGAATTAGCCTGTAGCAAAAGTTGTTACTAATATTTAGATATCTTTAAGTCTTTAGACATTAATTCATAATAAGTCGTGTTTCTCTAGCAAGATTTAGAACAACGTTAGTTTAATTTTTCCACCATTTTCGCCAGTCAATGAAAATATAATACTGGGGTTACCTTTTAAAAGGCAAATCATTAATTTTTCGAAATTTCTCATTCTCCGGAAGCTATTAAAATCACTCGTTTGTGATTATGCTTCATACGAGCTAGCCTAATGCTTTAGACGCAGTGCGCTACTAAAACGAAACAAAATAAGAATAAACAAATGGAATCACAGGGAAGTTGGACTAAGTTGGAATCAAATCAGAACATTACAGTTGATCCAGTTGGACGATTGGAGATTACATATAAAACTCTGCTTTGCAAGAAAGAGACAAGCAGCAATCTTTGAATGATTATAACCTCTTCGTTTATTAATCAATTTTAATTTAACTTTAAAATTTTGTTATGGTCATCTACCCAATTGACTGGAAATTACGCCGTTGTTCTAGCTCTTGCTGTTTAAGTAATATTCAATAAACTGTGTAAATAATTCAATATCTTTCGCCATAATATAAGAGTTATTGAGGAATATTTGTGATAAAGTGATAATACATTTTTTGCACGAAAACCATGCTGAGTTAAAATATGTTGTATGAAATTAATCTCAATTATCATGAAAAGAATACAGCCCTTACGATGATAATTTACATGCTTGAATTCTATTAATTAATTCTCACACAGGTCTGTGAGAATTTTGCTAAAAACTAAATACAGACAAAACCAGTTATAACGACACTTAAGAAACCGTACAATTAGATACGAAAATATTTATTCTTTTTTAATTTTTATTTGGAAAAAAAAATAATAATTTCGTGGTAATCTACCATTTTGCAAAGCTTTCGGAGATACCTCTTCGTTATAAACCCTGTCGGTACAAACGGTTTTGACTATATTTAAGCAATTTAATCAATAGTTATACTTACAACACGATGTTTATCCTCATTCTTCCATGAACTAACTTGAATATGTGGCGGTGGTAAAAAACTACGTAACGATTGTACTAGCTGAATTGTATCAACTAATGTTTTCTGTAACGCTTCAGATTGTTTACCATATGGTTTACACATTGATGGTCGAACGTAAGTTTTCATACGTGCCATATTCTTCATAACCTCGGCAAATGCACGTACGATTTTTTCTTGGCCACCTTCGCCAACCGATGTATTATTACTTGTGTTGACGTTACGTTTATCGTCCACAGGACCGTTACCCCCACCGTTTGCATTTGCACCGGCTGCCCATGCACCATTATGTAATGCTAGTAGATCTTTGTTGGCTGATGATAAACCTTCTAAATTTTCCAAATTTGCTCTGAAAAATGCCAAATTAAGAATTATTATTTATATACAGTGGAACCTCGTTTAACTCAAACCTAGTCAAGTTCTAATCTTCAGTAAGTTAAAAAAACGGTATTTCCTTTTCCAAAATCCCTAAATACTCGGTACCTCGAATTATTTTGAGACTTTGTAACAGGAACAAAATGTTATTTCCCTTCGAGGTATTACTAGCACAGTGGAACCTCGATTGACAGACTCCGTAAGTCATAGTAAAATATAATGACGTAATTTGTTTCAATAAATATGTATTTGAAAATCCTGCCTTCCTGATTCGGAATTTTAGAAATTAAATTCTTAAATTAATATCTCGAGTTACTTGTTAAGTCGAAAAATTATTAACTAAATATTTTTTGCATTTCCCTTGGCGTTATAAAGGCTCCACTGTAAATTATTTTTATAATTAAAAGGTTCCTCGCCCCCTCCCTATTCTAAGATTAAATGAGAAATTCCCTGTTTTTTATTTGTACAGATTCTAATAAAAATCACTTACTACGATAAAGAAAATACATTGTGACTCTGATTTACACGATTTTTTAGATTCCCCATATTTTATAGCCCCAACTTAGTTTTTCACCTTAATACTGCTCTATGAGTGAGACTAAAATTTTCAAAACCTTGATTATTCTCTAATTCCCTAGCATACTCAAGTTTTAAAGATTTCCCTATTCGTCATCCTAAACCACATCTTACCGTAAGAAATCAGTTAGTTTATGATCCATAACAGGTAATTCAAAATGTTGATTCTTTTGCTGTTGTTGCGCTTGTTGATGTTGCTGTTGTTGCTGCTGAGCTTGCTGTTGCTGAGCTTGTTGAGCTTGCTGAGCTGCCTGCACCTGTTTTGTAATATCCTGCAACTGTTGTTGATGTAACTGATGACGTTGTTTCTCTAAATTCTGTTGAGCAATAACACGATTCTGTTGTTGAATTATTGCGGCTGTAATTTGTTGTTGACTTGGTTGGGGTTGTGGAGCAACCGATTTAGGACGTTCCATTTTTGTGCTACTACTTGTCTCTGTTAAATCCACTGGACCCATACCGAGATGTGTACCTAAATTAGGCGGTGGTATCGGCATAGGAAACTGTGAATCACTGTTACTTGTTTGTCCGTCTGAAATATATGTAGGTGCCGTTTGAGTTAAATGTTGTATTGTTTTTTGAGTCAGATCCATTTGATTTTTGTAGTATCGGCATGCAGCATTCGGACAATTTTGAACAACTTCCACGATAAATTCTTTTTCCATACCAAATTGTTCTCGACCTATTGTATAAGATTCCATTACCTATAAAAAGAAATTTTAGAAAATACAAAAACATTTACAAACAGGGTATCCAGTCACACCGGATTAAATATTTATAAGTGGTGGGTTTAGGTTTAGATCCGTGATGCCTTGTTGATTTTGATTTTAAAAATTTTTATGGAAACCGGTCGATGTATATATATATATACAAGGTGGGCCATTTTAATCTATTAAGGCTAATAGATCTTTTTGTAGTTAATCAAACAAAAAATAACATTAAAAAAAGTTGCAGAGTTTGATGAGGGACATCATGTTCTAACATCAGATTGTATTAAAGCTAATTTTAGGACCTAAATTGACAATTAAAGCAACCCGAAGAACTAGATCCAATCTTATATACCCCTGATGATACACCCTCCATCAAACTCTGCAACTCTTATTTAAGTTATTTTTGATTGTCCAACTACAAAACGATCTATTAAACCATTTTAATCTATAATGGTCCACCCTGTAGATATATATTGGGTCTAGGGCGCCATCACCATCAAATCCGGCATTAAATTGTATTTATAACGATTCATGAGGAACTTAATCCTCAATTATTGGATACCATGAAATAATAATATACATGCAACTTACAGCTCTTACTGTACCCTCCAGTCCCAAATGAAGTCCATGGGGACCAGCCATATGTTTAAGCATAACAGCATTTGCAAAATGTTCATATGGTAATATAATTTTACCATTTTCACGAAGAACTAATCTACCTTGAGTATCTAACGCAACTCGAGATGCCATCATTCTAAAAACAATTTGTTTGGTTAGATAAAATATCTAGGGCAAATTTTATATACAAGATCTTACTGTAAATAAGCAGCACTAGGAAGCATCGATGCTTCTTTTAATTCTGTAAAACATTGTAGTAACTCTACGGAAGGATTCCATCCTTTATTTTGTAAGTATAATTGTAAAAGCATATATAATTTTTCTGTAACATAACCAGATCCCGGGAAACCTATATTCGATTGATTTGTAACATCGTTTACAGCTGTTTGCTGTAAACTTTTCGCTAATACATTTTTCATAGTTTCCGTGATATCCATACTGAATATAAACTTTTAATACTGTTACGAGATTTTTTTTTATTCAAGAGATTTTGTTTATAAATATTTACTACAAAAGAGAATATTTAATTTATAAAATAGATTATTCTCAACATGTTATTCTGAATATTTATTTATACTTTCAAAGTTTTTCTTAACTCAAGAAAAGTATACTTTCAG
Source organism: Chrysoperla carnea (assembly GCF_905475395.1). NCBI lineage: Eukaryota > Metazoa > Arthropoda > Insecta > Neuroptera > Chrysopidae > Chrysoperla > Chrysoperla carnea. The sequence goes on along the minus strand of NC_058340.1, from coordinate 25,528,987 downwards.
TTTATAAACACTTCCATCACAGCTTCCATACTTAAATTTTGTTTGTTCTTTGATTTATTAAAGGTACATTTACATGATTCTAAAATGTTGGTAAAGCCTACTTTAAATGATTCAATCACTGACTAGACATTTGAAAGTTTGATTTAAAGTCCTTTTGAAATATGGATCAAAAATCACGAAAGTATTTCTATATTATTTTTAGATATTTATCTAACAAAACCTTACGCATTCGAGGAACGCAAATAAAAATTTTCATCTTCCAGTTTATGCTTAAAATCTTGTTCTTGTACATAAATCTGAAGTATGGCATTTTTCCACTCACTCCTTTGCTCAGTGAATAGGTCATTAAAATTAGAAATAAAGTATTCCAGAGATATTCGTCAAGAATTATCAAGATCCATATATATTTTGAAAATTTGACCGAAAGTGATTTTCGGTATAGAAAAAAAGCAGAAAACTCTTCCTCTGTATGTCCTCTTTGTATGTACGCCGTACCTTCTTTATTAAAAAACTTATTAGGGCTTGGTGGAGTTTATCAATCATAATCAGCATTCGCTTGCTACCTGCATATGTCCGGACGTAATAAAATCATTCTTTGAATTGTTAACATCAGCGTTTGACTTCGCTTGGTATATCAATGGATCAGAGCTCTTATTGTTGTATATAATACCAAGTGGGATCAAGTTATATTTAATATTTTATATCTGCCTCTCTCCAATACTTTGACTAAAAATGGCAAATTGCTTGCTTCTAAACTCAATTTTAGTGGCTCAAACTAAGGTTAAAGACACTATAAAAATAGACTGGCGTAGTTTGCATTTATTCTACTTACATTCTACTTAAAGATATATATTCGTGTTGATTTTATTTCTTTATTGTTTTATATTTATTATTTTTTATATCAATGCTTTTAAGTAATCACAAATAATGAAAAACGTAAGACGTAAAAAAATTGGTCGATCATATTCAAGTATTTCAGCTTTTCAACTGCCAAAATGTAAAACGTTAAACAAAATTGATTCAATTTGCTTACGTTTTACGTTTTTTATATGTGATGGCCTGTATGACCATTAACAATCTCAATAACACAGCATCGTAGATTTGACAACCCACACCTCTGAGAGGCTGAGATACATGTAGGTCAGCCTTTATATTAAGTACATATTTAAATAATAAATTTTAAAATAAATAAAGGACAATAGGCATAAGGACAATTTCTTTATAATATAAAATATGCTGTTTGTCTTTTGATTTTAACAAGCATTTACTTTTTTAAATAAATACATTTTCATAAAGTTCTCTCTACGTATCATGAATATCATTAATGATATCCGGATCCGTAAATATTATCTATGATCTTTTGTGGATAGATTTCTCAACGTTGGTGGCGTCCTTTCAATTTCATTTACGCTTTGTAATTCGTTGAATTAAGTTGTGAAAAGTAAACTTAAACAGAATTCATGGATAATTTATCTGCAAATATTACAAAACGGTGATATAATCGTTTTATAAATGTTTAAAAATATTGAATATAAGTATTAAACTAATTAATTGCCGATTAAATTTTTTTTTAAATAATGGCGTTAATTTAGTTTCATTATGTATTTGTACAATTTAACGTTGCAACGGGCTACCGGCATTACTCATGCCATTCACGGTAATTTTTCGGGTACGAAAACACAAGAGCTTTTAATCTCACGTGGAAAAAGTCTTGAATTATTACGGCCCGATGCAAATACCGGTAAAGTTCATACTTTATTGGCGATTGAAATATTTGGTGTTATTCGATCGTTGATGCCTGTACGATTGACGGGAGGAACCAAAGGTAAGTTTTATTCAATTATATTTTTGAAATTATGCACTACGGTATCTCCGATGTATGGAATTAATCGTATATCGGTCGAAGTTAGTGCTAAATTAATTTGCGAGGGCATGCATCGTTGGTAATGAACTAGATAAAGAACTCGTTACCTGGTATTTTTGCCTCGTACATATTTATACGAGAAGTACATACTGAAAAGCATACGATATTTTAAATCCGTAATAAGAAATCAGTAAGGCTATTCGAACACTTGTGTCTAACACAAATGCTACCTTAACGAATTTATCTTTAAAAAGCTTATAGAACGCCAGACAATTAACCAAATTAAGGCATTTTTTAAGTAGATTACGAATCCGTTGTTGAAGCAGATGAAAATTAATAGTTTTTCCTTGTGATTGCGTTTCCCGTCTATTTATAATCCACGTGTTGGCCATGCGTTTAATGGGGCCTGCGAAGAGCTAGCACTAGTCTGTGGATTATTTGGTTAACCCTGTGATTGCGTTCATTCATTAATCCTCAGATAACATTCTCAAAACATTTCGATAATACAAAAAATAATTATTTGAACATGTTTTGATATTTACAGATTATATTGTTGTTGGATCGGATTCAGGGCGTATTGTTATCTTGGAATATCACCCAGCCAAAAATCAATTCGAAAAAGTTCATCAAGAAACATTCGGTAAATCAGGATGTCGTCGAATAGTTCCCGGTCAATATTTGGCCATAGATCCAAAAGGGCGTGCAATCATGATTGGTGCAATCGAAAAACAAAAATTGGTGTATATTTTGAACAGAGACGAACTAATTCGGTTGACCATTTCATCACCCCTCGAGGCCCACAAATCTAACACTTTAGTAACTCACATGGTTGGTGTGGACAATGGTTTTAACAATCCAATGTTCGCATGTTTGGAAATCGACTACGAAGAAGCTGACTCAGATCCAACGGGTGAAGCAGCGCAAAAAACTCAACAGATTTTAAGCTTCTACGAATTGGATGTTGGTTTAAATCACGTGGTCCGAACGTACTCAGAACCACTTGAAGAACACACTAATTTTTTAATATCAGTACCTGGAGATAAAGATGGTCCAAGTGGAGTATTAATTTGCTCGGAGAACTACTTAACATATAAAAATCTTGGTGATCAACCCGATATTCGATGTCCTATTCCACGTCGACGAAACGATTTGGATGACCCAGAACGTGGTATGATATTTGTATGCTCGGCTACGCATAAAACAAAGTCAATGTTCTTTTTCTTGGCTCAAACCGAACAAGGCGATATCTTTAAGATCACGTTAGAAGTACAAAAGGAGATTGTCACGGAAATTAAATTGAAATATTTTGACACGGTTCCGGTTGCGTCGGCTATGTGTGTCATGAAAACAGGGTTCTTGTTTGTTGCATCTGAATTTGGAAATCATTATCTTTATCAGATTGCTCATTTGGGTGATGATGATGATGAACCTGAATTTAGTTCAGCCATTCCACTTGAAGAAGGTGATACGTTCTTCTTTGCTCCACGTCCACTACGAAATTTGGTTTTAATTGATGAAATGGAATCGTTGTCTCCTATTTTGGCATGCCAGGTAAGCGTTAATCGGAATTATATAAAATTTTGTAATGATAAAAGGTGGCCAGAAATGGGAAATTCTGGTAGTTGAGGAAATAAGGTATTCGACCGAGGAAAAAACGTTTATATGTATATCGAAAACTATGAGTTTTGGTGAAAATTTTCAAGTTTTGAAAAATGCTTAGAATCGCCCAAAATATAAAATTAAACGGTTTTCAAATCAAATTTTTTACGAGAACCATGAATTTTAATTTATTTCCGTCAAGAACGAATAAAATTTTCCACCGGCTTCCATTCCTTGGTCAGACTGTTTTTTCGATTAGATTTCCTCAATTATTAGAAATTTAGAAAATTGGACACCTTAAATGATGACTTTTTAGATCCGTGTTTCAACTGATTGAACAGTGATTACAACCTTCTAAACTGATAATTTATTCTAGAATACAAAATACATCTTCAGGAGAGTTAAATTACAATTTTTCATTTTTTTTATTTATTTATTATAGGTTGCTGATTTAGCCAATGAAGATACACCACAACTCTATGCATTATGTGGTAGAGGACCCAGGTCATCGTTACGTGTATTACGTCACGGTCTTGAAGTAACTGAAATGGCTGTATCAGAACTTCCCGGAAATCCAAATGCAGTATGGACTGTAAAACGCAGAATTGATGGTATGTTGTAAATCTATAACTTATTTTAAAAAGTTAGCTTAGCAAAAAAAAAAAGCAAGTTCTAAACAAGCTGGTGAATTTGATTCCGATTAATCAAACACCAGTTTTGTTTTCGTTTTCAGAGATTCCGATGATTCATTCCAAGGCTGGCTGATTTATCAAATATTTTCTTTATGAGAAGGTAAGATATCCATCGTTCAAACAAAAAACTGATCTAAAGTAAATCTAATAAAACAGCCATGAACCAAAGATAAGGAACAATTTTTGCCAAGAACTACATGTGCAAATATGATGATTTATAATTTACCTTAGGACACCTATGATTTGGTTGTGATTAGTGTAATAAATCTGAATTGTCATGTAGCATATTGCTTATAAAATAAGGAAGTTCTCTTATTCATTCCACTTAATAATCGTTACGTTCGCTTACGTTTTAAGTGAAGTCCTTGATCTTTAAAATTTCTATTTCAGGTTGTTATGAATCTGAAAAGGGGTTTCATTGCCCCCTGTCACTGTCCCATGCCAACTTTAAATAAAGATTTTTTTTTTTTAAATTTTATATTGTGGAAAAAATGTGTTTTTGTCATTTTTTTAATTATTAGATTTCATATTTGATTATTTTGAAGAGTTTAAATGATTAAATAAATATTTTTAGTAGCTTGATAACCACCGAATTACAGCCTTCACCTCCCTTGCTCTCACTTTGCTTCCGTTTTTCACCCCCCTTAGGAGTAGAATTTCAGAAAATTCTTTCTTAGCGGATGCCTACATCATACAAAGAACACACCCTCCAAGTTTCAGCGGTTTAGGGTGTGCCTTGATCCGCCAGTCAGTCATTCAGGACAAATCATTTTTTATGTGACGTATATAGTCTGACAACACTGCAATGTTTATGTTGACATTTTACAATCAGTTTATGTTATCATAACTATCTCAAAAACAAAAAACAGGAATGATTTGTAAATGAACAGATATTAATAAGCCTTTCTAAGCTTGAATTTCTGGGTCTCGAGTTATGAACCTTAAATTAGTTTATAAACATTCATTTCCCTATAATATAATGTAATAACCCGCCTTAAATAAGTCACGTTAACAACGTTTTCCCGAAAACGAAGAACAGAAATGACTTTATATTTTAGGTAGGCTTTCCTTATTATATTAATAATTGACTGTCAATTTTTAATATAATAAGGAAAGTTATTAATTCATAACAACCTTAAATTGTCGAAATATTTTATTTCGAATAAAATATTAAATCAAGGGTACTTGATTTTTTTCTTTATAATTTAAAAATTAAAAAACGGCTCTCCCAGATAATTTAAATTATCCCTTTTTTTTGTATTTTCAAAAATATATTTTTTAATTTTTTAGTTTGATTTTATGTTACAGAAAAATACGATGCATATATTATCGTATCTTTTGTAAATGCTACTCTAGTACTTTCAATTGGTGAAACTGTTGAAGAAGTCACTGATAGTGGTTTTTTGGGTACGGAATTAACATTGTGTTGTGCATCACTCGCCGAAGATGCATTAGTTCAGGTAAATATAATTTTTATATTTTTAGGCTATATTAAACCAACGCAAAATTTACATATAACGATGACATGAATTTACTCTAAAATATTTGCGATTATTTATTGTTTTAAACATTATTACAGCGAATTCGCGACGTCTTTTTGGAACAATTTCGTTAAATTGTCATACAATAAATTCCGACTAAAGTATTTTATAGCCACAGTAAATATTTTGCGTTGGGCTACAAAGAGCTTAAATTTAATTATTCTTTCGCATATTCTTGCTATTTCTAATGATTTTATCAAACCATTCATTATGGAATTAAACTAGTATGCGAATATTAAAAAACAGTCACCTTGTCGCCTCCCTTAAATTGAAAATGTGTTTATTGGAGTGAACTTCAAGGTAGATATAAAAATCCTAAAAATATTCACACAATATATTTTAAGTTAAGCCATTTATTAATATAAAAAAATATTATTGCAGGTTTATCCAGGCGGTGTACGACATATCAATGCCGCACGTCGTGTAAATGATTGGAAAGCACCGGGGAAAAAATCGATTGTACGTTGTGCTGTGAATCAACGACAGGTTGTTATTGCATTTGCTGGTGGCGAACTTGTTTACTTCGAAATGAATGTGGTAAGTAAAAAAGTGAAATTAACAAAATTGAAAACCTGATCTTAATCGCACAATTAAAAACTTTTCAAACCCCTAGGCCTTGAAAGAGAAGTCTATTTTATGAAAATTTTCATAGATTGGTCCGACAAACCCAGTTAAGATTTAAGTTAGTAATTTTCAATATGATGAGACAAAATGCTGAGTACTTTGATGTTTAGCAGCAAATTTTCCCTCTTAAAGAAGATCTGATAATTTGTTTTAGAAAAAAAATTGTTAGATTTAAAAAATATATAAACCATATTTATATGTTTTTTATCCATTGTTTACAGGCAGGATTTTTGGGGGAATATGATGAGCATAAATCAATGGAAGCGGAAGTTTTATGTATGGCCCTTGGCACAGTCGAGCCAGGAAAACAACGATCAAATTTCTTAGCTGTAGGTCTCTCAAATAGCACTGTGAAAATTATATCTTTAGATCCAGCTGATTGTTTAGCACCAAGATCTTCTCAATATCTTCCTGTAGTACCTGAATCTCTATGTATCGTTGAAATGGGTTGCTCTGATCACGATAACAACAAAGATGATCTTCCTGGATCCACATCGTCGCTATATTTATACGTGGGTCTATCAAATGGAGCTTTATCACGGACTGTGCTTGATCCAGTCTTGGGTGAATTGAAGGATCCAAGAACACGATATTTGGGAACACGTCCAGTTAAATTATTCCGTATTAAAATGCAAGATTCTGAAGCGGTTTTAGCCATATCTAGTCGTTCATGGCTGTCATATTACTACCAAAATCGTTTTTACTTGACACCTTTATCGTATGAAACACTAGAATATGCAAGCGGTTTCTCATCGGAACAATGTCCTGAAGGTATTGTTGCAATTTCATCGAATACATTACGAATTCTTGCCCTGGAAAAATTGGGTGCCGTGTTTAACCAAGTATCATTTCCATTGGAGTATACCCCACGAAAGTTTGTGATACATCCAAAATCAAATAATCTAATAATTATTGAAACTGAACATAATGCGTACACGGACGATACAAAAAAACAACGACGAATTCAAATGGCTGAAGAGATGTGTGAAGCTGCGGGTGAAAATGAACAAGAATTAGCAAAAGAAATGGCACAAGCATTTTTAAATGAAGATCTACCAGAAAATATATTTTCAGCACCAAAAGCTGGACATGGAATGTGGGCATCGTTAATACGTGTTATGGATTCAAAACAAGGCAATAGTTTATTAATTCATCGTTTGGAACAGAATGAAGCTGCGATTTCGTTATGTTTTGTACGGTAAGTTTTTGTTCATTTATATATTTTTTTTTGCAAATGATATAATTTTTAATATGATGATTAAAGAATTGCCTTAGGACACTACTGATTCATTGTGATTAGTGTATTTAATCTGAAAATTTCATATGTATGTTTCCACTAGCTTTTCTCGCCTTTTCGTTTGCGTGATTGTAAGTACAAAATTTTTCTCAGAAAAAAAATTTCTGTTCAAATTAATCATAAAACGTTCGTCAAAGATTTTCGAATAACTGTTCGAAAATCACGTCGATCCCATTCTTTATTCGAATTTATATGGAATTAAGTCACCTCTTTGTTGAGCAGTATCCAAAGTCATTAAAAATCGAATTTAACTTCGACAATCAAATTTAAACCTTCGTCTATCACGTGAAATTTCCACACAGAGTTGGTCGCGGCGATATGCAAATTATACATATAATTATTAAAACATTATTCTTTGGAAATAATTTATAAATCATAATTATAACATTAATTACTTTGTTAACATCAAAGTAGATTTATAATTTTATTTTCTAACAATAATAAGATCTAGAATATTTTATGAATCATAATTGGGCATAGTTCAAATAATAAAACATAGATGGACCTACGGTTAGCTTGAATAACTGACGATGCTGTACTCGAAATCAGCTACCAGACTTCGAGTACAGCGTCTACCGATCACGCGATGATCGAAGGGTTAAAGGAACATACCTATAAATATAATTAATAGTGTTCACAATATTAATTTCGACATAAAATACAATTTACGATTTTTTTGTTTCAGATTTCATAATCAACCTGAAAGTAATTTATATTTAATTGTTGGTGTTGCTAAAGATATGCAGTTGAATCCACGTGTCGCAACTATTGGATTTTTGGATACATATTTAGTATCAAATGGTGGAGCTACCCTTGAACTTGTACATCGAACATCATGTAATGAAGTACCAGGTGCATTATGTGCACATCAAGGACGATTATTAGCTTCGGTTGGCAAAGTATTGAGATTGTATGATTTAGGGAAGAAAAAACTTCTACGAAAATGTGAAAATAAGGTAATTATTAAAACCAAAATAAATGTATTGAAATCAAATTAAGTTAAGAAAACGTATTTGCGTTTCCTGTTTATTATGGAAATAAGATTTTGATTTTTCCTCCTAGAGCAAAAGATTGATAGTGTATATAACGAATAAAGTGAAATTACAATAAAGTGAAATTATTGGCCAAAAATGGCACGGACATACGTGACAGAACCCGTTAATCTGACATCAGATTCGTAATGTGCCACCATAAATACTTATTAGATACAGTTAGGGCGATAAATACTGAGTTTTTCGTTTTTGTGCCAAAAAGTAAAAAATGCACGATTTTTGGGATACGTGAAAGAATTTGTGTAATCTGACATCGGATTCTTATGCAGCGACCAAAAGTATACTTTATAGTACAATGGCATTTTAAGCTAAAATAAGCATTTACAAATTTTGGGCTACATATGCACCCCCGCTGAGGACCTATGCCCCCTTATGGCTAGGTTAAGTTGGTTGAATGTTCCTTGGGATCCTATAAACACGTTACAAAAAGTTTCGTTAAAATCGGTGCTGTTTCCACACTTTTCAACTTTCGACTCATCCGGATTATTCATTGTATTATATAATAATAAGCATTTAATGAGGGATGGGGGGGGGGTGGTGTATAAACCTTAATAATGGAATTCTACTGCTCACTATTTTATTCTTAAATGATGATAAAAAAACTATTTCTGCTTAACTTGATGAAATCCTGCAGTGCTGATTTTTCTAATTAAATTTAATCAAAGATTTTCCATTTCCACTTGAAATTTAATATGAATTTTTATTTGAATATAGCACATTCCATATCACATCGTCAACATTCAAGCAATGGGTCAACGTATCTACGTGGCCGATGTTCAAGAATCAATTTATATGATACGCTATCGACGCCGTGAAAATCAATTAATTATATTCGCTGATGATACTGTACCACGATGGGTTACAACGACAACAATCTTGGATTACGATACAATGGCAATAGCTGATAAATTTGCGAATATTACAATTGTACGTTTGGCTAGTGACGTTTCCGATGATGTTGATGAAGATCCAACTGGCAATAAAGCATTATGGGATCGAGGTAAATTTTCTAAAAACAGTTTTTTAAAGCCTTTCAGTTTTTTTCTTCCTATCCTCCGAATTTTTCAAAGTTTTTTTTTTTAAACTTTTTTTTTCCTAATTATTGTACTCGAAAATCGGACAGGTTAATTTTTTATTAATACTGAGGTGTTTTACACTGCACTAGGTAACGGAACCCTATGTTTATTAGTTAGTGTGTGACACACACTTGACCCCATTTTGAAATGATGTAACAATCTTTAACATGCTAGACTTATGAATGTTAAGTGATTCAAAACAATAGCTGATTATTTTTATTTAAAACAGAAAAATACTTTAAAAACATAAATACCAATTGTTTCTAAAAACAAAAAATTTTCATTTCCAGGTTTATTAAATGGCGCATCACAAAAAGCGGACACCGTTGCCAGTTTTCATGTTGGTGAAATAGTCACATCACTACAAAAAGCAACTTTAATTCCCGGTGGCTCTGAAGCACTAGTATATTGTACCGTTAGTGGTGCTGTAGGGGCATTTGTACCATTTTCATCACGTGAAGATCATGATTTCTTTCAACATTTAGAGATGCACATGCGTAGTGAGAATTCACCATTATGTGGACGTGATCATATCTCATACAGAAGTTATTATTATCCAGTTAAGAATGTGATCGATGGTGATTTATGTGAACAATTCAATTCATTAGATTTAGCTAAACAGAAAAGTATTGCTGAAGATTTAGATCGACGAACACCGGCTGAAGTTTCCAAGAAGTTGGAAGATATCCGTACCAGATATGCATTTTAAGATATTAAATTTAATATTAAAGACATTAAAATATTGTAATATTTTTCATTTATGTATAATTTTTAATTTATAAATAAAAAAATCGTAATAAAAACAATGTGAAAGATCATCTGCTGTAAGAAATCTTATTTCCGTTGTAAACAATCTCCATGAAGTTCCCCATGTGAAAAATCTGCTGTAAGAAGTTTAGGTTCCGTTATAAACAATCTATTTTACGCACTAAACTATCATTATTAGGAATGTACAAGTTTTTGCCAAGTAACCAAATTTGAAATACATGTGTATTTCGGGTAATATCTCTCATTCATTATAGGAGAGGTTTGGGGGCTAGAACTCTCATTGAGAATAATGAATTTTCAAAACCGTGAGAGAAATCCATGAGACATGAATATGACATTGCGGAAAGCCAGCGCCAAAACACACTCGACGTTCGAATGTACCGACTGAAAGTTGAAAATCATTTCCGGATCACTATCTACATACCATACATCGATTTGTTTCTGACACATTTACAGGATCGATTCAAATATTGCGATATCTGAGAAACTGCATCCAATCATTAAATTACCCCATCCATCGAGTTTCATAAAATTCCAAATCAAAAGTTTTTTTTGTGTTCTTCTCAGGAAAGTTGTAGTTAACCATGCTCATATACTATTTTTTACATTTGTAACATTCGTGACTCAAAGAAGTGGTAATGTTATTACCAGTCTGTATACGTTCCATGTTCCTATATGCCACGCTAGAGACCAAACATCAATCGATTTGTCTTCAGCGACTTCGGAACCATTATTAGGAAGATTAATACAAGTCTAGATTTGAATGGGTCTCGACTGATCATGTTTTTTTCTTTTCAGTTTTTATATAACGCAATCGAGTTTGATATTTTAAATTTATTTTTTTATTATATTCTACAATAACTTCAAATTTTAAAGACCCTCTTAATCGCTCACTGGCTGGCAATGCTGTTAATTAAAATTTTTGAAATCTGAAAAACTGAAATTTAAGGTTTCAAGAAAAAAACATACAAAAATCTATTTATGCAGATAATTTATTAATAGAAACTAAAAAATAAACCTTGGAACATTCTATAATTTTCAAAGTATAAAAACTAAATAACATTCTTTTATTATTTATCACACTTTTTCAAATCCGACTTTTAGTAGATCATTATCGCCACAGCCTTAAATTAATTCTGAGTACTAATAATTTAGTAGTTAATTAAATAAATTAATATTTTATTTAAAATATTTAAATACATGACACAAGTTGAAACTCGGATTGTACTAAAAAACCTATTTGTTCAAAACCAGCAATATTTTTCTGAAGTTCTAGTTTTAACAAAGATTTTTAAGCAAAACACTAATAAAAATTCACGAAATTGGAGTGAATAGGAAATTCAAATTTCTTACTCTGATTGTTTTCTGATTAATAGTATATATTTGTGAATCAGTAATCAATCATAATGAATAGGAAATTCTAATTTCTTGTTCATGAATCAGAATTTTTTTTATTATTAGTTTTGAATTTAAACTGTAGCATATACCTCCTACAACTAAAAAAAATACCATTCTTTATCCTTAAATATCACACTTTTTAAATTCGAATCTTGAATCATTTAACGATACAACCCTAACAAAATCACAGTTACATAGGAAACAATTGAAAAGAAAATAATACTGATTGTGCTACAAAAAAAATAATACTGATTGTGCAGTGTTTTCTAATTAAAACTAAAACATATCCCTAAAAAATTGACTTAGTTAATTAAGTTTTGTTACGAAGTAAAATTTTATCCCAAAAAAATTAATACTGATCTTGTGCATCATAAGCATCGTACATATTATATTGTGGTGGGGGAACTTGCGAATTATATTTATGGGTAGTAGGAACCGATCTCATGTTTGTATTCGAGCCCCCATTATTTATATAACGATTCCCACCATTATTTGATACGTTTCCCCGCATATTTTTTCCACCTGAAGATATTTTACCAAATCTCGTTGGTAAAGCACTTCCATCATTTGCTCCACCACGATTATTACGAAATTTTCCACGATTACCATATTCATTTTTCAATGAATCAGCAATTTCAATTAATTTAGGGCTGACTTCTTGATTCGCTTCACGTAATACGGATATTAACGCGTTTGCATGACGTGCATTTGATGATGTAAAAAATGCATACGCAGTACCGGTACGCTCTGAACGTCCAGTTCTTCCAATTCTGTGAATATAATCTTCTGACGATTGTGGAAAATCGTAATTAATAACGAATTTAACATCGTCAACATCTGTATACAGAAAATTTTTATGTTATATGCAATCCCTCCTGTAAATATAAGACATTGGGAAATAATCCAGTAATATAGTACATTAAAGCTTACGTTAAATCGAATCAGTCGTTTTGAAATGAACGGCAAATACTACTCCTGCTCTGAAACCTAATTGAGTTGTTGAACATAACTTTTTATTTTTTCATAATAATTCAATAACCCAATTGGTTTAAATTGAAAACAATTCTGATCTACCTCGTAAATTCAATCTTTTCGGAATCCCAAGTGTGGAAATTGAGATTGTCGGTGAAATTCACCTGCCATTGTAATTTCGATTTAACGTAAGCCTAGCTCCTTTTTCGACGATATAACTGAATTAAAATGACAAAAGGCGATGCAACCTTATTATTTCATTTACCAGATGTCATAACCCAATTTGGTGTGAAATAAATTTTTAAATCACAGTATAGGAACACCTTTTACTTACACATTTTTTTTTTTAAATCAGCTAATTAGTCTGAACAATAAAGGATTGCATTATTAGTGACACTGTACCTGCGAAATGCTACAAGTCAGGTCGTTATTTAAGTAGAAACAGGCAGTTCATAAAAAAGAAATAAAAAGTGTCCGATGGTCTAAGCCAGGACAGATGAAATGTTTCCTTGATGAATTTAATTCCATTGAAATCAGCTCGTAATTGAGCTGTAACAAAAAATGACTTAAATTCTATTAAATAAATAGAATTAAAATTAAAAGGTTTTGCTGCCTTGTTTCTTTTTATTTTGATACGATCAAGTAACAACGCCAAATTGTGCAAATTTTAATCGTATAAATTAGATTACATTTCGTTACTTTTCAAGTCAAGTAATCATAACTTCTTCAATTTTGAAACGACCGTGCCAGTTAAATTACTCGAGGTTTATTTTGAAATTAAATCTTAATATACGCAATAAATTATACAATAGACAGTCAGAATTGATCAGATTCATTATTCTGGAGAGGTCAAATTCAGATATGATAATTTAAAATTACAATGTGTTAAAAATTAAAATAGATACGATATTCATATTTCGTTTTTTGAACATCCGTGGAATAAGGTGATATTTAACTCGAAAAATTATTATGAACTCTAATCTGAAAAACTACTCATTTTAATTGCAGAGATTCCTTTATGATCTGAAAAACGCTACTCATTTCAATTGTAGGAATTCCTTTAAATAAATTGTAGGGAAAATATTTTTCAATTGATTTTCAGTTTTTTTCAGGCAGAGATAAGATGACTTTTGCCCGTAATTCAAGCATAATTTCCTGTCGATTTGTAAAATTTCCAACACCACTTTCACAAGAGCCTGTGATTTCCATGAAAGATGGAAATGTTCTATGTGTTCATGCTAAATTTTCCAAGGAGAGTGGTTGCAAAGCTCATTTTAGTTCTTGATAGGCAAACGTTCATGGTAATTAGATTAAAACTGCTTAAGTGCTTTGACGTTAAGATGGGAGAAGTCGTCAAAGAAAGGCTGGCTCTCCAATGTGACAGCTCCTGAAATAATCTTGATACACTGTCAGGCTCAGGCGTTCACGGTCCCTGCCACCTAGCCAGTGTTCTGTAATAGCGGCAACAATTTTGCTTATAGTGGCCCTTTGAATCGATATAAGATCTTCGGAACACCTATAATTATACTCAAACCCACAAGTGTTTTCCTCCCTCCATCTAAAATTCACCTTTTTAAAGATACCCTCATTCCCGGATGTCTATTGATGCTTCTGTACGGCACTCTTTTGCCTTTTTTAGAAAGTTGGTTGGCTTCACAATTCCCTGGAATGTCCCTGTGTCCCGTTACCCATACCAGGTTTTCATTCATTAGTTCCGTCAGCTCGTTTAAGGACGTTCGGCAGTCCTGTGCTATCTGTGCTTCCAATGCCCGTCACCGGTGAATTTCCTTTTGTTAACTATAAATATATCTTCCAAAATCTTTGTTCAAATAAAAATTTATAAATTATATTCATCAACAGTAACTTACCATAAGTTAGCATAAAAAGAAGAGAGAATATACTACCTTTCTTTGTCAAGCATATGGTTCATTGGCGTTGATTTTAAATTTGTAGTTCTACATTTCACTTTTAAAAAATGAAAAAAAAAATTTTTGGGGGGTTGAAAAGAATAGTAACAATGTAATGAAAAATAAAATAAAAAAATTGACGGGAATATGAAAATAAAATGACGTCATATTTTGAACGTATCTGCAAAATTCGTTGTATCAGACTATTATTTAGCTATAAAATCGTTAGTTACCAATTTGTAAGTAAAAAAAATTGTTATTAGTAAATTAAAATACGTTACCAAGTCCACGAGCTGCAATATCAGTAGCAACCAATATTATAATACGTCCTGAACGAAATTCAGCCAATACATATTCACGCTCATTTTGATTTTTATCACCATGTAACGCCGCTGCAGACCAACTAGAAAAATAAATCAGTAATTTAAAATTTTTGTTAGTGATAATCTCGAAAATATAAAAATATATTATTTAGATAACTTAGGCAAAAAGTCAGGAAATAAATTTTGCTAAAGCATTAGCGCGCTGTCCCTGAAAATAGGCCTTTTCATCATGTCATAAGCGCAAGTGCAGAGTTTATTTGTTCGTACTGACAGCAATAAGTAGGACTAAGATAGAAGATATTTGTTATTCATTTTATCACATTGGTTATAAATCATTTAGTACGAAACAAATGTGAATCGTGATTTTAAAATGAATAGCCCTATTTGTAGAATTTATAGTTCATTTTTCAGCCACCAGCCGCGCTGTCATCGGTAAGTAGTATCTGCGAAGTTAGCTGTTTATGAGTACAAGTAGACGAAGTTAGTACCATTCAAATTTACAAAGTAGAATAGATAATTTATTCATTTGTAAATAATAATAATAATTAATAATAATTTCATTATTTGCTTGTTTTTTCCTTTGAATGATTTTATACACACACACATTAAACGTTGATAGATCATTTGAAATTAGCGCACAATAGCCCGCTTTTAATGAGACAACTTAGCGATCCCAGCGCCTAACTTATTTTGTCTATATTTTGGGGACAATATTTTCTATAGCGATCGTTCTCCTTCTTTATAACCTTCATGCTAAAAAGTTTAAATTATATAACAACTAGCTGTGAACTACCCGCTTTGCTGGGCAACATCCCCACTTGCACCCCTCCCTCCACATTTCCTTGCGTGGGATAATAGTTTTGTAATGTACACGTCATGCTCTTTTATTTGATACCCCACTTAGGTATATTTGTAAATATTCGATAATTCCTTCCCACTTTCTCGCTACACCTTTCTACCCTCCGAAGGTTAAAATATATCTTTGAAGCTGGTTGTATATCGTGTCAATATTTGAGTTTAATCGATGCACAACTTTTTTAATTTTTGAAGCATATCCCTTTCAACCCCCTACTCTACTATAATATGGATGTATTATACATAAAAACCTTCCTCTTGAATCACTCTATCTATTAAAAAAAACCGCATCAAAATCCGTTCCGTAGTTCGACGTAGCGACTTTGTTTTATACTATGTATTGATGATGATCATGCAAAATATCACCATACAGAGCATGCTTTCGTTAAATTACGCGCGAAATTTGAAAATGTTTATACAAATTTTGTGTTTTTTTTTAGTGGTTTATTATAGCACTATAGATTTTAATTGAGACACTTTTCAAAAATAGGTGTATTACCCTATAGAATAACAAACGGTAAATAATAATCTTTCGCTAAAACTGTATTTTTTAAAACTAATCCAGCCAAAAACTATTAAAATTAAATAATGTTATTTACCCATCGTTAGTAACATTTTGGACAATTTCTTCACATTTTCGTTTAGTTTTCGCAAAAATAATAGTCTTGTTCTCTTTTTCGGACGATATTTCTTCTAACAAACGACGCAATTTCATATCTTTTTCATGCTCCTTACAAACATCCACAATTTGTAAAATGTTATGATTAGCACTCAATCCTAACGATCCAATATTTAATTGAGTATACTCATGCAAAAAGTCTTCAGCCAAAGCTTTCACCTCTTTGGGCCACGTAGCTGACCACATAAGAACTTGTCTATCTGGTCGGATTTGTTGAATAATTTTACGGATTTGTGGCTCAAATCCCATATCTAACATTCGATCAGCTTCATCAAGTACAAGATATGTACAGCGTGCCAAATTTACTGTACCACGTTCCAAAAAGTCAATCAATCGACCTGGTGTTGCGATTATAATTTCAACACCGCGTGCAAGATCTCTGCTTTGTCCCTCTTTTGGGGCACCACCAAATATGCATGCGTTATTAATGGACGCAAATTTGCCGAAATCATTTGCAACTTGTTGGATTTGTTGAGCAAGCTCTCGTGTTGGTGCAAGAACTAATGCAATTGGACCATCGCCAGGTTCTAACGGAGGTTGGTTGTTAATATGCACCATAGCCGGTAATATATAGGCAAGCGTTTTTCCTGAGCCCGTTTGGGCAATTCCAACAAGATTTCCACCACTTAGAGCAATTGGCCAACCTTGAGCTTGAATAGTCGTCGGTACTGAATAACCCATTTTTGAAAGACCTTGTAAAACATATGCAGGAAAATTTCCCTCGTCAAAATATTGTATAGGGTTTGGGATGTTAGAGCCCTGTAAGAAAATTTTATATAAATTAGAGAAAATCAGAAGATGATTACAAAAATTTGTTACATGCGATATTTGCTTTTAGCTAATCACAAGCTTCACGAAAATTATCGTTTCATACTTTTCGTTAGTTGCTTTTTAATACCGTCCGCGGCCATAAAGGCATATTATGGCCGGCGGTATTAAAAAGCCCTCATCATTTTCAGCTCCCAACTTGGGTTTACATTCAGGGGACACCCCTGTAATTATTTCCAATAAAAAAAAAAAAAATGGTTCAGAGATCAATTGCATTATGCACCTACTTTTTTTGCTCTGGTTATTGGCTTATTTCCTGGCATGGGCATTTGGTTGGAAAAAAAATTGGTAATACTCATTGTCTAACTGATAAAAGTGTTCATTTTTCCGTAGCACAAGAAAACAAAACAATCAGACCGAATAAATTTAAACAAAATTTAACAACATTTAGTACCTACGAAATAAAAATTTGTAATTACCTTGAGTGTAATTTCTTGAGAATCTCGGAAAGTTTGAATATCTTCAGCACTGCGACGATTCGATGCATTTGGAAAATAAAAATTCTTTTTAAATGGTTGCAACGCAGACATATCCCATTGTTTAGTTTTCAAGGTTCCACCATTAACATTTTTTGCCACATAATCATTAGGTTTTCCATAGTTAGAGCGACCTCGAAATGAATTTCCACCGCCGCGATTGTTACGTCCATTATTCATTCCTCGTCCACGATTATAATTATTGAATGATCGGTTATTTGATCCACCATTTTGACCATTTCCATATCCACGAGACATACCTCCACCACGTCGTGAATCTGAATACCTTTTATGAGAAAAAATATTGATAATATTTGTATACTTTTTTCAAGAAAATCTTAATAACCGGCAACGTAATAATGACTAGCTTTTTAAATTGTAAAGTATTTTAACTGAAAGAATGCGCTATAGGAATACAATAATTTACACCAAACGCGCATCGATTTCAATGTTACTTTTGACCAGGGTTGTCAGATTGGGCGTTTTTCCACAAATTGAGCGATTTTAGAATGTCTCTTGCGCCTAAATTTCTATTAGGCGATTTTCCACAATTTGGGCTATTTTGAAGCTAGTCTATACGATAGTTTGTTACTTAAGAATTAATAAATTTTTTAAACTTTACTTTTCGATCTATTCCTAAAGACATATATATGTGTCTATAATTTACTAAACTTTTACACCCGTCACCTGCCTTTTGCATCACATATGTATCAATAAGTCGTTGCACTTATCTATCAAGATTGGTATTCCCAATCTATATCTATATCTATTTCAAAAATAACAATAACATTTATGTGTTCGTTTCAAGAACATAATATGTGCAAATTTTTTATATATTTTAATATGATCTCACGATTAACGTATTTTTAACAAGTGAAAACACAATTGACTGAGTTAATTGTTGAAATACAATGTATAGACAGTTTTGATGACGCAATCGTTTGTTTTTTGACGTCACGTAAATAAAGAAAGATTTCAACTCTTAAATAGCCACACACACATAACTGATATTCCCATATTAATACATACTACAAAATTTTCACCTAATTAGCGCCCTCGTGGGTAAACAGTGATGTTTATAAGAAAATGTTTCAAACAAAAGTTGTTTATTTTTTTATTAGGAACATTTTTTATATTTAAACATTTGTTCTATCTCTAACAGTTTACAAGATGGGTCCTACGAACACAAGACCCAATTGACCTATGTTGCTCATTTACGAACTCGACCTCACTTTTTACGTTTTAAGGACAATATAAAAATTTCAGCATGATATCTCTTTTCGTTTTCGAGTAATCGTGATAACAGACGGACAGACGACAGATTGTGCTACTTTCTGTTGAATACTTCTGGCAACCCTGTTTCAATGTTACTTTTGACTTTTTTGTTTTTTTGGTTATGTTGCCGGAAAACGTACAGGATTTTCGATTTACTTTAATTTAATTGAAAAGAAAATTACTAAATATCATTTTAATTAAGGCCATACGAGTTAAAAATAATTACTTACATTTTATTCTGTTGAAACAAAATGGTAATGGAATTTATGATAACTATTGCGCACGACACAAAGTAAAATCAATCAAAATTGCGTGAAGCAGATTTTTTTCTCACAAAATGTATTTTGACTTTTTTTTTTTAATAATATTCACAGTTTGTGAAACAAATTTCTAGAATATTCGTAAGTAGTTATGTGGTTTGCTTCTTTTTCAATTATTTTAATCAAAGCCTACTTAAATTTAAAATTTGTACTTGTTGTAGATATTTCAATGGCTAGTCGACAAGTTTTGGTGATTCGAAATCTACCATCAGATTTATCTGATGCAAATAAAGAAGATTTACTTAGACATTTTGGTGCAATATCAGTTAAAATTGTTACATCTAAACGAAAACCAATTGTTTTTGCAAAATTTGAAACTGAAGCGAAGGCACGAAATGTATTGTTTCGTTTACATCAACTTGAAGTATTAGGAAATCGTTTAGTCGCTGAATACGCTAAAGAAACAGTGAATTTAGCTGATCCACGTATTGATAAAATCTCAACCGATAAGAGTACCGATCATGGTAAAGAATATTTTAAGGAATTTATAAATAAATTAAATTCATGGAATAGTTCGGTTGATTTTCATCAACCTCCTCCACCTCATTTAAAATATATTTATCCACGAGCGAATGTAGCAACTGTAAATAATATAGCACATGCTCTGGCATCAGTGCCAAAATTTTATACTCAAGTGTTACATCTAATGAATAAAATGAATTTACCGCCACCGTTCTCGAATATACCGGATCCTCCAGAGCTACAAATTCAACAAATGTCTCAACCAAGTGAATCACAATCAAATGAACCACAAATCGAACCTCAACCAAAAACAAGTAGTGAATCAGAACTTGAAAGTGATCCAGAAGAATACAAACTAGATGAAAATATTCCAGTAAAACGAAAACTTTCTCAACAGAAAAAACATGTTAAACGACCGAAATTTATTAAACCGCAACCAACTGTTGTTAATCCACAAAAATCGAGCCAAATCAATACCGAAGACTTATTTGATAAAGTTGAATTAGAACCAAGCCAACGTAAAATTGAGATGAAAGTAAGCGCGGATTGTGTTGAAAATATTAAACAAAATAAATCAGATATGATCGAAGACTCAGAACAAAGTTCATTTATTAAAATAAATCGGGTCAAATTAGCTGAAGTGAAAGAAGATTTAGATGCAATCAATAGTTCAATTAAAGCAGCGGAGAAAACAGGCGTAATTAGTGAAAAAGAATTAAATGCAAATAAAATATCGGAAAAAGATTTTGATCATTTACCAGTTTTTAAAAATTATCATGCTGGTGCCCCAAGTTGTCGACTTTATATAAAGAACTTATCGAAAAATATTACGGTCGATGATTTAAATTATATTTACAAACGATATTTAGATGATAACGAGGAACATTCGAATATGTTTGATATTCGATTGATGCAAGAAGGTAGAATGAAAGGTCAAGCGTTTGTAACGTTACCCACTGTAGCGTTAGCAAAACAGGCTGTACAAGAAACAAATGGTTATATACTTAAGGATAAACCAATTTGTGTTGTTTTTGCGAGATCAGCTAAGACTAAGTAATTTGGTTTAAAGGGATCCTCTGTTTTCCTTCCTTGAGAACAACCTGTCACCCGAAGGCGAGTTGTCTCCGGGTAAAGTGGCTATTTTAATCAGACAGGCACCATGCAGAAAGCCTATTCCTTCTCCGCCGGGATTTCTTCCAGAATCCAAGGTTTCGGACTCAAAAATTCTAAGTAAGTCCTCCATAAAGGCCCCGCTAGTGGAATCATCTGAGATTTCCATATTATGAAGGTGGTAGGTAATTCAATCAAGTAGTTCTTCTCTACTGTGTTCTAGTAAGTTTCAGGCGAGCACCCCGAATGGCGTAATTGTGTTTATACACAGTTTGTCCTGTCGCATGCTCTGCGCAAAGCCCCCCCCAGTAATCGAGATAGGATTGTCATAGCCATTCTTGATACGGTAAATTACGGAACATCTTACTGTGGGAATGGCTAGTTCAGTTAAAAAAGGTGTGCGTTTGAGACGCTCCGCTCGTGCCAACGAACCCTCTGCTTTATCTCCTTTAACGCCAAAGTGGCCCGGATGTAATTTGCCTTAACAAATAACATATAATAATTCTTAAACGTATTTTCCAGTTTTTTACGTAAACAATTGCGTGAATTTGCCTATGCGTGAATTTATTTTAAATAATTAAGATGAAAAGTAATGTGCGCCTCTTGGTTGTATGTACATTTTTTAGATTTATTTGTAATTTTTAATAAATTATATTTTTATAAACATTTGTTTTAGTTATTATTAATAATTCTTAATAAATTATATTTTATCATATTTTTTTTAGTTATTTTAATTATAGGTCTAGTGCCAGTTGTAGTTTTTGATAGACATTTAAGAAACGGGAAAATTTTAGAGGCTGTTTTTGGGTCAAAATTTTGAATAAAATAATTGATAACAAAAGAGTTTGCGACGTCAAGTAAAATTTGATTTTAAGACGGCTGGATTTTGAATATTTCTATAGAGATAATACCATAGAGCTGTATAATAATAATAATGGGAGTTTAACCTCCGTTTTTGTGACATAAGCCTTATCACAGAGGCCACTCACATCATTATTTGTTAATCTTTATTTATTCAATTACAAACATATTTTACAATTAAATTTTTGATGTGGGTGGAGTCGGTTACTTCGTTATCCAAGCGACGACAAAGTGATCAATTCTCCACTCCCATTAATTATAAATTGTTCACATTGCCGCTGCCTGGATTCGAACCCGCAACCTAAGTCTATTATTATCATAGAGCTGTATAGACATAGGAAACGTAATGTGAATTCTTAACCGTAATGGAGACTTAGAAAAAAACAGAAATTATAGGCGTATAGAAGAGACGAAGGCAGCTATACGAGCCTAATTTATCAACCTCTCTCTACTGAAATCAATGTTTGGGCTGCGATTGCGATATTTCACCTCTATAGGCTGGGATGTAGTATCGCCTGATACCTGAAAGAAGTTGTGCTTACTAGTGAGCATTGCTGAAAAAAAAAAAAATGCGAAAATTGTTAATTTTAAAGCTTAACACACGATAGTGTCCATATATCCTTTTCGATAATTTTAATATTATAAAGTTTTATGATTATAAAATGTAATTTTAATTTGCAAGACAAAAATTAGGTTGCTTTACTATCGGGTATCCAGTGTTAGATAACCGCTCTCAGATGCTATCGATTTCTATCTTTCTATTCTCTCCAGAGTGGTCAATTTCATGAAGGTATTGTCAAAGAATACAGGATGTATTCTTTAGTATTGTTAAATCGTTCTCTATATCTATGTGCGAGACGTACTTCATTCCTACCTAAGCTCAATAAGGAAAATTCAAAAGTAAATGAAAACGTTGCTGGTTCTCGTACCAAATTTTAAAATAATGTTTGGTAAAATAGAAATCTACTTTGCATTATAATGTATTTCTGAAAAGTATTTACGAATTATTACCACTAGATCGAGCTACAATTTCCAATTTACGAAAAACATGCACACATTTCAATTTTTATAGAAACAATGTGAAAATTTTGTAACATAAACATGGCAAAACTTGGTGTATATTACGGTTTATGCCCGTTAATTGATCAAAAAAGTTTGTTAGGAGTTGTAGAAGATGAAACAGAAGGTTTCGTGATTGTGACATTGGGCAAAAATATGGCAATTAAATATAAGGTATTTTATTTGATAATATTTAAGGTTATAAATTTAATGCAATTTTCTTTTTTAAAAGCTTTCAGATCAAAAGCAAATACATAGTTGGAGTACAAAGGATCATTTAACATCGCAAATTGTGTACGATAAAAGTTTTAATCAATATGTTGCTGTATTTGATTATACGTTCATCCGTATATTTGGTAGCGATTGCGAAAATTTGGATCGAATCAAAAAGTATAAGGTAAACCTATGTTCATCTTCATAAACTTCGCTACAAATCAATAGAATAAACGCTTAAAGTTTTTAGTTTGTAACGAAATTGTAGACCCCGTATACAGTTGTTGTTTTTTTTATGTTTATTTTGATCTTAAATAATCCATAGACACGAAAGTCTGGTATATTTTGCGATTTAAAAACAAATTGTATCTACTGAAGAAATTACTCCAGGATATTCCTCTCGTGTAAAGATATTCCGTTCTAGCTTCAATTTATCAAACTGTATTATGAATTATGGCTATGGGTACAAGATATTCGTTAAAAATAGTTTAAATCCTTACTCTTTGGATTCGCGCTTCACAAGAAGAGTGTAGAGGTGAATTAAGAAATTTTGCATCCGTGGGCAGTTAAAAATTAACACCCCTCATAATAAAAATATATCAATATAAACCTTTTTTTAGTTCTTTAGTTTTAAGTTCTTTATTTCTCAGAACCTGTTAAATCACGTTGGTTGTTCGGGACAGTTCTCCGGCTCGAGGTATCCTTATTAAATAAGAACTTAGATGGATAATTTCATAAAAAAATCACTATTTTAAATCACCAGAATACATCATCAATAACATACTTGCTCTATTTTGAACTTCTTCAGTGTTCAAATTGATCAAATAGCTTCAAAACGAAAATTTACTTAAAAATTGCATGTACAATTCTTGCCTCTCTTGAAGTTCACCCACAAGTCTGTTTATAATTACCAAATATACTGTCACTCTGAAGGTTTCCCGACCCGATAATGAAGAAGTAATATCTTCGGCAGATTCATCTCGATTCTTTGACTAATCAGAGTTTCAAGGATTAGAGTTCATTTTTATTAAAATTTTTACATTTACATACATTTGAATAACTGTACAAATGTACAGAATCAGCGGACTGTGATTTTTATAAATAACACAGATCTGCGACTAAAAAACTGCATAGGATTTTTTTACATTTTCTTATAGATTTTGACCTCCCAAAAACAGGAAAAATATTCAAAACATTCTATCATATAGGTTTTTATAGATATTAGTAACAACATAAACTAGTCTTTAAGTAGTATTATATAGTATTTTATAGTAATATTATATTAAACTAGTCTTAAAATTTCACAATGAAAATAAATTAGCTTGGCCATTGTCCTGGGAAGAATCAAATATCAGGACCATTAATGGATGGTTTGTGGGGAGTTCAAAATACTCACGATGCTTTTGGGTTAGCAGGCAGGCTATACTGAATACTCTTGATTCTTATTCTTATGGGATAGTAGAGCCAGAGAACAGCATTGGACTAAAAGTGATTGGCCACCCCGAGAAAATTTAAAACCAGGAGAGAAAAATGTTATCAATACTACTTTAGTGCCGCCAGAAAAAGTTTTGTTACCACCTCTCCATATCAAATTGGGGTTGATGAAATAATTTGTAAAATCACTGAAAGAAGACGGAGACTGTTTTAAATATCTGTGCACAAAATACCCGAAGCTGTCAGAAGCAAAGTTGAAAGAGGGAGTTTTTACTGGCCCCGACATAAGAAGGCTTTTAACTGATACCCTCTTTGTGGAAAGTATGAATGAGAAGGAAAAAGAAGCTTAGGTATCGTTCAAGGATGTAGTGTGGAAGTTTGTGGAAATACTAAGGATCCTGACTACAAAACCATTGTTCAACTAGCAGCATACGAAGCTCAAGGTTGCAAGATAAGCCTGAAGGTCCATTTTTTACACTCCCACATAGACTATTTTCCTGAAAACTCGGGAGCTTACAATGAAGAACAGGGGGAGCGGTTTCACCAGGATGTCCGCCATATCGAGAGACGATACCAAGGAAGATGGGATGTCACTATGCTTGCAGGCTACTGTATAATTTTTAATAAACGAGTGCTTTTACCAATTTTTTGTTTTTGAATTTGCAAAAAAGCCTTACGTGATAGAAAACAATTGCCATCATTTCTGAAATCAGCGCATTCTAAAACATATAATTTAGTAAAAATATCTCATGCAGCTGACAAAAAAATTTTTTTTGCAGACCTGTGTAATTAATTTTATGTTTGTTTAAAACTTCCACGTGCGCGTCCTTTAGTAACCTCGCGCCTGTAGGTGGATAATCTGCCTCTGGTACAAAACTAAATTGTGTGCGCGTTCGAATAACTTACTATATTACGTTTATTTTCTAATATATTGCTTTTTTTTTAGTTTCATACCCCGATACATTCTTTAATTTCCATGAAAAATGGAACAACTTTAGTCTTCTTTAAGAATGGAACTGTATCAGCATTACAACATGCGTTAGATAATCGTAAAGTTGAATCACCTAATCCGATTTTAGAAAATAATGATGTTATTGAAAGTTATGATACATTTACATTTGATGAACGTTTTGTTATCAGTTTACTGGTGAAATGTGAAAACGGAAATTATAAATTTGTGATTATACATGTAACAGCGGATAATAAACATGAAGACACTGATAATATAACAATAATAAAATTTAAAAATTTATCATCTTCATTAATTGGTCATTTGTTAATTAGTAAAGATGATTGTCTTAATTTGGTTACATTATGTAAGTATTTCGTATATGATTCATTTCAAATTAAATCGATCAATACTTAATGGCAGTGGGCCAGAAAAGTGTCCGATTTTAAACGCTGCAAAATAAAAACTAATAAAATTTTCTAAATTATTTGTTTACTATCTTACAAAACATTTAAGAAAATTATATAAATTGTATTTTAAAGTAAATTAGAAATTGTATTTTTAATAAAACTACATAAAACTAAGTAAATTATATTTTTAACAACTTAAATTAAATGAAAAAGCTTTTAAGAAATGCTTTTATTGACTAAATGTAACTGAGTTCAAAAATTAGCTTCAGTTAGATGATATTCGTCCTTAAATCCCTAAGCTATAATTATAGAATGCTTCTTCCCAAGCGCTTTAAACTACAAGACTTGGAAACTATTAACATATAAATTATGATTTTAGGGTCAGATGGTAAATTACATGTAATGCCGTTAAACACAAATCACGATTTTCCAGGACCATTATTATCCATTGTTGAATCATTAAGTTGTAAAAACAAAGTATGCATGTTAGTATTAAGTTCAACGTACATTGCTCTTTATGGTGCTGATAAAAATGAAGAAGGCGCCAGTTTAGTCGTCTACAACATACAATTTAAAGTAACCCAGTGCAAACAAGCCTTTAAATTATATACAGTGGGTTCAAAAATGTATTTAATACGTGACAATATATTACTGACAGTCGGTAATCATTTAGCAGTTTTACCCTATCAACTGGCTACCGAACAATTGGCAGCATTAGTTGGTAGCCATCGACAAACAACCAATGACGATGTATTAATTTTAACAGAAAACGTTGATTGGGGTGAGAAAGAAACTAAGGAATCGAAACATGTTAAAAATATACCCAAATCAATTAAAAAATCAATTGAAAATTTTCAAAATGAAGGATATCCAGAACGATTAATATGTGCGGAAATAATTCCAAAAATGATTGAAAAAAAAAATATTACCAATTTATTAGATTCATTAAAATATTTTAACGAAGTACCCGAATCATTAATTGTCGATTTAGTTATATTTGTTTTAAATTCGGATGAACAAATTTTCGGTACTAGTAAAAAGGTAGAAATCGAGGATTGCCCAATTCAACCATTAAAACGTTGTCACATATTAAATAGAGTTATTTCTTTGCCGTATAATGATATGTTAATAATGCCATATTTACGAGACAAGCTACAAGTATCGGATTCGTTAAAATTGTTAAAATATATTTGTATTTTATTAAACGATAACGTATTAACATTAAATGAAGAAAAAAATCAAATTGAATCTGAAATCAAGATTATTGAATGGGGTTCACTTTTATTGGACGCACATTATCAAAAATTACAACTTTCAAAAGATCCAAATATTCTGAAAGTATTAAAATTATTTTATAATTTAGTTGATACACATATTGCATGTATTAATGAAAATAAATTAACGGCTACCGTTTTAGATTTAATTAGACGCGGTAAAAGTTATAATAAGAGTAAACAGATTGTATCGAAATGGTATTCGATTGAACAAATGTCGTTATATTAATATTTTAAGGAATAAATAAATTTTATTCGATTATTTGAGTTTTTTTTTAATTGGTGAAACCAGAAATTTATATAAAAATTTCAGCTCGTTATATTTTTTCATTTTTTCGTGTTCACAGGCAGGCAGGTGGCCCAATTTTTGTTTCTACCATCAATAGTTCTAAGTGTTTTACATTTTAAACTAAATTTAATAAATTCCTGATATTTTGCACAGTAGTGTATAATAGGGTATTATCGTTAGTCAAAAATAAATCATGAAAATTGAAAAAAGTTAAAATTTATGTAAAAATATACTTAAATATTCTGATTTCGAGTCATAAAAGTACATTTTTTTTAAATATTAAAATTAAAAATCGTAATTTTTAAACTGTATATCACGTGACCTAAAACGCGGGTAAGCCCTGCTGTGATGTCACAGCGGTATGAGCCATAGACCATCAATTAGTTCGATGTAGACAGTTGGGTATAATGTATACATAGATAATAAGTATTTATATTTATTATAATCAGTTGTCTATGAATATATCTGTCAAAGTTATTTGTGTTATTTCGTATAGTGATACCCATATTACGTCATCAAATTGGATGCCCGCGTTTTTGACAGTTTAAAATAGGTTTAAAATTTAATTTAAGTTTTTGGCAAGAAAGCGTGTGTATTTTTCCGAAATAAATTTTTGGTAGCTTTTATTAGCAAAATCAACATTTTGAAGTACTTTTTCAAAAATAGTGGAATATTATAAAACAAATTAATTACAGAAATTTAGAAACAACAGTTTAGAATTTAGCTTCTGTTCTCTTTGTCTTTTCCTAAATTATGTTTGATAATGAAAATTTGTTAATTTTTATGTTTATAGTGTGAATCCTATTATTTTACTAATTTTGTTTTGAATTAATGGAAATAGTTAAATTGAATAAAATGAATATTCCAGTAGAAATATTTTATATTAGTTCTAAAATTTAAATCTAATGCTCATAAAAACAGTCAATAAATACAATACATATGACGTCACAAAAACGACCTTATTCTATAATAAAGAGGATAGGCGATAGTACAACATATTTTTTAAAGAATTTTAATATTCATAATAAAAGTGTGTTTAATAATGAAGTAATGCCAAGAAAATTGACAAAAGATAAATACTGCAAAGAAAAATTTAAATTACGTGATGGAAAAAATCATAATAAACATTTTATTAAAAAAAATATTAATAGTGAATTTACTTCATTGATTGACATCGGTGAAACAAACGTCAAAAAATGGAAGTTGTATAAAAATAAATGTTTAATTAAAAATGATTCAGATTTTGTACATTATTTATTGAAATTATTAGAAGATAAAATTGGGTATGTTTCAATTGTTTTTATTTCATTATAGTCAATTTTTTTCATATAAATGTTATTCATTTGTTTGATAAATTTGAATTGCCGCTAAAGCGTTCTATGCTATCAGTAGGAATTGTTTCGGTTTGAATTACTTCTATATTTTGACTATCCTTGTAACTATGGATATGTTGATACTGGACTACTAATCAATCGAAACCACTGATCTAGTAATTATAGTAGGGATGTAGTATGCCTCAAGCAATATGCCTGCTTTTGATTGGCTGCGGCTGTTCGCACTCTCAATGGCGAGAAAATTTAAATGAGTAGCGAATTCTGCGTGTGTTGTAAATTGGTCCGAGCAAAAGATCTTTCTATTTGAAGTAAAATCTTTTACCCTAAAGAAAAAACTGTATTTAAAAAAAATACAATTTAGAAATTAATTACTAACATAATATTTTTAACTAATTACCCTTGCATGAAGGAATATACCTTTAATATTCCTATGACCGACGAATTACCTAAAGAATATATCGTAAATAATTCGTAAAATAATAAAAAGAAAACTTCACTTATTTGAATTAAGATTAGGTTCACATTCCCGTTCCAAGGAATAATGTATAATTTTTCGAAAATTTCCTGAAAAATCAAAAGTTTGTTGTTCCGTTGTGACAATGCCTAAAGTAACGCTCATCGATGTGAAATCGACAGATAAAACGTTGTAATTTTCTTTTAAACTTTATATCGAATAATTTTAGCATTATGAAGCATTCACGTTGAATAAAAAGAAAATTTTGGTTGCCAGTATCACCTAATTTTAATCCTTTGTTGAAACAAGCTTTCTTTTCTAATTCCACTTTTAATAACTTTTTTTTTCCATTTTTATTATTTTAGTTTAAATGATTTAGCATCAGATAAAAATTCAGATAATCCGCCATCACCTCCCGCTAATCCTGTCGACGAAAAAATTACAAATAATGTATCAAACGATATAATAATAAAAAAACAAATTACAACAAATCCAAAACCAAATAAAAATAATGAAAACCGTAATAAAAATGATCTCTTCACACAATCAACTCATAAAAATGGCCATAATGATTACATCACCACTGAAGAAAGCCATGAAATCAAAGACGAAAGTAAAATTAAAGAAACACCAACAATCAAAAAAGAAAAAGTTATTAACGAAACCATTAAATCGGAATATAAAGTATTAACGGAAAATGGTATTTTAGAATCAAATACAATTATTGTTAACAATCAAAAACATTTCAACAATGATTTAAAAATTTGTGATAATTTTAAATCTTCCTTTCATAAAATTAATTATTTATTGGATGAACAAAATGTTGAAAATAATTGTGCCAATTTAAATTTGAAATCTGAAATCGAATTTAATATAATCGAGACTGATGTAGAGCATAATAATGTAAGTAATTCGAATGAGAACGATTTATTATTATCGAATCATGTTAAAAAACAAAAACGAAAAAAACTACGACGTAAAGATGATACAGAAGCTGAGTTGAAACGACGTAACAAGAAAAAATGTCATGATATTCGTAAAGCTCCTCCGTTAAAACTAGAACCTATTATTAATATTATACCAGAACCAACTCCAACAGTTGAAATCGAAAATCAAAATTCGGTGACTGATACCGAAGAGAATGGTGAACTTGATAATGTAACAATTAAAATTAAACTTTGTTTAAATTGTGATTCACGTCATTTGCAAGATACATGTCCACTGTTAGGAAATTTAAAAAAAATTCCCGACACAATAACGTTAAATGAATGGACTAGTAATTCGGAAAAAATCGATAATGAGGATATTAATTATGCAAGTGCTTCTTTACCATCCGTTTGTTATTTAAAAGAAGTGAATGAAATTCATGGTTTAGGAGTATTTGCAAATACCAAAATTGATAAATATGTTGAGATGGGTCCGTTGGTTGGACCTCCGATTAAGGAAGTAAACATTCCTGATGATTTTAATATGAAGCATATCTGGGAAGTGAGTATAATTAGGTATTCTACCAATTTGTCTGTTAAATTTTTATTTTTTATTATTAATTATGAAGTGTCTATAAAGAAATTTATTTGACCACCAGGAGAAGTTTCCTCTTTCTTGTGTTTTTTTTCTAATTTTATGCCTAAAGTATGTTTTCAAAAATATTTTCGATCAACTCTGGCGTTAATCTGTGGGCTTTTGCGTGGCGTCTGCTTAATTAAAATAGCATCTCTTACCTGGAGACATCTCGCCTTCGGGTGACAGATTGTTCTCAAGGAGAGCCTCCCTAGGTCTAGATGCTAGGGATCCATTTGCGGTACTTTTCTAAAATATTATTATTATTAGGTCCGTCTAGATCCCAAAGTTTACAAAATGGATTCAAAAATTAATTGCTACAGAAACTTCAACAAAATTAATCTAAAAACAATTTCGGAGCTAGGGACTGTAATGAGAAGCGAAAACCTCAGAGGAACGTATAGTAAACATTTCGATACCAATGATTAACTCCAACGCTGTTTGAAAGTAAACTTTTTTTTTTTTTTAATTATGAATTTTTAATAAACTTGTAGATCAATTTTGAAGATAAACCATTCTATATCAATACAGAAGACTCATCAAATTCAAATTGGGTACGATATATACGTCCAGCGGAAACACGTGAAAAACGGAACATAAGCGCAATAACACGTAACAAAACCGTATATCTTGTAACGATTCATGATATAAATATCGATGATGAATTACGATATTGGATTGATGATTCTACGAATGCTACATCGAATGGTAAACGTCGTTTAGAGAAAACAAATTGTGGTGGTTGTAATTTAACATTTGATCATGCACTGTATTATCGGACACATTGTTCAATATTTCATGATGCACGTTACAGTTTAACAATACGAAAATACCATTGTAAAGTGTGTGGTCAAGCGATATTAGGTAAAGATAATATTGTTAAACATGCTGCGGAATTACATAATGGGCAAGGTGCATACCAATGTCAATTTTGTAAAAAGGTAACAAATTAAGTTCTTTAATTTCTAATTTTAAGTTCTTTGGGCCGTAATAGATCCCAAAAGACCCAAGGGTAACAAAGTTACATGCCTGCAAATATTGTGTATTTTTAATTAACATTAAATTTCATGAAGATTATTTTATGTTATAGTTCTTCTTACGATTAAACTACTTAGAAATGCATCGAACATATGGTTGTGCAGCAAATCCACATCGATCACGACCACTTTGTGATTTTTGTGGACGTAAATTTTGCCAACCACAAAAATTAAAGGTTCACATTAAACGAATGCACAGTGGTAAGTACAAAAATAATTTTTTTCTTATGAATTTAGGATCTCTCAAAGTCAAAAATCGAATTATTTTTGTTTTCAGATATATCTTTAAGTGAATTTCAATGTCCATTATGTTTAAAATTACTTGGTTCTCGAGCAGCAGTACAACGACATGCGCGTGAAGTACATCGAAGCACAGGAAATGTGTCCGATAGTTCATCAACACCAGCGGCAATACCGCAAGTTAATTTAACGACTGGTGCATCTTTGTCGTGTTCGCGATGTGGAAAATTATTTCAAAATAAATCGAATTTAAAAATACACATGTTGACGCACAGTGGAATTAAACCATTTAGGTAAGTTAGGACCTTCGACTATTTTTACACTCTTTGTATACAGAATATGCAAGTAAAGACACTAAAATTTGTGTATTTTAACTATTTTTAACTTTTAACAAACAGTGCAAAAATATTATTCAATTCGGTACATATTGTGTATTTAAAGAGTTAGCATCTTAATCATTTTTATTTTAGATGTAAAGAGGAAAATTGTAATGCAGCATTCACAACAAAGCAGTGTCTCCAATTTCATTACAAAAAAGTTCATGGATTCACTGAAGATATGATGCCAACAATTGAAAGAAGTGTTGAATATACATTCGAAGCTTATAGCGGCGGACAAACAATTGACGATGATTTAGCACCAACTACTACCGCTACGGTTCCCACTACTCAATCTAAAAAATGTATAAAATCGCCACCAAAAATATTCCAAAATAATTCAAGTAAGTTCATTGATTTTGATCTACAGTTGTATAAAATTAAAAAGAAGACCCATTTCAAAATGTTTTTCGTAGCAAATATTAAAAATTATCATCCGAAAAGCTATTAATTAATTCATTAATCCGAGTTTATTGTTTATTTGTGAATTCCTGCACGAAAACCGCCCTGAACGTGGTTAAAAATTGAAATTAATTGATATTTTTTCTATTTTAGTGGATAATGATAACAGCAGTAAAGAATATTCAAACGAACCTACAGATCAACAACATCATACTCAACAATCATGTTCTCCACTACCTACAATAGCATCACGACCCACCTCTCCAATCGAACCGAACAACATAGACTCAAACAGCAGCAAGGTCTGTACAACAGATTGTACAGACCTTGTAAAACATTCATTCCAAAACGTACCACCAATGCTAAGTAAAGGTAGCAAAAAATGGTTAGGCGACATCACAAATCATCATCAAAACAACGAAATATGTAGTGTAAACTTTAGCGATGACCAAGATCCACAACCTCCGGGTGTAGCTGATGATGGAGGCTCTGTCTCTAGTATTATATTAGACGTTGATGAATCACAACCCGAAAATAATTCAGAAAATAATAAGTTCACTATGTGTTTAAATGTTTATAATCCCCGACACGATAGTTCTAACGCAAGTTTACTTGTGGAAGCTGCACTAGATAGTGTTAGTGATATACAAATGAACACTGAATCCAATCAATGCAGTGATAATCTAGTGGTATCAAATTTGTATCCGTTATCACAACAAGACAACTATAATGATATACCTGGAGTTGAACCACCACGTGGAGGTGGAGATGATGTCACCGATTATACAGATGGTTTACAAAATGATGAATTTAGTTCACCGAATAGTCCATTACAGAACCATTTAATCCATGATTACGTTCGGCATCATGACGATACAAGTCGTATACGAAACGAATATTTAATAGACGTAGATCGATCCTCGAATCATACTCCACCCCGTTATGATTTTAATAACATTTCAAATGATAGCGATGGAGCACAAAATTTAACGATTAAAGATAAAGATCGTAATTTAGAGCAACAATTAGATTTTAGTTCATATAAAACACATTACGGTAGTGATTTAGATACGACTGATTTATCAATTAGAAAATATGACTCGCTACGAAGTAAATTTGATTTACCAGATGAACGTGATGCGTATAATATAACAATTGATGTAACTGATGGACGTAAAAGTTACGATGATATCCGAATCAGTAACGAACCATATAGTGATGTTTTAGATACATCAGAATTGAAAAATACAGTCGATGAAATTCGTAATAAAGCGTATGAATCAATCGATTCCGAAGCTTTACGTGCTCTTAAATATGATCTTGAATCCAAATATGAAATTGAAATACGTAATAAAGGCTATGATTATGATTCAACCTTAGATACAGACATGCGCACATCAAAATCGTATATTGATACAGCAGATTTTCGTACAACGGATCGTACTTTTGAACCGATGATCTTAAATTCAACAGAGTTACAAGGTTTAGATATGTCGGCACGTAGCTATCATGGCTTTCATACGGCCGCATCAAGTGTATCCAGATATCATCATATGTATGGTGATACAGATCGGGATAGTGGAGTAGGAGGTTACGGGCCTCCGACGGATATTCTACGTGTGGTATCATTGGATTTAACATCACAAAGTCGACATGGTACTACGTTACACGGTTTACCACATCATGGATTATTAACGGATCATAGTCGTCTATCGTTGGATCAATCACGTTTAATATCGAGTGAACATAATTTATCGGTTGCATTGCTAGGAACGGATAGTCGATTATTATCGGATCATACAACAAATCGATTGTTATCAAATGATCAATTGTCTGAAACACGTATTGTGACTTCACCGGATACACATCGTATGCTGTCGGAATCGACTCGATTGTCAACACGTGGTTTTAGTAGTTATTCAATGTCGCCAGCGGCTTATCATCCATCGTCGTTAACTGCTCGATCTCATTTAGGTTCACCGTCGCATAATCCACCTTCGTATCATCATTACTCAGGTTATTATTGATTTTTTTAATTTAAAAATTGGTATTCTTTTGTTTTAAATTTAAATTCTAGTCATTAAAGATGTGTAAATGTTTTGATTATGGAAGAGTTTCATGAAATTAACCCCTTAATAACAAAGTTTAAGAGTAGCAATGATTTTGTTTCAGCATATTATTTAACTTAGTTGTGTGTATATGATTTTTTATTATGATATAAATAGGAAATTCTCTCTTCTTTGAATACAAAGCAAGCAAAAATAGAGAAAAATAAATCAGCAGAAAATTTGGGCAGAACAGATAGTAGTGGGAGAGCTGAGTAACATTTTGGAGCAGGTATTTGAGCGAAGTATTTGTTACTAACGAGTTTAGAGATACAACAAGATCCTTTAAATCTGCTGGACTATATTTTCCTTACTGACTATTAATAATACGACGTTAATTTCATGAAATTTAATGTACGAAATTTTAAGTGAAGCTTTGATAGTTGATGTAGCGTGCGAAAATAATTCGTGCCTATCGAATGGCTATAATAAATTAATTTTCAGAGCTAAAGAAGTTTCACTTCGAATACGAGAAATATATCTTAGATTATATAAACTGACATCTGATTACTTTTCTTCTGTTATGTGCATTGTAAATTTTAAAAGTACAATTTTTCTAAATAGTATATTGTAAAAGAATTTTTTTTTTCGTATATTAATTTTTTATTTGCCATTTACAAAAATTATTAAATGTTTATTAATTATATTAATTAACCCTTGTAGAACAGTCCTTAGTCCAACGTTTACTTTGAAATATGTATAACAATTTATTTTTCTCAAATTTTATAGCCATTTATAGCAACACAAAAAGTCCTTGATAAATGGCGTATGGGAATTTTCACTTGAAAAGGATCAAAATTCTAATCTTGAAAGACAACTTTAATAATCGTTCTCGATTTAATAAAGTATATAAAAATCTAAACGCCATCAATTTTGTATTCTTTATCGTTGGTATAGACGGCGATTAGATTCAATTTATGAATTTAAAAAAAACCTATCATTTGAAATGAATTGCGCCTAGATCAGAGCATCGACCCATTTTTCGAGCTAAGGACCGGTCTATTAATTAGTGTATGAAACAGTTCAAATTATGTACATTATACAAGTTTTATTCACTTTGTTTGCAACTGTTTCAAGTATTTGGGTTGATTTTAAAATTTAATGCGTTATTTGCTAAATACAACAAAAGAAACAAAATAATGGATTTTTTAATAACGTATTTTTATGTGATATCTCTTATAATTTACAAACATAATTTTAAGGCTTTTAATCGTAACATAATTTTTAACAATTATAAATTGTTTATAAAAAATACACCAGTTTTGTTTCTTATTCATTTCCTCATTTCTCCTTCTCCAATAGTTTTTGTCTAATATGGGTTTCTTCATATACGCTAGGCGAAATTTTCGTTTCAAAACAGTAGATTGGTGAAAATCCTATCTTTCTAGTATATAAAGAGCAGAAAAATGTAATTTTGGGGGTGTTTTCCCGTAGGATTCAAGCAATTCCGTACCGAATGCAGAAAAGCGCATCTTTTTTATACCTGCACGTGCGTTTTAATTGACTTCAGGAAGGGGAATTGAAGAGAAGGGGTACCGTGTGAAATTAATCTAACAGTGTACATTAAGTTTGTATATATGTCATAGCCAAATAGCTTAAATAGCCGTTCAATTAACAGCCTATCCTTTTTACTAAACGGTGTCGTTTAATTAGCGGGCTGATTATATTCAGTCATTCAATCAAACAGCTAATCAAATGACTTAGATCAATAAAGTTAAC
Source organism: Chrysoperla carnea (assembly GCF_905475395.1). Taxonomy (NCBI): domain Eukaryota; kingdom Metazoa; phylum Arthropoda; class Insecta; order Neuroptera; family Chrysopidae; genus Chrysoperla; species Chrysoperla carnea. Next base: position 25,492,152 of record NC_058340.1, on the reverse strand, counting down.
GTTTAACTATTTGCCTAGCCTAGTAATTTAAATTTAGTTCCACTTTCTGCCACCTTGCAGTGAAAACGCGGAAAACCCCATCATATTGACGATATGGCTTCAGAAAGCAACATTGTTAAGTGCAGTGACAAAAATAATGAAAATTTATCCATGGCTGATTCGAGTAATTTAAATTTCAAAGAAATTTTCGATAGTAAATTGGCTGAGTATGGTATATTTCGTTTACATAACCTAAATTTGTTTGACATATTCCCATAGACATATATATTGTGTATTCTATAGACATATATAAATTTATAGAGTCCTTTTGTTTCGGAGAGTATGCCAAAAAAATAATGTGATAAAGTGAATAACAGAAAGAAGATAGTGTTTTCACAAATGAATAACAAATGTCTTGTGTCTTTGTCCAACTTATTATTGACAGTCCGAAACAATAATGAATCGTAATTGAAATGAAAAGGTCTATTTCAAATAGACAAAATGTTATAAAATACTACTTTTTACTAAAGTTTTTATAATTAATAATTTATCAATTATATCATTGCTATGAGAATACTGACGTATCTGTATAATATATATTCATATTTATTATATTTTCATAATATATAATGCATAATACCTATATGCATTTTATGCAGTACATAATTTATATTTGGAATCTATCTTTTCAGGATCTCAACGAAAAGCTTGGACTTCAGAAAGGATCTTAGAGGTTATAAACGAAATAAAAAAAGCTCAAGGGGCCATGAGAAGGACGGCTATGGATTATTATTGGATGAACAAATACGATATTATGACCATTGCAAATGAAGATTGTTTAATTTTTAAAAGACTCACAGCCAATGCTCCCCCGATACGCATTTTACCTAGAGAACAGTATTTTCATATCTTATCAAATATCCACTTATCCTGTGGCCATGGTGGGCGAGATAAAATACTATACCACATAAAGAAAAGATACTATATTCCGAAGAAAGCCGTAGAAATTTTCGTGTCTCTTTGTCCTGTATGTAAAATTAAAAGAAATGTCTCAAGAAAAGTTATTGTAACGAAGCCAATCAACTCACGTAATTTTAATTTAAGTGGAAAAGTCGACCTTATAGATTTTGAGTCCTGCCCCGATGGAGAGTTTAAATGGCTTTTAAGCTACCAAGACAACGCAACAAAATTTCTAAATCTACGTCCGCTTAAAACAAAAAGAGAAGTTGAGGTAGCTTCTGAACTAATGAAGATTTTTTTAACATTCGGGGTACCCTGCACTTTACAATCAGACAATGGCCGTAAATTCACTGCAAATATTATAAAAGAGTTAGTTATAATGTGGCCCGAGTGCAAAATTGTTCATGGGAATCCGCGTGGGCTTCAAACTCAAGGCAGCCACGAGAGAAGCAATCAAGACATCGAAAATAATCTCCGAGCCTGGATGAATGAAAACAATTCAACAAACTGGTCTTTGGGCTGCTTCTTCATACAATATTTTAAAAATACTTCATTAGATCGAACGATTAAAAGATCTCCATACAAAGCACTATTTGGGAGTGAACCTAAAGCGGGTTTAAATGAGTCTGATATTCCAACCTCTACACCTTTAAGGATAGATACGGAGGTGGAATTGAAAACTGAAGCTACGAACAGTGATGCATCATTCGATCGAATCATTGGAAGATCTCCATACAAAACACTATTTGGCAGTGAATCTAAAGCTGGTTTAAATGGGTCTGATATTCCAACTTCTACACCTTCAATGATAGAAACGGAGATGGAGTTGAAAACTGAAGCTACGAACAGTGATGACAACAATGATAACATTGAAAATTTAGAGTCAAACTTCACTTGTGCAGTATGCCACAACGACCTAACTGACGCCGATCACAAGTGTGAGTATTGCAACAGTGTTGCAATGCAATATGAAATTGAAGTTACGAACTATGATGACAATAATGATAACATTGAAAATTTAGAGGCGAATTTCACTTGCGCAGTATGCCATAACGACGTCACTGGAGCGCACAAGTGTGAGTACTGCAACAGTGTTGTAACGCAATATGAAATTGAAGTGACGCACTGTGATGAAAATAATGATAACATTGAAAATTTAGAGTCGAACTTCACTTGTGCAGTATGCCATAATGACGTCACTGGAGCGCACAAGTGTGAATTTTGCAATAGTGTTGTAATGCAATATGCGGAATAACAGTGGGTGAAGAGGGTAAAATAAATGTAGAAAGCAGCTGAAAAGATGACTTATTAAGTTACGCTGTTTGATTTCATTATTACCAAATCACAGTATTCGATTTTTTTTTCGATGGTCACCCTTTTGTATGAATGGCCCAAGCATCAGCTAGCCAGTTCATTAAATATTGTATTAGAAGTTTTGGCTGAATATTTATTAAAAAGGGTAGACTGAATTGAAGTGGGTATTCATTGGATGCATAGGCAATGGATAACTTTGGCGTTTAAGGGAATTTCTATGACTAATTTTCAATTGTTTACATGTAAATGGTATAGTAAGTGTCAAATTAAAATTTTTGAAAAATAACAATTAATTAAACTAGCTGTATTAGAAATTGTGGAAATAAGAGACGAAATTGTATAAATAATATTTTTTTTAAATGTAAATTAACATAATTACTTATTTAAATTTGATAGTTTAATAGTATTAAGTTTTAAATGTAAACCATAAATACAATCCATAGACTTTATCAGTACATTCATACACTGATATTAATAAAGTATTGTGTCGTTAATATGATAACTCCCTGAAATAGAAATCATGCACGGAGCGAATATCTTTAAGATAATATATTTTTATCCTGGATATAGGAATATTTTAAAAGGGTATCATTGTGCCTACTTTCTATTGGCTGTTAACTAGGCGCATGCTGAAAGTATGCTCAAAACCTTCTTTAAGTGTCTTTGATTCGTTTGTAAGCATGGAAACATGTTTGACATATGGATGAAGTGTGTGGACAACATAAATAAATTATCTTATATTCAAAAGAAAAGTAAAATTTATAAAAAAAAATAAATACGTGAAGTATTTTTTTATCAACGATATAAGTAAAATAAACGTAACAATATTCTATTCAATTTAGTGAATATTCAATCTTCAATCCTAGTGTTACAACTATTATAAGTTAACTAATGAAATTCAAAAGAAGTCTTAAGAATGTCTCAAAAATACGTCGATTAATTTTCAATACTAAATTTCAACGTATTATAGAATTTTTTAAATATGAAATTAATGTAAAAATTTATTTGACGAAATTATTACTTATTTATGTATTGAATTATGTACTCGTAAACCTAATCTAAATTTAAATAAGCGAAGTTTTATTTTTATTATTTTACGAACTATTTACGATATATTCTTTAGGTATTTAGTCGGTCATGGGAATATTAAAGGTATATTCCTTCATCCAAGGGTAATTAGTTAAAAATATTATATTTGTAAATAATTTTTTAAATTCGCTTTTTTAAATACATTTTTTCCTTTAGGGTAAAAGATTTTACTTTAAATAGAAAGATTTTTTGCTCTGACCAATCTACAACACACGCAGAATTCGCTACCCATTGAAATTTTCCCGCAATTCAGAGTGCAAACAGCCGCAGCCAATCAAAAGTAGGCACATTGCTTCCCCCCGAGTGATACACCCCCCTCGTCTAAAATAGGACTTTATACTACATCCCTACTATAATTACTAGATCCGTGATTTTTAAATAAAATAAAAAGAATAGTAATAGAAAAAATGGCTTTAATTATTATTGGATGAATACAAAAAAATTATAACGAATAACCAATTTCAAAATTCAAAACAATGTCACGTATTTTCACATAAACTACCTCTCATTTTTCTTCTACTTCATAAGGTGGAGTAATTTTTTAGTGAATTCGCCTATGACTATTTAAAGTACTTTTCTGATTAAAATTTTTGTTACATACGTTACACGAATAAGGTTTTTCTCCAGTGTGAATTCGTTTATGCCGTACTAAATCGTTTTTATATCCAAAATTCTTATTACAAACATCACAAGAAAATGGTTTTTCTCCAGTATGAGATCGTTTATGCCTGTCTAAAGAGTGTCTATGAGCAAATAATTTATTACAAATATCACATAAAAAAGGTTTTTCTCCCGTATGAATTCGTTCATGTGAGCTTAAACTTTTTTTCGCAGCAAATGTTTTACCACAAACATTACATGAAAAGGGTTTTTCTCCAGTATGAACTCGTTCATGCTGAATTAAATGTGATTGGCGATCAAATGATTTCCCGCAAACACCACATAAAAAGGGTTTTCCTTCAATGTGAATTCGCCTATGTGTTGCTAAATAATGTTTATCATTAAATGTTTTTTCACACATATCACACGAAAATGGTTTTTCTCCTGTATGAAGACGACTATGTCTATTTAATTCGGATTTTCCTTTAAATGCTTTATTGCAAATATCACAAGGAAAAGGTCTTTCGCCAGTATGCATACGATAATGTCTAACTAAATCCGATTTCTTGATACATTTTTTACCACACACGTCACAATAAAAAAATGATTTTTCTCCGGTATGAATTGTTTGATGTGCAATTAAAGTTAGTTTTTTAGTAAATATTTTTTCACAAGTTAATTCGGTATTTAGAAATGTCAATTCGGTATTTAATTGTTCTTCATTTTCGATAGGTTCTTCTTTGATTAGCAAAGGATCAACAAATTCAATGTTAGCCATTATGAACTTATTTCAATTTTCTCAAAAGCCAACGTTTTAAATTCTTATCCTATATAAATGTGTTATATCTGTGTTCTTTGCTCTCACCTATTTAGTATTTAAGAGAGTACGCGGAACGCGTTTACGAGTCGACGTTTATTGTCAATGTTACCCACAGACTATAATTAAAAAAATGACCGACTATTCTAAAAAATAACACAAACAGTTGACTCAGTTAATTGTTGAAATTGGGATCTGACATATGGGCGAGGCTAAAAAAACATGGCTGACATAAAGTGACAAATTTGAAAAATAACATAGCAATGCATACCCTTTGTGAAATTTTTCAAAAAGGGAATGATTAATATTAATGAAATATGTTGTTGGGGACAAACAAAACCGAGTAATCGTAATTTTTCTGAAGGTGAAAGACTTTTGAAAGCAGATCATGTGATTAAATGTGGAAAAAATCAAATCGAAAGTGAGGAGGATGTGCTCAGTTTAACGTCATACTGTTTACAAACAACTAATTTAAAAGAAAACCTTCAGTAATCTTTTTAGATTTAAACATATTAGTTCATTATAATACATTATAAACATTGTACTTACTTATAAGACATTACTTACTTGATAAGACATAATCATTTTCTGTTCAATGAAGTGGGCATACTTTTTGACTAAGCAAGATATGTTTTAATTGTAGTGCTTTCTGCCATAATTTTAAGACATCAATTTTCTCAAAATAATTTTCAATTTTCGTAATATTTGCTTCCTTGGGCCAAATTATGAAAACTAAAATCTGTATTGGTATTGGAACGACTTTGGCAATTTTTCACACAACACTTTACTCTTCTCGTGCTTTTAAATTGAGGTAAATACTTTCCAGACGCCATAATTTAATTTTTTTATCAATTATTTATTATTGTTGTAATAACAACTTGCAAAAAGTTATCAACTCCAAACTTCTCAATGATCAACACTAAAAGTTGTAACTTGAAATTAGTTTCTACTTTGACAACCAGATGTCATGCCTCCTTTTGTCAGATCGCAATACTTGGTATAGAAATTGTTTTTTGAAAGTCTTTCATGAGGCCATTTGCCTGCAAATTTTCAATTCCCTATCTTTTAAAGTTTTGGAGAAAATAGACACCAAAGTTTCGTTCTATAATTGTTTACTTTTGTTCTACATCTACACTCCGCAGTCTAGAAATGTTTATCTATATTCTATGTCTATGAATAAAAATAATATAACCTAAAATACTTGTGTGAATTTGGTTTAAAATTCAATTCCTTTGAAAATTTTCTCCAAACAAAAAATTATGTATTGTGAAAATATTTTAAATTATCCATAATTTTTCACAATATATAAATAGGAAAAAAATGAACAGATTAAGTCGTATTTTTCAACCATTAACCATAAAACCTAGAAACGCGGAAATTTTAAATTTAGAAGGTTTATCATGTAGTCAAAAGGTAAAATATCTGCAAAATTAAAAGAAAAACATAAATCTCTAATGAATTGATTATTTTTTAAGTTAATGATGAATATGGGAATTATAAAACCATCAAATCCTGGATGCTATCATTTGTTACCGCTTGGGATACGATCTATTGAAAAATTGACTAAACTTATTGAACTCGAAATGAAAACAATTGATGGGCAGAAAATTGAAATGCCATTGTTAACAAGTGCACAGCTATGGCAGAAAACAGGTAGATTAATAGTTTTGGAAAAAAAAAATTAACACACAAATTTATCTAGATCATAATCTTGCTCCTAAAATCAATAAATTGTTTACCCTAATTTCCCAAATTTAAATTTTTAGGTAGATATCAGAGCGTTACTTCGGAATTATTTGTGGTTAATGATCGGCATAGCAAAGAACTAATTATAAATCCTGTAGGTAATTATCAAAAAATCGATGTTAACTCACACAACCTCTATATACAGACACAATAATAATTATATTCGTCAGCCATTATTTTCTTAGGGAAATTATCTAAGAAAACAATTTTTTAGGCGGTAATTGAGTCTTATTGCGATGGTTATGGCCATGTCTTAGAGCTATCATAATAAAATGGTGCTCTTACCATCATTTGGTATACTGTGAGGTCCAGATTTCTGGTAAGAAATCGAGATCTGATTACTATTTCAAGTGCTCGAGCTTTGGATCCCTAGGACCTAGTGCCTTCCTTGAGAATAATCTGTTACCCAAAAGATCCGAATATTCTGAATATGAGGTCTTGCAGATTTCTGAAGGTGCAAAATTACTAAGTGTTAATTTAAGGCGATTAATTACGAGTTTCAAATTTTTTGAATGAAAATACACAATGTTGTACCGGTTTATGGAGGTAAAGTTAAAATCAAAAAGAACCAAAATTGAAATATTTCCAAATTTTCAGACAAACGAAGAATCAATCACCGATTTAATATCATCTGTGTCTCCCATATCTCATCGACAACTACCATTACGTTTATATCAAATTACAAATAAATTTCGTGATGAAATGAAACCACGATTTGGTTTATTACGGAGTCGTCAATTTTTAATGAAAGATTTGTATTCTTTCGATTCGAACATCGATAACGCTAAACACACTTACAATGAAATTTGTCAGTCATACGATAGAATTTTTCAAAAAATTGGAATTGATTTTCTAAAAGGTAATTATTATTGCTAAAGCATACCGTAGACGGTAAAAAATTTAGTAGATTTCCTATTGAAATAAACATGCCAGTGCGCAGGCATCATCCAAGGGAGGGTTTAAAACTTTTGTTTTTGTAAATAAAAGAAACTTCAAAATGTGAAATTCAGTCAATATTTTTCAATAAGTCAATTATGCTAGCTACAGCAAAAAACTTTTCCAAAATTTTGTGCGCATGGACCTCTACACCGCGATGTATATCGAGCGAGGCCGATTTTCAGACATTGTCGATCTAAGGTACGTTTTGAGACGATAAAAAGTTGAAAAGCAGCGTTCATTCAAGATAGGTGTTCATTCTATTTAGAAGACTTTTTTGAACATTTTTAGTTCGCGTTTTTGCTATAGAAAATAACTTTGCACAAAAACTAGATATATGTAAATAAAACAAATTAGGGATGTAATTGACCGTTTGTTTACGAAAAAACAATAAACAAAAATTACTTTTCGACGATAAATTTAGTCTAATCCAGAAGTGAATTGTACAAGCGGGAACGTTGTTGAATTTACTCTGCGTGAGAACTATATTTTTTCTCTTATAAAGATATTACGTTCTCTCTTCTGCCGTTAGACTTACCTTAAAATTTGTTGAAGATTTGGCAAAATAAATTAAATGAGCCACCCATTATGTTTAGTACAAGCTTCGACTGGAACAATTGGTGGCACATCTTCTCACGAATACCATTTTATGTCTCCAATTGGAGAAGATCAAATTATAGTTTGTAATAAATGTAAATATGCTTGCAATCAAGAACTAATCGCTGTTGATCAGAAAATATGTACAAAATGTGGAGAGAATGATAATTTCCAAATTTTAAACGGTATTGAGGTAAATACTTTGAAAAAGTGGGGAGAAAAGTCACGAAGGAGATGGTAAAAATGATCTTTTACTTTCTAGGTTGGGCATACATTTCTATTGGGAGACCGTTTTTCAAAACCATTAGACGCCACATACTTATCAAATGAGGGTAAACCCAAACATTTACAAATGGGATGTTTTGGTTTAGGTTTATCACGAATTTTAGCTGCAACATTAGAAATTTTATCAGAAAATGATCAATTACGATGGCCTCGAATTCTTTCACCATACACATTGATTATAATTGGCCCAAAGGTAAAATTTAGAACATTGATTTTCAAATTTGTTACTTCAATTTGAATATCTTTTTAGGAGGGTAGTAAAGAACAGACAAAAATTCAGAATTTACCAGAAGAATTGTATAATACATTGAATGCCGTACCAACAATACATGAGGATATTTTAATTGATGATCGAAATAATATGACGATTGGGAAACGTCTTTTGGAAGCAAAACGTGTTGGCTATCCATTTATTCTTGTAATTGGTAAAAAAAGCTTAGAAGATATACCAGAATTTGAGTTACACGATTTAGTCAATAAAACTGAACATTCATTCTCTGAATCAGCACTTATTGATTTTTTGTCAAAAATAAAAACTTAATTTAGAAATATTTCTTTTTCTATTCTAAAACCCATATTCCTAGGTTGGATTAAATGACTTTTTATGTGAATTTTAGAAAAATTGTGTTTGATGTCGAGTATCTCTATAGCGGTCTTAGTTTCAGTTCATTTTTACAGTAATGGCATCTAAACGTAGATTTACATCAAGTTACCCATTAATGTCACTGAATAACACAGTCCGATTGATTTGGGTACCGGGACACTCTAGCATTAAAGGGAATGAGGCAGTGAACTCGTAATTAGTAGTAAGATGCTCCGTAATTTACGTAATCAACGAATGACTACAAGCCCATCTTGATTATTGGTACTGCATACACAATAATCAAGATGGACACAGGCCAAACTGTGTATAAACACAACAAGAACATTCGATTGTACTTGAAACTCCCTAAAACACAGTTGAAAAGGGTGGTTGGATTCTTGACAGGACATCGATTTAACTACCACCTTCATACCATGAAGATCTCTGATGATCCCACTTGTAGCCTGTATGGAGAACGGTGAAACCTTCATACATGTTATTTGTACCTGCAGAAACTTGCAGGGCGTCAAGTTTATAATGTTTGAGTCCGAAATCTTGGATCCATCAATCTTGAGAGAAATCCCGGCCGCGAAGCTGTGGGCTTTCTGCGTGGCATTTGGCCTCGACAGAATCCTTTTACTTCATCTGTTTAGAATAGCATTTCTTAGCATTATTTTAATGCTGAGGTATTTTCCGCCATACATACTGCACTAATAGAAATTTTGTGAAAGCTAAACGCAATCGCAAATGAAAGCTCTAGTTAAAAATAAAATACAGAACATGTTAAAATATACATTTATTTAAAAAAATATTGATTTTTCTCATATAAATATAACAAATTGAAATATGTAACTGACTGAAATATTTACATCAGTAAAATATTTACAAAAAAAAAATTTAATACGCGCGCTAGTATGTCAGAAAAAAAAAGAAACTCTCAGTAAAAATATTTAGGCCAGTGTTTTTTACTCGAGAAAATTTTCTACACGGGTTGCTGCCAGATGGAATAATTGGATACAAAACCAAAATCAGTTTGTTATTTTCTGTATCTAGTTTGCAGTCTAGATTGCCTCGTATAATTGGATTGGGCAAAACTTCAAATGGTAAGTAAACTTTGTGTTAAAAAATTTTATCGCCAAAGGAATGCATTATTTATTTGAGGCTAGACTCATCGTTTATAATTTATGGCAATAAAAAAAAAAAAAACAAATTATTTAGTTATTTTCATATTCTATCTAATTTACAGTAATTTAAACTGACTAAAAATCAATAATTATTTAATAAGCTTTGATCCGGAATAATTTCAGTGACCCAACGGAATAAAAACGTTTGGCCCTAGCTGGCAGCTCTGATCTTTTTCTGGAATATATGTCTAAAATTTGTAAATCAAGTCATTGGAATATGGAAATATTTTAATAAAATATAAATGCATTTAGATCTCTCATAAAACTATTTCTAAAACATAAAAATTCATGTTTTTTTTTAAATATTTGGCATTGAAGAAATACTTGCAATAGCAAAGAAATCGATCCACTTTATTTAAACTAAAGAAATTTTTGAATTTTGACATGGATTTGAATCAATGTTCCTGTTTCTAGATTATATCACTCGATTAAAAAAAGACTACTAATAATAACGAGATATATTTCGGCGGAGAAATAATATTAATAGAAAAATCAGACGACTCTTAAGTTGTACACATGCCATTTTTTTAGTAAAAAAACGAGTCAATTTCTTAGCCCGCAAGTATCTATATTTTAAGATTAGATAATAAAAAATTTAAAGACATTCATTGATATCTAACAGATCATCAGATAATAATTGATCATCACTTCCAGAATCCTCGTTTTTCACTTTTTGTAAATTACGAAAACGTATTTTTAATAATCGATTTGCATTGTTATAATCGAATGAGACAGTCTTCTTTCTCATTAAATAGTTATCTGTTACCCAAAATATTAAAATCTAGAAAACAAAATATCTGTTGTAAATTCTTGTATACAATTTTAGAAATTACTTATCGTGCAATCAAATTAATGTAATTTTCGTATTTTTGAAGACATTAATACTACAGTCGACAGGTAGTTTCAGATGGAAAAATGTCGGAAGTTATGAAACTTTGGAATGTTGTTCAGAGACGGTTAATTAACATTTTCTCCATTTTATAATCCCCAGGACTTTGACGAAAAAAAGTGGAAAAACTGCAAAATTCACGATCTTCCTCCGGTTTTTCTTCCTCCATCTTCATCATTTTTTATAGAACGTTAAATTTCGAACAATTTTGAAATATGACGTTTCGTGAAAAAGCAAAATTCGCAAAAAATGCAAAAATCCACTTTATTTCTTCTGGTATATCCAAATTATGTTAAAATGTTGTAATTATGATTCCTGACTACAATCACCAACTTTGGATACAAAAAAAGATATCTGACTTTATTGTTATTGGTCAAAATAAAATTTTTGGCTAAAAACTGAATTTTCCGGACGCTATTTATAATATAATAATAAGTTCAGATTTGGAATCACCAACCTCGAAAGCCCTAGAACAATATCATTTCTTTATATTATTTCGATATTTCACATTTTTTATGGCCACATTCGGATTCCAAATTGGTGATGGTAACCAGAAACCATTTCGGGTATAAAAGGAGAAATGAGATAGAATTCTTAATTTTTTTTGCAGGTCGAAAATTTTCCCTTCTCCCTCTTTTCGCACAAAATCTTCGGAGTCGAAATTTGAGAAAATGTTTCCCTGAACAATATCCCGAAGTTTCAGTAACTTACGACCTTTTTCCACGTAAAAAATTTTTCCTATCTGTCGAATAGATTATCAATATTACACACTGATTTTATCGAAATTTGATAAAACTTGGTAATTAGAGTAATTTTGATTCAAAAAATTAAAAAAATCGAGCTCTTTTGATGATTGTGATTGATTTCAGGCGATATCTATGTGAATTCAAAATTTCACGATTGAAGTTTTATTCAAGTGAAAATAATATAATTTTCCAATCAAATTAGTCCATAAAATATAAGTAAGGTTACAAAATTTCCCATAGGGCTAAAAATTGGTATGAATGTTCAGAATACTATTATAAATGAATTGTGAAAAGTCCCCATCAATCCCCCTTGTGCAAAAAATTTTATTGAGGGGGGAAGTTTGCAAAAATAGGTTTTTTGCGTTTTTCAGCAAAACAATTCTCTACCAAAAGTGTCTCTACACCTTTTTTCATAAGTATTGTCATTTTCGTGATATAGCAGCGGTTCAAAGAATTGAACAAAGTATTTTTTTCGTAATACATTTTTGAACCGTTATGCGAGTAAAAATATGAGGACTTATTTTTGATGAACCAGCTTAGCTTCTTCTTCTTGGCGCTGTCTTTTCACAGCATCAATGCTACTCTTTCGAGTATAAAATTTTTTCGACACTGCACATGAATTTTTACAGATGTCTGGTCTTTCAGGTACTCCGAAAATTCACCACCTCTTTCAATACTTACGACTAACAGTATTTTGTGGAGTATGAGACCTTTGAAACGAGGTAGGTATACGAGCATCACCACGCTGACAATTGAATGAAGGCAGATGTTACTCAGGCCATGCTACTAAATAAAAATAGGGACGGAGTGCTTGATGTTGATTTAAATTCTAAAAATTTTATAATTTTTTATGTATAAGATATAGGGACTCATATTTTTACACGTACAACGGTTCAAAAATGTAATTAAAAGTACATTACGAATAAAATAATTTTTTCAATACTTTGAACCGCTATATCCCAAAAATGGCAGTACTTATAAAAAAAGGTGCAGAGATACATTTTGTAGCAAATTAAATGATCTACAATTTTTGTCTGAACTATTTTTGCTGTGAAACTCATCGTTTTGCTGAAAAACGAAAAAACCTATTTTTGCAAACTTCCCCCCTCATTAAAAATTTTTGCACTAGGAGGATTGATGGGGACTTTTCACAATTCATTTATAATAGTATTCTGATCATTCATACCAATTTTTAGCTCTATGGGAATTTTTTTAACCTTCAAAGTGTAATTTGACTGGATAAATACATAAGATATATTCCATATACTTACATTAACAAAAAATGGAATAATGAGCATTACAAAAATCACTTCAACGTCGGGATTTGTGATTGGTGCTAAAATAAATTCTCGAACTTCTTTCCAAAATTCTAACTGTATTATTATTGTAATTAAAATTTTAACAATTATCATTAACAGAATATACAAACAACATTGTGCAAGCCACGCGTTCGTGGATGCAGGTTTACCTAAAACAAATATACAAACAAATCGTTTACAATCTTAAAGAAGTACTTTTTAGTTCTGAATATTTTAAAGAGATTAAATAGAAATTAAATACTTACCATACTCTCCAAAATTAATAGCGCTCCAATTTCTTGATTGAGCTAAATACTGGAACATTCGAATACCAATACAAATAATTAACAAACCAACGGTTGAATCTAACAAAAAACTAATTATATACCTAAAAAAAATATTTGAAACCTTTTTGTAATTAACAAATTCAGTACTATTATATGAGCTCATGAGTGATTTACCAGGTACATGGATCGCCTTGAAATTGACCAGCAAGATACACATTCGCTAAATGAATAACTAATGCTCCCATTCCTTGTTTTGAAGTATCATACCACCATATTTGCCATGGACGTCGCTCCAACGGTGGCTCAAAATATCGTTTTAAAATTAAACACGTAAATGCCAGACACGCTAAAACAATTTGTAAAAACCATCCAAACATGTTCGTAAGTGCATTTTTACTACAATGTGGATTGGATTCATTTTGAATAGAAACTATTTCTCCGCCCATTTCAAATTGTCATTATTCAAAACCATTAAATAACTAAACGATTTTTCAAAAATCGCCACATATGTAAAGTGCTATTGTAAGTATTTATTCAAAAACGTAATCTTTGGTACATGTTGACTTTTGTCACTTATGAGTATTGTCAAATGACAGTGCTGTCAAAATCAAAATACGTGTGACGACTAGAGTGATGGCTTCGTTCATAAAAGATATCAGATACTAGCAGATACCCGCCCACTTTGCTGGGAAATTTCTCCTTTAAAAATAAAGACTATCACGTTATCTAGCCCTCACTTATCCTCCCTTTTGTTCACAATTTTATAGATTTTAATTTTTTGGTGGAGAACTCGAACTTTTTTGAAAATGAAGTTTTGCCCATGATACTATCGCTCACATTGTTACTTTCAATAGGTCCAATCATTAAATTAAACTGATTTTCATGCTTTTTGGATCAAAATTAACCCATCCACGGAGTTTTTTTTTTGCGATTTTCTCGACTTTTTTCAAACCCCTTAAAAAAATTGCAAAAAATCCAGACTTTATTTTTATCCCCGATTTCGATAAAACTCAGTATATAAGGTAATTTTGACCCAAAAGTATAAAAATCGGGTGCATTTGATGACTGGTCGAATAGTTTTTGAAATACGGACTAAAATCGATAAAAATATTGCGATATCTCAGAAACTCTGCATCCAATCATTAAATTAACTTGATTTTTATACTTTTTGGGTAAAAATTACTCCATCCATCGAGTTTCATCAAATTCCAAAACAAAAATTTTTTTTGCATTTGCAAAGGGAGCATTTTTTTTAATTTTTCAAATTTTTCCCTTAAAAATATTGCAAAAAATCGAGACTTTTTTTATCCATAAATTTTGCCCTTTTCAATGATATAAGTAGTTAATTTTGTTAATAAATTTAAAATAAATATTTAAGTTTAAAAAAAGTACTTTTAAAAGTAGGGAATTTTGTTCAACAGGAAACATGCATCTATGTATAGATGGCAATACTGTCTCTTTTCTTAAAATTGATGGACGGTGTGATACAAGTAAACACATTCGCTCATCGAAAATAATTTTTAAAATCTGTCAACATCTGTATAGCAGTTTTATAATTGTAGAATATTATTTAATAATTTATAAGAATGCCACCAAAATTCGATCCTACCGAAGTTAAAATTGGTAATTATAAACATTTTTTATTAGAAATTCGGGACATGCCATATAACCTCAAACTAATTTTAACATATTTGTATTTGTAGTAAATTTAAGATGTGTTGGTGGAGAAGTTGGAGCAACCTCATCACTGGCCCCCAAAATCGGTCCACTTGGTTTGGTAAGTATACGAATTTATTTTTTTTTACACTTTAAGGTTAAGTTGTACTAAATAATGGGTTCAATGTTTTTTTAGTCTCCAAAAAAAGTTGGTGATGATATTGCCAAATCAACAGCAGATTGGAAAGGATTAAAAATTACAGTACAGTTAAAAATCCAAAATCGACAAGCTACTATTTCTGTGGTACCTTCAGCTGCTTCCTTGGTAATCAAAGCACTTAAAGAACCTCCACGTGACAGAAAGAAGCAAAAAAATAGTAAGTGTTTGTTTTCTAGTTAAATTACTATGTTATAGGTTTTTATGACCTAAATCGTGTCCCATCTCATAAGTATATTTAAGTACAAATTTAAAAATGTCAATGTGTAATGTTTTGCTGCGAAATTTCTTAAAACCAAACCGAAATTTCTGAGACCCAAGTCAGAACACTTTACCTTTAACAAAACTGAACCTGGGTTAATTTAATAAACTGGAGACGACTTGTTTTTAGAAATTATTTATTGCGGTATATTAAAAATCTTGAGCAATTGAAAAGCTGAGTAGCGCTCATGTAAACTATATTATTTTGTTCATTTAGATTTTTAAGTATAATTTCACCTGTTAATGTAAATTCCATTTTGTTACATACAGTGTGTCCCCGGATAGAAGTAACTATACTTAAATTTTCTTACTTCACATTTTAAGAAAAAAAGTCATTCTTTATAAGAAGTTTTGCTTATTACGAAAAGTATGTAGGTATATTTAAAACTTACGAGTGACTTTTCTTAGTAACATTTCGCCAACTTATAAAAAAAAAGGGCAATTTACCAGTATAGTTACCTCTATCCGGGGACACAATATATAATAATTAGGTTAGGTAATTATAGAAAAATTTATTGTAAAAATTTATATATTACAAAATTCTAAAAATAGTTCTACAAGTGCCATAAAAAATATCTTAGAAAAAGTATAAAAAAAGAAGCTCCTAGAACGTCAGGAAAAACCAAATTAAAGCATTTTTTACGTAGATTGCGAATACGTTGGTGGAAATGGTAAAAATTAACAGTTTTTCTTTAATCGAAAATTACAAATTTCCATTTTCAATAAAAGTTATTTTTTGTGTAAATAGTCCAACGTTCAAAGACTAACGCCTTAGACCGCTTGGCCATTTAGGCTGTATTTATTTAATTATTAAATAAGCTTGTACCAAAAGTGTTATTAATCGCGAAAACTGAATATTTCAAAATCACTTTCAGTATATAATGGTGTCCATTTTAAAGCAACTTGAATCTACATTATGAGTGCGTTCACCGCCTGATCTACAGGTTGTCCATACCTCTAATGGGGTCGAGTTAGCATGGGTCTGCGTGTTTTTTATCCTTAAGTTCATCCTGTTTATTTATTCATGCAAAAACATATTTATTCGTTAATTAAAGAACAACTGTTAATTTTTCACTATTTACGCCAACAGATGCGTAATCTACATAAAAAATACCATAAATATGGTATGGTTTGTCCCTATACACCATGACTCCGCGCTCGGGTGCCACGTATCCTCTACTTCCCTGGTAAAGAGGGCCTTTACTGTACCTCTACAAATACTGTCTCACAAAGAATATGCTAGGAATACACATAGAAACTAAATGGTGAATAATTTGCATTTTTTTTGGTAATGGTTCGAAATATATTATTATTCTAAATATTAGTTTTTAGTCAAAACGGTAAGCCTCCTTAACTGGAAAAAATTACAAAGATTGCCATGTTTCGACGCTTCTCCCATACTTTTGTGTGTTAAAAATATCATTTATAATTGCAATTATCTCATGTTAGGCGTCGTAAATTGTCTTAAAATTTAACAGGGTGTGAATTTACTTTTATTCAAAATATAAAAGATTTTTTAAAATTTTGCTGGCGTGATCCAACTACCTTAAACAATATTGTATTTTTCGCCCTAAATACCAATTTATTCGTTTTAAACGATTATTGTAGGCTTTTGCCGAGAGAAACTTACTCCACCGCATTTTGAATTAGCATTTTTACACTATTTTCTACAATTTTTATATTTTTTTATTACAGTTAAACATAATGGAAATTTAACATTAGATGAAATCATAAACATTGCAAAAACAATGAGACCTAGATCAATGGCACGACAAATGTCTGGCACAGTTAAAGAAGTACTTGGTTCAGCACAATCTGTTGGATGTACTGTTGATGGTAAACCACCACATGATGTTATTGAAGAAATCAATGCAGGAAGCATTGAAATTCCAGAAGAATAGGAAATTATGTATTTTTTGCAGTAAATAAAAACAAAAAAAACGAATTTCTAATTAGTAGTAGTATTTTATTTTTATCTTTCAGGCCACGTTATTAATACATTTAATTCAATATCTTTGATTTCTGATTCTGCATCCCATGAAATGATTTTCCCGTCTCTTCTTACTACCATAACGGTAGGATCTTTTATTATTCCATATTTGAATATAAGTTCTCTGAAATAGTTAAAACAACACATGTATTTTAATTTCATTAAGATTTTCGAACTTTTGGCACAATTCTTAAATTTGTAGATAATAATATTTTTTCCAGCGTTCTGTTATTTAAAATGCGTTTTGTGTAAACAATTTAAAATATTATTTTCTAAGGTAAAATTATTTAAAACTTCGAAAATTGATATGAACTTTAGTTACGTGAATATCTTTTAAACGCTTACAGTAATTTAATAAACAAAAGAGACGATTTTTGTAGATCAGTTAATTTTCGTCAAAAGTATATATTGCTCATTTTATGAGTTTTATTAATTAGCGAGTTATTAACGAAAAAAAATTTTTTCAGTCTTTCAAATTTTCTTAATATCTGTGTATTGTTTAGATTAGTGGAAAAAATGCCAGACACGTCTGTAGAACGTTAAACTTCCTACAAAATTTTGTGCTGGCTTTGCTGTACGTTCGTTAAATGTCAAGATATGAATTTGTTCATAATGGGTTCAGGTACAAATGAAAATTTTGATGAGGAGGACCTTCCTAATAATAATAAATATCATTCCATATTTGGGGATAATTTTCTAGAGATGCATTGCAACCATATTTCGGTATCGAAAGTAAAAGAAAATAGTCGATTGCTTTGATCAACCCAGGTGTAGATGCAGGCGCATCCCCTGAATTAAATCTTAGCGCCGCCCAAGCTATCAAAAGATTCAAGATTTTTGTTACCTAGTCAAATCATTCGTCACAGGAACAGCGTACCAGTTGCCTTGTTTTTTAAATTGTGCTTTCACTATTTCAGGATCATATTCTAAAGGAACGAATACAATTTCAATTCCTAAATTACGTCGGTGACTTTCCTATGAACAGTTTCAAAATTTAAAAGGTTTTAAAAAATGTGTAGTTAGGCTTTCTGACTTCAGTGCAAATATGAATCTCAGCTTTACACAAATAAATTTAGAATCGTAATATGTTGTAGAAAAAACTTAGGATTTTAAGATACTGTATTACAGGGGTGACGAACCTTTATGTATCAACCATAGCCTCATTAATGCGGATTTAGAGGATTAATTTATCTATTTAATGGTCGATTGATACCTTCGAAATGAGACAGTAAATATTGAGGCCTTATGAGATTAATTTATCTACTTTATGGTCAATTGATATTTTCGAAATGAGATCGTAAATATTGAGGCCTTAAGGGATTAATTTATTTACTTAATGGTCGATTGATACCTTCGAAATAAGGCCGTAAATAGAACAATTTACCTTACTGGTGGCAACCATTATGCAAGTATTTCGGGAATTATTATACAAGATCTTTGGTCAATTTTTGGATCATGATAAAAACCGAGATTAATATGATGTAGAAGGCAAAAAATTAGGCATAGCGATTAAAAAAATGATTTTACAACATTAATTGCTTTCAATTCTTTTAATAATTTATCCATGTCTGATGCAGCTTCACTATAAAATAAATAAACTATAATATTCAAACGTTTTAAAATAGGATCTTCTCCAAAGATAGTAAGTCCGCCCTTTTTATTAAGTAATTTTTTGTCAAAGAGATCTTCCATTTTATTATATTGAACTATAAATTAATTTAAAATACGTGTACGTATTAATTTTGTTGTACTCAAAACATGACTTAAATTGAAAATTCAAAGTTTTCTAGATTTTTTGCTAGTATACGTTTCGTAGTGACAAAATTAGAGTGTCTCATTTTTCCATTTCTACCTTCGAGAGGATTGCAAGTATTTTAGTGTTGCTTAAAAATGAGGCAAGTTTTCAAGTGATTTACATATATAACATCGAAAAATTTTTGTGCCTTTTTCTAGAAAGAAGAAATTTCTAAAGAGCGGAAAATTATTATAATTCCTTAAAAAATGAAATCCTTATTTCAACTCTTATAATACTCATCCTGATCATTTTCCGATACTGAGTTTTATCATAAAATGCATTCAGTAAATATCGAAGAGTGGAAAAGACCTAAAAGTATTTAACGAAAAATACAAAATGAATTTTTCAATGTAAGAAACTTGAATCTCATATCCACTCATTCTATTCAAAACTAATTATACATATTTACTCAGCCTTCGGAGGCAGAAACGATAAAATAGCTGACACCTTCACAGCTCTTAGTATTCTATCTATTATCGGAGAAAGAGCTTTCCTAACTTTTACTAATATTTCTTAAAAAATGCAAGATGGGGAAGAATGAAATATTTGCCAAACTACACACTCTAGATTATAGAGATTTGGAAAGTTGATTGGAAAACTGAGTGGATGGCAGGGAAAACACCCAATTAAATTAATCTTCGGAATAAATTATTAAAAATCTAATTTAAAAAAAAAGTGCATATGGATTCAATTTTTTTAAAATAATAATTTATGTTTGAATTATTATTCTATTTACATATTTTAAGACATGATCATTGTTATAAACAATTAAAAAATATATAAAATAATTATACGCATTCCCACATTTAAATTTCTATGTAAATTTAACCGTTTTTAAAAAATAATTATTAAATGGACCTAAATGAAGTTTGTACAGAATACCATTTAACTGATGGGTTACTAATCTCAGGTAAGTTAAAAGTTTTGTTAAAATTAAGGAGACTGTACAGTTAATACCATTATAAAAATGGTATGTAAAAAATTTCAATATAATAAGTGAAAACAAACAATTGTCTGAGTTAATTGAGCAGTTGTTTGCTTTTTACGTCAAGTAAGTAAAGAAAGATAGCCACTATTACACACAAAGTAATAGAAGTTTCTTTCTTCTTACTTTATCAGTTTAAATGTTAATAAACAGACACATACATACATGCATGCTCTAACAATTTAAGGTAGTTCCTCCGCGACCGTCCAGTCAAAAAGTTTTGGACTAATACTATCATTCAGTGCATTAACTGTGCTATGACTATTATACATATACCATATATTATTTTCAAAAGACTGTAGTTCCTCACTACTGATTCTAGTATACATATAAACACACACACTATGACATATGCCTTTAACATTAGTCTTCATATCTTTTCCACAAAAATCATCGCTAAAACGAGTTATTTATTTAAGTTTTTATCGAAACTATATGGTAAATAATTTTTATTTTTATTTATATATTTTCTAAATATAGTATTCTACATTATATTAGTTTTTCATAGAGATGGTGGACGTCATTCATTGGTAAATAAATATAATATTTGTAAATTTGTGTATTTTTATACACTTCTCCCATGTACACGTACAAATTGCGTCACTTTTAATTGCTAATATCTCATGTATGGCATGGTAAATCATCTTCTAATTTTAACAGCAAGTGTATTATGAATTAAATATTTTATATTCTGAGTTTTGAGAAATTCTTGGAATATCACTTTCGTGTAGGTACTACCTTAATTTAAATGTTTCAAAAAAAAATTGCTTATTTTTTTATATGGAACTTTTTTTGAATTTAAATTTAAGTTCTATCTCTAACGGTTTAGATAGGTCCTACGGACCCAACACATAATTGACCTACATTGCGAAGTTTACGAACTTAGCCTCACTTTTTATGTCCTGAGCACGAGATAAAAATTTTAGCTTGATATCTATTTTCGTTTTTGAGTAATCGTGTCCACAGATAGACAGGCAGATAGACGGACAACCGAAAAAGGACTAGTAAGGTGATTTTATGAATACCTAAAGGACAAGCAGACAAGCACTTATTGTACTAAAAAGTAGAAAATAATAATTTCTAAGAGTCACTCATGACTATTTTCAAAAGCAGGCGTTTCGAATCATTCTTGTTATTTTTAATTGATCGTCTCTAGCTTTTAAAAATAGTCATGTATGAGTAACTCATAAGAATAAATTATTTTCTACTTTTTCGTCCAATAAAAGCTTGTGCTTTAAAAAGTATTTTTTATTTAAATTTTTTAGTTTTACGTATAAATTGATAAAATTAAACAATAAATTTATGATTTTATATTTTTGCATTTATAAAATATTAAATTGTATGTATACTACTCTTTATAAAAGATTTTTTACAAACGTTTTAATAGTGTTTGACATTGAGAATCTTAACTAGTTTTTTAATGATAATAACATCTCTAGTCTCCTTAATAAAAGTTTGTTGTAAAAAGTTAACAAACCTACCTGTATGATTGGCTGTTGTTTGAAAGTTCTGAAAGTAGTTTATACACAGAGGAATGTACCACAATATTATGCTAACACAAGATGTTGTTTTGAAGTGAGAGTTTGATCTCGTGACGTGTGTGTGTGAGTGTAATAAAAAAAAATGACATTTTTATAGAAAAATTAGGTACAGCCAAAAAAAAACTCAAAATGATAGCGCATCGTCGTCGTAAAAAACGACCTAATTATGGTATCCGTACAGTCGAAGTGGATCGTGGTGTAAATGGTTTTGGTTTTACAATATCAGGACAACAACCTTGTATACTCTCATGCATCGTAACAAATTCACCAGCTGATCAAGCTGGTTTAAAAGCTGGTGATTTTTTAATCTCTGTGAATGGTTTATCTGTATCCAAAGTGACTCACGATGCAGTCGTCCAACTGATTGGCAATAGTGTTGGTCCAATTAAAATGTCAATTGCTGAATATTATTACTCCGATAGTAGTGATGAAGATGTTAGCGAAAATTATGTTACACGAAAACCCAGGTATCCAAATCGACCACGGGTTAATAAAAAATTGGAAACTTCATTGTATACAAATTTTAAGAATAAATTAAAACCACAATGGGGTGTGAATCATGTTGAAGTACAAGAATCGTGTCCATCACCTCCAACAGTTGTAAGTCCACCAGGCTATAAAGTTTTTATTGGATATTTGGGAACGATCGAGATGCCAAATCAATTACAACCGTCGTCACGAATGCATACAGTTTCAAGTTGTATACGAAAATTTCGTCAAGAACGTCGATCACCGACAAGTGTCGTCATGATGATTCTTCCATCTTGTATTACCCTGACAAATTGTCACGAACATACGTTAGCTGTGTATCCTTCAAATCGTATCGCTTATATTAACTCCTCGGAGAAAGACCCTAGTTATTTCGGTCTAATCACTACCGCTATTAATACCACTGATGAAAATTATGCAACGCGGTATTTTAATCAATCGTGGCGACAATCACCACCACATGCTGGAGAAGACATTGATATTTCAATAAGTTGCCATGTTTTTGTTATTGATACGCGATTAGCCGCTGATCACGCTTTACATATTCCAAAATCGGAAACATTTAACATAAAATGTACGCGAGATGTTATCTCAGGCGATTGCTTGGAGTTTCCAAAATCATCGGAGTACATTGTGAATTTAGTACAAAAAATGTATGGTTTACCACGTACACCCCCACCAAATTTAAATGAATCGATTATGAAACAATCACCGATTATTCATAAAATTGGTGAGAATTTGGTAGCGAATTCACCACAACCTAGTGCATCGAGTAACAGTGATTCAGGAATTGGATTTCGTGATGATTGTGGTTTAGGTAATTATGCATAATCTTGTAAGATTAACGTTTTATTTTTGTTTTTCTCGACGGTCAATTGATGAAAAATCACGTTTTGAAAGGTTTTTTCCTTTGTAGCTATTTATGATTGTAGTAGAAAGCTTGAAAGGCAAGTTAGCTATTCTAAAAGGTACAAAGTAAGTGTCTATGCTTTTCATGAGCATTTTTTCCAGTAATTAATCATTTTAAAAGCTAGTGAACGGAAGCTAGCAGTCAAATTTTTCTCCTCTTAGGTATATATGAACCTCGCTGTACATCATTATCAATTTGAAAAAACCAAAACATTATTGAAAATAATATTTTGTATAAATATTATTGAAAAGTTTTAAAAAGGTTCAAGTTTGCACTTTTATAGGGACTTAAAAAATAGTATGAAATGCCGGAATTCGTGGAGATGGAGGTCGAAAAACTAACTTAATGTTTTTCCTTTCTAACGATTTTGATTTCATTTTATATGCTTAAGAAAGCTAAACTGGGGCTGAAGCTAGCAGACAATTAAATAATACGCTTAAAGCCATTTATAGGTTTTCCTCCCTCACAATTCTTATTAAAATTGATTAATTATATACTTAAAAAGTCCTGAAAAATAGCTTTGCACCATTTTAAAATCTTGATATGCTCAGAAAACTTTCTTAAGTAAATAAAATTAAAATCGTTTGGGTGAAAAATCATTAAGTTGGTTTTTCGATCTCCATCTCACGGATCCCGGTATTCCATACTTATATTCCCAATAAAAGTAGTTTGCATCACTTTAGAAACTTTAAGGCACCACTTAAAATTTATGATTTTCAGTAATATTTAGTTTTTTCAAATTGATAATCATACACAAGGAGTTTCGTATACATGAAAGAAGAATAAATTTGTCAGTTACAATTGTCTTTCCGAGAGTCCTTCCCTACTACTCTCTATCGTATTTATTATGGACGTTTTCTGTGCGTGAATGTCAATTTTCAATAATCCGCTGTCGAGTAGAGAAATAATAAGCCAAAAATGTTAATTGTACGATATATTATAACAAAAAAGTAGCTGGAGATGTCATTTTGTTGCATAATTATTGTGGTTTAGTTTCAGATCGAATTCTAGTCGTCGATTTTCCAGCACAATTACCATTACCAACAGTTCATAATCAATCAATTCATCCACGTCCTGCAGCTATTGATGGTTCATCGATTGCAATAAATACTCTGATTAACAGTAATCAAACAAAAAATACCTGCGAAGATGATGACCATCTACATCAGGATCGACATTTAGAGCGTAGTAAATCAATTGATAATATATCAGATCAATATTTATTTAAAACACCAAAAAGTATTGGACAGCATCACCAACAATCACGTGGAGGTTTTACATCGACATCATCTTCCGCACGAAATTATAGTCATGATGATTTGAATAGTATACAATCGGAACCGTTGATCTTAGATCATCATTATGATGATAAAGTGACGAATTTTGGTAGTTTACAAGATTTAAGTGGACTAGCGGGAAATTCAACGCAATTACAACAAAATCATCAACGGAGTATACAATTGTCAGCTGTTAGCGAACCGGATGTGCGTTCACGAGGTGGTTATTTAAATGATAATGATTGCCAGGAATCAATTTGCAGCGAAAGTACCGAAATGGTAAGTGTTTTTTTCTTGTATTTTCTTTAGTTTGGATTCCTTATTGATTATCTTCGTAAGTAAGTTTTATGATATAACATATAACAAATAACAGAGTTAATTGTTTAATAAATTTGCTTATAAAAAGTTGTACATTTGCCATCGACCTTTAATCAATTAGATCGCTAGCAAAAGCACCGGTGGTATTACTTTTAGGAGGTGTATTTTGGGTCGCTAATAGGCTTATGTAGTCGATAACAAGTTTGTAATGCTTAAAAATATTGATGCTACGAACAAAATTTTGGTATAGGTGTTCATAAAATCACCCAATTAGTTCATTTTCGATTGTCTGTCTTTGGACACGATAACTTAAAAAAGAAAAAACATATCAGAATGGAATTTTTATAGCGCGCTCAGGGTGTAAAAAGTGAGGTCGAGTTCGTAAATGAGCAACATAGATCAATTGGGTCTTGATCAAGGGGGCCTATGGACTCACCTTATGCAAACCGTTAGAGATAGAACAAAAGTTTATACGTAAAAAATGTTCCTTATAAAAAAGAAACAACTTTTGTTTGAAACATTTTACCGTAAACATCACTGTTTACCTCTGAGGGTGCAAATTATGTATTATGTATTATATGGGAATATCAGTTACGTGTGTGTGACAAGTATGTATATGTGGCTCTCTAATAGTGGCTATATTTCTTTTCTTATATGATAAAAAAACAAATGATTCCGTAATCAACACTGTCTATACATGGTATTTCAGCAATTAACTCAGTCAATTGGTTTTTTTTTTTCACTTTTCAAAGGGTTTTGGAATGCAGGGTCCATGCGAAATTATTTTAATTATGAAACAATGCTAATTGCTAATGGAATCAGTGTATTTTGAGTTAAAAGTTGCAGCGAATAATTTTTTTTTGTTCCTGCGCTTAAAATTTTAAAATGGGTCTCTTTATTTTCCCCTCCACCATTAGTAAATCTCTTCAGTTCTTTTTCGTGACAATATAGCAAGATAAACGTTGTTAAATTTGAATGGAATACTTTTTACTATCATTCAACCTTGAGATAACTAAATACCGATGCCGGGTAGTTTAATGTTTTCAAACCACACGCTGTCTTGCTGCAAAAATTTAGTCTACTAAAAATTGATTACTATTTTCGCTGAATCAAATTAGATGCTAGTCCGAATTAAGTAAGTTTTACTGTAATTGATAAATGTACCAAAGACTAGACACGAGGCATCTTTGAAAAATTTTATCAAGGTCTTCTTTTAGAAAATTTAAACGTTCTAACACCTGCCAGTTTAAAATTGATATTTTATGTTAATTTAATATTCTCATGCAAGCTATCACCCCCTACCCACTCTGTATCTAATAAAGATTTACAATTATGGCATATGCGTACGTGCAATTTAAAACTTATTTTTTTCATTGAATTTAATCTTAAATACCGCGAAAATTTGATGATCTTATTAATAATTGAGGGTAACCTCATTATTTTTTGTATGAATAATTTATTCGTGAGATATCAACGAGGGAAAACCCCAATATTATTGGTATTTTTTTTATTAACCCCAATATTATTGGATTCTCCTATAGGACCTCTGTGTACCGCTTGAGATCATGCTCTCACTTGAAGGTAGGAACACCTCTAAGTGAAAGGGGCTGTTATGTGTAAATGAAATGAAACACCAATGTGTTTCTGTCACTATGATTATTCATGGAACCCCAAAATTTATTTGTATCTTTTTCATTCACTAAATTGTATAGAAAGGGTTATTTAAATACCACGCCTTTTGCTTTAATAAATATGTTTACTTACATATTTAAAAAAAATAATTGATATTAATTAATATAATGAATATATTAATGAGTTGATTCGTTTTAATTAGTATACTTAAGTATTAAATGTTATATACATACATGTATACGATAAATATTATTATACCATACAAGATTCTCAATTTGAAGTTTAGAAAATAGGGAGGGTGAAAGTATTTACAGTCAATTTATCTGTATGTAAATAGTAATGTTTTTAATTTCGTGCTCCGATTCGAAAGCCATTCGCTGCTATTCGACAAAACGACTAGATTATGTTAATCCGTTTTTTGGGTTCAACAAAGTAGTATTAAAAGCAAAGAGTTATTTGAAGATACCAAAGGTTGGTGACGGGCTAACCCATGTTGGAATCTCTAGGCAATGCGATTCTTCGGGTCCCCTAGACAATGTGAATATCAAATGGTCTCCCCCTCTCTTTTTTAAGTTTTCGTAAATCAACTTGGTACTCCATTATGGCGCCTTTTTCGCACAAATTTGTCTTTTTCTCTTTTGATCTTTACCCAAGGCCCCTGTCCGGGATTATAGGTAGTTATTGCAGTTGTTCCGGGGTTCTAGGCAAAGGTAAGAGTCGTTGTGATGAGTATTCGAGTTCTGAAGTGTCGCTTTTGTGGATGGCAACTGACCGAAGCTTATAAAATCATCTCAAAATAGATGTTGCCAGTGTCGGAATTAGGGCCTGGAAATCTAAGCTTGTCTTAAAATCCCTTTGAGATGACAGCCCC
Organism: Chrysoperla carnea; assembly: GCF_905475395.1. Classification (NCBI taxonomy): domain Eukaryota; kingdom Metazoa; phylum Arthropoda; class Insecta; order Neuroptera; family Chrysopidae; genus Chrysoperla; species Chrysoperla carnea. Next base: position 25,464,900 of record NC_058340.1, on the reverse strand, counting down.
ATCAAAGAGAGATGCGTAAGTGATATGATTGTTACACAAACTGTATTATAGCCCTTTTGAACTCCATATCAATTTCAAACCTTTATCTTAAACCGTTTGGAAGTAATTTGAGGGTTGCCAAACTTTTCCCCCATTTTTGTATAATGTATATAATAATATTTTTGGTATTTCTGTATGCAATAGATAAATAAAGACATTATTTATTGTAGTCTATTACGTAATATATTTATTGTGGTTTTTCATCTGAATTAATCAAATAATAAAAAAAAAATATATTATTATATTTAAAATGGTAACTGGCACGTTGCTTGAGGTTTCATATTCTATTAAACAATGTTAATTTTCATGCACGAACAATTCAATCATTGGACTTAAAACTATTTAAAATTCGATTTCATTATGCCGAAAAAAATCACCACTTCCAAATGACAAAGCCAAATCATCACTTCTAAACTTCCTGGATTGATAGATCCAAGATTTCGGATCCAAAAATTTTAAACCTGACGCCCTACAGGTTTCTGCAAGTGCAAATAACATGTATGAGGATTTCGTCCATACAGACGTTACAAGTGGGATCATCAGAGATCTTCATGTTATAAAGGTGGTAGCTGACAGTGCCCTAACAAGAGTCTCACATCCTTATCAACTATGCTCTAGTGAGTTTCAGACGAGTACAGTCGAATGATCTAGCTGTGTTTATACATAGATTGGTCGGTCGCAGGATCTGCGCAAAGTGCCAGTTATCAAGAGGAGCTTCTCGTAGCTGGTCTTTGATTCGATAAATGACAGAGTATCTTGCTATAGGAATGGTAGTCTCAGATATCACAGGGGCGTTTAAGACGACTCCTCTCGCATCAACGAGCCCACTTCTTCATTTCCTTTAACGTTAGATTGGTACGGTACCCAGATCAGTCTGACTATGTTTTCAGTATTTTACGAGCTACGGGCGATCAGAGCTACACATACATTATGGTTATACTATGGGCTATATCGAAAGGTACTCGTTAAAAAATTTTATGACCGTGAGAACTTTTGATCAGAACGATCTGAAGAACATTTTGGGGGTGACTTGAAAAAGTTTCAATAAATATATTATATGTGTAGCTTTGATCGCTCGCAACTCGAAATCTACTCATTTAACATTTTTGTGACAGTGTGACAGTGAGAGCTTTTGATCAGAATGATTCAAAGAACATTTTAGGGTGGGTTAAGAAAAGTTTCACAGAAAGCCATTTTTCTATCTATTATTGCAGAGTTCTTTCATGAAACGTTTCGATTACCATCTTAAAATAATTATTATAAAATTTATAAAAACTTTAATTTATTTATAAAATAAATAATCCCCCACCATCGATCCCCCTACTTTTAAAAAAAGTATAACAATTAAATAATACATCACAATATTTAGTATTAATTGAAACTTCATTGAGTTTAAGTCACTTTTACTCAACAACTAAACAGTATTATATTATTTATTATTCATATTGTACCATCAGTTTTTTAAAGCATATACACGATTAATCGCGCATTATTATTTTGTATTACTAACTTAAATAAATAAAAAGGTTTATTGTGTTAATAATATGTGGCTGAGAGACATATATGAAACGAAGAGACTGATTCATTATTGTGGTGTCTCTTAAATAGGAATATTTATGACAATTATTCAAAAATATTTTCTTTTTTAAATTGTTAAAATTTCAGTTGAATAATAATAATAAAAGTTTCTTTTAAATTGTAAGTTCTTTTTTTTCAAAAATGTAAAAGTGTTGCGTGATTTTTTGTGATTTTGTTATTGCAAGTGTTATTTTATTTCGTTAAAATTTTGTTTACTAAGCAGTTTTTATTTTAATTTATTTATTTTAAGTAATGTGATGCATTTTAATTGAGTTGATTATTTTGTTAATGATAAAAGTAGTTTTATCTTTGAGTATTTTAAACAAATATTTAAATCATAGGTATATAATTAGGTATTATTATAATTTGTTAAATTTGATTGTTTGTTACACGTTTCTGTGGACCCCACCCCGGTTTATTTAATTTTACGATATTTCCTGTCTGTATTTATCGCTGAAAATATTTAAAATACATTATTTATTTTATATTCTTAAGTTTGTAATTGCTAGAAATTATCTATTTCGACAAAAATTAAAGAATAAGTGTTCGTAAGATTTTGCTGTGCTTTAGATCTTTAAAAAGTGGATTTGAAGTTTTTGAGTTTTTTCACAAATATCTCGGGAGTGATTTCTTGAACCGTTACCCTTATTATCTGTTTTAAATGGTCTACATTTCTAAACGATCATTAACATGCTTATCGAACTTTTTCAATTTGAGGGGGACATCCTTTTCATTCGATGTCAAAAGTGAATAGCTTGTGGCTACACATAGCGAATCACTGGCCAGGGGGGTGATGTGGCTACAAGCTGAATGTTAATATTTTCGAAAGCAGAGATTTTTATAAAGAAAATTTTTTTTTCGTAAACCTTATAATAAAAAGAGTTTTCCATATGGGACCAAATTAAATAGACACGCTGTATATATAATGCAGATTTTCTTTCTTTTTTATTCATTAGCTGTAGATTTGTGAAACGCAATATAAAATGTCTCCTAGCCTTTTGTGGTTTACCTTAGTATCCAGATTTTCCAATACAAATTGTGGTTATTTATATAAAATGTGATTATTTTTCGCGGTGAACAGAATAATCAGACATGATTATCTGATAATTCTATAAAAATCTAGTACATTTTGTGATAAAATGGCAAGTTTTTTGATAACGATTGAAATTATTCCGGGATGTTGCCCTCAGGACCGTAACGAGGGTACATAGCGCTGGTGGCAAGTATTTAGGTTGCGCCTTAAATATGTCGGGATCGGCTCTAACGATTTGGATGAATTACGATAAGTTTCAAGAATGTGGAGTTTTGGTTCCTTAATTAAGCACATAAATAGTAGCTAGCGAAAAACTGACATCACAGCTGACACACAGACCCAAAATTAGTAGGTTTAACAAAAAATTCCAATAAGATCGGATCAAATTTGCTTGTGTTATCAAAAACAATAATAATTTTATAACTTTATGACGTCATCGGAATCCGAAAAACTTAATGTTGCTCAATCACATCCAACTTTTATCCAATTTTGATAAACCAAGTTTGTAATCCTACTAACTTTGGGCCATACTTTTCAAATTTGTGATCAAAATTAACCTAGCTCTAATAGGTTTCAAGAATGTGGCGTCCTGGTCCCAGAATGAAGCACATAAGTGATAGCTAGCGAAAAATTGATATCACTACTGAAGAGAATGACCCAAAATTAGTGGGTTTCAAAAAAAATTCCAATAAAATCGGATCAAATTTGCCTATGTTATCAAAAAAATCGATTTTTTCAACTTTATGACGTCATCAGAATCCAAAAAATTTAATTTTGCTCTATCACATCCAACTTTTATTCAATGTAAATAAACCAAGTATGTAACCCTGCTTAATTTGGGTCATACTTTTCAAATTTGTGATCAAAATTACCCTAGCTCTAATAGGTTTCAAGAATGTGGAGTCCTGCTCCCGGAATGAAGCACATAAGTGGTAGCTAGCGAAAAACTGATATCACAGCTGAAAAGAATGGCCCAAAATTAGTGGGTTTCAAAAAAAATTCCAATAAAATCGGATCAAATTTGCCTATGTTATCAAAATTGTTTAAGAATTAAGTGGCTAACTAATCCAGTGGCAGACTTACACATTTGCCGCAATTAGGCTATTCAAATTTTATCTCTCCTATTTAACAATTTTGCACATCTTACCTACCACCCTTAGCCTTTAGTGCCCTTTTAGGACACCCCTTACCAAAACTTGTCCGATCGTTTTCATATTTTTAGCTAACGAGACACTCCTGTTCGGTGCATTCCTCACAACTCACCCTGTATAGTTACAATATTAAACAATTTAATTGCGATTGATAATAATGAAATTCACATGTGTTTTTAACGGTATGAATCATGCATAAGGATAGGATTTATATTTAGGAGGGAAAGGACGGAAATGCTTAAAAAAAAGACTCTTGATGAGTAATCCGATCTACTGATTATATCGTTTTCCTTGATCATGTGACAAAATGAAGAACATCATTGATATATTATGCTATAGTAATTGTATCCACACCTCTGATTCTCACGATTAAAAAAATATTAGGGTCCTCATTCTGAATAACAATATATTTTAGTAGATGGGTGTTACCGTGTCGCTAAAAAATATTTCAAAAACTATGTAAAACGGATATTTATATTGGATATTTTATCTTCGGTCATATTTTCTAACGAATATTTTAAAAATCATTTCCAAAAGATTTATTCATAAGACTAAGAGTTGCCCGTCCACTTTGTTGGACAGTTTCACCTTAAAAACTATCGCGTTATAAGTCGACACTTTCTTTGCCCTCACTTATTCCCCCTTTTGATGCCAATTTCATGGGATTTTAATTTTTTGGTGCGGAACCATTTAAAAAGAATAAAATACAGTCCACGTTACTTGCTGATAATGTAGCTTTCTATAGATGAAGGAATTTTTTGTAATTAGTTAAGACAACTATGGTCTTGGTCTTGATCTCACTCATTACTGATACCAAAAGAATTTTTCGAAACCGACTGGTAGTTCCGTTTAAACGAGATAAAACAAACGAACAACTCTTCAGCTCTATTATAATAGTATAGTCAAGCTTTCCTGTCACACCAGCAAATTCATAAAAGAAAAAGTCTAGAAGGTTTTTTTTTACAAGTGTAAAATGCTTCGGTAAATCACCTTTTTTGATAAAAAGTGATAATTATTTCGAAGAAATTAAAATCGATGATAAATTTTTATAACCTGTCTACAAACATTGAATAACAAGCGATTAATTAAGGAATTCGAACAAATACAAACTTTACTGAACACGAACGGAAGTCAAAGCGGACAACAAATATAAGAGACTTGTCCAGCAAAAGGGGTATACCACGGCTAGTGAGAGCGCTACATATTTAAAATCGATGATAGATTCTCTTCAAACTGCATAGTTTGCCTACAACTTCCTATAGAAGGAATAACGATCGGATCAATATCGATTCAAATCTTGGAAGTGATTGTTGAGCATTGAATCAAGCTTTGAAACCAAAGATGTCGGAAAAACGGTTTTTACAATTTTCCGGGAGGTTGTGGAAAATGAAAATTTTCGAACTTTGCTGTTAATTTAACTTTATTTCGAATCGATTGGTGAAAATCCCATATTTCTAGCATGTATAGAACAGAAAATCGTTATTTTTGGGTGGTTTTTCTCGCGCAGTCTTACAACTATCAAGCACTTAAAATACACTACAAATAAAAGTTTTATACATATTAAAAGTTGATTTTTGGTACACTTTTTGAGAGATGAAAATCGTAAAAATTTTACGAATTTTCTACTCGAAAATTGGAGGGTTTATAGAAAAATGTCTAAGATCATTATACAAATTGTTTTTTTTGTTAATTTTGACCCCAAAAAAAAAAAATTAAGCAATATCCTACCGGGTTAACCACCGGCAATCTGAACTTTACGTTCAGGATCATTTTTTAAACGAGATCCTGCAAAAATTATTCATGTTCAATGGCGGATTTTAACGGATCTAATAATTGTTTTCGTTAGCAAGTTTTAAAGTTTATCTTCAATACCAATTAGTCTATCGTCTTATACCCACAAGATCGTTCTTTCGATAACCACATTATAGCCTGCGTCGTCTAAATTGCGTTTATGCTAACTACATTTCTACATGCCATTTGATTATATAAATTAAAACAACCTTCCATCTGTCTACTATGCAACAGTTTAAACATCATATTGAATGTTTCGACTTTAAACTCTCAACAATAATAAAATATGAATGTACTACTCAGTCATAATACATAGAGTTGTCAATAAGTATAAAATACTTAATTCAATTAAATTAAATCAATTAAATAAATTGTACTCAGTGGATGAGTGATGAATGATTTGACAATTACTAAAATTATTTTTAGTCATAAAAATCATTATCCTACTATTATTTAATCATCTCTGATCTATCTATGCATTTAAGATTCACAATAAAAATATATTCTCATTCAATAACGTGTACACTGTGTCCCAGGAAAAAAATAAACTTGCTTATTATACCATGTATATATGAAATATACATAGTATATTAAGTTTAGTCTCAAGTTTGTAACGCTTAAAAATATTGATGCTATGAACAAAATTTTGGTATAGGTGTTCATAGAATCACCTAAATAGTCCATTTCCGGTTGTCTGTCTGTTGTCTGCCCGCCTGTCATCACGATAACTCAAAAACGAAAAGAGATATCAAGCTGAAATTTTTATAGCGTGCTTAAGATGTAAAAAGTGAGGTCGAGTTCGTAAATGAGCAACATAGGTCAATTGGGTCTTGAGTTCCTAGGACCCATCTTGTAAACCTTAAGAGAAACCTTAGAGATAGAACAAAATTTCAACTATAAATAATGTTCCTTATAAAAAAATAAACAACTTTTGTTTGAAACATTTTTTCGTAAACATCTCTGTTTACCCGTGAGAGCGTAAATTATGCGCAAATTTTGGAAATTTCTGTTCTTATTGAACTTTGGTACTTCGAAATGAAGTACGTGTTGCACATGAAAAACGTTGCTTTAACTAACACTGGACGCACGCTCTTTGATTATAAAATTAAATCATAGTAAATAAAAAATGGTTTGAGACAAAAGTTTATTTTACTTTTTTCATAAAAATTCATTCTTTAAGAGGGTCAAATTGGGGATGAAAGATTATATGAAACTCGTTTGTATGAAAATTCGTCACTTTTGAATTAATTGCTTAACCGATTTAAAAAATTATTTCACCTATAATAAGTTACAATGCAGAATTTCTGAGATATCGCAATGTTTGGTTCGATTTTAGTCCGTATCTCAAAAACTATTCGACTTATATACTGAGTTTTACCCCTTTGAAAAAAATTTTGGTTTTAGAATTTGATGAAACTCGGTAGATGGGGAAATTTTGATCGATTTTAGTCCGTATCTGAAAAACTCTCAGATATCCATTGAAGTATGCAGATAATCTTCATCCTTATCTAATTTCAATAACAAAAGAAATATTCAAAATACAGCCGTCTTGAAATCAACTTTTGTGTAACGTTTCTAGAGCTTTTATAAAAAAACCCAGAACATCCTGTATTAAAGTAAATGTCCAACGATAAAATATGATCTGTTGAATACCAAACAATAAATATACAAACATTATTCATTAGTATTAATTAATATACAAGGTCATTTTAATAAATAACTGGAAAAAAAAAGTTTTTTATCCTAGTAATAGTTTGCTCTCTATACTTCCATAGCTCCAGTCACCAACTTGTCTTAGATCTTTATGATTTTATAAAATTTTTAAATAAAATATCAATTCTATGTCAAGTATATTTTAGTACAAAATAAAATGACTCAATTTCAAATTTTTATGACTGTTATTTAATTCTTTATTACGTGTGTTCCAATCTTCTCGTTACACCCGGTATATAATTAACGTTGTTTGTGACTACTTCTTATAAATTTAAAATTTAGTTCTAAGTTTGTAACGCTTAGAAATATTGATGCTGTAAACAAAATTTTGATAGAGGTGTTTATAAATACACCTAATTTAAGCCATTTTCGTTAGTCTATCAATATCAAAATTTTACTTATCTTCAGCACGATAACTCAAAAACGAAAAGAGATATGGAGCTGAAATTTTTATAGCGCAGTCAAGACTTAAAAAGTGAGTCTGAGTTCGTAAAGGAGCAACATAGGTCAATTGATTCTTGGGTCCGTAGCATAACCGTAAGGGATAGTACAAAAATTTAAATACAAAAAATGTTTGTTATATATAAAAATAAACAACTTTTGTTTGAAACTTTTTTTCGTAAATATCTTTATTTTCCCGCGAGGGTCCAAATTAAGCAAAACTTTCCAAAAGTTTCCATTTGCTCAAACCTATAAAAGATAGAAAGTTAAAAAATTGTAGGTAGCTTCAAATAGTGAGTCTATTGATTCTAAAATCGTATTAAACCAATTCAAAAAACGAATAATTTTCGATATTTTCGGAGAAAAATGACCATTATTTTATTCTACATTAATCTTTTTGTTTTTTATTTTTTTAAACTTATCTTATTTATAAAAATAATACGAGCACTAATATTCAACACTGTCTATATAGGATATTTCAACAATTAACTCAGTCAATTGAATAATTTCACTTGTTATGTTATTTAATTACGCATTAATAATTTACCCCTTAAAAAGTTAATGGCCTGAATCCATTTTATTCTTAAAGAATGTTTATACATTTCCGATGTCCACACCCAGATTATATCAAAATCTCTTTATATAGGGTTGTTCAATAAGATGTTACCATTTATATGGTAATATATTATTTTTAATTTACCCTGGTGGTAGTCTAAAGTCAGTCGGGTGGCCACATTTAGTCTACAACGTATAACCATATAAATTGTAAAATTTTGCTTAACAACTCTGTATGTAATAATGAGAGTTGAAAAAAAATGTTGGTACAAATGTTCATAAAAGCTCTTAAAAAGTCCATCAAGTGACCTGAAGTCCGCGAACAAGTAAAATCGGACATTGTGGCAAGCGAAAAATTTATCTTTTAAAACGTTAGACATAGAAGATAAGTCTAAAAACAAAAATTGTTTGTTTTAGCAAATCAATAATTTTTGAAATGAGATGATGATTATATCATCAATCCTGCAGAGTATTATAAACTTTCGATTAAATTTAATATACCCTCACATATATTACATATCAATGTAGGGTCTACCTACAAATGAAAATTTAGAATTTAAAAATTAAATAAAAGCAAATAAAGAATGTAGATAAAAACACTTTTTCACCTGTATATCATGAACACATGTTTACATTTGATTATTTTATTATGATAATATGAACATAACTATATTTTACTTCCATGTACAAGTTGCATGAAGTAAAGAGGTTCTTTTGTTCATACACTCTCAACACACTCTTCGCATCCTCATGAAGAAACAAAGTCATTAGATTCTCTGCGACATGATATCAGGAATAAATTTGTCAATTACTATTATTCGATATCAGATTTGCTCGTCGGCAAATCAATAAACTTATGTGGAAGCCCTTAATAATAATACAGTGGAATCTCAATAACTCGAACCTCATTAAGTCGTAATCCTCAGTAAATCGAAAAAAAATGTCGATTACTTTCGGTGAACCACTAAAAATACGCGGTAGTTCGAATTATTTAGACTTTGTAATTCTTTGAGCAAAATGTTATTTCCCTGCAAAATTTCAAAAAGCAAACTCCGTAAGTTGTAGCTGGTAAAATATAATGTCGTAGTAGTTAGTAAAATATAATTTTGCCTTTCTAAGTCGAAATTACTGTAAATGGAGCTATATGATTCTGTCGAGGCCAGAAGAAGTGCAGAAAATTTACAGCTTTTCCACCGATTTCGTCTAAAGTTTCGGACACCAAACTTTCTATATTTGACTTCTGCAGCTGCAAATAAGTATGGAAGTTTCATCGTCCTCCATATAAGCTCTGCAAGTGGGACCATCAGAGATCTCCAAGTTATGAAAAAATGGTAGTTCTGCCAGGAGCCCATTCCTCTTCTCAACTGTAATCTAGTTAGTTTCAAACGAATGCATTCAAATAGCCTAGCTATAGTTATACTCAGTTTCACCTGTTGCATGCTCCATGAAAAAGCTCAGTAATAAAGCTGGGTTTGTCGTAGCCACTCCATTCTTTTGGGAGTTCTAGTCTCATGTAAAAAGGGCGTTTGAGATGATCCCTCTCATACCAACAAGTTGGCAGTCACGCCAGTATAGACCGGCATCCACTTTAGCCTAGATATATAGATATATAGATGGCTATATTATTCAGTACTAGAGGGCTTAGCTCCTCGAAGCATTCGTAGACTCGATTAAAGTTTTGAAATCTCAAAAGGACGAAATGCGGTCTAACTATCTGAAAAAAGTATTTCAGATCTGGGCATTTACTAACAGAGCGAAGATTTTTGGTTTAAAGCGGGAGTCCATAACGATAAAGTTAGCTATTCAGATTTTGTGGGAACTCCTTTTCTATTTTCTCCATACAGTTTTAGAAAATCAACCCGTAAACGGAGTGTATACATGGAAGTTGTGTAACTACCACACCAAAGTTTTTTTTTTTTATAATGGAAATATATTTTATTGTGTATATTGGAGCATGAGAAATTTCGATGGATGATTGCGTACAGTTATATTATTATACTGATATTATATAACAATAAAACATATAATGATATTCTGTTAACCCATTTTTCTTTTTTTGTTGTTGTTGTTTTTGTTAAATATGATTTTTTGATAGAATCTCTAAAATGTAAAATATATACACAAATCTATTTAGAAATATTTTACAATTCTCATGAAATTATATTATTGTCAATTGTCTTTTATAAAATTCTTTTTTAAATGTAACTATTGTTGTACGTATAGTTTGACAAAATACTGATAGCAAACGAGAATCAATACATACAGAGTGCTCGAGAATTTTGAAACTATAAAAAATCGCTAGATTGAAACATCATGTGTCTTTCTCACTTTTATCTTGTAGGCCATCTTTTGAGGGAAAAAACGGTGGCTAGCTAAACGGTGGCTAACTCAAATCATTTAAATGGTGTAATTGTGGCCATTCGTACCTTAATATGCAGTTTCGAAGTTTTGAAACTATTAATTTTAGAACAAAAAAATCGATAATTTGTACTAATAATATAAGAAGATTTGGCATTACACTTCCTAGGTAATCGTTGCTTATAACATTTCACTCAATTATTTTTACCCCTGCAGTTCTCTGCGTTTTGGGAGCCCATTTTTTTCTTACTTACAATAAAAAATACACTGTTTGGAAATAAAGTTAATTTTTATACCCTTATACAATCAAGGTATACTAAGCTTAATCCCAAGTTTGTAACGCTTAAAAATATTGATGCCATGAGAAAAATTTTAGTATAGGTGTTCATAAAATCACTTAATTAGTCCAATTCCGCTTGCCCACCCCTCATCATTTTTATATCATGCTTACGCCGTAAGAAGTGAAATTCTAAATTATCAACATGGGTCAATTGGATTTTCTGTAGGACCCATCTTGTAAATCGTTAGAATTAGAACAAAAGTTTAAGTTTAAAAACTGTTCCTTATAAAGAAATAAACAACTTTTGTTTGAAACATGTTTCGTAAACATCACTGTTTACCTGTGAGGGTGCAAATTAGGACAATACTTTTGTGTGCATTTTCTTCAAATCTATAAAAAACAGACAGTGGAAAATTTGCAGGTAGCTTTAACTAGTGGTCTTGATAATGGCTGTATAGCAGTAGCTAAAGCCAATTTAAAAAACACAAAAAAAACTAGTGGTCTTGTTAAAGATAAAAACTAATACAATTCTAGAAAATACTTTGAAAGCCGAGTTAAATGGCGAGGCCGCATAATTGTGTTGTTTTTTTGCACTTGACTAAGGCGTTTTGGACTAAACAATGTTGTAATTTTTTTTCGAAATTTTCGATAGTCTCGAATTTACACTTGTAGGTACCTGTAAGAAAAGCCAAGTATATAATATTTCGGAAACCTTAGACACGTCCATTATTAGAGAAATCTCCGTTGAGAAGCTCTCGACCTCAAGCTCAAAACCCTTTAAACGCCCTTTGCTTCCAACAGAATCCGTCGCCGAATTAAAGGATCTAAGTCCTCTATGTCCTGTCTCTCTTATTCAATAAGAATTAAAGTTGACTTTAAATGTAGACGTTTCTATGCCTGAAATGATTTCTTAAAAACTCTGTGAAAAGAATAGGAAGTAAAATCGATATATATATTTTTACCAGAAACTTGAAAGTGAAATCTTTTCTTCTTCTTGGGCTTGTCTAAAATGATATCCTAATCTATAGTAAGGCTCTATAAGACCGGGAAGGAGGCGTGGATATCTCTTTTTATCAGGAACTCGATGATAATTTGGCGCCACCAAAGCAGCAAAGCATAGCGTGTATTTACACCTGTCTGCATTGCATGACTTATTTTATATTTCAAGGAAATAAAAATAAAATCTTATCAGCCATGTTATTATTCGTTCAAACCTCACCCAAATAGATAACTTAGAATGCCAATACCACTTAATTAATGATTCATAATTTTATGAAGATACCATCAAATCCATATTGAAATTATTGTTCATATTAAAGATTAATCAGAGAGAGTAATCAGAGTTATGTTTGTTGTAATCGGGAATATGTTTTATATCAGTGTTAGATTATTATACGAAGTGTTTATTACATATCAATACGATTGTGCGAATATTTACTGCGGCAATAAATTCGATAAGTATATTGCAGAAAATAGAAAATGTGCTTTACTTTAAATTATGTTGATAGAACTTTTAAGGTAAATAAATAATATGTCGTTTAATTGAATATATTTACTACTAGTGCAAAAATTCCCAAGATCCTATGTGGGGACCTAGAGGAAAATATCCTCAAATGATCCTCCTAAGAAAATGTAATTTATAGTCAAACTAAATTTTATGAAGTCATCAAAATTCGAAAAATTTAATTTTGCTCTTTCACATCCAAATTTTATCCAATTTTGATAAATCAAGTATGAAAATTTACCTAGCTCTAACAGGTTTTGAAAATGTGGTGTCCTGGTTCCGGAATCAAATAAATGATAACTAGCGAAAAACTGACATCACAGCTGAAAAGAATGACCCAAAATTAGTGGATTTCAAAAAAAATTCCAATAAAATCGGATCAAATTTGCCTATATTATCAAAAAAATAGAATTTTTTTACTTGAAGACGTCATCAGAATAAAAAAAATTTAATTTTGCTCTATCACATCCAAATTTTATCCAATTTTGATAAACCAAGAATGTTATCCTACTAAATTTAGAATAAAAAAAATTTAATTTTGCTCTATCACATCCAAATTTTATCCAATTTTAATAAACCAAGAATGTTATCCTACTAAATTTGGGTCATACTTTTCAAATTTGTGATCAAAATTAAACTAGCTCTAATTGGTTTCAAGAATGTGGAGTCTTTGTCCCAGAATTAAGCATATAAATGATAGCTATCGAAAAACCGACATCACAGCTGAAAAAAATGACCCAAAATCAGTGGGTTTCAAAAAAAAAATCATGAAATCGGATCAAATTTTCCTGTGTTATCAATAAATCGAATTTTTTAATTTTTTTTCTAACGTCAATTAATGAGCGCCTCTTACATGATTCGATTCTTTGCTAACTTTTTGTTTTGCGTCTCTATTTCTTATGCGTCGGTGGCTTTTGCCTTCTTTCCCACGTCCTAGTTACGGACCTGACTGGCTCAACCTTGATTCCTTCTTCTCGATAGTAAAGGTGAACAATCACGTCATAACCTGATTGACACTTCAGATCACGTAACAAAAAACATGTTTATTTTTAAAATTGCCAACTGTTGAATATGACGTAGATACTAGAAAAAATGTAAACAAATAAAAATTTATGCAGAAAATATCCTTGAAATGGTCAGATAAAATTAGATAAATCCACAAATTTACATAAAAAAATATAAATCGAAACATGAAAAATGCATCACATGAATTTTAAAATATAAATTTTTTTATATAGGGTGTCTAAAAAATTTTCTGTTTTTAAATAAATGTAAATTATGTAATTGAAAAATATTTTTAATTTAATAAAAAAAAAAAATCATGACTAATAACAATAATTTTGAAAGTGTAACGGAAGAAAGACGTAAATCAATGGGTGCTATTCGATATTTACCACCCATATGTGGTCATAATAATAATTTACCATTTAATTATTGTGCACCTGATAATACATTTTCAAGATGGCGTAACACATCGTTACGTAGCTTATCACATCGACATCGATCATCGTTACGATATTCGGAATATATAACATTATCGTTAACACAGGTATTAAACATTTTTGTATTGATAGAAATATTGGAATTATTTAGTGTTTAGAATTAATTGTTCAGATCCAATTTTTTTGCCTAATTTAATCAGTCAGCACTCGTGTAAACCGTTCGATAACCTTTAGTCGCGTGATGAGAGATTTGCTCACGCTTTGTAAATCATAATCTCTACATATAGTACGATAAATAAACCTAGAATTTATTGATTCTTAAGAAAAAATTATTTGCTGGGTGTAAGTGAAGGAGGTTTAAATCGTAAGTAAATCAGATAGAATAAAATAACTTTTAAAAGATTTTAAAAAGATCAAAATGCTAAAGTAACTCGAAATTTAAGATATGCACCTCCCCTCTCCCTCTGCAGGTTTTTGCAAAAAAGCGAGCGATTTATTTCATTTTCCTTTATTAGCCGATTTTTGATACATCTTTTACTGTTGGTACTATTATGTTTGTGTCCTACTTTCATAGTAAAGAAGTATGTCACCTCATTTATGGATAATTTTAACTAGGCATCTGCTGACTCAATTATGAACAGCTCCTTAATTAATTCCAATTTATACAAATTCCTAAAATAATTTAAACAGAATTTTAAAAATTTACTTTTACCTTTCTAATGTAGTAATGTAACCCTGCATATTCTTACAACAGTCCTGATTGCTTACAAAACCGTATTACCCAATTAAAAAGTAACTATATTTTTTAAAATTTAATTGCTCATAAATTAAATATTAGATCAAAATTGTGTATAAAAATAAAAATCACGATAACATTTGACTTTGTAAATTTAAAAAGATTTGCAAAATATTCGTTTTTTTAATGGTTTGTTTTAAATTTTTTAATTTTTGATTATAAAATATCCTGTAATTTTAAAATATTAGCATTTTAGGAAATCAAAAACTAATTTTTATTTTTATAATGACTTCTATAGTATTCCTCGATATTTTAAATTGAAAGTTTTTAGTAAAATAAAAGCTTATTTCTTAAACTAAAAAATGTATGTATATGAAATATGGTGGAAGCAATGGGAAAATCAGGTCATTCTTACCATAAATATGCAAAATTTAAGTTCGATTTTAATTTTTATATAAATGTATTCCCCATGATCGGGGTCTCTGTTATTTTAGCAGATATGGAAGAAACAAAACACCGTTTCCTGTCTCTATTTTGTTACGAAAAAATATCATTAAATAAAAATTGAACTTTTAAATCTCCTTGAACTTATTCTTATCGAGATATATTTGCACGATATATTGCAAATAATTCACATTTTATTTGAGCATTAAGGTTGTACGGCCACTAGATCAATGACATGTATAGATTAAATATGATTCTTTATAATATACTGTTTTGGATTTTTAACAAATATTCCATATGGATTATCAGCTCTTGGTAGAAAAAAATAATCTATTTTTTACTGTCTTCCAGTGATAGAAGACAATTGTTTTCGCTTGTTAGGCTATGCGTTAATTCGTTATTACAATTGTCTGTTGCTTGTGACTATGTATGACCTTTATTATTGGCAAACTGTAAAAAATTAATTATTTTTTTCTGTTGATCTATTTGGTATCAATCAACTATCGTACATTGTAGAAAAACTATAAAAAAGTCTTCTGACGTTTAGTTTTGATGATAATATGCTATAAATAGTTGAAAATTCGTATATTCATATAAAACTTTTTAAAAAACTCTCTTTGGCCACTCATAATGAATATGTTGATAGTCACCATACAACCTTAATAAAGAAAAAATTTTATTTAGACTTATTTAAAATCAAAACGGATTTTCTGATAAAATCTACCACAAATACAAAGATTAAAAAAATAGTTATTTTGGAAGAACCTCCGTATAAAGATTTTTTTTTAAATAGGAAACAATAAAATTTCCTTTCACTTCCAATAATTATTGAAAGAAAAAATGGTGAAAGTTTATAATGAAAATACAATGAAATATTATTTCATTTGATTTTTGTTATCAGATGAGACAAAAAGCGCAAGGTTTTGCTTGCTATAATAATTTGGTAAAGCCTCGCTCCTTTTTTTATCCTAAAATTTGACTACTAAAAATTAATTTCAATTTTTTTTCAATTTTCAGTTAGAAGATGTTAATGAAAATAAAACTGGTCGAGTTGCTAATTGGGCTGTGAGTTTTGATAAATTACTCGAAGATGATAAAGGACGTGAAGCATTTACGGTATGATTTAGCACTTAAAACAATTTAAACTAAATTCTAGTTTAAAATATTTATTATGTTTACAGGAATTTCTAGAAAAAGAATTTTCCGCTGAAAACATACATTTTTGGGTATCATGTAAAAATTTCCAAAATATTAAATCATCAACGGAACGTGTTAAAGAAGCCCAGCTAATTTATAATAAACATCTATGTAAGGGTGCAGTAGAACCTGTGAATGTTGATTCACAAGCACGAAATATCACACAAGATGCTTTGGTGTTAGCGGATACGGATCTTTTTGTTCAGGTAAGCTAATATATATTTAATAATAATAATACATAAGAGGGATAACGCAAATGAGTCCCTAGCATCTAGACCAAGGGATCCTCTGTGCTTTCCTTGAGAACAACCTGACGCCCTGCAGGTTTCTGCAGGTGCAAATAACATGAATGAAAGTTTCTTCGTCCTCCACACAGGCCCTACAAGTAGGATTGTCAAATAACCCCATTTTATAAAGTTGGTAGTTCAACCCAAAGTGTTCTGTCAAGAGTCCCACCACCCTTTTCAACTGCGTTCTAGTGAGCTTCAGGCGAGCACAATCGAATAGTTAGCTGTGGTTTTTCAAAGTTTAACCTGTCGCATTTCCTGCGCAAAGTCCTCGTAATCAAGATGGGCTTGTCGTAGCCATTCCTTGATATGCATTATTAGCAAACGAAGACTATCCATTTACGCAGCGTTTAATATTTGGCACTTATTTTTATACTCTGGGCAGTATAAAAACAAATACTTATGGTCCTTCATTTTTTTTACTATATACAGTTATTTTTGGGATTTTTTCGTTGGTTATGCATACAAGTTCCTGCATATTTATCTATATCAAACCACAGTGTCCGGGCTTCGCGACTATCTTTGCGGTTTTGCCAATCCACCTTTTGTTTCATCGAGATAATTGAATCTACATTTTTTTTATCACACTAATTGCGCCTGGATTTTTATTGCCAAGATTTCGGCCCCTAGTAGCGTGCTTGCCAAAGAATTAGACTTTCATACATACATCATAAAAAAATTTCTCTTCTTTTTGCTTGGCCGTTAGTGGAAAACTTCCCTGACTGATGAATTCGTGTAGTTTAATTTTCTATCTCCTTTGATGTAATAATTTTTTGTTATAGGCACAAAAACAAATATTCAATTTAATGAAATTCGATTGTTATCCACGTTTTTTAAAATCGGATTTATACAAAAAATGTTTGGCAAATGACGATAATCGTCAAAACAAAAGTGAATCTGATGTCCATAACTCTGCAAAATGTTCATCTACTAGTAAGGTAAATTGATCCTGTCATTTAAAAGTTGCAAAAACTAACGAATTTTTTATTTTTTCAGTTAAAAAAATCGCTGAGTAATGCCGAAGATCGTCGACGAAAATCTCTATTACCATGGCATAGAAAAAATCGTTCAAAATCAAAAGATCGTGGTGAAATGGAATATTGTCATCCGAACATAACAACTCGTAATATGAGCCAAATGCAATCGAATGATTCGTTACAAAGTAAACCGGATTCGTCGGAACAAAATGATATGTATAATAGTCGAACTTCGTTAACTAGTTGGGATGTTACGGTAAGAATTCCAATACAGCCTGTCACTTTTTTATGAAAATGATAATAATATGTTAATGTTAGAGAAAAATTATAGCAATGATGTAGCTATAGGATTCAGTCGAGGTCTGACTACACGCAAAAAGCCCACGGCTTCTCCGCCGGAATTGCTTAGACGGTTGATGGATCCAAGGTTTTGGACCAAACATTCCAAACCTAACGCCCTGTAGGTGCAAATAACATGTATGAAGGTTTCATCGCCCTCCATACAGGGCCTCCAAGTGGGATCATCTGAGATCCCCATGCTATGAAGGTGGTAGTTCAATCGACAGTGTTATATCAAGAGTCCACCACCCTTCTTAACGGTGCTCTAGTAAGTTTCAGGAAAGCACAGTCGAATGGCATAGCTGTGATTATACACAGTTTATTTTGTCGCATGTCCTGCGCAAACTCCCAGTAAGCAAGATCGGCTTGTCTTAGCCATTTTTTGATTCGGTAAATTACGGAACATCTTGCTATGGAAATGAGAGGCTCCTAAACTCTCAAAAAGATTGACTCTACTTAGGGTATTGACATCTTTTGGCATGTCTGGATAGCTGGCTGACTCTAATTTTCTTTCTTTGTATCGGGATATAACACCATTTATCCTGTCAATGTAGCTCGGCGAATATAGCCCCTTTAATAGTTGTTTCGAAATTTATAACTAAATCTTCCAAAAAAACAGTACTTATGTGAGATATTGAACCCTAATCAACTTTGAAGGAGCCTAGAAAATATATTATAATACGCTTCATTTTGATTAGCTAGTTTGCTACCCTTAGTCTCTTTAGAAATATAACTTAAAAAATTTGTAACTAAATCCTTAACTTTCGATTGAGCCAATTACAAATACATATTAACACTCCTCCCCATATTAACGCGACTGCCAGGCTAATTTGCTGGCTATTTGGCCTTTTGACTGTATAAAATTATTTCATAAACAACTTTTAATTTTTAGGATGATTCAAAAAGTATTGGAGGCAACTCATCAGTAAATAATTATGGAATAAATCGTAACGCATTTTGTCGAGTAATATTAACTGATGGTGCGACAACTGTAGTACAAATTCGCGCATGCGAAACAATACGTGAAATGATAAATCGTTTGTTAGATAAACGTGGTTTATCATATCAAAATTTCGAAGTATTTCTAAAATCAAAATCATCAAAACCAATCGATTTAAATAAATCATCGGCCGATTTGGCTGGATGTGAGGTGATCGTTGAACATCGTATTGTATTTAAATTGGATTTACCAAATCGTAAAATTATTTCGGTGAAATCGAAACCAACAAAAATTTTAACAGATGTATTACGACCCATTCTACATAAATATGGTTATAAGTTGGAATTAGTACGAGTTTTCGAATCGGCAAAATGTGAACGATTAATGAATGTTCATGTACCTGTTACGGTTGTAGATGGTTTTCGTCTATCGATACAAATGTGTAATAATAATAATAATAATTCGTTGGCATCATCGACAGGTAAAATATATTCTTTCCAAATAAATACATTCACATTAACAAATTGAGTAGATGAGTGATATCGAATTTGCTACATTACCCATTAAAATGTAAAAATACACTTGATATCATAACAAAATTTAAATTAAAATTGATTAAAAACGAAAAAGTATAAGCATTCAAAGATTATTGCCCGTCTTTTTCTTGCAAAATAGTTTTTTATATGTATGTAATCTCTATTGCGATACTAAACAATAATATCACTTTGAAAATATCTGCCTCTTTGTGATAAAGTGATAAAAAAATATATTCAACATTCCAATTGACGTTAAAAGTGGGGCATTTTAGTTTATATTTGATCAAATTAATTTATTTTTAGATATGGCATCGTCGTACCAAGACTCAACGGAACATCTTTCGAAACCAAACACAACTTCAATTCAATCGTTGAATGAAATAACTAATAAAGTTTTTGAGGATTTACGTCAAGGACAATGTAATAGAATACCACATATGCCATCGGATCACGATTCACTAAAGGTACAAATTATATTATTATGCATTTTCGAATTCGATATTTCTTGATTCAGTATCGATTGTGAGCTATATCTCATAAACTACAAATCTACCATTAATACGTTTTTTTTCTTATATTTTATAGTCGGATGATGATTGGGGCTCTGAACACTCATCAAATTTTGCTAAAAGTATATCATCACGATTACATCGGCACAATTCGGCAAATGGAAAAAGTAAAAAATCTGAACGAAATAAAGGAAACCATACAACGTCTACTCACAGTAGTGCAGATGATTTACGATCTGATTTCAGTATTAAAAAACCGCTTATAGCTATTTTAAAACCTGGTATTAAATTACAAATGACGCATCATAAAACCTCTGAAAGTGATGGTAAGTAATAAAAAATTGATTGAATTTTAAAATAATTTAAAAAGATTAGATCTGAAAAAATTACAATACTATTATCTGGATAAGAGATATTCTGAATCAAAGAAATAAGCACCAATTAGCAAACAAATAATTGCAACGTTTCGCTATTTAATTTATAGCTTCTTCAGGCTCTATACAAAAAAACATATACATAAATTATTAATAACACTGATTCAAAAAGACAGTTTTAAATCGAGTGCACTTTTATATACAAATTCATCATACCTAAAGCGAAACTATCCAGAATATCTCTTATCCTGGTAATAGTATTGTAATTTAAAATCTCAGACTTTTACGGTTGAAATTTGTGATATTCACGATTTTCCCCAGAAGAAAATCGTAAAATTGCTATACAATTCTGAATCCTAAAAGACCGTATCTTTACTGTTAATGAGGCCTGAATTAAAATTGTTAATTTTTGTTTACAGAATTATACGAAGGCTTAAAACGAGCTCAACGTTTTCGTTTAGAAGATCAACGTGGCACAGAAATCAATTTCGAATTACCTGATTTTCTAAAAGACAAAGAAAACTCTAATAAAAAGAAACTAAATTACAATGAATCTGAGTTACTTGCATCGAAATTTTACGATACTGAACATCGTATGGACAATCATGATCGAACATTCTATAATGTTCGTAATAAGACACAACAAAAAAGTGATTCAGTAGCGACTTCATCCTCATCAATGGATGATTCTTCCCCGTCCAAATTATCATTACCGCCATCTATTCCTACCACTAATGACAATTTATCACATGATACAGAACCTCCGCCTTTACCGCCCAAACCTAAAGTGTTACCAATTAAACCGTCCAATTGGAAGAAATTATCACCAACAAAATTAGTAACACAACCGCAGCCACAGCAACAAACAGAAGCCAAAGGAAATTCAACTACGTTTTTGGAACAATCAACGAGTAATAGCAGCAGTTTTGTATAGAATTTATTTTAAAACATTGATCGGTAAAGAAAAATGGGTTAATAGTGTGGTAATAATGGGGTAATACTATGCAATGATGAAATTTGCGCATGTAATGGGCAATTAGTTATTTGTCGGGCGGAAAAAATTGCGGAAGGAGAATACTTGCATGAATAAATTAAAATTTAAAAAAATGTGAAAATTATGTCTTATATTCATTTCGTTTGACTTTCGATGATTTCCATGTTTGTTTCTATTTTTAACTTCTCGTAGGGCAAATTGAAATTTTCAATATATCTTCATAGCCAGGACAGTGAATTAACACCAATTTTAGATTGATGTTTGTGCGTATTCGTTCGTTCGCTTTTATACGTTCACGAAATGGAAGATGATAACGTTATCGTATTTGCCCCAACCGTTGTGTAATAATATCAAGATACGCTGAAAATATTGACAAAATAGAAATTAAGACTACTTCGTAATTTATTAAAATAATACCCATGATGTACAGTAATGAATCGTCTCTGAAAAGTTTCTCTAAAGATGTATTTTGAGCGTCAAATTAGGTCATGTGGTCTATTTAGGTCGTGCTGCCATCTGAAAAAAAAATTAGTAGCGTTACATCGTAAAGAGCTACACTCGAGATATCGACTTTCGATATTAATAACTTTTTTGTAGCTCATATTTACAATTTAACTTAACTTTATCAGTTAAGTAGAACCCTAATTTAACACTCAACGCCAGCGTAAAGCGTCATCATGAGGTTATATCCTAATTGACCAAATGTCACTGCGAACAATTATGTACGAAATTCGCATTTTTCATTACTATGTATTATCATTATCCGTCTATTTTTAACATAATCTGTAAATAATTATAATTCATTTTTTTAAACGATCAGTGTGAATTTTATTTTTGTATAAATTTTTTAACAAATTTACATAATTTATATATTATTTTTTAATATTTTTTTTTTATATGATGGCATCTTTTGTAATATATTATAAATATATATATATATAAATAATATAATAATATTAATTGATTAAAAAATGTCCAAGACAGTATATCAAAATAGATTAAAATATTAAAATATTTTTTAAATAATTTGTAGTTTATTTTATGTTCTATGATTTTTTGTTTCATTATACCTTGCAGATAGATGATTACATTGTCTTCAACCGCCATTACATTATCTAAGGTATTTTGGAGGAGTGAATTTAAATCCCTTAATTTTCAAGTCAATGCATTCAAGACAACTGTAAGCCAATGGATATTAAACAAAATCACCCGATGCATATATCGCACCAGCTAGCTTAATTAGCCGTTCAATTAACAGTCTAAATGGGACAATTCTGCTAAGGAAGACTCTATTTACCGATTTTATGTGTAGCTGAATGTAATTCAGTAAATGTTATTTTACATGAATTTCCTAAGACAAAACAAAAATTAAAAGGGAATGGAAAATTAATAAACCAAAGGGAAATTTGGATGGCTAAACTGGGAATTTTGGCAACAATTCTCACAACAAGAATAATCACCCTTTTAAACTAACGAAAGGAATCAAAATAAATATTCTATAATCGATCTATAATCTTTTTACTCAATGAAAATGACCTGAATGACCTGATGAAAGGTTCATTTTTTTTACTACCGTGTCGCTGAGATCCTAAATATATATGATTCTCGGCATCGCGGAGTTTGAAAATCTGTTTGTTATGGCAACCTGTATACCATTGACATTTTCAAATTTCACTCTAAAATCTAGTCACCTCTCCGGATTCGATCGGGAAACTCCAGAAACATAGAATAGGTTTTCCTGACACCTGATATCAACATAAATACTTACGGTAAAGTAAATTTTTTTTTTGATATTTGTTTCATATTTCGGTAAATTCGATAATTCTGAGCAGCTTTTATTTTAAATTATTTGAAGGATATTTAAATTTTTTGAAAAACTGGGTGTTCAAAATATCAAAAATATCGTATTATGAGCATTTATGAATCGGTGATAAAATTCGATTTATTTCACTATCTCCCGACTTCTCGGAACTTAAAAGTATCAACCCTAGACTAAAAACTTAAACCAAGAACAAAGTCGGAATCTGTTTTTATGGCCACCTTATATATAATTGACAGATATTTCTGTAAAACTGTCAAACTTTGTTGTATTTGTTTTTATTTTTTTCATACATTTGCATATAAAATGATTTCTTTCATGGAACATTTCTATTTAAAAATAATGATTTTATTCGATAAAATTTCTTAAAAATTAAAAATTATAATAAACACATCGTGATGGGTCTGATAAAAATATTAAATTATAAATAAATCATTATTACATAATTTATTTATTTACCCAATAAACTATTTTGATACGTCAACAATTTCTTTTCTTAAAAAGATATTTTTCATTATCATAAAATAAGAATAAACATTATAAAAAATATCGGATAACCTCAAATAAAAAAATAGAAAGCTCTCTAAAAACACTCTAATCTACGTAGTTAATTAAGCTAAAGTACTTTTATGTATACATTTTACTACCGCGATTAATAATGCAAATACTTAAGAGATTGTGTTAATTACTCTTATTTAATCATGTCGAAAATAATAGCGAAAACGCTTAAAAATGCGTATACTTCGACGTTTTTTATGCAAACTTTAAAAAGTGCTACAATTCCGATTGATTATAAATATTCAAATGATAATGATAATAAGAGAAAATCGTATCGATTACTCCTAGCAACAGGAGGTGTAGTTTGTTGGTCTATTTATTACTTAACATGTAAGTAGCTTTAAAAAGCTTACACAGATTTTTCTTACTAAATCAAATCATTTTCCACAGCTCGAAAAAAGGTTTACAATGCTACAAGCTCAGTTGAAATTGCAAGTTCCGAAAGTTTTGTCGCAAAGCTTCCAACATACACTCTTGACGAAGTTGCTAAGCACAATACTAGGTATGTATATGAGCGATAAAAATTTTTTAGAAAAGCCCTACGTTTTATTAAGAATTTGCTTTCAAGGGACAATCGAATATGGGTAACATATCGAAATGGTGTATACGATATTACAGATTTTGTTGAAGTACATCCTGGAGGTGATAAAATTCTCATGGCCGCTGGTGGCGCTTTAGAACCGTTTTGGACTTTGTATGCAATACATAATAGTAGCGAAATTCAAGAAATTTTAGAAGATATGCGAATAGGTAATGCAATTTTAAAGTTGCATAAAGAAAAGTCAACCAAAAATAAGTGAAAACAATCAATTGACTGAGTTAATTATTAAAATACCCTGTATGAAAGGCGTTGAATATCAGAGCTTGCATTATTTTTTTATAAATTAGAAGAGCTTGAAAGAGTGTGTATTGCCACCCACTACGAATATCCGTGCCTATAATTTATATAACTAATACATAATATAACCGTGCCTAAAATTTCAGACCCGGATATCCGTGGATATACAGTTAGAGACACGGATTGATAATTTTATCTCACGTGGTCTCACCCTGTATCCCACGATTTGGTCATGCCTGTAATAGGGTCGAGTCAGTACAGGCTTGCGTATTTTTGGCCCTTGTGTTCAACCTGTGGTTGCGTCCGTGATCCTTAAAGGCGCAGATATCCGTGGCAACAACGGATATCCGTATGAAAATTAGGGTTTAATAGTAATTATATCGAACATGTTAAGTAATTATCGAAAATTGTGAATATTTTTATGTTTAGGTAACGTAAAAGAAGGCGAAAAAACGAGTAAACAAGAGACATACGATCCTTATGAAAACGAACCTCATAGACATCCATTATTGAAACCAGTATCGGAAAAACCGTTTAATGCTGAATGTCGTCCAGATATTTTAGTTGAAAGTTATTTAACACCGAAGTATAAATAAAACATCATATTATTTCCAAGTTTTATGTAAAAATAATATTCCAAATTTGGTATTCTGCGCTCAGCTCCAAATCATTTTTGGCCACGTAAAATTTGTTTTTATTCTAAAATTCACAAATCACGAATAAAAATTATCCATGGAGTTATTATTTAACAAAATTACTTTACCTTATTTGAAAATTTTTTTAAAAAGTTTTAATGATGAAAATTAAAATTTTGAGCTTATAAAAGCTGAGTTTTTTGAAATTATAATAATATTTTATGAAATTTGACAATTAATTGACGATTACACTCATCGATAATTCTCTATCAAATTTCATTTAATTGTAATATGAGACAGGTATAAAATAATTTCTGTTCTTTTTAAGTATTCCGTACCGAATTAAAATATACTAAACGTATACAATTTTTTCTATTTAATCTGAGTTCGTGTAGCTTATAGGTCTTCGATGTCTCTATAGAACCTTCGTACTCTCGTTGAATGCTATTCTTCTCCTGGGGACAGGAATATAAAATATGCGTGCTTATTTTAGGCACGTGCCTACAGATGCGAGGTTCAAAGAAAATATATGACCTATACGACAGTCTTCTAATTCATATAATTTCTGCAGAAAGGGGAAATTTTAATAAAAATGAATATCAAGCCTAGTAAATCTCATTAGTCAAAGAATATGAAAAGGATACAAAGAAAAAACGGAACAGTTTATCTAGTAATTATAGACATAGACAGACTTGTGATTGAACTTCAAAGAGAGGCGAGAATTGTACAACAATTTTTGCAGTAAATTTACAGATTCCAAGAAATAAAGAACTTGAAACTAAAGAACTGTAGAACTGTAAAAAACGACTTCATTGATAGATTCTTATTACGGAGGGTGCTCATTTTTGAAACTACATACGGCCACAATATTTCTGAATCCGCCTACTGAATAGGTCTTACATTTCAGATCAAAAGATTGCGTACTTTGTATGTAACATTCTACAACTATTTGGAAAAGAATCGGAATGAATGGATTTCATTTGGATTTTAAAAATACGTTTTTATCCTGTTTATCCAGAAATTTACTAAAGATTTCATTTTAAATCAAAAATTATCGCTTTGTCACTCCGTGAATGGAGTCCACTCACACTTAGTCGAATTTTTGTATTACAAATTGCCATTATTTTAAATATAAAACTTGGAAATATTACTTTGATCACAATTTAAAATATTTTATTGAAAATGGAAAAATTTCAGTGATTTATTTTTCGTTCGAAATCATTTACCCGTACCGAAAATTGATCCAAATGAATATGAATTGGAAATTGAATTGGAAGATTCGAAAAAAACATTTACATTAAGTTTAGATGATTTAAAAAAATTCCCTAAACATTCTGTGGAAGCTACCATAATGTGTGCTGGAAATCGACGCAGTGAAATGACAAAAGTATGTATTTTTTTAAATAATAAATTGCATTTCTCGGTGAATTTTCTATTTTTTTTTTTTTTTTTTTTTTTTTTTCTATTTAGATCAAAGCTGTTAAAGGATTAGATTGGGGAACGGCAGCAGTTGGAAATGCTGTGTGGAGTGGTCCAAAACTATACGATGTATTACAAAAGGTTGCAGGAGTTACTGATTCCAGTCCGTACAATCATATTCAGGTTTATTTTAAAATTATTTTTAAGAAGTTCGCTACTTGTGAGAGGAAAATTTTGTGTTATTTCGATTTTCGTTATTGACAATGTAGAAATGATAATCTCTATTTGCATTCATGAGTAGAAGCGATACTCTCTGTTTGCATTCATGATAAGAGATTTCAAAATCACTTCTTTAGCGGGGAGTTAATAAAGAAATAAATTTTCTCCTAAAGAGTTCTAGAGTGCTTCCTTCAAGCAAAAAAAAGACTCAAAAAATGAAATTCTGGCACTCTAAAAAAAAAATTCTAGGAAAATTGACTGAACTAAGTTAAAAATTCTAGCCCCCTGAGAAAAAAATGCTTATCTGTAGTAATTCTATTGGCACCTTCTTCTTTTCTGAAAACTTTGCAAATGTAGTGAATCTACAACCTGTTTACTAAACGAAACACTTTTTTTTAGCGAATCTGTTGGAATCTTCCGATTTTTCTGTTCATTCTGCGAACGAAAGAATTCCTAAGACTATAAACAGTTGAGAAGGGTGGTGGAGCTCTTCGCAGGACACTATCGATTGTGCTACCACCTTTATATCATGGGGATCTCTGATAATCCCATTTGTAGGGACTGTATGGAGGACGAGAAAACCTCCATACATGTTATTTGCAATTGGAGAAACCTACAGGGTGTCAAGTTTAAAATGTTTGGGTTCGAAGCCTGGAATCCATTAATTCTGGAAGAAATTCCGGCGGAAAAGCTGTGTAACCTATAACTTAATTTGCTTAAAATAACATCTCTTATCCGGAGACGTCTCGCCTTTAGATGACAGGTTGTTCTCAAGGAAGACACAGATAGGATCCTCAGGTCTAGGTGCTAGGGACCCATTTGCGTTACTCTTCTTTTGTTTTATTATTACTATAAAGACTACAAAAAAGACACTAGCGGATATAGTTTTTCGAAACTCTCAAAAGTTAAAAACATTATCGAAAATTTAAAGATTAAATTTCATTTTTTGTTTTCTAGTTTGAAGGATATGATGTTGATGTGACAAATCATCCGTATGGTGCATCAGTACCTTTCTGGAAAGGAACCGACAAACGTTGTGAAGTTATATTAGCATACGAAATGAATGGTGAACCGTTACCCCGTGACCATGGATATCCCGTACGTGTTGTTATTCCAGGTGTTGTAGGTGCGCGTAACGTTAAATGGTTAAATCGTATAATTTTATCAAAGCATGAAAGTAACGCACATTGGCAACAAAATGATTATAAAGGATTTAACCCAAGTACTGATTGGGATACTGTTGATTTTAAAAAATCACCAGCTATTCAAGAATTACCAGTTATATCGGCAATATGTTCACCATTACATGGTGAACGAGTTCACGTCGAGGATGGGTTTATTACAGTCAAAGGTTATGCATGGTCTGGAGGTGGTTCTCAAATTGTTCGAATCGATGTTACAAAAGATGAAGGTAAATTTTGGTATACAGCGACAATTGAAAAACAGAGTTCGAAAACTGCTCCAAATCATTTCTCTTGGACATTATGGTCGTGTAAAATTCCTGTTAACTCTAATGAAAAGGAGGTAAATTCAAATATTAAAAATATAAACTAGTTATAGAGTTATTAAATTTTGCAAATTTTATAGGTTGAAATTTGGTCGAAGGCAGTAGATTCTAACTACAACACTCAACCAGAAAGTTTTCACAATATTTGGAATTTAAGGGGTGTATTAAATAATGCTTACCACCGTGTCAAACTAATATTAGAACACTAAAAAAGTGATAAAATTAATTTTCGACCGGCATTAAACAGATTTAAGAAAAATAAACCGTTTTTTAGGTTCAAATAAACATGATTTGTAAAAAACAAATATTTTATATCATCTGCCGGTCTGGTATGGATACAATCGTCGTTAAGGCAAACTTTTTGGATTATTTTACGCAATAGAAAAATTTTTTAAATCTAAAAACCTGAATTGACAGCTTAAGAAGCTTTACCGTTAATGTTCATGAAGATGTTTAATTAAATTTTTTCGGTTACGAACACTGATCTAAAAATTTTATTTGGTAAAAGATAAAATATAATTTTTTTTACTACGTTCACTACTCTGGGCTATGAACTGAAACAAAGCTCAGAAGAAAAGATCCAACCAGAATATTTCTGGTTTCAAGAATACAGTCTAGAAAGATTTGTTCCAGCTTGGATATTCCGATTTTTTATGAGTATAACTAATGTTTCTAAAGGTGCTTGGTATATGTTTTTATTGTAAATATTTGTTTTAATAAAAATTTTAAAAATAAATACGTAAAAATAAAATTCTGTTTTAGAAATATCCTTCCAATAAAGTTTTCATAAGCTCTCAGGAATTTCAATTTAGTGGTTTGAGATTCTAAAGTACGATTTTTTTCATTGTTCTCGAAGTTTTCATGTATGTTATTTGGAAAATCATGATAAACGAGTTTGCATTCTAAATGAAAATAGGTAAGTATAAAAGTTTTTAAAATATTGAGTAAGGAAGCCTTCAATGCGTAAAATATACAAACCTTGAAAATTAGGTAGGTAAGTATATAAGTCAATTCTTTATTTTTTCCAAAGAAATTTTTAGTATATAAATTATTGTCAGATTCGATACTCGATTAATTTTTAGGTCTTAGAAAGTTTATTGAAAAAAGGTGACTAAAAGGTATGTATACTACATTATTGATACGTATAATATGTTCAAGGTGGAGTAGTGGTTAGCTCAGTCGCCTCTAATTACAGAGTACTTTGGTTCGTAACTTCCTATGTACGCATTAGTTTTTAATTATATGACGAGATAGTCAATTTTTTTAGATAATTTATATGAGAACCAATAGCTACATATAAGTAAAAGAGGAGGTATATTTTGTCATTTTAATTCCCACCCCCTGACAGAAGAATGATTTATGACATAAGTAGGAAGGTGGGACTAACATAATAAATTTTTTATGTGAAATAACATGTTCTCCTATTACAAAATCTTATAAAATTTCATTTAACAAGAAAGCTCCGCGATCTTAGCACCTCATGTGGGAATTTCGATTGACCAATTATACCATCTGAAAGGTCAGAAATTGGTCATAAAAGGTCAGTTGGTCTCATTAATTGGTCAGCATCAGAAAATTTTTTATTAAAGATTGAAAAAACTCCACCTATGCGCGATCGGGAAGCATTCGCTGATAATTGGTCAGCTAATATAAATAATTGGTCAGTTTAATTTTATATTCAAAAAATAATATAATTTGGAAAAAATTTTCAATTTTTTCAACATTTGTACTAGGAGAACATAAGTGGGAATTAGTAGTTCCTGATAAGGAGAAAGGTGAGTAAGTGTTTTCACCCCGAAAGTCTAAAATTTTATTTTGGCAGAAAGTTATTGGTCTGCCCACTAGAGGTCACACTCACCAAATACGGGTGTGCAGACCACTAACTTTCTGACTTACGAGGTGACAACAATTACCTTGCTATCAGGTACTACTTATTCCGTCCGTCCTTGATGTTCTCCTAGTAGAAATGTGAAAAAAATTGAAGTTTTTGAACGAAAAAAAACTAATTTTTTCATCATTTACTAGGCAAACATGCTATGGTGGAAATTTGAAAAAAAATGAAAATAAAAATCAGATTTTGCTTAAAAGATTTAATGAACTTTTTTTTAATATATGTCCTCACCTAGTTTCGAACCAAGGGACTATTTATTCGAAGTCAGATACGCTAACCATTACACCATTAGGGCTCTGTTATTCGTATTAATAAATAATTATATTCATATTTTCGACTTTCTTAAATTATAACAAAAAGTAAAGCTCATTTTCGGAAAATTTTGAGTAGTATTATTACAAAAAAAAATGGCAAACGAAGTTTGAAATACTTACCTATCGTGAAGTTCGAAATACTCACCTATTTTTAACTGAAATAATATTGTATAGCTACAGAGAGATGGGGAAAAATAAAATAAAAACAGGGTTTGAGTTTTCAACTTTATTTAAATGAAATCAAAATACATAAAAACTATTTACGAATTACTTGCACATAATTCCATATAATTAATTTCATCTTAAAAAAATTTTTTTGCATCAACTTTTTTTTTACAAACCAAATACCACACAAAAATAAAATGAAAATCCAAAAAGAATATTACGTATTTACAATCCAACTTCTTTATCTGACCTATATTTTATAAGAATTTGTTTGTACCTTTACTAAAAAAAAATTAATTAGTTAATTAATAATTTTGTTCTGAAAGAAAAAATACGATAGAAAATTGAAAATATATTTATTTATTTATAACTATTTTTATTTATTTATAACAAACAAAAAAATGTTTTAAATTTACATGAAAAACCATATTGTACATTTTGAAAGGCGTTTAGATGACCTAAGGTCAAAGTCAAATTTAATGAATTCTGCAAAAGAATCCTGTAATTTTTTTCACGTATTGATTTTATATGGCCCACTTTTTATATAAACGGTTTCAGTTCAAATTTTAAAATAAACAACTAATTTTATAACCAATATATTAATTTATTAAAACTTTTTAAAGATTATACACACAATGTTAAATATAATATTGCAAAAAACAAGTAACAACTAAATACTATGACTAAAATATGATTAATATTTCGCTGTGGCATATTTCTCGGCTCCAATATTCATATTATTTATACCTCGTGATTTTTAAATTATAAGATACATCCGTAAATCTTTTGACAATTTCACCCATATAACTGTGATTAATTAACGATTATCGAAATATATCATCACTGGATATGCATATCGAAACCGAGAGTTTAGCCGTTGCGTTAATTGGATAACAAGTGATTGTTTATATGTTCGTAGGAATGTACTTCGTATTCAACCCCGTAATATTTTTTATCGCTTTATTATGACAATCACAAATTGCTAAAATATGAACTCGTATTATGTTTTTTAAGGGATTTAACGCGTTGCAATCTAAAACATCTATTGCGCTGACTATCAAAAAATTTAACAGTTATTTTTAATGCGTTGCCATTACATTTTTTCTACGTTTTAGCTCTTAAATTTTGTTCAAATAAATGCATTTTAATTTCGGATACTTCTTTTAAAAATCTATATAAGGTGACGTCTAGGAGCTAACACAAACTTGAGAGTCTCTTGAGAGAACTATCACCGTAAGACGTAACCATAAACGAGTTGGAATGGAAATTTACCCCGAAAACTGTTCTGCTGGAATATTTATTCTTTTAAGACTAGTAAATTAATTGCTATGACATTCCCTTTATATTCAAAGGCTTTAAAAACAATTTTGTTTTTCTTCAACTTCTAGACAATCACCTGAATACTTTTTTAAGTACAGTCGACACAAAGTTAAACTTTGGAATTATTTAAAATTCGTTGCTATTAAGAATGTATGATTTCAACGTTAATGAAAACGTTTCGTAAAAATATTTTGGAAAAATGTAATTGACTACAAATAAGTGCTTACGAAATAATCGACGATTTTAATGCTATCTTAACCAATGTCAAATACATTTATTTCATGCTTATTTTTACTCCGATTAAGAAAATTAAATCCTTAAGAATATATTAAGACCTGAAGAGCACAAAAGATCTTTCTTTTATGTTTTATTATTATCAAACCAATCAAAACCTCAATTTTCTAAACTAAATTAACGATTTAATGAAAAGAAAGTTTTCTAAATCGTTTTTTTCTCCTATGGAATTCTATTATCTTAAAATTACATATTTTTATATCGTTAAATTTTAAAGTCAAAATTTGATCTAATTTTACTTATTTCTAAAAATCATACAAAATTTTATAAAAATGGCACTCGCAAACTCGATAGTTTACAATACAGATTTTATAGATTTAAAGGTGAAATTTTCTTGACCGAGACACCATTATGAAAAGATCCCATTTAAAGCTCGTTAAGAACTTAGTTTCATTCTTTCAATTTTTAATTTAATCAATTATTATTTGCTATTCTCGTACTTAAATCATTTGAATTTGATAAGTAATCTCTCAACATCAACAATTGAAATGAAAATAATACTAAAGGATTCCGATAAATTTCAAAGAAAAAAGTATGAATGATAAGTTTGTTACAACGCCGATGGTACCGTTTTCTAAGAAAAATTAAGCTTTTATTTCATAATTCTAGAAACGCGAAGAAACTACAATTTCGAACTTCAAATATTTCAGACTAAGTGTACGCTAGTACTTAAATTATAAATCAGACGACTTAGTCGATTAATCCAAATAAGAAAGAACTTTAAAATCTTTTTTTTCGATTTTGCTGTACCAGTTTTAACGGACAGATTATTTTCTAAAAAGTGCCAAACACAGTTTTTCATAAAACAAAGTATTTCCGATTTTTCAAAATTAAATTCGTTTTCCCTTTCTTTCTGAACTCATATTTTCCCTTGGTATTTGTTTTTATTTAAGTACGAGAAAAAATTTTGGCCTGTTTTTTACTTAAAAGCCATTTATAAAAAACGTCACGTAAAAGGCGAAGGAGGGGTGTTGCATTGTCACATTACACGTCACATTGGATGGCGAAATGTGATAGAAGAGAATAGAACTCAAAGAAGACGTGGTATTCGCAGTTCATTGTTAATCTTATTTTTTTCTTTAGGTTACCAATGCTCCGAAGGACTGAATCACCAAAAACGAAATTTAACGTGACATATTTTATGAATGACTCCATAACACCCTGTATGGACTCAAAATGAAAATAATCGAAAACATATAATAAAAATCTAAGCAACAAAACCATTTGTACAATTTTTACTTTTTTTTTTTTTTTTAATTACTTACTAAATTTAAAATATACAATTAATTAATGAATAATATATGCACGAATTATAATTCCATCGTATAATTAATGGAAAATTGTAAACTTAGTCAACTTACGTCTTTTTCTTTCAATGTAAAAAGAGGAAAAAATTATACAGGAAAAGTCATATTTACAAAAACAAAAAATAGTTACCTTGTTTGCGATTAACAAAAAAATAATAATAATAATAAAAAAACTTAAGATTGATTTGCCTGACACGACGCATAAATTGGTTTAGCCTTTGATTTTGCTAAATCAGACGCACTCCGAGCTGCATCCTTTAGCTTTTCTGCTGTCGATAATGGAGATGTATGCGATTGTGAATTTGGTGGTTGCATCTTTGGAAACATATTGTGTAAAACATAATCAAAGCCATTTACCTGTAAATATTACAACATGAGTTATAAAACTAACATGATAAATTGTTTAAATATTCTGTTTATGAAAATTTACGAAAAAAAAAGTTTTAAACAAAATTTGTTTTTTATGAAGAACAAGATATCATCATCTTCCAGAAGTGGATTATCCATAAGAAAAAGTAGGCATGTGCCTACAAGCGCGAGGTTATGACCGGGCACGGGCGTGGAAGTCTTTAAACAAACAAAAATAAAAGTGTAAGCACTAAAAAAAATTACAGTCCGTTGATATTGACATTTGAACAGTTGTTCAAATTTATGGCTAATTCATATACTTACTTCAGAAAGGGAAAGTTTTAATGAACAGCCTTGAAACTCTCAATAGTCAAACAATATAAAAAGAACACAAAGAGGGCGGCGTACGGAAGAGGTAGTTCACAGCAGATGAATCTGCCGAAGATATTACTTAAAACTTAATAACTAGCTAATTTTAATTCTTAAAAGTGTCTACGGACGCAAAATTTCTTAATGCGCCTCTGCATACTTCCCACTTATTTCGCTGTTTTTAGTAGCATTCAAAGACAACGAAAATCCAATTTGTTTGACTAGCAGACAAATATTTTCTTAAAGAAATTGCCTTAAATCGAATCGAGGAAGTTTTCTTAAGGTAAAACCCCTTTGAAAAAATCACAAACAATTTTTGGGGTCGGAATTTGATAAAATTCTTTTTAAACTAAAATTTAAGTATTATTTTTAAACTTCAAAAACAAGAACAGAAAAAATTTATTGTTTATTTTTTTAACGTATCGATAAAATATCAAAAATTGATTATTATAGTCTGATAATTTCCGGATTGTGATCGGTCCCCAGTATTACATAAGTAATAATAATGTAAAAATTAAGAAAGTGATGTAATATATCAAAAAATATTCTTACCATTTGAGAACAATTTTTTCTAAACCTATCGAGTCCAAATGCTTTAATAGCTCGACCCAAACCCATTACTCTTGAATCAATCCATGCAGATCGAACAGCAATTGTTGTGTTGGGATTTTCAGTATTTATTTTATATACTACTTTTTCAATGACACTCTGAAAAAAAAAAATGAAGAATAGTTTGTAAAACTCTCTTGAGTTTGTAAAACTAGCGATAACAAAATAAAACTAACCATAATTCGTGCATATCCGAGATTTCTGGTATAAGTAATCAGTACTTTTTCATTGGGATCTATGATCGATTCTTCGACAATTTTTACAGTATTCTTACTTATTAGCCGTTCACCCCATTTTGGAACACGATTTGTTTTCGTTAACAATCTCTTAGTGAACAGTTTCCCAGATCTGACTTCTCGTGTTATTGTATCTTCTGATAAAACATGTGAGCTAAAAATTTTTCAAAAATTACCTTTACAAACTTTTCTTAGATTGGGTGGAAAGAGTGACATTCTGTAATTTATTGAGTACAATATGTAAAATAAACTCAAAAACAGTACCCTTGCAGTGGTTTTCTTTCTCTAGAAAATAATACGCATAGTAACTAGAGTTGGTAAAGAGCTGTAAAGAAGCATCTCGACATCCTCCGATTTAATATATTACATAGCCCATCAAATCGTTAAATTTTCATTGTGTTAAATTACAGTTTAATGAGTAAGTATATTTCATTTTACGATAAGGATATTCGGGCACTATCGTGTATCTAACAGTTATCTAAAGCTAACTTTAGCGAATTTTCATAAAAAGCTCCTGGAACGTCAGATAAAAAACCAAACTTAAGCATTTTTTTACGTAGATTACGAATTCGTTCACCGAGCTGATAAAAAATCAATAGTTTTTCCCTACAATTGCGTTCATTTACTAATCCTCAGAAAATTTGAGAAAAGCTCAAAAAACTTTGATAATATTAGGTTCACGCTAATCATCTATTCCAAGGTATTTTAACGTGACACTCACGGTAAACACACAATAGTGTCCGAATAACCTTATTCTTTGATAGCCAAGATATATAAAATCTAACATTTTTTGGTCACCAATGTTTGCAAAATATATCAATAAGATTTTTTTATTATCTATCGATTATTCTCGATGATTTTCCGTAGTAATTCATATTGAAAATTATTATCATTACTAAATACAAATTCACTTAACAACACAAAAAACACAAAAGAAATTACACAATACCTATGTGGATTAGGATAACGTTTCCAAAATCCTTGAGCAACTTGGTCCCAACTAAAATTAAACACTGTTGTCGATTCATAATACTTTGCCATTTTGTCTTTGATAAAAAAAATATAAAAATTCAATAAAATTTAAAGATGTGCTCCAACAACGAGGATTTTAAACTTCAATTACAATCTTTGGAATAACATGGTAATTTATTCTATATCGAGATGATTACGTGACTTTTACCATGTTTTTTTAATTAATACAAATATGCATTGCAGAAATTTTAATATTTAACATCTAAAATTATCAAAATATTATATAGTTTATCATTTCACTAATTTTTTAATTAATAAATAATTATTTTTAATAATTACCTATAAACATTTTGTAATGTACATTTAATAATAGTTGGACTATTGTACTGCCATTTGATATTGAATATATGTATAGTCACAGTCACACAAAACTTTCCTGAATAAAATAAAATAAATTTCCGGTAAGTTAGCAACAATGTCCAAAGACCATCATTCGATATACGAAATAAAATTTAAAATTAATAAAGTTAAGTTAAAAATGAAAAAAATAAAACAAGTCCAATAATTTACATAGCGACTTAAAGCGGGACTCATTATTGGGAAGATTTGAATCGGTCTAGATTTTAATGATTCCCGACTGCTAAATAGTCACTATGTAAACTAGACTTGTTTTTTCTATTTCAGGCTTCAATTATCACAGTTGGGAATTTTGATTTTTAAATTAATTTTTTATTTTACACTTTTTATTTAGGATTTTCAAATATCTACTCAACGATACTCCACTTTACATTTCATGTTTGCCTTATTCACAATATGTCATTTGGTTGTCGCCATATTGAATTTTCATTACTGCCATGTCTTTTTAAAACATATCGATTGACGTAAGAATCATTAAAATCGGCCAACGCGTA
Organism: Chrysoperla carnea; assembly: GCF_905475395.1. Lineage (NCBI taxonomy): Eukaryota > Metazoa > Arthropoda > Insecta > Neuroptera > Chrysopidae > Chrysoperla > Chrysoperla carnea. Next base: position 25,427,951 of record NC_058340.1, on the reverse strand, counting down.
TGATTTCTAGAGTGCCACCAAAGAAGAAACATACAGATATAACATAAAAGACATAACAGACAAACATAAAAGTAATTTTCAATTGGTTTCATCTCAAAATTTTGTCAATGACATTTAGCAATAAGTTTTAGGTTGGAAGCTTTTATTCGACGTTGAAATGTAAATACTATAATTTTGTATTCTTCCTATGTAAGGTAGCGCGAATACAGCATGTTCTATTTAAACCAATTTAAACTGATCATGCTTGAATACAGATTATGATTTCACAACACGATAATATGCATAAATTTTCTTCTATGAAAATCTAGAACTAGTAAAAATGATGACAATTTTTCTTCTAACCGTTTATAAACGAAAACAGTTTTTGATTATTTTATTTTTAGTATCTTTTTTAGGTTACATAATTTACTGAATCTTAATTAAATACTTTCAATTCTTTACTTACATGGGTATAGAAATACGGGGGTTTGAATTCTAAAAATCCTACGTCAATGTATTGCAGATGATATACTTAATTTTTATCTTGCCTTTTCTGCTCTAAAAAATAATGTCAATATAACTAATTACTGTAAAATAGCATTTTACGTTTGGGCTAAGATACTAAGACAAGTTTAGTTAAATCGACTTATTTTTGCCTGTATTATATCTGATAGAGAGATGTACAGCCCTTTTAGGCCATGTATATGTAGTTTGTATTACAAAAACGCACATTTTAGTACATATATATACTCTCTCTATGTAAATCCGTGCGATTTTTATGAGTACATATACAGGGTAGGTACTCCCAAAATTGTATAGTGTCTCCCGACTCCAACATATACTCTTCAAAATTCAGAAAATACAGATATTTTTTGATGATTTTATTTTAAATGATTTGAAGCATATACTTATTTAAATATTTAATTACGGAAAAATTGAGTACACAAATATCAAAAATATTGAACAGTATTTAATTTCACTATCTTCCGACATCCCGGAACTTTGAGGTAGCAACCCTATATATCTATACAAAATTAAAAAAATCCCCGACAAATGCGGTTTTTTCCTTGTAACTCTCTTCATACTAAACAGATTTACTTGAAACTTAGCTAAGAACACTCTCGATCTAGTCACCTTTCAAACAAAAAAACCGTATCCAAATCGGTTTATCCGTTTAAAAGTTACGGTGCCACAGACAGATACACACACACACACACATAGCGGTCAAACTTATAACACCTCTATTTTTGCGTCGGTGGTGAAAAACAATTATATTTTTCGCTTAAAGACGGAGACAGGGCAAGATTAACCAGTAGGCCAAAAACAAATTAGTACGGCAAGGATGTCACAAGCACAAAGTTGATTTACGAAGACTAAAAAAAAGGGGGAAATTTTATAAGGAGGAAAACAAATTTGTATGGGAAGGACCTCACACAAGACTAAAAACGGCACCGCGTTTGATTTTCACATTGCCTAGGGACCCCGACATGGTTAATCCGACACTACCCGGGGAATACAGGTGACAAACCCTGCGGGAAACTTAATTTTACAAATAAAATAATTTTCAACTCAAAAAATGCCAATTATTATTTTAATTTAGCATAAATACAAGATAAGTAATTAAACTTTTAACTTTTTTTAAAAAACAATTAATAAAGAGAAAAATATTAGTACAATTAAGTATAAAATTAAAAAATTTACAATTAATATCAAAATGTTTGTTTTCGTATAAAAATAAATATTTTTTGTAACAATATTATTATTTCGTGATAGTTTTTCAACCCCCAACGTTCATTGTTCAAACAATGCACGATTCGTTTGAAAACTCACATGTCCAATTGATGTCTCAATCTCATTAATAGAATTATATAATTTTTCATTGTTTACTGGTGTTGATTGGGTAAATACAGATTTTCTAAATCGTGTACTACGACGAACGGGTTTTGCTACCAATGGTGTGGATGGATCTTGATTTTTTCTGTAAAAAAAATAATAATTTGTCCGAAATGTCGCTGTTGAAATATTTTTCGTACTCAGAATTTTTTTACCTGACTTTTTACAATTTTCTGGGGGTTCAACATACATAATCGAGGAAATAAAATAACAGTCTAACTAAACTCTACTGGCGCAGAGTTGATTTCCTGGACCAAACTGTTTATTCAGTTTTATTTCATCGATTAACTTCTTAAAAAAAACACTTTATTTATTTGTAAACTAGAGATTTTTATATTTGGGATCAATTTATTCTAGAAAACAATGTAAACTCAAAACTTTTTCCCATATATTCCATTCTAGCTCTAAACTAACTGTTTAGGTATAGGCTAGGGTCGCAAGTTATTTGCTAATTCACTGCCAAATTTTTTTAAATAGAATTTTGCCCCTCTGTTGATTCGCGTTTGATGCGTTATATAATTATTGAAACAATAACTATATAACGCATAAACAGTAATAACCGCCAGTCACCTCCCCTTCTTATATCAATATTGGTTGTTAAGAGAGTGGAGGGGGTGTAAAAATATTTTAATTGTATTCTGATTTACCTAGTTAATCTACTTTCACGTTGTTGCACAGCAAACTTAATAACTGAAGATTTAAAAACATTTCGAGCATCCAAAATAATTTTCGAACGTTGTTTTTTAGCTTTTGTATCTTGTTTTTTGGTTGATGTATCCAAATCCAGGACACTAAACTTCTCCAATAATCTTTCAATCGAATGGTCAATTTTCTTGATCTAAAATTTAAATTAAATATTCATTAAACTAGGGGAGAACTATGAGCAGACTTAATAAAGGAACCTCTCGTCCCCTGAGGCGGATTATCCATAAGATAAAGTAGGCACGTGACGACAGACACGACGTTACAAAGGGGTGGATGCATGGAAGTTTTTAAACAAAAAAATTAATTGTGTAAGTATGCAAAATTTACGGTCCGTAATTTTCCGTCTAATTCATATAATCTCTGCAGAAAAGGAAAATTTTAATAAAAATGAACAGCAAGCCTTGGAACTAACAGTCAAATAATATGAAAAGGACACAAAGAGGATACGGAAGAGAAAACACACAGCAGATGAATCTGCCGAAGATGTTACTTCTTCATTATCTGGTCTGGAAACATTCAGAGTGATCTAGTAATTTTAGACAGACTTGTGGTTGAACTCCCCAAAAGGCGAGAATTGTACAGCAATTTTTACAGTAAATTTTCGATTCTAAGCAATTTAATCAATTTGAACACTCAAGTTTAAAATAGAGTAAGTATGTTAGTAACGATGTATTCTGAAATTCTGGAGACTTAGAAAAGTGTCTTTTTTTATGAAATTATCAATCGACGTGTTTATTTAACAACGATAGCTCGAGTCGGAGAACTGCCCCGAACAAAAAACGCAATTTTACATGTTCTAAAAAAATAAAAAACTTGAAACTAAAAAAAAGTCTTTTCTTAACCCATTTCTGTTTCTAAGGAAACAAATCTTGACATTAAATAATGTAAATTATTTAATTTTTAACTTACTTCAGCACCACTAATGATAGCTTGTTGATAGCATTCAACAGCTTCATTAAATTCACCATTTAATTCACCCAAAGCGGCTCGACATTCCCAATATTGTGGTTGATCCTGTAAATGTGGGTATTTCTTTTGTAATGCTGACAGCCATGCATTACACTGATCTTCTGGATATTTCTGGAAATACAAGTTAAAGTTGTGAAACGGATTTATAACAAACTCACACCTCTCTGCGTTGACCTTCGATACAATGTATAAGTCTATATTTTGGGGATAAATATGATTAGCTATACAGGGTGGACCACCAAATCAAAAAAATGACTTAAACAAAAGTTGCAGAGAGATTAATGCTATAACGCGGTGGTCTTTACTTTTAAAATAGAAATTGTTCAGCGAAGCGGGTGGGTATCATGATAGAAAATGTATAAAACTCAACCCAAAATTATACTTACTTCTAAAATCAAGGCATGCAAATCACATAAAGCTTCCTGCGCTAATTTTTTGTCGTCAGTATTTGGATTTGGTGTCCCAAATAAATCGTTATCATTAGTGAAATTTGTATAGTCAACAACTTTTGGTACAAAATCGGATGTCGATGGAGCAGGTGCTAATTCTGGTCGATTTTCTTTATTTTCATCTTCTTCATCCTGCACGACGGTATGTACGTGGGAACGTCCTGCTGGTCGATACGGTGTTGATTGATGAACTCCAAAACATCGTAAATGAGAGTATGCGTTCAATGATTTACCACGTTTCTTTAACCAACTCAATAATCGTTCACGTAATTCGGATGGAGCTGGTGTACGACCAGGCAAAAATTGAGAACTTTTTCTTGGTGGATTATTCGGTGTCATAAACATGACCGCTTTCTGTCCAGTTCGACTAATTTGTGGTTCATTTTCCTCTATTATTGGACTTGGAACGTTAATTTCATTATGGATTGATATATTTTCTGCGGAATGAGCTTTTGGTATTCCTCTTAAATGCATAGGACGTTTTGATGGTGGGAGTGATTTGTTTTTAATATGCATAGCAGATATCGAACGTCTTAACGGAGGTTTGGCAACTGTTCTTGCAGCAGTATTCGGTCTGGATTCAATTCGAGATGATCGATTGACACTTGAGGCTGACATGTTATTCGCACATGGTGATGTACGAAAATTTGGTCTTTTTACACTTGCTGGAACCTTTTTCGTATCGTCAGATTGATTACGGATAAGTTTTTCAATTTCTTCTGGTTTGTATTTAGCTAGAGGATTATTTTTCTCCAAACGTAGTTGGCTTGCTTTCGTCATTTTTATTTGTGGAGTTGTGCTAGTCTTGCTTGTTGTAACTGGTTTTCTAGCTGAAGAAGGAACTATTTTTCTAGCTGATGATATTTTTGTTAAATTTTCATTTGATGCTGTACGTTTTTCACGTTGAGATTTAATTTTTTCTTGAATTTCATCAAATCTTGCTTTACGTTTCTCTTGAAATGCTTTTCGCAATTCTTCGTCGACAACAGTTTTCTTCATATTTTTTGGATATGTCGTTGTAGCCATTTTTTAAACCGGCATTTATTTTGTTAAATAGAATTAATAAATTAACATAATAGTAAAACAATTAATTAATAAAACAATATTTTTAAATAATCGTATTTAAACCGAAAATATGTATCTCATAAACGAACAACTTTAATTAAATCTTAGATTTAAATGGTCAAAGTTTCAAATTATTTAAATGCTTCAAAATATTCGTTAAACAAAAACACACGATTTTCAACGAATGTAGCTCGGATATTCTTCGTTTATGTAAAAATGTAAAGCCGACTATACACTATCCGTACTAGTTTTGGAACTGTCAAATCATATTATTTTTGTTTAACTTCCAAATAAATTAATAACGTTTAATATTTGTTATTTTGTTCGATTTATGTGACACATTTTATTAATTGAATACTAATGCTAATAAAAATTGATACGTAAATTGACTTTCATCAATTTTTGAAGGGATGTCTATTTTTGCTAATACTAGAAAGCCTATACTATTCCTCATGAATATGATTATCGTATATACAAAAATAATTTTTACGAATCCGATTGGTAGTTCCAGAGATATTCCAGAGATTAGGGTATTTAAACGAATATAAAATAATAAAAATAAAATCAATTTTATAGTAGGATAGATTCATTGTATTAAGAAGTAGGGATCCAAAAAATACGACTTGAGAAAATTTAATTTAAGTTTTTTTAGATTGACCTTCATTTTTGGTAATCAAACTATCGAAACCAAATGCAAAGCAGAATAGAATAAATCACGGATCTAGTAATTATAGTAGGGATGTAGTATAAAGTCCTACTTTAGACGAGGGGGGTGTATCACTCAGGGGGGAAGCAATGTGCCTACTTTTGATTGGCTGCGGCTATCATTTGCGGGAAATTCAAATAAAACAATAATATTTCGTGTGTTTTAGATTTTAATATTTCTATATCCATGGTTTAAGATTGCCTCAAGCAATATGCCTGCTTTTGATTGGTTGCGGCTGTTCGCACTCTCAATTGCGGGAAAATTTAAATGGGTAGCGAATTGTGCGTGTATTGTAGATTGGTTCGAGCCAAAAATCTTTCTATTTAAAGTAAAATCTTTTACCCTAAAGAAAAAAATGTATTTTTTTTTTAATACAATTTAGAAATTAATTACAAATATAATATTTTTATCTAATTACCCTTGGATGAAGGAATATATTTTTCCATGCTTACAAACGAATCAAAAACACTTAAAGAAAGCTTTGAGCATACTTTCAGCATGCGCCTAGTTAACAGCCAATAGAAAGTAGGCACAATGATACCCTGCCTCTTCCCCCTGAGTGAGACTCACCACACTCGGTTATACTCCATCTCTTTTAAAATATTCCTATATCCATGGAATGAATATTTAGACTCTCCTTATTTAATCCAAGAGTACTGTTTCTGGCTCAAAAAATAAAAGTGGTCCTTTTTTAAAATAACTATTTTATATAATAATAATCAGTTAGTATAAATAGTTATCTATGATGATCAGTGCCACCAACATAGTTTTTGGTAGAGAAAATTTATGTCTTTCGGGTAAAAAGGTTAGGTCGATATACTTACTAGTTTTTGGAGAAATTAGAAAATATTCAATAAAAATCAAAATCAATTATGGAAATATCAAAAACTGCAATTGGTATTGCTGCGGGTGTTTGTGGTACAATATTTTTAGGATATTGCATTTATTTTGACAAACAGAGACGTAGTCATCCCGATTTTAAAAGGAAATTACATGAAAGTAAGTTTGTGAAAGCGAGTGAAAGTCATTTGGACTTTAATAATGATTTTTTTGAATAATTTTCTAGAAAGAAAAGCGAAGAAACAAGCAGCCAATGTTAACTCAGGTAGAGGGACAAATGTTATGCCTGATCTTAAAGATTATGAGGCAGTTCGAAGATATTTCTTGCAAGAAGTACAGTTAGGTGAAGAAATGTTGGCTACAGGTGAATTGGAACAAGGTGTCGAACATCTTGCGAATGCTGTTGCCTACTGTGGACAACCTCATCAATTATTACAAGTAAAATTTTGTTTTTTAATACATTTGTTAATATAAAAATCGATTATTTTATCGAATGGATATGGCTCTGAAATATTACCAAAACCACATAAAATCTAAGATTTCACCAGTGTAAGACGAATCAGATATTATAGATTTCTCTTTAAAAACTTTCGTTTGAAGTTTTCTCGGTTTGTATAGCGATATGGTACCGTTTTCGATAGATAAGGGTTTAAAAAAGGCAAGGATATTGTTTGTTGTACATAAAAAGCTGAGGGCCGAGGGTAAGCTCTTACCTAAAAAATTAAGTCATCGTTAGGAGTTCGTATATGTTAACTTTACCCCGAAAACTCGATAATGGGCTACAGAGCGTAGTCTTTCATAGATCCCTGGATTTTGTTGAAGCTCCTCCAAAATTCAAATTAATGGATATCCTTTTCTTTGTTATTTTAATATGATAAGCATGGTAAACAGTGATGTTTACGAAAAAATGTTTCAAACAAAACTTATTTGTTTTTTATAAGGAACATTTTTTACATTTAAATTTTTGTTATATCTCTAACGGTCATACAGTTATTAATAATTCCAGGCCTTTTTTCTTTGAAGATTAAAAAAAGATCCGCTAGATGGCGACTAGATGGGGGGGGGTTACAAATATATATTACCATCTAGATTTATTTTTAATCTTCCCAGGAAAAAGGCTAATTAAAAACGGCTAGTTTCATGTAAGCCGAGCTCTACTTATATTAATAATTAAATTTTTGTGTTTAAAGGTATTACAACAAACATTGCCACCACAAGTGTTTCACCTGTTACTACAGAGGATGCAAGGTATGGGTGTACAACAAGCACGTGCATCTGGTATCACAGTTGACGATGTTGAATGAAATTTTTGTTACATTGTTTAGTTTTCGAGTTTCTAGATAATTGTAGCTTACCTCCTGTTATATTTCAAAACTATTAAAAAAAAAACAAAAACAAAATGGATAAAAAATGTATATTTTGGTGAAAAAAAAAATCAAATATTTCAATTTATATTTAAATGTTATATGTCATCTCGTACCTATCATTAATAATTTAATAACAACACAATAACCAACACTTGTAGTTCTTTAGCTTAACGTGGTGGCTACTGTACTGACTTAAAAGAGTAAGAAAAACAAATTTTGTAAATATATTGACGATGGCTTGTATTTTTAAATAACATACAAATATATTTTGTGTTTAATACTTCTTATTTGTTATTCAAGTTCTTTATAGTATGCTCTTGTAAACAGGTATTACATTGTCTCTGTTAGATAAAATTAAGATCTGTAATGCTACAATAGCGAAAGTTTTTGTTGTTGCTAATTTTTAATTGAATTTTAAGTTTGATACAGGGAGTGCCATCTTTTATGTCGGTATGTATCGTGGAAAATATCGTGATCAACAGGCACCGTCTGACAACACTATTCATCGTTTAGTGTCAAATTTTGATGAACACGAGGCAGTGGAAGATCATTAAAAGAGAGTGCGTTATCCAGAATTCAAAAAAAGCGTATTGTCATCGCGCTCACCATTTTGGCATCACAAGAAGTACATCGAACCCTCCGGATTTCTTTTGGGGGATTATTTGAAAAGTACACCAGCAAGCCTCAGACCATTAATGAGCCTAAAGTAGACATTCGGACTGAAGTAATTGCTATAACGCGCAAAAAGTGGCACATTTTGTTTTGGCCAATAGTGGCGACCACTTGATTAAATTCAAAAACTAGTCCAAATAAATTGCAAAGGTCCAAATTGATTAAAATACCTCATATACAGAAATCGGTTTTCTTTTCTTTCAAAGTTATTCAGTATTTGCATACCGACATAAAAGATGGCGAACCCGTTAGTTCGATAGTTTTTCTCAAAATCTGACAGTTTCGGTTATAGTGTGCGCGCATAATGATAAAAGATAAAATGTTAGTATTCAAGAATCGATCGATTTCTCAATTCTTTGATAGTTTAAACCGAAACTGGTCAGACAAAATCATAGACATTATTTTAAATCGAAACTGCGGAAAAATTAAACAAGTAAAAGAAAATCAATCTAATTTGGGATAGAATTAGTGAAAAAACTTTGACGACAACAATGACATAAATTTCAATAACAATGATTTTCGAAGTGTTAAGACCTGTTACAAGATTTTGGATATAAATGAGTTATTCATTAAATATTGGCACGTTATATTAAGGTTGCCAAAAAAATAATGTCTTCTTCCATACAATTTTTCTAAATTTTGTGAGATAAAATTAATTTAGAGAAAATATAAATGTAGTAATGAACGCCGTTTCTGAAACTAGGCTCTTAAACATACTATTAGAATAAAAATTTATCTCACAAAAATCAGTATGGTAGCCATTTTTACAAGAAAATGTGTTTTCATTCATCTTTAAAAAAGAATTAATACGTTCGTTAGCATCTGAATTAAAGCTATGGCATTTTTATCTACAGAATTTGTGTTTTAAAAATTATGTGCCATAAAAATTTTACATGAAAATTTATGTAAATCACAACAATTAAAGTCAAATAATCGAACCTAGTCATTTGTTACCTACCTTTCTCTCCTATGTACTAAAACTTATTTGAAGCCTATATTTATTTAAGCTTTTTTTTCTCTTCGTCTTTTGGTAACTTGAAATTCGTTTTGTTTATTGCGATTTACATAAATGTATTAAAACTTTTTTGGAATTTTTGTTTCAATAGAGAAAAATAGGCGATTTATATAAAAAAAAAGAAAACGTCATAGCTTTAATCGGAAATGTAAATATAGCTGCTCAATCTAAACGATTATTTGGTTTTAAGAACTAACTGGGACAATAAACACAATGTGTTTTTCTTAAATGTTTCAGCTGAAAAATTTCAAAATATTTTGTAATAATTTTGTGTTTTTTTAAATAAAATTCCTCAAAATGTTTTGTTGATTTGAAAGACTTGATTTTTCTTTTTTTTTTTTATTTAATATTATCAGTTTTGGTGCTAATTCTATGTATTCTTACAGAACTGTTGAATTGCTTATCAATAGGATGATTTAGAGTTCTTCTTACAATGAGATTTGACGCATTTTAATTTTTACCATAAAAGTTAAATTAAGGTAGAATTAAGAACGAATCACCAAGTATCGCTTTCAGACTAGCAAAACCTCTCTTCTATATATTGTAAAAATACAATATTATACTTGGTTGAACATGACTTGAAACTATTATAATTCTCAGTGGAGGAACTCTGAGCATTTTAAGATTTTTCTCTTTTAGTTTATGTTTATTTAACCCTTCAGACTGGTCGTCTTTCGTACCATAATAATTACTCTTGTGATAAGAAAAAATCTCAAGCTATTGCTCAAGCGACAGGAACGAAATTTCAAACTTGGTCTACAATACGTTTAAGTTACATATGCTTACCTTACCTTTTTTACTTTATATTTTGAGTTTAAAAAAAATTTTATTCATTATCCTGTAGAGCATGGGCACAGAGGACTTTTGGTGCTAGGGACACACTTGCGGTACCCTTTTTTGATTTATTATCTTACAGAGCATGCAATTTTGTGAAGGTATAAAAATTTTCCTTGAGGTCATTCCATTTGAAATTTGGAAAATCGTTTTAAAATAAGCGTGAGAGAATCTCTTTTCACAACCATTCTGAAGGGTTAATAAATATGAAATATGTAAATAATTTATTTAAAAGTATGATTCGTTTTTAAATGGGATTTTGACAGAACAGTTTTATGATGTCAATAACTATATTATTCTGTCAAATGATTCATCAATAAATACATTTAAAACCAATTGTTGTTCAAATATCTAATCAAAAACTATCGTCGATTAAAATACTTCCATTAATAAACATAAATATTATAAGTCTCGAACGTATTTTATATAGCCAAAATTTTTTATCGGTTACAAAAAAATATGTATTTGAGTCTCTCATAGTTAAATGGAATTGTTACAAGAAACAAATAATTCGCTTTTTATTTTATCATATATAACAAATCGAGTAAAATGTGGACATACATTTTCTGGAAATCAAAACAGAGAAAATTATTTTTGACAATTTTTCTTACTTGTACAAATCTTTTTATGTTTTTGAAGATTTTTTTGAAAATTATGTTCACAATTTACAAGTGAAGCCTATAACATAAAGTTAAATTGCGCTATGTATAAAGTATATTTTTATTAAAACTCTAAATCTTATTTCAGTAATAAAATGTTTTTGTCACCAAATAACGTTTCAAATATATTATTTTTTGCACAATTTTATTGGACTTTTCATTTATTTTAATTCGTCATGTAGGAAATTTGTATTTTTTAGATTAACTAATTTCAGTAATTGATTGGTAGAAAATTACAGTTTTATAATGTATATTAATAATCTTTAAGAACCTTCTCCTACTTTGATGAATTACCGTCCTACGTTGGATAGAAGACTGAATTAATTATAGTAACATTTTCTAAAATTTGATACAGGATGAATATTTACATTTTGCTATTACTACCAGAAAAATTTCAATTTTGTTTTCATTAGATATATATTTCTATATACAAGTCTTAAGATCTACTAAGTAAACGATTTTTTCGATTTGAAATTTCATTATTGGTACAAATACTTTAGCTGAATAACTATCGAATGCATTTTTGGACTTTATTTATCCAGAAAAATGTCATTCATCTTCAAAAGAATAGGAGAAAATTGTTAATTTTATCTTATAAATAACAAAATCGTGTAAGATAAACAGAATTTAGGAATATCTGCTGAAATCGTATTCAAGAACAATATACTTGATTTTTGGACCTTATTTATCTTGGCATTTAGAAAAGAAGAAATGTCCAAAAAGGTATGGACGTTAAAGGATGATTCACAACACCAAGGTACACATATTTCTGAGTTATTTGACTTTCAATAGTGCCGAATTAACCCATTTCTAGGCTCCTAAGCGATGTGAAAACGAGACGACGCTGTGTTAATTTGTATACCATGTATATATGAAATAAACATAGTATATTAAGTTTAGTCCCAAGTTTGTAACGCTTAAAAATAATGATGCTAGGAAAAAAATTTTGTCATAGGTGTTCATAAAATCACCTAATTAGTCCATTTCCGGTTGTCCGTCCGTCCGTCTGTGGACACGATAACTCAAAAACAAAAAAAGATATCAAGCTGAAATTTTTACAGCGTACTCAGGACAAAAAAATTGAGGTCAAGTTCGTAAATGAGCATCATAGGTCAATTGGGTCTTGGGTCCGTAGGACCCATCTTGTAAACTGATAGAGATAGAACAAAAGTTTAAATGTAAAAAATGTTCCTTATCAAAAATTAACTTTGCGTATTCCATTCAAAATTATTAATTATTCCAAAATTACAAGTATTGGTTTTTTCGATTTTTTGGAATTTTTTTAAGGGATACCCCTTTATACAAAATCGAAAAAATCGAAAAAAAAATGTTGGCTCCGATTTCGATAAAACTCTGTTTATAAGGTAATTTTGACCCATAATTTACAAAAATCGTATTTATATAACAATTAGGAAACTAGTTTCGGAGATATCGAGCCAAAATATGGGATAATGGGTGATATTTCAAAAACTATGTTTCCAATCATCAAATGAATACGATTTTTGAATTTTTTGGGTCAAAATTACCTTATATACTACGTTTCATTCAAATCAGAACCAATAAATTTTTTTCGATTTTTTGGAATTTTTTTAAGGGGTACCCCTTTACAAAAATCGAAAAAATCGAAAAAAAAATGTTGGCTCCGATTTCGATAAAACTCTGTTTATAAGGTAATTTTGACCCATAATTTACAAAAATCGTATTTATATTACGATTAGGAAACTAGTTTCGGAGATATCGAGCCAAAATATGGGATAATGGGTGATATTTCAAAAACTATGTTTCCAATCATCAAATGAATACGATTTTTGAATTTTTTGGGTCAAAATTACCTTATATACTACGTTTCATTCAAATCAGAACCAATAAATTTTTTTCGATTTTTTGGAATTTTTTTAAGGGGTACCCCTTTACAAAAATCGAAAAAATCGAAAAAAAAATGTTGGCTCCGATTTCGATAAAACTCTGTTTATAAGGTAATTTTGACCCATAATTTACAAAAATCGTATTTATATTACGATTAGGAAACTAGTTTCGGAGATATCGAGCCAAAATATGGGATAATGGGTGATATTTCAAAAACTATGTTTCCAATCATCAAATGAATACGATTTTTGAATTTTTTGGGTCAAAATTACCTTATATACTAAGTTTTATCCAAATCAGAACCAATAAATTTTTTTCGATTTTTTGTTTATGTACTTTAGTTTATGTATATGAAATATACCAAGAAATACTAAGTTTTGCCCCAAGTTTGTAACGCTTAAAAATATTGATGCTATGAACAAAATTTAGGTATAGGTGTTCATAAAATCATTAAATTAGTCCATTTTCGGTCTGTCTGTCTGTCGTCTGTCCATCTGTCATCACGATAACTAAAAAACGAAAAAACATATCAAGCTGAAATTTTTATATAATGCATCTAAGTGAGCAGTATTATATACATGTGTTCTCTCCCACTCTATGCAGGCACACAACAGAAGAACTGTTGTATAGCTGAAAAGACATCGAAGCCACGATACAAGTCTTTTTTGCAATTTCATATAACATCTATAATACCTCTTACTTAGATGCATTGCTTAACGCATGTACTTTGTCATACTCGCGATATTTATATGCCTAGATGTAAATCGAATTAGTGGTATATGTGTGATATGTATGTATGTGTAATGTGAAAGAGTAATCAACACTGCCTATACATGGTATTTCAACAATTAACTCAGTCAATTGTTTGTTTTCACTTGTTTTAGTAGTCATAAATCAGTTTGACACCCGCATGTGTGCGACCCTTCTCATAAAAATTTGCCTTCCATTTTATTTTTTTTAATCAACTTGGCGCCCACTTCTCATAAAAATGTGTCTTTCCCCTTTTTTTTTACTCCTCGTTAATCACCCGGGAACCCTGGACAGTTGCCTCTCAAGCTGCGATATTTCGTAACTTCAAACCATTTTTCTATAAAAATCATACACGTATGTAAAGTGTGTGCCTATACATAAAAATCGAATAAATAGAAGCAGTCATTCTTCAAAACTTATTCGAAATACGGTTTACAATTCTTACTATATAAGTATCAAATATGTATTTCTAAAATGTTTCATTGTTTCTCAGTAGAACCGACTAAAATTTCTTCAATGCACTACTCCCAAAATGATAAACAAAAGCATTCTATAGGTTGGGTAATTAAAAAAGCGTACACATTCAAATCACAAAATCTGTATTTAACTAAGATAATCTATAATAAAATAATTTTACAAAGATGTGAAATGTTTTTCATTTTGTAATTGACATCACAATTTAATAAAATTTACTGTAATCATTACAAATAGTTGAATAGTAGTAATAATACATACGCTTTTTAGTTTATTCAACCAACATTTACCTTATCTACCGGTAAATATTGATAACTTTCTCATTTTAAATGATAAAGATGAAGATAACTAATAGATACAGTATTTATAATAAATAGATGTTGGTTGAATAAATGAAAATCCTTAATGTTATTTCAGTGGAAATTTTATTGGAAAATTATAACAAGTAATATAATTAATTTCTTTAAAAAAAATCACTTTTTACAAAACTTCACCCTTCAATAATTTCTTGTCGAATAAGAATTCAGCAAGATCACCATGTTTACCAACCATTTTACCCAATGTGGATATTTTACCAGCAATTTCACGTTGACCTTTAAGTTGTTCGTCCAAGAACTCACCAGTTAAGTAATCAACCAAGTGATAATCGTTGTATGAATCACCTTTAGCGTTTGGTGGAGGTTGTTCACATACTTCGATTATGTTACGGATTTTACGTGTTACATGAATTTCCAATTCTAAGGCTGCTCTTAAGGCTGTTTCACCGTCTTTCCAATCGTTTTGTTGTACTACAAACTACAAAAAAAAAAAGAAGAAAATATTGGTTATTTTATTAAAGGAATGTTCTACCTAGGAAGTCAAAACAGAGAGAGAGAGAGAGAGAGAGAGAGAGAGAGAGGTTGACGTTAAACCACATCTCTAGCGATTTATAATATAATAATAAAATATAAGAGCGGTCCTCATGAGAACAACAATTTACCTAAAAGAAAAAAGTCTTCGGGTAAGAGCTGCTATTTTAAGCAGATGAAACTAAGTATTCTGTCGGTATTTCTTCCAGGATTGATGGATCCAAAATTTTGGACCCGAAAATTTTGAATTTGACTCCCTGCAGGTTTCTGCAGGGGAAAATAACATGTATGGAGGTTTCAGGATCCTCCATTAAAGCCCTACAATTGGGATCATCAGAAATCCTTTTGTTATGAAGGTGTTAGTTCAATTGACAGTGTCCTGTCAAAAGTTTCATCACCCTTCTTTAACGACCTATAATTTAGACTGAAAATTTATTAGCACTTTTATAGCTTCGCTACTTGAGTATAATCCATCTCTTGAGGGTAGTGATGTCATATTTCTTGCCAAGTAACTTGACAGCAAGTAAAGCACTGAAAACTTCTTTGCTGGAATTTTTCAAATCTAAATATTCTGTAGATATAAATAACATGATAAAATTCCGAATTTTTCAGCCCTTATCCAACTAGATTTGTTGTAACCACTTGCTTCCGTACTTTAGAAGAAGGAGGAGATAATGGAAATTGCTTCAATGTCTTTCTGCCTTTTATAGCTATGAAATGGAGGGGAGAGGTTAGATTAGGAACATCAAAATTATAAAGTACTTACACTATTGTTAATTAATTTATGAATATTGGTTGTAAGTTCGCCTCTCATCAACAAATAATTAATGATTGCAATAGCATGTTCACGTTCTTCGGTAGCAGCATCAAAGAAGAATTTACTGAAACCAGGTCGATTGACTGTATCTTTTGCGAAATGTGCTGCCATTGCCATATATGTAATAGCGGCCTTTAATTCTTCCCGAACTTGATTTCGCATTGCTTTTATACATGGGTCAACCATATCCAGCCATGCTGTTGTAAATACAGGTGGTGTAAGTGAGCCTGTCGAAAAAAATACATATTTAGTATAAAAATTGGTACAAAGGTTGAAATTCCATGTGCAATTTCTTAGAATTATTTACCAGCAGGAATTATTAAAATATGATAATTGTGAATATAAAAAAAAACAATGTATGACCTTGAAAGTTAAGTATGTGCATAAGTTAAGTAAACGATATGTTTTCAACTTCGTAACATGTTGCAATATTTATCTACGGTGTTTTTGTTTGTTTATTTATTTTTTTTTTTTTTTCAGATTTAAAAATAAAACATTGCAGAATGTATAATTATAAACGTATTATATATCTGTATCTATACCGGGTCATTAAAAAGAGGGAACTCTCAAGAATTATTTTTATACTGCAATTGTTTAAAAGGGTTACAAAGCTCTTTTCATTTTATAAAATGATTATTTTTTGTTTCAGACAGCATGTAAAAATACTATCTTTGTCAAAAAAAAAACACTCTTATCATTTTATAAAATTAAAAGGTCTTTAGTTTTAGTAAATCCAAGATGGCGGCCAACGGTTGGAAGTAATATTTACTTAATAATTTACCCTGTTAAGCACCTATGCCTTGAAAGATGCTTGATCTTAAGCTGAGCAATCACTATCTTATTTATCAACAATTTCTGAAGAAACGAGATAAATTATTGCAAGAATCTGCATTCGGAAATGTGCAAAAGATAAAATTATTAGTATTACATATGGGGTAATTTGCCTTATTGTAAAGGCAATAACAATTCATTGAGGAAATTTAGTGTCAAAATGAATTATTTTTAGCCCGAGTTAGAGAAAAGACCATTTTATTGATTGCATAGAAATATATAGATAGAGGATCTATGTGGAGTAAAACAGCGCCTCAAAGTGAATGGCTGGGAACTAAATGAGTGAAAACGTGATCTATTGTCTCTTATATAAAATATTTAAACATGGAAAGAATTTATTTGTATTCATTGGGGCTATTTTGAGTATTGGATAATAAAATTTATATGGAAGTACTCTATTGACAGTGGAAATTTATAATATTTAAGCAATTCCGTTATATTATATATTTAGGGCTCTCAAGGGAATTTATAAAAAACAAAACTAGGGGAAAACCTACAATCAAAAATATTTTAAGGCGTCATATTAGCAGATTATTCATTAGAATTTGTTTTATTTCAATGCAGAAAAATGAATCATTGATGGTGGTAAGTGCATGAGTAGTATTTAGTCATCATAAACAGATAATGTCTTTTGTTCTATCGTGTTCCATGGACTGAATTTATTCCTTATCAACTTATAACTGGTTGGAAAACAAATTTTAGTTTTAAATTACATTGTAATCAAATGATTTATTTAATTAAATATAAAATAATTTTTTTTTCATATTATTTTCACAAATTGAATTTTATTAAAAAATTATTTATATAATTATTTCGAGTAAACATATTTGTATCAAAGTTTAATTTTTTAAATTAAAAATTGATAATATTGTTATTAAGTCCTATTTGTTGATTGGATTAATAAAATATATTGATTATTACCAAAGGTTTTTTTTTGTGTGTAAGCACTTGTGTACAGGAATAAAAAACTATACTTTTTATTTGTTCTAATAAATTTTTTATGATAAATCTATTTAAAAAAAAAAATGTTTATTTAGTATCTTATCAAGTCTACTATTAAGTAGAAACGTAGAAATTAATTTAGATAATTAAGGCTTAATCAATTAAGTTAGAAAGATAACGATTTTTTTTAAGTAGCCATCTTGAATTCAGAATTGTAATTCTTAACGGTAGCCATATTGTATTTATTTATAGACTGCTATTACTGTTTACGTTTGAATATAATTGGTGTAAAATTAAAATTTATTTGTTTAATTAAAATGCTGCAAATATTATTTCTCACATACTTTTTTCTATGTTTGGGAGGCCCGGAAGTGAGGCTTTAACATTCTGCATCACTTCTGACCTTGATTTGTCAGATTATTTGCTTCTAATACAAGCAAAAGACACTCCTATCTCTAGATTATGGGTTGATTGTGCATGAAGACATGCATAGAGGACTTTTGGTTCTAGGAGCTAGAAGCTTTTTTTATTATTATCTTCTAACAGACAGTCTTTGAAAAGCTAGGTTATGGTATTAAGCCATCAGCTCAATCAAAATTATTCGTCATTTATAAAGAAGTGGGATAGATTGGCTACTGACCATAATGCTTGAGGAAATAATCATAGTACCGGTAGAGGAAGATGTGAAAGTGAAATCACATGCCAGACTTAAACGTAATGTCCCAGCTACTGCTATTACATGTTTAAGCAACACTTTTTGTATAATACCCAACTGTCTTATAAAAACAATCGAAAGATCCCGTTAAATTCAAGAATTTTTTTAAATAAAGTTCTATAAAAAAGATAAATTGTGTAAAATTCCAAAAATTTATCAATAATATTCAACTATTTTGATAACAAATCTACCCTAGTAACTAGAAATTTGATAAGAATTTAATAGGTACACAATATCGTTTCGACGAATGAAGGATATTTATTATAAAATATTTTACTTCTATTGTAATTTTTAAATGAATCAAATTATTGTAAGGTCACCGACATGATACACAAGATTTTCTTTGTCTATATACAAAATGTAATATCATAACGAATTATGCTCATATTTCATAAATTATTGCTAGATTGCAAATAATAATAGTACCTTGAATTCATACCCTAAAATTGAGTCAGACGATTCTATAGAAAACAAAATTATCAATTGAATTACGCATGAAATTCTTATCTTGTTCTCTTCCTCTAAATCACGTAGAAAGAGTTAAGACACGTTTTATCTAATCTTTATATGACCTTTTTAATTGCAATTCAAAAATATCGATCCGGTAATTTTAATCTTGAAAATAGTAAATAATATCCATTTTTAGAACTTGTTGATTTCAAAATATGTATAAAAAGAAAATATCACTTTTTGAAGAGACTATTCTGATATTCGCTTCATAAAAGAAATAATTGCCACGCCTGTGCCTTGAAATCAACATCAAATAGTTTTTACGCCCGTGTGGATAGATCTTAAAAACGTTTTAGACGGCTTTGATTAACAAAATAAAAAACTAGTAGTACATTAAATTAAGCCACGTGTTTCTTGCCTGAAAATAACATGAGATTTTATCATAGACCTGTATAGGAAATGCAATAAGTTAATTCTTGACCGCAGTGAAAGAGGTACAAAGAATCAGAAATTGTAGGCGTATAAGAGAGTCAAAGACAACTATACGCGCCTCTTTACGGCCATTAACCGTTTGGCGGCGACTTTACAGCTTTATGGTATTAGCTCTATGGATGTTACGTAGTTGTCGGCGAATTTACAATTACTTAAATGACAGTGGTTTTGGATTCTTCCTAGTCATTCAGTGTATAACATAAAAGGCCCCATACAAGCATATTCATACTAGGATTTTTTAAACCAAAAGTAAAATATTATATAATAATTCTGTTTCCCAGACTATGATGCCTTTTTTGTCATAAACTTAATGGAGACAGGCTGAGAGAACACATGATTAAATTACTGATGACCCTTGTAACTCAAAAAATCTTTAAATTGATTAATATTATAAGTTTTAAATTAATACACAAAGTAACTCATTTGTTTTACTAATCATCTACTTATATTTGTTTAAATTTTGTAATCAATTTTAATGATTCCTTGTAGAAAAAGGTTTATTTATTTAATGTGGCAATAAGAAGAAATATGTTTCGGATTTAAGTGGGTGTTAAAATCGATAGACAAATAAGATTAATTTTATCAAAAAAGATCCAAAGTCAATATGACTAGCAAAAAAAAATTCAAATAAATTCAGTTGAAGGCATGAAAATTTCTTGTTTATCTATATACAATTGAAAATTTTCATAAACTATAATGCTGTCAATTTGCCAAGTATGACAAAAAAAGTATTAAATTCTAGATCAATTTAAAATAGATATATAAGAAATGAACTGTACTTCTCAGTAAATAATTAATTAGGATGTCGCGTCAACATGGAATTTTTTTGAAATTATAAAATAAATATTCAATTATGACTAATTTGGTTTGAATACAATATTTCATACTTTAAAAAAAAGATTAAGTTGTTTTTAAAACCTTTATTGTAAATAAGGGAGAAATAAAAAAAAGTTCAAAACAAGATATAATGTTCTTACTTCTTGAAAGGAAGACATAATTAATTATGAACCACGTGATAAAAACGTGACTAAATACTTGCATTTTACGGGGAAATACAAAATAAATAAAAAATTATTGAATTCCATTTACGTTTTTAAAAATATTTAAAAAAATTTCATCATCATTACTTTGAAAAATTGCAAAATCATTGTTTATATTTTTTAATTTATTTATGCATAAATAGCTAAAATAAATTAAAATTATCATATTTTTTTACAACCATAAACAATTATTTTATTTTTTGAAAATAACCCACAGAAAAAAACAACCAGATCAAAATTAGTTTGTCTCATGTTTTTCTTTCTTTTTTTGCTCAGAATTTGTAAATTACATGAATATTTCTATGAAAATTTATACAATTTAATAAAAAAAATTTGAAACAATCACTGTTTATGTTATAAAATTATATTTTAAAATATTACGATTTGCAAATATAATAAAATAAATTAAAAACATCGTATTTTTGATAACTGATAAATATGTAAACAAGAATTGTTTTGAAATTTTGGTAAATTAATCGCGTAAATGAATAACCTCTATTCAAAGTTTTTAAAAAATTACATTCTAATCACCGTGGTTCTTATGCGTACTTTCTTAAATTACTTTCGGGAAGTTTAGTCCTATATGATTCTTATTTAAGAAATTGCCGAATATAAAAACTTCCAATAAAATGTTTGTTAAGATACCAAAATTGTAAAACAAGAAAAGAAAAATATCTTACATTTAGCCCGCTTTCCATCAGCTGCAAAAGCAACAGCACACCAAGTTGATACAAGCAAAACAAAATATAAAATTCTCATTTTGATTCTCTTTAAAAAATTTAGGTTATAGAATGAGCAAATGTTTTATACGATTCACCTTTACACACACTGGCGCAGAAGGTGATTAAATAATTATTTAAATGCTTAAAAAGTTTCACTCTTTTATATGGAATATGTTTTTGATTGGATCAAATTGTCCAATACACAAATACACGAACTCATTAATTTATAGATAAAATAATTTTTCAACCAGCTGAACAATAATCACACACATAGCAATACAAATAAATTCTTTGTCATTAAAATACGCAGTTTTCAATTGCGCATGTCTTCCATTATTCGTCATGAACATAACATATGATAGGACATTAAATTCTAGTTCTACCATTATAAAGTGAGAATCTTTAAAAACAAATCAACATTGTTCTTTAGTATTGCTGGCAGAATTATCGGCAGTCAATTTTATTATAAAAACGTAAATCATTTAAATCAATTATTTAGTCACCTTCTGCGCCAGTGTGTGTAAAGGTGAAACGAATAATAAAACATTTTGCTGTAAAATTTTATCGTATTTTCTAGACAATGAAATTCGTTATTTTAATTACTGCTCTTGCAGCAGTTGCCTTCGCTGAAGATGAATTTTGTTACCAAACTGCACAACGTTTTTGTAGTGCACAAGGTATGTTCACACCATCCATTTTAAAAACTATGTTTATAACAAATTTTTTTGCTTTCTAGGTAGCGATTTGGAATGTAACGCAAAATACGGAGGTATTACTACTGTATTAACTGATTTACAAAAATATGTAACCAGACATATTGAGGTATCATTCGATTATTTACTTCTTTCAACACATTTTGGTAACTACGAAAAAGAACGTAATGGTTTCAAAAAATTATACCGTAAATTATCTGATGAAAAGTGGGCTAAATCCATGGATATTATTAAGAAGATCGCTCAACGTGGTGGATCAATGGACTTTAATGTTCGTGATACATCCAACAAAACATTGACTTTTGAAGTATCCGAGTTGGAAAGTTTGGCTAAAGCTTTGGATATTGAGAAATCATTAGCGAAACAAGGTATTCAAATCCATGGACAAGTTTCGCATAAAGCAAGTGGTACTGAAGAAGGAAGTACTGTGTATGATCCTGAAATTGGTCACTACTTAGAAGAAGAAATAATGGAAGGTCAAGCAAAGAATGTTCGTGAATTATCTGGTTATACCAACGATTTAAGCACACTTCTTCATACTGATGGAGAATCCAGTGCTATTTCATTATTCTTGTTTGATGAATATTTGAGTCAAAATATTTAAGTTTAAAAAAAAGAAACTTTTTTTTTTTTTTAATAAAACATTTTTAGAATTTAGTTATTCTTGTATTACTGTAAATATTTCATTTATTAAAATGGAAACAGTCCTTTCAATTTTGTTAATTTAAAAAATAAATCTGTTGTAAACACATTTACACGTTTCAATAAAAAATATATTTTATAAAATTTATTTATGTCTTTTATTTATCTTTTCTAAGGTACTTCAGATAAAATAAATCAACGAAATTGTTGAAAGTATGAATTAGAATTCCATTTCAAAAACTAAAATAATTTACGATGTAAATAATTTGAAAATTCATATTTTTTGTAATTAAGCCTGGAAATATAAATCCGATATTTCTCCAAATATAGGTATTGTTTGTTTTAAGAATTTTTAGCCAAAATTTCGGATTAGAAAACGTGATTTAAATTGAGTCACAGACTTATATTAAGCATTTGAGACGTCCGTACTCCTGGTTATCTATGAAAAAATGTCATCGTATTCGTTGTGTGTGTAGTCATGGTAAGGACAATAAAATCGATGCCAGCGCTTCTAGTGAAAAATTTTGGCGATAAAGGAGGCTGTTATGACTAATTTGCAATTCTTTACATGTTAATATTATAGAAAATGTCAAATTAAAATTATTGAAAAACACTAATTAATTAAACTTATATAATAATTATTTATTTAAATTTGTGAGACAATAGTATTAAATTTTCAATGTAAGTCATAAATGCAATCCATACAATTATATATGCATCCATACAATTCTATAATTAAAGTAGTGTATCGTTACCATGGAAATGCTTGCAATAAAATTCACACACGGTGCGAATACCCTAGAATTTCTATGTTGTATACACAGCCGCCATTTTGATAATTCTAATTTTGATTCTCGAAATGAATGCCCAATATATGACTTTTTAACAGCTTAGGACGTAGGACATTAAATCGAGGACATTAATCGAAACCAGAACAAATAATAATTAAAATAATCATTTCATATAATATGTACAATTTTTTTTTCTAGAACCGGTTCGACAGCGGGCCGATAACACGGATATAGTATACTTAATATTACATAGTCGATACATTTTAATTTATCGTAGGGATTGATACATAAATTAAGAAGTCAATAAAATTATTATTGTCTGAATAATTTTACTATTTCTCTAGTTTTGGATTTTTACGCATTATTCTAAACTTAGGTGGATTAAAAATCTATCAATAAAGTTCTTTATTTCTTAGAGCCTGTAAAATTGCATTTGTTGTTCTGGTCAGTTCTTCGGCTCGAGCTATCGATGTTAAATAAGAACGTAGATGGATAAATTCATCAAAAAAGTACTTTTCTAAATCACCTAAATATATCGTTACTAATATACTTGCTCTAGTTTGAACTTCTTCAGTGTTCAAATTGATTAAACAAATTTACTGTAAAAATCAGAATATTTTCCGACCAGATAATGAAGAAGTAAATAATTTTATTCCATATTTTCAAACGAGTAATTATTCTAGTATTAAGACGGATAAAAGCGATTGATATCGTGTTATATAAGACACGCGTCTGGGTTTTCCGATTTTGAGCACACGACCCTATACCAAGATTAACACCTCTTCAAAACTTGTTAACACGAAAATTTGTGATTTTTTAATAATTGTTATCAAAATTTCATAATTCATGATTTACAATGATTGGAACAATCATAAGATAACAAATTTTTTTGGAAATTTAAAGTACCTGTTTATTGAGTTTAGCAACAATTTATTGGTTTGAAGATCGTTAAAATTTCATATTTATCATGTTAATTAAAATAGATTTCATGAATCATATTTTTTTTCATTCTTTACTTTTGTCAACATAAATTTTCCAATTTTATGTGATAAAATTTAATCCAAAAAATCGATAAGGAATTACATGAAATCTCACATGGAATGATATGGAAGTTCTATTAGACTCTATCTTTACTTATTTACAGTAAATTGGGTAATTTGATACTTTTTGCAAAAATATTGCTTTAATTATATTTTGATACAATTTAAAATTACGTATTTCATAAAATTATTAATCCCGAATTATAGAGAAAAGCAATGATGTACCGGCTGGCTTGGAATTGGCGAAACTAAAAAAAATAAATTTTGATATAAGATTTGTATTTGCGATCATTATTTATTATTTTGCTGATGAAATTTGTTAGAAATTGTCGGAATATATCTTAGTTGTCCAGATATAAAATCTTGAAAGTAAAGGCAATATTCAAAAAACAGCATCCTCAATCAATAATCAAGAATGATAAATTTCAAAAACTTCTCTTAATAATTTTAATGAAAAGAATAGCGGTTAAGAAATATCAAAATTACGCAACTTATTTTTTAGATTTTATAGGAGGCAAATTCAGGTTCCTATATCATTTTCTTTAAAAGCAAATATTTAAAAGAAATCATTCTATTTCAACTAACTACGATACTGCAATCTCTTTATCTAAAAGTGACTATTATTAATATACCGTTTAAGAGGCTATTAATTTTGGATAAAAGTATAAAAAAAAAAACTCGAATGAACTCGAAATCGACTAGTACCAATTATCGAAGTGAAAAACTATAAAAAGATTACAAAATATCAAATAATCAATCAATTTCAAACAAAAACAAATATTGAATGTATCGAAGTAAATATTTAAATTTTCATTTTATACAAATTTTCCCTAAATAAACTTTTAAATAAATAATTGTAAAAGTGTTTTACAATGTTAAAACAAAGACTAATAAAATACTAATAAAAATATGGTCAAAGCTAACAAAGATGGCAAAAATTTAGAATTAAAAAGTATCTTCAATTACATAATTAATTTGAACAAATGTTTCAGCTAAGAAGTATTTGTCTTGCCTGTTTTACAAATTTTTTAAATTCAATAATTGTTTAGATGATATTTAATTCATGTTTTACGTCATTTCTATTAATAATTTTTAAGATTATTACAGATGTGAAAAAATTATATTCTATGGGTAAGTTTTTGACCACGAAAGTTTTCTAGGCGAACGCATCTTGTGTGAATCGCGTACCAACAGATATTTGATAAAATTCCTAAAATACTTATCACTAAAAATTACTAAAGCACAGTCGAGAAGGGTGATGCGGCTCACGACAAACACTGTCGATTAAACTATCACCTTCATAACACTGATGATTTCCCTTGTATGGAAAAGTCGATGAAACCTCCTTACATGTAATTCGGACTAGCAGAAATCTGCAGAGCGAGAGGTTTGGAATGTTTGATTTCGAAATATTGAATCCAACAATCCTGTGAGCTTTCTGCGTCGTTCTGGCATCGACAGAATCCTATATCTTCATCTGCTTAAAATAGCATTTCTTAGCCGGAGACGTTTCGCCTTCGGGTGACAGGCTTTTCTCAAGAAGGGCATTGGTTCCTAGACTGTTTGGTCTAGGAACCCATTTGCGGTATCCCTCTTATGTTTTATTATTTATTATCACTAAAAATTTATCATTGAATTTTTATAAACCTTAAATTACGAGATTTTAATATCGGAAGTTTTCAAGATAAACGGAGCAAAATTTTCATAATTCTTACCTATTAAATATGCCAATTTAAAAAAATATAATCGTATTCCTGAAAAATGAAAATTTCAAAAAATACCAAAGATGAATTTTAATATTCTTTTATCAGTTATTACCATTGTTCAAATTGATAACAAATCTTATCAACTAAATAATATATGTTAATTACAATTTTTATAGAAAGAGACGCCATATAGTCGGAATATTTAATCAATCATACGGTTTTTAAATAGCTCAAATTGTGTTCGTAAACTTCGAACTTAGTCCAGTAGTATAAACTAAATTGTTTGCCTAACATCTAATAATGACATAACCGGAAAAATGAATTATTTAATAATCATCGATTATTATCGATGTTCGTTGATTCGAACCATTAGTTTGGCACAATCGAATTAGCTGAGAAGACAATCCATTAGCCTATTTTTCGAAGCCTATATATCATTCTTATCTATTTCTATCACAGCCAAATTGTATCCAATTCTGATCAATAAAATATGTAATTCGACTAAATTTGGGTCATATTTTTCAAATTTAATGTATCCTCCATAAATTTCAAAATTGCACTATCATGATTTCCACATTTGGCACAACGGTTAATATTAACGAGTAAATTACATGAAAAATATGAATCAAAATTTGTGGATTTCAAAAAAAAAAAAAAAAAAAATATTTAAGCCTTTTATCAAAAATTGCCCTGGCGCTCGTACATCCTTAATGGTCATAAACCTTTAAAATAAAGTTACGTATTTGAACAATTTGAGTATTTTCAAGTTTTTATGTTAATATTTTCGTACCTGCATAACCTAAGAAAATGAAATAAAAAGTACAAAATAATTCTTAAATTTTTATATAAAAAAGCATGAGGTGAGAAATTAATACGGCAGTTTGAGGTAAATAAAAACTAATACATTATATACTTACATACAAGTGAACCTAATAAAAGCGAGTCAATAATATATTCAACTTCTTAAATTCTATATCAAATTTGTTTTTTTATTTTTTATGAAAAAATATAATACATTGCCAAAAAACTTAACCACACGTTTCGTAAATGTTTATCCAAAAATTATGATTTTTTTTTCTTTTTCGTTAATTCCATTGTTAATAATGGATTCATAAGTTTCTGCCGGTTTTTAGCATTTCCACGACTTGAAAAAGTACGTTTGCGTTTATTTTTTGTAATATGTGTTAATTTTTTTAATGCATCCGGTACAATATAATCGGGAACATCAGCTAAATGAGGTTGAACTCGAACTGTATGTAAAGCTTTGTCGTGGCGTAATACTTGTAAATCTTTTGGATTATCTTCAAAATAACTCTAAAATATGAAAATAAAAATCTCAGAATTAAAAAAATGAATGCCTCTTTACAGACCAATGGAAAATTTGCGCAACGTTTGTAAGCAACATGGGTTTCAAAAATTTCAAGATAAACGCATTTTTAGTCTCGTCTCGGATATTTGCTACCCTAATCGACACACGTCACTTGAATTTCAGTGACTACCGAACTGTTTATCTTTTAAAAGGTTCTCTGACTTTAACAAATCTAAGGAAAGAGTAAAGGGGGGTATTACACTTTTAGTTTTCTTGATCAAGACAATAGAATCGAAAATTGTATATTTGACCTTTGAGTCTAAAATAATATACAGTGCGTTTTATAATTCATTTGGGTTGCATTATAAAACGCACTGTATATCATCGTATATCAAAACATTTACGTACCTTCAATTTTTGACAGTTGAATATTTCTTGTTTAATTTCCTTTAATCGAGCTTCTCGTACAGCAATTCTGGTCACAGCTTTCCAAGCATCACGGCATCGATATCGGAATGCTTCAACTTCTTCCAACTTAAATTGGTACGCTTTAAAAACATCCGTATCTCCATAACCAGCTTTTAAACGTTTCTCAACTTTCTCCATCAACGGTCGTTCTTTTAAACTCATAAACGATAAAACACTTCCTTCATTATTTCCACGAGCAGTCCGTCCTGCTCGATGAACATATGAATTAACATCCAACGGAAAATCAAAATTTATAACATTCGATACATTTTGGAAATCTATACCACGCGACACACCCGATTCTTTATCCTTCTTACGTTTTGATTTCTTCTGTGATTGTTTTTGAACGGCAGCGCTAAACGGTTCTTCCAAAGCTTTCTCATCGGATGCGATTATAATATCGTAGATGCCTTGATTGAATTGCTGCACGGAATGACAGCGAATTGTTGCAGGTAATTCGGAATTTAGAACACATGTAGGAATTCCAAATTGTTCTAATAATAATTTTAGTTTGTAGCATCGATCTACTGTATTTACAAATATGATCGTTTTTCCACGAATTAAATGTAATTTGAGTAACGAATATAAAATCGCGGCTTTATCAGATTCTTCAGCAGCTAAATGGTAATGTGATAACTGTGTTGTTGGTGCTAAATCGGGTTCTTCTAATTTTAATGTAACAGGGTTGTGTAAAACTAATTTTTTTAAACTTAAAACATCTTCGCTAAGTGTAGCAGATGCGAGAATAGCCTGATAGATGCTCGGCAAATATCTAATAGAAAAAAAAAGATAATAAAAAAATAAGGATCTTTACCCTCAATAATTTGGATCTTCTAGATTTAAGGTAGTATTCTTTTAAAAAATTGAAATATTCATCAAACTTTCAAAATAAACTAATTCGAACCAGACCAAAACGATATCGTTGACAAAAATTTAATCAAATTTAAGGCTTTGAAAATCGAAATTACTAGTTTCTTGTTTTAAAAAAAATGCATATTGAGGCCCATTTATGAGAAAAACACAATCGATAGTATTTTTATTACACCGAAAAAGACAGTTACTCGAAAAAGTTTGATACTTGTCATGTAAACATAATAGAATAACTTACTTTAAAACTTCTTTAACTTCATTTTCATATCCAAACGAAAATACTAGATCAGCTTCATCCACAATTAATGTTTCCAACGAATCTTTTAACTTTAAATTTCCAGCTTTTAAATGTTTTAAAGCTCTTGCTGGTGTACTAACTACAATATCCGGTTTATCCATCAATAAAGGCTTTTGTATGTTCACATCAACCTGTTGTGAAATATCAATACATTTCACTTCACGCGAACATTTACACGTTAAATCAATAATAACATTATGAATTTGTTTAGATAGCTCCTTCGTTGGAGCCAATATTAAACATTTTACATCTTGTTGAACGGCCGTTTGTTTGGAATTTAATATTTTCTGTATAACAGGTATTGAAAAGGCTGCTGTTTTTCCGGATCCAGTACGAGCACGTACTAAAACATCTTTTCCCTCAAGAAGTAATGGAATTGCACGTTCTTGAATTAATGTTGGTTTTACCCATCCAAGTTTTGCTATTGCCTACACATTGATTTAATTTTTTGTTAAAAATATTTAAAAAGTATATTTAAAAAAAAAAAAAAAAAAAACAAATACCTTAAGGATTCGGTCATCTAATTCCATTTCATGGAAATTAGTAGGATTTTCTTCATCGTCACTCATTTTCGATACCGTTTTGAGACAATTTTTAGGTTATATACAAAAACATGTGTTCTAAAATGGTTCTAAACATAAAAGACAGTTTACGTATAGGCAACAGTAATTACACGCTCGTATGTAAAGATTGCATAGCTCATGCTTTGATTTCTTCAAATTAAAACATTTTATAAAAATGAGAAAATTTTTTATTATTCAATAAGAAAACGAAATTTTTTTTTTAAATATCCAAAAAATTTGAAAATTTAATGTCTCTCGTTGGACATGAAAAACTAACTGAATTGATTTCAGAATCATTCTAGACTCATTCAGTCAAAAAAATCAAAATTCATGTATTCTTATCCATACCTAGAACTATCGCAAATGAAAATTTTTATCTTAAATCAAAGTTTCGCTTGATTCTGAAAAAAAATAGACTATGAACTCCATATAGCCTCTATGTACAGTGGCAGACTTATTTATACAGACCTACAACAAATTACCCATTTATATTGTTTAAATTTAAAACTTAGAATCTTTATTTATTTAAACAAATTATTTTATGTCCTATTATTTACAGTCTAATATTTACAGAGATGTTAACAATTTTTTTCCCTGGTTAAGAAAAATCATTTCAAATCATTCAATGATTTTTAATAACTGCATATTTAAAATGATATAGAATAGTTCTATAATGATATATAGAATGATAGATTTTCAAAGATGTTCCCAATTTTACTGCTCTATTTCTGTGAACGATTTTATGCCAAATTCATTGTACTTTTTCCAAATTACGTAACACATGGACGTATTGTGTAATATAACGATGGAGGGAATTTCAAATGATAGAATATTCTAGAAATATTCGATTATATCATTCTATGGTAGAATACTATT
Organism: Chrysoperla carnea; assembly: GCF_905475395.1. Lineage (NCBI taxonomy): Eukaryota > Metazoa > Arthropoda > Insecta > Neuroptera > Chrysopidae > Chrysoperla > Chrysoperla carnea. The sequence goes on along the minus strand of NC_058340.1, from coordinate 25,397,575 downwards.
TCTAGAACAATATAAAACGACCGTGCTGGAATCAGATCAGATGCGCTGTATAGTTGCAGGGGACGGGGAAACATATTTTATTTATTAGGGGGTGAATGACATGAAATCTAGAACTAGAATATTCTAGAATACGTCTGAGTATATAAATAGAAGTCGACCGGTATTCAATCGACATTGTTGAACTAGTCGGTGCTCAAAACAGAGCAAGATTATTATTGCAATAAATTAAAGTGTAATTTGTTTTCAAAAAATAATACACCATGTCTATTTTACCATACATTTTACAAGATATTTTAAATGATCCGTGGTCGCAACGATCATCGCGATTAAATGATCAACATTTTGCGTTGGGACTCGCTAACGACGATTTATTGGAGCCATTTATACTACCATCATTGCTCAGTCGTAATTATTATCGACCATGGCGTTCAGCTATCTCAAAATTAGACCAAGGATCGACTGTGGTCAGTGACAAGGAAAAATTTGAAGTTTCATTGGATGTGCAACAATTTTCACCGGATGAAATTGAAGTAAAAGCAATCGATGATAATCAGATTATCGTGGAAGGGAAACATGAAGAGAAACAAGATGAGCATGGTTTCATTTCTAGACAATTTACACGCCGATATGTATTACCAAAAGATTATGATGGTACAAAATTGATTTCGAAATTATCATCGGATGGTATTTTAACAATATCTGCACCAAAATTGGCAATTGAAGGATCATCATCGGAACGCACAATTCCAATTACACAAACTGGACCAGTTCGAAAGCAAGTTCAGGCCAATGGTAGGAAGACACCTGAAGAAGCTCAAGAAGCATCTTAAAGCAATATTACATAATATTTGTAATCTTACTTTTAGCTTCATGTAAAACCTATAAATGTGATTTTTTTGTAACTTTAAATCTTTCTAATTTTACATTTTAAATTAGGCATAATTTATAATTTTTTTGAATAAAATTTTAATTTTCAACCACTGAACACTGAGTTTTATTTTTTTGTTAAAGACTACTATCAGGTGGGTTGCACTTGTGCAGTTTTGGCTTCAAGTGCACGTAGTTAGAAAAGTATTCGCATTAAACTACGTGCATTTGAACAAGTAAGCGACTTGTATGTATTCAATGTACACCGAATTATGTGAGTACATCGACTGAATAATATAAGCTGATGATTTGTTCAACTAAGTATGATTGTAGTTTCGCAACTACATCAGTTGAGTGTGTTCGGTTGTACTTCTTTAAATAATTGCGTGCAATCAAATATATCGAACGGTAAATAATTCAAGCCACGATTGTACATTATTGCTTACAATTGCTACAAATTCAAATGAAGAATTTTGAGAAAAACGAAAGTAATCGCTGTTTCGTAATCTTCTAAAATCTTAGGCAGTGTTATGGAAAGAATAATTATATAATATATATTTTAAATTTCCTTTACAATTAATTCGATATTAATTTTATTTAATATAAATTACAAGAAAATGTTTTATTAAATTAGTAAAGTATTAGTTAAAAAGGACAAAATTTATCGAAAACATTAGGCCACTTCTTTCCTTTGATTCACCATTTCGCGTAAATTATTTTCTGCTTCTTTTATACTCCGTTCTAGGTAAGTTTTATTTGACTGAAATTGAAACAGAAATCCACTTAGAAAAATATATTCATTCGGAACCTTTTTAACATACCTCTAATGTAGCAATTTTATCTGAGGCAGTGGTCTGGCGTTTCTTGAGATTGTCTACTATTGTTGGTAAATCTGTTAACATAAACATTCTTCCAACAGAATCATAAGTCCGTGTGCCGCTGCTTAAAGATGAGATTTCCCTAAAAATTTAAGTACATTGTAATAAATCCCATCGAATATTTTAATTTGATGTATTAGCAGAAAATTTCATCCTAACCTTTCAGTAATTTCAGCATGTTGCCTGCTACGTTTCAGACTTTCAATTTGTACATCAGCTAAATGTAATTTTTGTGATGTATCAATCATTTTTTGTTGCAATTCAACAAAGGCCTAAAATTTTTTAAAGGAAATTGACTTTAGTAAGAAAAACTCAGTGCGGTTTATAAAATTATTACCTTTTTCAATTCTAAATCAACTGTTTTTGCCATATTTGTATCGAAATAAAACTTAAAATAAGTGAATTTTTCAAATTATCTCTAAAAAAATTAATTGTAATGAAAATTAATAATTAGGAAAAATTAACCTAAAATTAAATGCACACCTTCCTATGGTTACCGTGGGCGATTACACTGTTTGATAGTTCACACGGTAGAGATTTTTAACAAATTTTAATTTTTTCGAAAAATTTAACCTAAAGAGTAATAATAAACTCTCTTCAAGGAAAAATAATAAATAAATTCTAGTTTTACGTTATCAAGGCGAAAAATATGCAAATATTTAAAACAAATTTCTTATCAGAAATAATAGCAAAGTTGTCAGATCTATGTTGATAAAATGCGCTAATATGATCTTTTTTTCAAGCGTCTTTAAATTTTTAAAAGCTTTTATAGATTAAATTCAAATTCAGGGTAACGTGGTCGAAACTATTTTATTAGAAACAGAATTTAGGGAAAAAATTTTCGAATAAATATCTCCTAGCGGTCTATGTTTATTAAGTCTGTGCCGTAAATATATTTTCTTTTTCTACTGACATTTATCTCATTGACAGAAAATATTACACATGGCAACCTTGTATTTAAATGTCATTCGATTGTTCTTGTAAATAAATTTTTCCCTTAATTTAAATTGACAGTTTCTCTTAGTTAACCAAAACGAATACACTTAACTTTAACAAGAATTTAACGTAAGTTTTTTTCGGAATATAAATGTTATCACGAAATTTTCGACCAGAAATAGATATTAGAAAACGTCAAATAGATACCTTGAAGATTTTTAATGATAAGTAAATATAATTTTCCAATATATGTTTTTTCAATGTTTCGAGCATGTTTCAAATATGTTTTATTTTCAGTGTAACAGAGTTAACTGAAGGAACCGATTATAAAATTGTATTTACGGCTGGTAATAATGAACTTACTTTAAATGTTTATTTGAGCGGCGATTTTCCAAATGAATGTCCTCAAATTCGAATAACACCATTAATTGTACATCCTTGGGTATCTGTTGATGGCCAAGTTACTAAAGCACCAGGTTTACTTAATGTATGTTAGCGTAATTCTCTTTAAAATATTTGTTTACATAATTTGATGTTTTTACTAGTATACAATTCATTCCGATCTTGGACGTGTGGTACATGCGATAATCCGAGAATTTGAACGAAATCCACCTGTTTTAGCGTCTGAAGCTACATCTAACGTTCCTTGTACAGCAGGTGAGAATTTTTGTGATTTTTTTAATTTCATACCTAATGGAAATTCGTTACAAATTCAAGGTAATTTATGATGGAACCCTAATTTAGAAAAAAAAATAAAATACGGCTCATAGTACTCGTTGATAATGTAGCTTTCTATAGGTGAAAAAGTTTTTAAAATCGATCCATTTTGAGTTTATCCACCACAAACAAAAAAAGATAAAACCTTTTCTCTTTATATAATTAGTGTAGATTATGACTAGGAGTTGCAAATTATTTGCTTATAATAGTCAACTTCCTCATTTTTTGGAGAGGATAATTGCCCTTGCCTAAACCAGAGTTTGATTATTTTATGCGTTTTTAGAAATGGATCCAGTAAATGTTGGAAGAGCTAGTCCTGTATCACAAAACTATGGCAACAATTATTCAAGATTATATAATTCACCAACAAGAGCATCAACATCAATGTCTTTACCAATTCCAATGCAAGCAATTTATTTTCCAGAATTAAATAATTTAACGATAGAAGAATTACAAAAGTTAAAAGAAAGTGAAAGTAAACAAGATGAATTTTTAGATAATTTAATACAAGTCAAAGAAATTAATGATACAATAGACGCGTTAATTCTTCAGATTGAAAATATTGCAGGTGAGAAATGAATAAAAATTCATATGGGTCAGTTCCGTCTTTATTCATAGAGTTTATATCCTCGAACCTAGGGATCCGCATTGTTGGAGAGCCGCAGCCTCTCTGCTCAAACATGTTAATGCTATTTATTTATGAATAATCTTCTTTCTCAATTTTTCATAAAAAAATCTTAACAACAGTCAAATACTAATGACCCTAGGTCTAATAGAATAATTCAAAATTCACCCTATTTTAATCGAATTTTGATTTCAGTTAGTTCGTTATCCAAACAAGATTTGTTATTTAAAAAGAAACAAGAAGTTTTAGAAAAAATAGAAAAAGTATCAAATTTAAAAGGTCGATGTGAAACATTAAATCGAATATATCAATCGTGGGCGGACAAATATACACCATCAAATATACAGGTAATAAAACTTCTATATAAGAATGCTTATCCTCATATCCTGAGAATCCTAAAATTAAATTAATGAACATTCATTGAGAATGATATTCAAATAAGAAGAGAATTGAATCAATCAAAAATATGAAAACCACTTTGTTCGACACTCAAAAGAGCAGACCTTATCTAAAATCTATTTTCATAGCATTGATAACAAACATAATATACTCCGCAAAACGGTAATATTATACTCCGCATGTAACTTTTTTATCCTTGGATCTTTTGGGATCTATCAAGATTCATTTTAAGAGCAAAGAAGTAATTTTGAAGATAAGAAGTTGTAGTGGTAATCTGAAATTCAAGACCATTTGTAAAAGGAAATTACTCTTACAAAATTGTTCGTAGCCTGACAACGAAAATCATTTTAATAAGATATGCGCGGCAAGTTCCGTGCTTCAGAACTTTTTCTCTTGTGCAAATGTTCTCGAAGTACTTTTGAAAGTACGTAGTAGCGCATCTGCAATATAACGAAATAGAATCAACGACAGCAAAGTTACATAGCCTGAAAATGAAACATTCATTCTCTTTTATACTCTTTTAAAAGGAAAACGTAAATACAAGTTCACACTTTACAAACAAATTTTTTATGTTTTAGAATTTACTTGAAATTGAAGCAATGAATAAAGATAAAGAATGTGAAGCGATTGCAACAAATTTTTTAAGTGGAGAAATAAGTATCGATAAATTTTTACAAAACTATGTGAAAGCAAAAAAATCGAGTCAATTGTGTAAAACAAAAGCAGATAAACTTGCAAATCAATTGATTGAATTAAAACGTAAAGGCTTTTAAACCAAAAACAAACAAAGAAAGAGTGGGCTGATACATTTTTTTATACCATTACAATAAATATTTTGTTCCTTTTTTTTTTAATTTACATAAACATTCGATTTGATATTTTATATCAGCACGAAGTAAATGTAATTTAATGTCATTTAAATATAAGGTGGTAGATGTAATTTCAATTATATACAGTATTTATATTAATATATATTTCAAACCAATTTTATTTCATGTATTTTTTATCCCACGCTTGTACCCGGTCCCTCTAGAACTCCGACACTCTTGTTCTATGTGAATGATTCAAATTATATGCAACCTGTTTGTGTAAATAACACATATACGTTGAATTATGAAACTTAATTTTTACATTCATTTAAAATTTTTTACGTACAAGTCAAAGTTTATCATTAATAGCTTTTGTTATCTCAATACATTATACCATTTAACATATGAGAGTGGAACTGTACACTTTAATGGAAAACACACATTGCCTAAGTGTACAATCCATAGAGATAATAATACCATAGAGCTGTATAGACATATAGTGTACACAAATTTGAAATAAGCTCATAAGCTCTGGAAATTAATATTTACACCCTGAACCAAGAAAATGGTGTTGAACACAAGCGCGGATACACCGTTGTGGACACGATGAGCATGTATACAATTCCAAAAGGCTTTTGACGTGACACTTTTACGGTGCGTCTATTGAGGCTATAAGACCTTACGAATGTTTCTATCCATATTATTTCTTTAGCCTATACTTTCTGTTAATAGGTGAGATCATCCTTATTCCTTTATCAAATTCCATGATTTACCCCTCATTTTAAAGCTTATCGTGCTAGCTAACGATGAAAATTAGAGCCACGGTCTAAAAGAGGACCGCATCAAATTTGATTTTTAAGATATGGTTTTGTTCAGTATGTAATTTGTACATCATATCTATAATAAAATTGCCTTTACGCTATAAAAAGAAAGTAAATTCTCTAGTTGGTTTTTGGCCACGGGTACTTCATTGCGGAATTCCTCACGGGTCGGCTAGGTAATAACCATTTTTGGATTTATTTACTCTAATGAATTTTTCCCTTCCCAAAAACAAGATTTCTCCAATTTAATACATTTGTTTGCAGTATACAATACAAAAATTTGCCGTTAATGGTATTCTTATTTTGATCTAAATCCATAAATTAAAAAAAAAAAAAACGTTAGCACAGATTTGGCACAGATGTCTTTGTAACCTAAAAAAAATCCAGTATAAGGCAATAATACTGTCAAAATACAAATATTTTATGAGATTTGCTCATAGAATAATTGAATTTGTTGTGAAGAGTTTGTGCTGGTACATTTTTTTATTTTAAAAAATAATTTTTGGAAAATTTAATAAATTATTCGAAAATATGTAAACAAAAATTTCTTTGAAAGTATTCTAAATTGATTTGTATCATACTGTTGCAATAAAAATAAAAACAAAATTCAAAGCAACACATATCTAAATTTTTTTATAATTAAACTAGATGTAGAACAAAAAGTTAAAAAATTACTGGAAATAATTTTATTTAGAAATGGGTATCTCTGCCAGTTCTTTGATAAATCCATTTAGTGTACTTCGTGGACAGAAACGTCGACGATCTGATGATTCTTCTGACAGTGATACAGAATCATTTCTTGAAGAAACATTAAATACACCAAAACGGTATTTTTGAATTAATTTCATCTTGGATTACTGTTTAAAACAAGTTTTTTTTTTTTTGTATGTAGAAAAAAATTACTTACTACAGCCAAATACATTTATCAAGCTTTGTATAAAGAGGAGAAAAATTCCGATGTAACTGTTATAGCATTGGGAAAACCGTGGCATCTACATAAAATATATTTATGCCAAAGTCCATATTTTAAGAGTATGTTTGGTGGATCATGGCGAGAATCATTTCAAGATATTGTTCATATTAAAATTGCTGATCCTAGGATTACTTTGGATTGTAATTTAAAAATTTTTATTATATATAAAATTCATATTGAGCGTACTGTTATTGAGGTGTATTTTGTTTTAGCTTTATCAACAGTTTTTGGTTCGTTATATTTAGATGAAATTGTAATTGAACCAAAAGAAGTTATATCGATATTAGCTACAGCCACATTATTTCAATTAGAGGGTATTATCGAACAATGCACACTTGTTATGCGAGATACAATCAATACGAAGGTAATTATTGCTTCAACATAAGTAGGACTACCAAATCAAAACTTCAAAAAAACCGGAAATTATAACACTAAAACCGGAGATTATCTTTTCGTTTTTTTAGATCTAGTTACTCTGAGTATCTTAAAGCCAACTAAAAATACTCAAAGTTGGTAGATCTACCAACTTAAAAAAGCTGCTGGCAACCCTAAAAACAAGTTGATTTAGGAAATCAATTTCCGTTTTTAGTAATTTACGCATAACTTGCGGGCCCTGGCCATTAAACCCAAAACAGTAGGATAGTTCGTATTCTCTGATGGAAAAGTCGGAAGTAGGGTACTTTGCCCCACTCTATGGGCGTAAATCGAAAAAGAACAAGTTCACATGAGTATGATTTTGTTGAGTACACTCAGGCAAATATTTTCCACTGACTCGTGTAAAAATCTACTGGCGTGAATTCGATTCCTGGGTTAAATGCCTTATTTTCTCGACTACAAGGGAACTCAAACACTTGGAAAACAAGTGAAAACAAATAATTGACTCAGTTAATTGTTGAAATACCATGTATAGACTGTGTTGATTACACTGTCACATTACACATACATACATGTCACACATATATAACTGATATTCCCAAATAACACATAGTATACAATTTGCGCATAATTTGCGCTTTCACGGGCAAACAGTGATGTTTACGAAAAAATGTTTTAAACAAAAGTTGTTTATTTTTTATAAGGAACCTTTTTACATTTAAACTTCTGTCTCTAACGAGACAGAAGTTTAAATCCTACGTCCCAATTGACCTATGTTGCTCATTTACGAACTTGACCTTACTTTTTACGCCTAAGCACGCTATAAAAATTTCAGATTGATATCCCTTTTCGTTTTTGAGTAATCGTGATTACAGGCGGACAGACGACAGACAGATAGACAACCAGAAATGGACTAATTAGGTGATTTTATGAACACATATACAAAAATTTTATTCTTAGTATTAATATTTGTAAGCGTTCCAAACTTGGGATTAAACTTAGTATACCTTGTATATTACATATACATGGTATAAAAAGTATCCTATTGTCTTTTCAAAATGTATTTTTGGACTTTAAAGCTTGAATTATATTTTTATTATCATAATAAATAATCCATTTTGTATTAACATATATTTTGTTTATTAATAGACAGCAGTAAATTATTACGAAGCGGCTTGTGAATATGGCGTAACAAATGTAAAAGAGGCTGCATTCAAATGGTTATTAGTGAATTTAATGGGCTACTTTTACGATCATGTAAAATGGTTAAAAGAAGTATCCGTTGAATTAATGACACAATTAATATCCAGTCCAGATTTATTTGTAATACAAACTGAATTCACTATTTATATATTGTTACGATATTGGATGTACTTAAAATTACATTCGGAAAATGATGATGAATATACTGATAATGACTTTGAACCCAAGAAATTTTTTCAGGAACGCCAAGGTACGTATCTTCAAATGCCAATGAGATAAATTTAAAGATGCGATTTAAAAAAGCGTTGACCAACATGTTTAGTCAGTTTAAAGCTTATTTGGTTGCTTTACTGGATCTTAGGAAAATTTAAATTGGGCCCAAAAATCAAGTTTTATAACGAATTAACGAATAGTTTCCGAAATTCAATATCTTCTTAAACCTTTCAAACGATAAACGCATTTATGTGTTTTAAATCCAATTTTTTTTATCTACTGCTCTAAAATCATCGCCCAAACGTCAAGTTTGCAATTTTATCCCAAAACCAATGGTTTAAAAATTTATTAGCGATTCAAACTAGCCAACCAAAATTTCTTATTAATTTGATGCATATTTTTTTAAGTATAATTAGAATTCTGCTTTTTAGATAAAACACCATTTTTGTTGACAAAACAGGGTAAACCATTTGCTAAAGCGTTTCAAGCGTTACGTTTACAGCACATATTAATGCATCATTTGGACATAGAAATGTTACAAAAAGATAATATTATTCCAAATGAATGGATTAATCCAACAGTTCTTCATCAATGGCATTCCATGCTTCGTATAGATCAAAGTCTAGATAAAGGGTATTATTTTTATTATTTATTAAAGTAACAAAATTACGATATCTAATAAGGGTTTATTCTATCCATAATTTTTGTCCGAATATCGAGACACTACTAGATTATATTGGGTCAGTACAAATACGATATTTACTCTTCAATCTTCTTTAACATTTTATCATGAACACAGAAATTAACCCCTCTATGCATTTTATGGTCTTTTATCCTGCCTGATATTATATCGTGGGTTATAATCCGTGAGTTAACCCTAGTGGGTGAATAAGTAGTGGTTAAAGAGTAATTCATTCCGTATGTGGCACCCAGAACAAGGTGTCCTTTGAGAACTACCTGTCACCCGAAGTCGAGACGTTCTGGATAAGAGCTGCCATTTTAAGCAGATTATCACAGCTTCTTCACCGAGATTTCACCCAGGATTGACGGATCTAAGATTTTGGACACAAACATTCTAAACCTGACCCAACAAGTTACTAGATCTGGGCATCTATCAGCATGGGGAAGATTTCTGATTGAAAAAATGTCGCATATTGACCAAGGGAAATCGATTCCTTTATTCTAGGTATCGTCTATCCTTACTAGATATCGTGATCACATAATTTTAATAATTATTTTTAATCTTATTAATAAAATTTATTTGAAATTGAGCAGACCAAAAGAGATAAGCGATGAATTATTTTATAAACATTCATTACGTTGTGGACGATTATTACCAATTGAAGGTAATCATATGTGGCGATGGACTGGTTTTAATTTTGGTTTAGATCTCATTTTAATATTAGAAGAACGATCGTTTCGTATAAAACGTAATCATCGATTTGAAAATGGCTCGTTACTTAGTTTACAACCAAAACGTTACATTCTATTACGGTAAGTTTCTTCTATCAGTTATTTTTATGATAGGGCTGCCATCTCATTCCAGGAAATCGAGAGATAAGCTAGAAACTTAAGAGATAGTGAAATTAATATTAGATAATTGTTTGTTTTCACTTGTTTTGAACTTTTTAGGGTAACCGTTGCTTGTTTAAATGAACAACGTCAAATTCATCATATTCAAACAACACCAATTCGTGGCTTTAATTTATCACGTAACGAAGAAGTATCATTATTTAAATTAGAAAGAGAATTAGTATTTCCATTACTTGTATCTGTCAATTTATTAGTAAAAACACCGAATTCCGAATTAAATAGTAATTTAAATCTTAATGACAGTAATAATGAGTCAACAATTCAACTCGATAGTAATATTATAATTAATAATAATGCACAAGGTGATAATTAATAAAATAATATTAATTTAATATGTAAAATAAAAATTTAATACATAATAATATAACTTTATACTACTTTCATATTTCATTAATAATAACAAAATAATATGTTTATGTTCATATTTTTGTACAATAAATTTTTTATGTTTTTCTTTTTTATAAAATTGAATAAATATCTTTTATAATCCTAGCCTACGTGTTCAAAAAAAAAAAAATGGTTGGAAATTTAAAAGGTTGTTATCAAGGTCGTATAATTTCTCATATAATTTCTGCAGAAAGGAAAAATTATTATAAAAATGAACAGCAAATCTTGAAACTCTCAATAGTCAAAGAATATGAAAAGAACACAAAGTGGATACGGAAGAGAAAGCTTACAGCAGATGAATCTGCCAAAGATATTACTTTTTCATTATTTGGTCGAGAAACAATCAAAGTATATCTAGTACTTATACACAGACTTGTGGTTGAACTTCAAGAGAGACGAGAATTGTACTGTAAATTTTCGTTTTTAAGCAATTTGACAATTTGAAAACTGAAGAAGTTCAAAATAGAGCAATTATGTATTCTGGTGATTTAGAAAAGTGCTATTTTGGTGAATGTATCCATCTATGCTCTTATTTAACAAGGATAGTTCCATCTGGAGAACTGTCCGAAAAACCAACCCGATTTTATAGATTATATAGAAAGAAATAAAGAACGAACATACGGTAGACATCCTGTGGACGGAAGAGATAGCATCTAAGATCACAAATTTTTTTACGTAATATTCGTATTTCTAACTTTGGATATAATTATTGTCTAATTATTCATTTTCTTGAATTATATGGATTTCTATTCATAAATTTGTTTTCCCTTACTTCATGTGAACTCAAAAAAGCTTTGAATTGTAGAGTAATTAAACCATGTAGAGTATTAAATGTTCTAAGTAGTGTCCGACCAAAGCTTCGGCTTCGGCCAAAAAAACCACCTTCGGTCAAACATTCGGCTTCGGCCTGAATTCAGGCCGAAGCTCAAAAACGAAAAAAGATATCGAGCTGAAATTTTTACAGCGTACTCAGGACGTAAAAAGTGAGGTCAAGTTCGTAAATGAGCATCATAGGTCAATTGGGTCTTGGGTCCGTAGGACCCATCTTGTAAACCGTTAGAGATAGAACAAAAGTTTAAATGTAAAAAATGTTCCTTATAAAAAATTAAACAACTTTTGTTAGCAAGATTTTTTCGTAAACATCACTGTTTACCTGTGAGGGCGCTAATTAGGCGGAAATTTTATAATGTGTACTATACTTGATTATCAGTTATGTATGTGTCACATGTTTGTATGTGTTATGTGATAAAGAAATCAACACTGACTATGCATGGTATTTCAACTATTAACTCATGTCAATTGTTTGTTTTCACTTGTTTTATGTATCCAGTTTGTATAGCAGATTGCCTCGTATAATTGTATACAAAAATAAAAATTCAAACGTCAAGTAAATTTTGTGAGAGTTAAAATACCGATTATTTGAGATAACGAGAGATCGAACATTTCTTAATCGTAGATGGCGTGATGCGCTTGTCGCTCTTTCGAAAACTATTCTAATCGAAATTGGCGCTCTCTGCGTAATACTAGAACTGTTTACAGACTATTATTTAACAATTTTTTCGCTTTGTATAATGAGATTTGATTCTGTATAATTTCAGTGACGATAAACCAATTAATTCGATAAAAAGTACACTTGAAAACAATTATAAGGGTTGAGAAACTTAAAAATTCAATACTGAACGTAAAATTTGGAAAATAAATTGACAAATAACAAGAATAAAATTTTATTTTACAAAAATAAAAAAATTTAAAACACATTTCTCAATGTTAATTCTTCTTTACGTGGATTGTATTATATACATCAGTCCGTCTTTGTTTAGAAATCGGAATTTGTTGACGAACATTATCACATTCAGTTAAATCTATATCAGCAAAAATCATTTCCTCTTTTTCACTAGCAGTGACCAAAACTTTTCCCCATGGATCAGTCACTTGAGAATGTCCCCATGCTACATAACCAGCTGTAGTATCTCGAGCTGGGCTGATAGCCGCCACATACAATTGATTATCTACAGCTCTACCACGTTGAAGTAGTTCCCAATGTTTTGGACCAGTAGTCATATTGAAGGCACCAGGATATATAAGCATTTTACATTCTTCATTCCTATACAGTTTGGCAAGTTCTTCAAACCTTAAATCGTAACATATACCTATTCCTATTTTACATTCACCAATTTTAAATGTCCCCAACGAATTTCCAGGTGATAAAACATCGGATTCTTTGAATGTTATTTTTCCGGGAATATCAATATCAAATAAATGCATCTAAAACAGTAAATGACATAACAAAATTATTTCTTTTCCAATCTTAAAATCCTAGTTCCATTTCTCAAATTCTTTTTTTATAATATTTGAATTAACTCAAAAAAAAAACAAAAAAACAAAAGTACAAAATTATTAATTGGGAACTTACTTTACGATATTTTAAAATTAATTGACCCTCTGGATTCCAAACAGTACATGTATTATATAATCGATTACTCTCCTTTTCTGGGATTGTACCGCCGACTAGATAAATTTTATTTTCTCTTGCAGCCGTTGATAACATGTCCGAAGTTGGACCTGTTGGTATTTCTTCAGCATATTTTGCAAAATGTTCTAAAAATTAATGCAAACTTTATCATTTCAATTCAATTGTTGAAATAAATTTAGAAGTACCAGTCCCATACGGGCAGTTAAAACATTCTGGCAAAGCAACAAGTTCGGCTCCCTTGTTTTTAGCTTTAGAAATCCATTGTGCAGCGTTTTTAAGAGTTTCTGTTTTATCTTTTGTTGTGAGTAATTGTAATAATGCAAGTTTGAAACCTTAAAACAAGTTATTAATTAGTTTTTAAAGTTTAAATAATTATTGTAAATTGTTTTACCTTTCATTTTTTTTAGTTAAATTGTTTTGCTAGGAAACAAACTTTTGCTGCTTGAATAAAGATGTTGTTGTGGTTATCAAAATCTTGACTATTCTTATCATTAAAACAATAATAATAATAAAAAAAATTTTTCCGATGAATTACAAATTCAAGGTTAAGTATTCAAATGATAACAATGTAAATGTCAGTTTGGGGTCAACAATGTAGTGTTGCCACACCGGAAAAGAGACTTTGTGTAAATAAGGCGGTAATTACGAATAATAATATTTACGGCGGTAAATATTACGAGCCTTATAAGTTACGTAGGACATTGTATTAACCAGGGTCCGATCTAACTATTTTGCCACTCCGTGCAAAAATAATATTTGCCGCATTTTACATAACATATACGGGGTGTTTTAAATGAACATATGCTTGAAACTCGACAAATAAATTTAATCCAGGAAAATTCTTCAAACGAAAAATATTAGTTTTAAAGGGGCACATCTTATGCCGTCATCGAATTCGATTTAAGTTTTGAGGTAAATTAAAACCTCACTCTGATTCTTAACTGACAAACATCAGACGAACGCTTTTAATTAGAAAGTTGTTCTTTATAAATACGCAAAAATTTTGTGTTTGAAACTTTTTTTTGTAGACCGAATAGTTTAAACAGTAAATGATAGAATCTGTTTGAAAACTTTTATCTCGAAATATCATCTTTCGATATTAATAATTTTTTTGTCACTAATTTTTATAGTTTGACGCTGGAAAAAACTATTTTTTTAGCTAGGTGGAACCCTAATTTGACCCTCAAAGTCAGCTTCAGGCGTCATCATGTGGGCTACATCTTAAGTTACCTATACATCTTTCGTATAAGAGTCGCATTCACATGCACAGCTTGTTATTTTAAATTTTGCAGTTCATTCAGAATAAAAAATCTAGAAACAAGAAACTTTGGATTTGGTTAAAAGATAAGGAAACACAATTCTTTTTTTCTATAAAAATTTTTCAAGATTTCATTTATTGTTACCCTGAGAGTTATAATATTATTAAAATTGGCAATGTTTATACTAATTACAAAAATTTTTAACAAATAAGATATTCGAAATAGATTTACATATATAAATAAATTGTATAAAATTTTTTTTATTAAATATCTACATGGAACCGAAATAATATCTTATAGTTCTATTTTTTGTTGTTCTTGCTTAATCCTAATATCTATTTACATTGAAAACTCTTAACGGATTGAATTGAGATTGAGATTGTTGGTAAGCGGGTCTTCTAAAATTTCTTTGAACATCACAGCGAAGAATTACCACACCTAAAACACATATTGGCATTGCAAATTTTATTAAAATATATTTAAGTAGTTAAAAATCATTAAAAACGAATAATTCGAAAACTAGGTCGTGTAAAGCATCGTTAATATTTTCTTGAAGTGAAGTAATTTATAATTTAATAAAGGGAATCTTTGAATTATACTAACCAGAGGGATTTACTTTGACTTTTATTTTAGTTTGTGGTGACAATATTCCATAATTGACGTCTTCATATAGATCCTAAAAATAGCAAAAAATTTTAATAATATATTAAAAAATAGATTTGTATAAGCATACTTCAACTCTGTAACCCGCTGGCGATGATAAACCAAGCTCTTTTAACGTGACCGCAACGTCGGATGGTGTACCATCTGTACGTCGATTAACGAAAGCAATGGCATATGAAAAATAAGTTTGATCAATTGGCGTAATCGGTCTCGACCATATTTCTATTCCTTTATGCTAAAAAATAATTTATAATTATTTCTCACAATAAATTTTGCCAAAATGAAACATACTTTATAAATTCGACGACCTTGAATTCCCAATGGATCTTGATCAACTGCAATAATCTTTCGGTTTTGTAAAATTGCTTTATATTCTGGACGAATTGTTCGTAAGTCTACAGACATCAATAATGGAGCCGCAAGTATTGCCCATAATGCAAATTGTGTTTTACTTTGTTCGTAACTTAATCCAAAATTTCCAATAATCAACTAAAAAATATATTAAAATTGGAAAAGGAAACTTGGATTGTAATATGTTGTTATCTACCATATCAGGATCATTCCAATGACCTGGACCAGCATTTGGTACAATCACATCTTGATTATTGCCGTAGTAATCAATAATACTTTCCACGCTGACCCATGAATCTTGGATATCATCATAATTCCTCCATAAATTGCAATTATCAATAATGGATGAAAAATTTGGTTGCATTCCAGCATAAATTTGATACACTGGCCAACTACATGAGTATACCATTGGACGACCAGTTCTATTTAAATGAAATCCAAATTCTGGATAACCTTTATCCATTTCCGATGGAAGTGAATAACATCCGTCTAATTTCACATAATCTACATCCCATGATGCAAAAGTTGCAGCATCAATATCTAAATATCCTAAAATGCCTGGGTAACCAGCACACGTATAATTTCCAAAATCTTCGTATATACCAAACTTAAGTGATTTTGAATGGAGCTAAAAAACAAATTTTCATAATGTAATTTATGGTGTATATTGATAATTTTATAATTATTACATAATCTGCAAGATCTTTCATTCCATATGGAAATCTTTCTCTATCCGGTTGTAAGGTGCCATCAATTCCTCGATCTTTTTCTAGCCAACAATCATCTATATTTACGTATTCATATCCAACAGCAGCATATCCTTCATTAACCAAAATATCCGCCATCGTACGAAATAGTCGATCACTAAAAATATAATTTAGTTCACTGTATACTATTGCCATCTACATTTCAAACAGTCCATGCTTTGTTTCAACGTTCATGGTTTATTGTTTGAAAAAAAAAAAAAAAACATTTTCAAAAAAAAAGAAGTTTGAATAATTCAAAAATTTACAAACCTAATACAATTATCGGGATCATTTTTACAATCTGTGTTACATCGAAACCGTTCCCAAGCTAACCATCCCATAGGAGGTGTCCGTGCTAAACCATTTTCTAATGTGTTTATTATTTGAAAATATATTGATCCAATTACACCAAGCCATACTAGTTTACCCCATGTTAAGTTCATTATATTTTTTTCACATGTGCTTCAAAATCTGTAACGAAAACAATTGCAAATTATTATAAATTTTTGATTTTTTTTTTTTACAATAAATAAATTTTTATATACAATTTTATTTATGATGGAAGAAAATCTTATGATTTGATACACATAGCATTCTTTGGTAAAAGTATTTCGAGGTCAGTTTACTAGAATTACCCACCCCTTCGATATTATTATTATTGAACCAAGTTTAAACGATTGCAATTGCTCTAGTTGTTAACAGATGGCTTCAAATTGAATGGGTTAATAACTTCCACTTAAATACAATTTTAGATAAGTTTTTATTTTTATGAATTTATGGTTCATACAAAAATTTATTCAGGTGATGTTGAGTAGAACAATTAGAAACAGGCGGTCAGAAACAGTGCGGTTGCCTTTATGTGACGGCGGTCAGAATTAAGCGGTCGCTCTTTTGTACTGCTGCATAATTTGCTAATCAGAATTATTGTTGTGTGCAATACTGCGGATGCATAAAATCTGCGGTTTTGCGCTGCGGTTGATTCTTTAGACTATTTTTGCAAGCCCTTATGATTAATATTATTATGATTGATTTATGATTAATGTTATATATTTTATGTGTTAAAAATAATTCTTTGATTAATCTCTCGAGTTTATTTAATGATCGCATCCAGGTTTTTGAGATATACCAAAATTGGACACGAAGAGCGATCTTCTCAGAAACTGTTTACCTAATCAATATATAAACCCGATTTTTGATTTTTTGTGTCAAAATTACCTTATATATAGAGTTTTATCGAAATTGGAAACAACAATATTTTCCCGATTTTTTCTAAGGGGTAATAAGTACCCCTTAAGAAAATTGCAAAAAATAGAGATTTTTTTGCTCCGATATCAATAAAATTTATTATATAAGATAATTTTGACCCAAAAAACGATTTTATTTAATGATTAGATGCGTGGCTTTTGAGATATAATCCAAAATTGGACACGGAGAGCGATTTTCTCAGAAACTATACAGTCAATCAATACATAAACGCGATTTTTGTATTTTTGGGTCAAAATTACCTTATATAATGAATTTTATAGAAATTGGAAACACATTTGCCCGATTTTTGCTAAGGAATCTTTCGACCGCACTTTTTACGCCCTAAGCACGCTATGAAAATTTCAGCTTTATATCTTTTTTCGTTTTTGAGTTATCGTGTTGACAGACGACAGACAGACAACCAAAAATGGACTAATTAGATGATTTTATGAACACCTACACCAAAATTTTGTTCGTATCATCAATATTTTTAAGCGTTACAAACTTGGGACTAAACTTTTATATATACATGGTATAAAAATACCAAAAAAATACCTAAACTGCATAAAATGTTTGAACCCAGAATCATAAAAATTATTGTGTTAAGTTATCGTTTTATTTCAGAACATTTTTTACCTCCGATTATAGTTTAGTAAACAATCACATCCGTTAATTTTTTTTGCAATTGTTAATTTGATTGTCGTTTGCTATCAAAGGAAAAAGGAAGAGGAGTTTTACATTTCCTTGAATTTTTTGTGTGTGTATATTGTCATGAAATTAAAAAAACTTGCATAACCAGAAAAATTAGAATAATTTAAAAACTTGATCCTAGACACGACCCCGGTCAATTATATCTACACATAAATACTAATTCGTAACATATGAAAAATTTATAAAATTTCATAAATTTTTGTTTTTTTTTTATAACAAAATTTAACCTTGTTTATATACCATGCATATATGTAATATGGAAGGTATACTAAGTTTAGTCCCAAATTCGTAACTCTTAAAAATATTGATGCTACGAACAAAATTTTGGTATAGGCGTTCATAAAATCAACTAATTAGTCCATTTCCGGTTGTCCTTCCGTCCGTCTGTGAACACGATAACTCAAAATCGAAAAAAGATATCAAGCTAAAACTTTTACAGCGTACTTAGGACGTAAAAAGTGAGATCGAGTTCGAAAATGAGCAACATAGGTCAATTGGGTCTTGGGTCCGTAGGACCCATCTTTTAACTCGTTAGAAATAGTACAAAAGTTTAAATGAAAAAAATATTCCTTATAAAAAACAACTTTTGTTTGAAACATTTTTTCCTAAACATCACTGTTTAACCGTGAGAGCGCAAATTGTATAGTTTGTATTATATGAGAATATCAGTTATATATGTGTGACATGTATGTGTAATGTGACATAGTAATCAACACTGTCTATACCTGGTATTTCAACAATTAACTCAGTCAATTGTTTGTTTTCACTTGTTTTTGTTAAATTCAAAAAACTTATTAATGTTTTTAACACGTTTTCACATACATAATTTAAATTTTTAATCATCCATAAAACTTAATTTTTAATTAATTAAAATTTTTGAATAAATTCCTGAATAAAAATATATTTTTCTGGGATTTCTTTTATCTTTCACTTGAATAATTTATTAATATTTAAAAATAAATTTTGTAAATATTTAAGTTATAATTAAAATTATTTTTTAACTTAAAAATGACCTTTGAGATAATAAAAAAAAGAGAAGCATTTCATAATTTCTTAATTATTAATTTTAAATGTAAATTACTGTTTATTAAAATTAATCGTTCATTTAATTTAAACGTGCGATAATTGACCAGGATGTTTTATTTATAATATTTTTAGTATTTTTAGCTAGGCTTTTCACTTTTTTTTATGTAGGTTTTACACATTTTTATGTAAGAGCCTTTGTGCTTTGGTGTAGGTATAATGTCCACTGCTTATAACATTGTGAAGAATTGGATAGAGTATAGACCAGTGGCGTATCTATACCGTTCGAGGCCTGTAGAAAATGAATTGGATGGGACTTTTTCCTAATCAATGTATAAAGAAGTTCATCCAACGTTAAAGGTTTTCTTAATTTTATAATAAATCACTAAGTAAAGTATGTAGGTTCATAAAACGATACTATAATTAGTAATTTCTTGTAAATTTTAATTTAAACAGCGTATTTAGTTTTTCGCTACCTATCATTTATGTGCTTAATTCCGGAACCAGGATTCCACATTCTTGAAACCTATTAGAGCTAGGTTTATTTTGATCACAAATTTGAAAAGTATGACCCAAATTTAGTAGGATTACATACTTGGTTTATCAAAATTGGATAAAATTTGGATGTGATAGAGCAAAATTAAATTTCTTGGATTCTGATGACGTCATTAAGTTGAAAAATTCCATTTTTTTAATAACACAGGCAAATTTGATCCGATCTTATTGAAATTTTTTTTGAAACCCACCAATTTTGGGTCATTCTTTTCAGCTGTGATGTCAATTTTTCGCTAGCTATCTCTCATATACTTAATTCCGGGATCAGGACTCCACATTCTTGAAATCTATTAGAGGTAGGATCATTTTGATCACAAATTTGAAAAGTATGACCCAAATTTAGTAGGATTCCATACTTGGTTTACCAAAAATGGATAAAATTTGGATGTGATCGAGCAAAATTGAATTTCTTGGATTCTGATGACGTCATTAAGTTAAAAAATTCCATTTTTTTAATAACACAGGCAAATTTGATCCGATCTTATTGGAATTTTTTTTGTAACCCACCAATTTTGGGTCATTCTTTTCAGCTGTGATATCAATTTTTCGCTAGCTATCACTCTTGTACATAATTCCGGGATCAGGACTCCACATTCATGAAACCTATTAGAGCTAGGTTTATTTTGATCACAAATTTGAAAAGTATGACCCAAATTTAGTAGGATTCCATACTTGGTTTACCAAAAATGGATAAAATTTGGATGTGATAGAGCAAAATTGAATTTCTTGGATTCTGATGACGTCATCAAGTTAAAAAAGTCCATTTTTTTAATAACACAGGCAAATTTGATCCGATCTTATTGGAATTTTTTTTGAAACCCACCAATTTTGGGTCATTCTTTTCAGCTGTGATGTCAATTTTTCGCTAGCTATCTCTCATATACTTAATTCCGGGATCAGGACTCCACATTCTTGAAATCTATTAGAGGTGGGTTCATTTTGATCACAAATTTGAAAAGTATGACCCAAATTTAGTAGGATTCCATACTTGGTTTACCAAAAATGGATAAAATTTGGATGTGATAGAGCAAAATTGAATTTCTTGGATTCTGATGACGTCATTAAGTTAAAAAATTCCATTTTTTTAATAACACAGGCAAATTTGATCCGATCTTATTGGAATTTTTTTTGTAACCCACCAATTTTGGGTCATTCTTTTCAGCTGTGATATCAATTTTTCGCTAGCTATCACTCTTGTACATAATTCCGGGATCAGGACTCCACATTCATGAAACCTATTAGAGCTAGGTTTATTTTGATCACAAATTTGAAAAGTATGACCCAAATTTAGTAGGATTCCATACTTGGTTTATCAAAAATGGATAAAATTTGGATGTGATAGAGCAAAATTGAATTTCTTGGATTCTGATGACGTCATTAAGTTAAAAAATTCCATTTTTTTAATAACACAGGCAAATTTGATCCGATCTTATTGGAATTTTTTTTGAAACCCACCAATTTTGGGTCATTCTTTTCAGCTGTGATGTCAATTTTTCGCTAGCTATCTCTCATATACTTAATTCCGGGATCAGGACTCCACATTCTTGAAATCTATTAGAGGTGGGTTCATTTTGATCACAAATTTGAAAAGTATGACCCAAATTTAGTAGGATTCCATACTTGGTTTACCAAAAATGGATAAAATTTGGATGTGATAGAGCAAAATTGAATTTCTTGGATTCTGATGACGTCATTAAGTTAAAAAATTCCATTTTTTTAATAACACAGGCAAATTTGATCCGATCTTATTGGAATTTTTTTTGTAACCCACCAATTTTGGGTCATTCTTTTCAGCTGTGATATCAATTTTTCGCTAGCTATCACTCTTGTACATAATTCCGGGATCAGGACTCCACATTCATGAAACCTATTAGAGCTAGGTTTATTTTGATCACAAATTTGAAAAGTATGACCCAAATTTAGTAGGATTCCATACTTGGTTTATCAAAAATGGATAAAATTTGGATGTGATAGAGCAAAATTGAATTTCTTGGATTCTGATGACGTCATTAAGTTAAAAAATTCCATTTTTTTAATAACACAGGCAAATTTGATCCGATCTTATTGGAATTTTTTTTGAAACCCACCAATTTTGGGTCATTCTTTTCAGCTGTGATGTCAATTTTTCGCTAGCTATCTCTCATATACTTAATTCCGGGATCAGGACTCCACATTCTTGAAATCTATTAGAGGTGGGTTCATTTTGATCACAAATTTGAAAAGTATGACCCAAATTTAGTAGGATTCCATACTTGGTTTACCAAAAATGGATAAAATTTGGATGTGATAGAGCAAAATTGAATTTCTTGGATTCTGATGACGTCATTAAGTTAAAAAATTCCATTTTTTTAATAACACAGGCAAATTTGATCCGATCTTATTGGAATTTTTTTTGTAACCCACCAATTTTGGGTCATTCTTTTCAGCTGTGATATCAATTTTTCGCTAGCTATCACTCTTGTACATAATTCCGGGATCAGGACTCCACATTCATGAAACCTATTAGAGCTAGGTTTATTTTGATCACAAATTTGAAAAGTATGACCCAAATTTAGTAGGATTCCATACTTGGTTTATCAAAAATGGATAAAATTTGGATGTGATAGAGCAAAATTGAATTTCTTGGATTCTGATGACGCCATTAAGTTAAAAAATTCCATTTTTTTAATAACACAGGCAAATTTGATCCGATCTTATTGGAATTTTTTTTGAAACCCACCAATTTTGGGTCATTCTTTTCAGCTGTGATGTCAATTTTTCGCTAGCTATCTCTCATATACTTAATTCCGGGATCAGGACTCCACATTCTTGAAATCTATTAGAGGTGGGTTCATTTTGATCACAAATTTGAAAAGTATGACCCAAATTTAGTAGGATTCCATACTTGGTTTACCAAAAATGGATAAAATTTGGATGTGATAGAGCAAAATTGAATTTCTTGGATTCTGATGACGTCATTAAGTTAAAAAATTCCATTTTTTTAATAACACAGGCAAATTTGATCCGATCTTATTGGAATTTTTTTTGTAACCCACCAATTTTGGGTCATTCTTTTCAGCTGTGATATCAATTTTTCGCTAGCTATCACTCTTGTACATAATTCCGGGATCAGGACTCCACATTCATGAAACCTATTAGAGCTAGGTTTATTTTGATCACAAATTTGAAAAGTATGACCCAAATTTAGTAGGATTCCATACTTGGTTTATCAAAAATGGATAAAATTTGGATGTGATAGAGCAAAATTGAATTTCTTGGATTCTGATGACGTCATTAAGTTAAAAAATTCCATTTTTTTAATAACACAGGCAAATTTGATCCGATCTTATTGGAATTTTTTTTGAAACCCACCAATTTTGGGTCATTCTTTTCAGCTGTGATGTCAATTTTTCGCTAGCTATCTCTCATATACTTAATTCCGGGATCAGGACTCCACATTCTTGAAATCTATTAGAGGTGGGTTCATTTTGATCACAAATTTGAAAAGTATGACCCAAATTTAGTAGGATTCCATACTTGGTTTACCAAAAATGGATAAAATTTGGATGTGATAGAGCAAAATTGAATTTCTTGGATTCTGATGACGCCATTAAGTTAAAAAATTCCATTTTTTTAATAACACAGGCAAATTTGATCCGATCTTATTGGAATTTTTTTTGTAACCCACCAATTTTGGGTCATTCTTTTCAGCTGTGATATCAATTTTTCGCTAGCTATCACTCTTGTACATAATTCCGGGATCAGGACTCCACATTCATGAAACCTATTAGAGCTAGGTTTATTTTGATCACAAATTTGAAAAGTATGACCCAAATTTAGTAGGATTCCATACTTGGTTTATCAAAAATGGATAAAATTTGGATGTGATAGAGCAAAATTGAATTTCTTGGATTCTGATGACGTCATTAAGTTAAAAAATTCCATTTTTTTAATAACACAGGCAAATTTGATCCGATCTTATTGGAATTTTTTTTGAAACCCACCAATTTTGGGTCATTCTTTTCAGCTGTGATGTCAATTTTTCGCTAGCTATCTCTCATATACTTAATTCCGGGATCAGGACTCCACATTCTTGAAATCTATTAGAGGTGGGTTCATTTTGATCACAAATTTGAAAAGTATGACCCAAATTTAGTAGGATTCCATACTTGGTTTACCAAAAATGGATAAAATTTGGATGTGATAGAGCAAAATTGAATTTCTTGGATTCTGATGACGTCATTAAGTTAAAAAATTCCATTTTTTTAATAACACAGGCAAATTTGATCCGATCTTATTGGAATTTTTTTTGTAACCCACCAATTTTGGGTCATTCTTTTCAGCTGTGATATCAATTTTTCGCTAGCTATCACTCTTGTACATAATTCCGGGATCAGGACTCCACATTCATGAAACCTATTAGAGCTAGGTTTATTTTGATCACAAATTTGAAAAGTATGACCCAAATTTAGTAGGATTCCATACTTGGTTTATCAAAAATGGATAAAATTTGGATGTGATAGAGCAAAATTGAATTTCTTGGATTCTGATGACGCCATTAAGTTAAAAAATTCCATTTTTTTAATAACACAGGCAAATTTGATCCGATCTTATTGGAATTTTTTTTGAAACCCACCAATTTTGGGTCATTCTTTTCAGCTGTGATGTCAATTTTTCGCTAGCTATCTCTCATATACTTAATTCCGGGATCAGGACTCCACATTCTTGAAATCTATTAGAGGTGGGTTCATTTTGATCACAAATTTGAAAAGTATGACCCAAATTTAGTAGGATTCCATACTTGGTTTACCAAAAATGGATAAAATTTGGATGTGATAGAGCAAAATTGAATTTCTTGGATTCTGATGACGTCATTAAGTTAAAAAATTCCATTTTTTTAATAACACAGGCAAATTTGATTCGATCTTATTGGAATTTTTTTTGAAACCCACCAATTTTGGGTCATTCTTTTCAGCTGTGATGTCAATTTTTCGCTAGCTATCTCTCATATACTTAATTCCGGGATCAGGACTCCACATTCTTGAAATCTATTAGAGGTGGGTTCATTTTGATCACAAATTTGAAAAGTATGACCCTAATTTAGTAGGATTACATATTTGGTGTATCAAAATTGGATAAAATTTGGATATGATAGAGCAAAATTAAATTTTTTGTATTCTGATGACATGGACCGTTTCATTTAAGTAATGAATTTTACTAAATGTTGTAATAAGAAATGGTAGAATCCTCCTGTGCTAACAACCTTCTTGCGTTGGAGGGACCTTCCGGAGGAGATTGTAGCATTTTACTCGACCTATTTTGACGCCACTGGAATCGAGTATACAGAACAGAAATGACAGAGTTGGCTACGTCTAGACTGGATATCTAGAGTATCTAGGTTCGGGTCCCGGCTTTTGTGTAATTTTTTGTTTAATATGGTAAAAGTAAATGTAAGCCATTGAACTGCACTATCTTGCCTTCACATATTATGTGGTATAATATATTAATATGACAAAAGCTTTTAAACTATCATGTATGAGGGACTTTATAAAAAGTACACAAAAATTTGAAACAAATGTATATTTAATAGGTTTCATAACAATAATATAAAGAGAATAGAGTCGAAAATAGGTGGAAGCGCAGTGAAGTGTATAATTTTAAGTTTATATTTCAGGTCTTACATAAAAATTTGCCTAAAAATTTTAACAATGTGCGTTAAATGAATTGTCACAAATTTATAAATAGGAGAGAGTTATTGTTAAAATGATAATTTCATTAAAATAAATAAATAAAAAATGAAATGCCACACTAACTTATATGGAGGATTCAAAAATTTTTTATAAATATTACTTATTATTATAAAACAAATGAAAGTTGTTTGTGATAAGTGTGGTGTTATACATAAATTATTAATAGATACTTGTCTTGTATTTAATTTATCATCTAGATCCGAAATAATAATAAATTATATATTATTTAGTCAATGTACGAAATATTTCTGCCATGTCACAAATAGGAGAGTGCCTGCGCTGGATGGGATTGAGTGTGCAAAATATGAGTACCGCATTTTGTCCATTGATTCTTGTTTAGAAAAGCCTTATAGATTAATATTCTGGATCTTGCCAGAAACTCTAATGGTCCAATTTTTGCATACCCTCTCCCCCTCCACAGAAAGAGTTAAAAGACATTTTTTGAATCAATTGAAAGTTTCTCTAGGTTCTTTGGGTCATTTTATATCAAAAAGACTCTTTGTGATTTTTTCGTAAAATTCTCCGTTTTCGAGATATCAACAGTTTCATGTTTGGAAAAATTCCAAAAAGGCCATTTTAAAAGCTGAAAAACTAGGCTTAAAATTTGTTTTTAGAGCTTATCAAAATTCTAAAATAATGTTTGAACATCTTTTGTGAAGTTCAGAAGAGTAATTACAGCCTCAAGCCTCTTTAATTCTAAAGCCTCAACTATTAATTCTGTAAAAGATGTTATAATTCTTATTAATAACAGTGTGTAAGACAGAATCTCTGTCTTAATCATTGTTAATAATAGGAATTAAATATCTTTTTAAGAATTGAAAATTGAGCCTCTAGAATGAAGTTACCTGTATTACTCTTTATTAATAAAGGATGTTCAATTTGTACAAACATTATTTAAGAATTATGATAAACCCAAAAATCTAGTTTTATGAACCATTTTTTAGCTTTTAAAATGGTTTTTAGACCATTTGGCCCTTTAGAAATAACCAATAAAATCTGCCACTATTTCGGACTCATATTAAAAAAAATTATGTCCGCGTATAATAAAAACATGGATAATCTTGCGAGAGAGTTGTTTTTAAAAAAAATAGACAAAAAGAACACTTACGAATCACACTCATAAAAAACTTTTATTGTAAATATTGTAAATTTTCTAATAAATCAATATATTCAACAATCAATATAAAATAAATCAATAAATCAATAATATAACAATTAATTTATAACACATTCTTGATAATAAAAATGCGTAATCAAAATATTTCATTTTATTATTATGTTAGTAAGAAATGGAGAAATTTTTGATGATATTAAAATATCATCGAAAAATGAAAATATGAAAAAGGCACCAAGTTCATGTTTGATATTCATTTTTAAGTTTACAAAAGTTTTCACTTCTAGAGGACCAAATTTTAGATAGGTTAGCAATTATTCAGCAAGATCAAACATTTTGGGTCAATAAAGAATACTTCATTATTTTTCGTTAGTGCTCTTTCAAAATATACTAATTGGCCAGAGTGTTAAAGGTCAAATCCCAGCTAAATATACACGACAGAAGATTCATACATACGGTATGGTACCTTGTAGGCTATTTTTTTAAATAATATCTGAAAAATTGATCCTTTTTCATTTTGTTTATTAAAAAAGCAATATTTTTTGAGTTTATAAACAAATTAAGAAGTCAAATATCATTTATTTTATGCTTTAAGTGTTAATGAGTCCATGTTCAGTCATTCTCTTCAATAACTGCTAACCGAGGACTGAATCTCAATTTTAAAAGCGATTCAGATAAAAAATATCTAAAAAACTTTAGAAAAAAGTCTAACACACTTAGAAATAGGAGCGATTTAGCTATCTACAAGTTTAACAAAATATGCAGAAATTCTAGGTAAGATAACTATATTACAAAAAAAATTTAGTACACTCACAGTAAATTAAGGTAGTACCAGCATGAAATCACTTTTCGACAGATTTGGCCGAATTTTTTTTCTCGGGTTTATAATAGCTTTATTTATGAATTCCTAAAATTTCATAATTTTTGACCGTTTAGATCGCGAGATATTTAAAGACAAATTTCGCGATTTTGAGGGTCATGTCCCATTTAAATCATGTAAAATGTCCGGTCTCTCCAACTATTTTTTATGATATTATTATATATTGAAGAAAAAGTAGAAAAAAATGTTTATACAATACAATTCTAAAAAAAAAATTTAGAAATTAATTTTCACTTTCGAGATATTAATTTTGACGTAAATTGATCGAAATTGGGACGTTGGCATAATTATTTCCCATTTTAAACGGTCAAAATTTCTGAAACTTTGGGAATTAATAGTAAGCATTATTAAATTCTTAAATTTAATTTTTCGTTAAATTCTGTCGAAAAAAAAATTGTACCATTGCTTTAACATAGAAACTGCAAATACCATGCTGGAACATCCTTAAAACACTTACATACAGATAGACTGAATTTGTACTTGGTCCCTACAAATCGGCGTACATATTGATATTTTGTATTGTCTTACAATTAATTTTCCGCTGAATTGAAGATTCAGATTGTATTTATGAAAAAATTTTCTGCATAGAGTCTTTTAATAAATATATTATTTATGTATTTATTGGGTTATTTTTTAAGGTTAGTCACCCTTGATTTTGAATAAATTAATTTATAATATTATCAAAAGCTTAAGGGGATTTTCTCACTCAGAATTGCAAAAAAAACCTTTTTTAAAAAAGTATTTAAAAAAATTATTGTAAGTATTTTATATTAATTAATTTGTTTATGGCACTTTTGGTAAATTTTGACCGCGACAGAGAGCACGTCTCCCAAAAAGTGTATCTAAGCTGGTGCGACACTTTGCTGACCTCCTATTTAAAACATTTCGATTTGTAAGACTCAAGACTAAAAGTACATCCAAAAATACATCCTTTTCAAGATAAATTTACCCCTGTAAAAAAGGAGGGGCGTGGTTACACGTTTTTCTAAAAATTTCAAAAATAGATCCTTATTTAGGTAAATTTACCCCTGTAAAAAAAAGGATGGGTGGTTTTCTAGGATTTTTTTTTACAAAACGCCACGCCGCTTTCTACAGAAATCGGTTATAAGGTACATTGCTTTCATTTTTTTTATATTTCGATTTTCTTCATCAAATTTTAGCATAATTTTATGATCTTGATGTCTTTTCTATGATCTTAAGTTTTTTCTAAGGAACTTGATTTTTTCAAAATTTTGAATTAAAGAATCCCCTTAAGAAGAGAATAAAATTAACTATTGTAAAATTACTGCAAATACCTAAATTGCTGAAGCCGCACCTTTTGAAAGAAATTTACATAACAGTAGTTATTTGCCATTAGAAGAACAAGTTCATAATAAATATATCGATAGACTCTGGAATTCTCACACGATCTCTCTATCGAGATATAATTAAGTATTACAATAATAAAAACAAATTGAAATTGAGAAAATTTTAAATTAAAAAAAACTATATTCTTGTTTTGTATTTTAACTTTGAAAGAATCACTCAGATAAATATTAATAACAATAGAGAAGTTGCATGATCGTTTATTTTATTTTTTTTCGAAAGTTTTCTAAAAATTTCGAAGAAAAATTGAATGTAGTATTGGTGACTCAAAGAATTTAATATTTGAAGTTTGTTGTGGTAAAATTAATATTATAATACTGTGTCCAAAAAATAAGGTGACATTTGAATTTAAACTGCGTGCGTTTGTTGTGCATTATGAATTCCTTCCGCCCGGCCAAACAGTAAAGAAGGTCCAATAGTAAAAAGGCCGGAATTGTGGAAAGACAATTCATGGTTTTTACATCACGATAATGTACCTTCCCATACTGCACGAATAATTCGTGATTATTTCGTCAAAAACTCAACCCATATCGTTCCGCAACCACTGTATTCACCGGATCTGGCGCCGTGCGACTTCTGGCTGTTCAGCAAGCTCAAAAGACCGCTTCGGGGACACCGTTTTGATACGATAGACGAGATTCAAGCCGCAGCGAAGACGGAACTGAAGGCAATCCCGGAAAGTGACTACAACCAGTGGTTCGAAGATTGGAAAATCCGTTGGCATAAGTGCATTGCATCGAGAGGGGATTATTTTGAAGGGGATGAAATTGAAATTTGGAAGAATAAATAAAGAATTTTCAAAATAAATACAATGTCACCTTATTTTTTGTAGTATGCGCATATTATATGCTATAAAAATGGTAACACGGAAAAAACATGTGAAAATTTACATGAAATTACAATAAAGATAAAAATGAAAAATATTACTAGCCTAAACTGGTCGATAAATCTTATGTGAGCAATTAGCTAACAAATTTTTTAATTAAGAAGCTAATTATTTGATTATTTTATTATATTTTTTTATTCATAAATGATGCAGTAGCGTATTTGAATTTTGAGAGAATCTAAAATTATGGAAATCTAAAAAAATAATTTTTTTTTATTTTGTAGAAAATAGCTTTCAGCACAATTTATTGAATTTCAGAGATATGACTAGCACAAACTTCGATTATAACTAGTTTTAGAGTTATACAAACAAAAAATTGTCTTGATAGTATAAATTGAAGTTCTAATCTGAAACTAAGAGCAATTTGCATATTAGAAAACTAGAAATTGTTTTTTCTTTAGCAGAATAATAGAAACGTTTGATATTGTATCATAGGAAAATTTGTTGAAAAATGTATGCTAATAAATACGCTACTGTACTGCCTGGCTAAATTATATACTCGTTTCGATGACAAAACTATAGTTTGCCTTGAAGATGTTTTGATATGTTTATTATAATGTAGGTATACGAAGGTTATGTGAGTATCAAAAGCTCATAAATTATACTACTTCCTACTTGTAATAATCATACCTATAAGTTGATCTATCTTTTCTTTAACGAGTTGTCATGTTCCTAGAAAGTATTCGTAAATAAACTAGACCATTTTCAAGACGTTCTGAGACATTTCATATCAAGAAGTGGCTACGATTAGTCTACGTTGATCATCATAAACTCGCAGAAAGTTTTCGAAAAGTTTTCTGACTAAGCACGGTCAATTTTCATGAAGCTCTTAAATTAATAATTTTAGATTTAATCCATTACATTTTCATTCATTTTAACCAAAATTCAATTTCTAAATTAAATGTACTAACCTAATACGCAAAAAAAGAAATCAATTTCCTATTTTTCGTTAAGATTGTTTCAATTTTTTTTAATTGAAAGTGTACTTCATATATTAGGTCAGTGTAGGGCTTCATAAATGATCTTGTTTGAATTAGTTCAGCTTTTCTAATCTTTTAACGAGATTGGATAAAAATAGAAATGCAATGTTTCTCAGTTGGATCATCAACTCATCCCAATCAAATGCAATCAATTATTTTAATGTATAAATTTCATGAAAGATCCAGTTCAAAGTTTTCCAAAGTTTTGTCCATGATATTCGCTGACATTGTAACTTTCTATAGTTCAATCATTAAATTAACCTGATTTTTATACTTTTTGAATCAAAACTACCCCTTCCATCGAGTTTCATCAAATTCCAGAACAAATTTTTTTTGCGTTTTTCTCGGTTTTTCAAATGGTACCCCTTAAAAAAATTACAAAAAATCGAAAAATTTTTTTAATCTCCAATTTCGATAAAACTCGGTATATAAGGTAATTTTGACCCAAAAAGTAAAAAAATCGGGTGCATTTGATGACTGGTCGAATAGTTTTTGAGATACGGACTAAAATCGATCAAAATATTGCGATATCTCAGAAACTCTGCACCCAATCATTAAATTAACCTGATTTTTATACTTTTTGGATCAAAATTACCCCATCCACTGAGTTTCATCATATTCCAAAAAAATTTTTTCGATTTTTTCAAAGTACTTATTCTCTTTAAAAAATTGCAAAAAATCGAGAAATTTTTTTAATCTCCAATTTCGATAAAACTCAGTATATAAGGTAATTTTGACCCAAAAAGTACAAAAATCGGTTACATTTGATGACTGGTCGAATAGTTTTTGAGACTAAAATCGAACCAAACATTGCGATATCTCTGAAACTCTGCCGTAAGGAGTAACACAAACTTTGCCTGCTTACAAAGTACATTAATTAGAATGCATATACACGATTTCACGATGATCCCAGAAAAACGATTTAAAGATGATCTTAGTGATTTTTTGGGAACGTCCTTAAAGTGCGCCTAAACATCCCGTAATATAGTACATTTACTTTATTTCAAAATAGAAGAAATCGAAGAATTGCAATAACAAAACTAAAAAAAAAACAAATGATTTAATAAAGTAATTTTCCGCAGCATAGAACTCATGACTGAGAGACACAGTTATAATATTTTTATTCGGACAAATTACACAATTAAGATGATTACAAAGCATAAATATTGTCAAATTACACATATATTTATGTTTTTTAATTCTTGTGAGCTAAGACATATGTGAAAGTATAAAAATATAGTAACTTCTTGTATAGTTAGTTGTTATTTCGAAATAAAAGACCTATCTCACATGTACATAGAAATATTGTTAGAACAGAAATACACATAATTTTATTATTATATCATTCGCAACATGTAATATGTAATATGTAATAGTCTGCATTATGAAATTGTAAAAAGGTAATGGATGTATCACGTGACGTAAATTATATTTCTGTCAACGGACATTAGATACACTTTTTTATAATTGAGCTTTTATTATTTTATTATATGTAGACATTCACTTAATAAAACCTTCATAAATGCATCTTAGACATGCATACAGGTATATATGTAGATGTCTACCATGAAAGTAAAGGTTTTCTTGCAGTATCAGAATCTATAACCTGACGCTCCTCTAAGGGAAGGTGGTCTAAAATGATCCTCCTAAGAAAAAATGTAATTTATAGCCAAACTATTCGACATATGTACAACGTCGAAATATTTTCGAATTCTTTATTCAAATGTTACAATATTTGTATGTAAATTTCTTCTGATCTGTTAAAATTTTTAGAACTATTCAATATTTCTCAAAAAGGATCGTTTTGACCGACCTTGTAAGGATAGTGTGTAAAATGATCCCATTGCATTTTTTTATCAAACAGTTCACATAAAATATTAACTGTTCTTTTACATTGCATCAACGATTAGTATGAAAACAAAAATCACTGGTATATTCATTTAAATCAACACATTCAAGACCTGCTACATGATGGGAGATCATTTAATATAATATAATTTATACACACAAAATAGGGATCATTTTAGCTTATAAAAAGGGGATCATTTTACCCGTAAAGATATATTTGAATTTCATCATAAAAAATGACCTTAAAATTATACGCCTATGAAAATGTGTTATAATATGATTAGAGTCAACAAAAGCCAAGAGTAAAAACAGCCAGCCGGCAAAAACTAATACAAAAAGAGAAATTTTACGTTGAAATTTCTCTTGCCATAAATCATAAGCAGTAAAATTAATATTTTTGCTACGAATCACAAATTAGCTTATACATCACCATAAGTCTTTGTTGAACGATTAATTTGATCGCGCGGAAACCATCTATCGATAAATATACTAGATGGTTTTAATTTGTTTTTGCAGCCCCTTTTTTATTTGAAATTTCACTAAGCTCTTCTTATGAAAGTTTCAGACTTCAACGAGAGAGTGTAATCGTGCTAGTGAAGTTAGTCTTTGCGAACCGTTTTACGAAAATTTGGAAAAGTAAATTTTATACACAATTATCGGAAAACGTTGCAAGCCATTATTATTATAAATCATGTCTAGTTAGTTCAATTAATTTTAATTGTAGCGTATTCTAGTAAAAAGTTTTAACTTCGGCTATAAAAAAAGTCTACTTTAAACACGTTTTTTGAAAAAAAAAAAAAACTTATGTAATAACAGTAAGTAGGTACTGCTTTTAAGTAGGTACAATGTACTTTTTATATTTTAATTATCAACAAGAAAGTAAAAAGTATATGTTTTACATTCCAATAAAATTAATAAAAAAATAAATTAAAAATATATAAATAATATATAAAATAATTATTATCATAAAATAATAAGAAGATAATTTCTTTCCTACTTACTTCATATACACAAAAATGTTAAATTATTTATTATTAAAAAAAAAAATTAATTTACCTAATTAGTTATCTAATAATCATATAATTACTTTTATTTTAAAAATTAGTAAGTTATTTGAAAAGTTAATAAGCCTAGACAACGAGATTTGAACCATGCAGGAGCTGTTCTCGAATTCTGAAAATATTTTAAGAAAAATTTAACCCCCGTGGTGGCCTACAGTCTTGGCCCCGCGACACAGACAAAATCATTACAAGAAAAAACAAAAAGCCGCATCTTTCTAGCTTTTAAAAAATAAAAGGGGTAGTTTGAGAGGTGTTTTCCCATTTTCGGGGGGTTGTGATTTAGATATTAAATTTTCTCGAAGTATTCGGTTTATTTGACTTTATTTCGAATCGGTTGGTGTAAATCCCATTTTTCTAGCATGTATAGAACAGAAAATCGTGGATTTTGGGGTGGATTAGGTTTCAACTAATTATTTAGCAAATAGTTTTAAGCACTTTGTTGAAAAATGCTTTTAACTTTGGACACTAACAAAATTTTCCCGAGTTTTCCATCATTTTTGTTTGCTGTTATTATACTATTATATTCGCTCGTATCGCAATTCTATTTCGAAGTGTATTTTCGAATTATGCGGTCGTTTACCAGTTGAATAAATATCAAACAAGTCCAATTGGTTAAACAATTTCCGGGAAATTGGTGTACATACAAAAGATAGCGTACAAATTGAAAGCTTTGCTTTTTTCAGTCGACCAATATTTAAAAAATTTCGAAAAATTCGCCTATTATTTTTCAATATAATTGATAATTTATCCGCAACAATCGGACCATTCTTAGTTTTATCTCAAGTATCAAGTTTAAAAGAAAGGTGAATATTCAGTTTAATTTAAATAAACGCTTTTTAGATTTAAGGGCTTGGTTTATTAGAACACGACCTTTCTCTTGAAAAGTTGTGTCCCATTTTTTATTAACTCAAAAATAGACAAATATTAAAAATTACGAGCTTTCTTATACAGCTTTCAGAAATAGGACAAAGAATCGAGAAACGTACTTCAAGCTTTCGCAGTTAACGCTTTGCCTTAAGGCCACCGATTGTTATTTCAGATTCTAGAAGATTGTATCCTTAACTAGTGTTAAAAAAATAAATGATTTAAAAAAATAAGTACCTTTTTTAAAAATTTCTTCATACACAAAACAAATAACTCATATTCAAGTTTCACACCTTTTTAATAATAAAAGTTTTTAAATTTTTTACAACAAATAGAACGTACAAAAATAATAATAACGGGTACAGTCCGAACAAACAAAACAAACAACGCACTTAGATTTCAATCAAACATAAACAATTTATTTAAATTAAATAATAAGAATGAAATTGAAATGTGTTTTTTTTTCTCGTCTATTTTATAAAACAATCATTTAATCAACACTCACACAAAAAAAAAAACTATCTCAGCCTTGGATGTAAGTACTTTCTTAATAATGGTGTAACAGATATTATTATTATGTTACATCAAAATCCTATTTTATAAAATGCATTTATAGTTTCTGTTTTATTAATTTTTTTATATTTTATTTGTTGATAATTTATTTATTATAATATTTCTTGTGTTGTGAATGTAGGATGGTTGTTGTATATGGTTTCTTTTTTAGCAGCAACAACTTTACTTCTACAAGAACTGTAAATATTAAAAATCCCCCTCTTTTCATTTTGTTGTTAAAAATCACGAACATCTTTTTGCTTGGTTTACACACTACTTCAGTACTTCCAATAAATATCCAATTTGATAAATACTATCTATGAATACAGGTATGTAACTAGAAATTTTTATAAGAGGATTTCCTACAGTAATTGACATTTATATTATCAATGATTGCATTGCATGTAGTAGAAAAAAAATATCATGCTAGAATTTTGTAAGATATTTTTTTTATTATTAAAATGTGTATGAAATTGAAATAATGAAGAAATATTTTTACACTTGGATTGGACCGTATAGGCAATGAGTATAACATCCGTGTAGTTATGTTTGTGTATAATATAGAATCGTCGAATGTTCAAGTTTGTCTTTTCATTTTTACTGCCCCAGAAGGAGTATACATTACTCTGGTACATGTTGTAGCGTAAATGATTAAGGGTATTTTTATTAATCAAATACTGCTCAATTGATTTTAGGCTGCATTCGTACTTAAATTTAAATTCTAATCTTTTATCAAGAATCACAGGATTTAGAGGTTTCTCTTCTACATCCCTTGTAGATATTTTATTTTTATGGCGCAAAGGAATATGAAAAGTTGATGCGCGAAATTTTCCCAACAATCAAGTGAATTTAAATATCTCCATCTTTTTTTTTGATCGTACATATCCGAGTTATTTTGATTTTTTTCGAATTGGAATATTAGAGATTACTCTTTCTTCTATGAATAATTGCAGTTGTGTAATTTTTTAAATAAAATAAGTATATATTAACATTCAAAGTTACAAAAAAATCCTTAAATTACCTGATGAAATTATACTTCAAGTATTTTTTTTAACATTGAATGAAAGATTAAATGCATTTAATACTTTACACCTGTGGTGGAGGCGCAGAGCACAATCAATATATTCATGAATTAAATAGGTATGTTGAATGTATTTCCATGCGCTCCCACCCAATTGCGATTGTTTTTATTTGCCAACAAAAAGTTTACAAAAAACACCATTCTTTCTTAGCCGGGGCTAAAAAAATGTGGCTAAATTTGGGAAATTCAATTTTGGAAATCGATTGCATTCACAACGAATTATTGAGTGACAACACCTATAAATACAGAGTTTTCCATTGATAGTGTCCAAGTCTTAAACTAAATTAATCAAGAAGTGTAAAATTACGGCATCAAACAAAATCATTTGTTAGGACACTCTTAATGAAAGACCCTTTAATTTTTTATAATGGGATACAATAGATTCATATTCATAATAAATATTTGCAATTTATTATAAATACTTTGCGTTTTGCAAATGAAAAACGTAGGTAATTTTTCTACCAAAACAATTTTTTGAAATAGTTTGAAGAGAATTCGACAAAAAAAAATTGAATTTTCTACTGAGTGCATTCAAGAGGAATAAGTTTCCATTATCTTGACTTTGGAAATGTGATTATTATTAAGATTAAAAACTGTTCAAAATATCTATTTTTTTTAATTTTTCTTTTATTTTGTGGAATTCAGAAGAAAACGAAATAAATTTTTTAATAAATATTTACAGAAACAGGAACTTATGTACACTAATCAATCGGATTGAAATTCCCACTAAATGATACTTTGTAAAAATGAAAAATCTAATTTTACTTAGAATAAGAAAGCGAATATTCTTCTAAGTACATTAAATCGGAATTAATTTTTGATATCAAGACAGTAGTTTTGAAACTTGTGACACTATGAATTGAAGATTTTCTAAAATAGCATACAAAGGGTAAAAATTTTCCTCAACTTAATTTTGAAATTAATTTCTCTAATAAATCCCATTTCCAATGGATAAAGTTGTAAATAAAAATCTTTATACTTACCTATACACAGAAAAAGTAAGTTTTATCTACAATAAAATTATTGGATTATGACGGAAATAAAAACTAATTAACGATTTGATTTCGTAATATATAATTTAACCTTTTGTGTAGTAACACAATTTTGTTTTTAAAAAGTATTTTGACTTTTACAAAATCAAATTAGCATTCAGTTTTATGATATCCGTCTTTTAAATAACATAAAAAATAATTATTTTATTTTCAAAACAACACATATAACAACGGACAAAGTAGATTATTTATAAACCCTGTAATCTGAGTGGTGTGTCATAATTTGTATACACTTCTTTCATGTAAAA
Source organism: Chrysoperla carnea (assembly GCF_905475395.1). Lineage (NCBI taxonomy): Eukaryota > Metazoa > Arthropoda > Insecta > Neuroptera > Chrysopidae > Chrysoperla > Chrysoperla carnea. The sequence continues at coordinate 25,360,093 of NC_058340.1, read as the reverse complement.
AAAACCACGAGATATCACGACAGATAGGCGCACTTTTGAGTGAATTTTAAGGTGTATCATGGGCCTACTTTTGCTTCTCGGATCCTGTTACATTTAAACCTCCTGAACTCATCTGTCTACATGTCCTGTGTAGACGTGCTCGAATATGTAATAACTTTCATAGAGCTTTGAGTATGTACTGAAACTTTGTAGGATTATTATTTTAAGTGTAACTAATTGAAAATTTGTGTCCATTTTATCCCATAACCGGCACAAAAGGATCCTGCTAGTTGGTAGAAAATGCAGTATAGGATGAAGATACCTTTTAAAATTCGAATAGGGTGATTTTGTGTGGAAAATTTTTTCATCAGGAAAATACCCCTGCCATTAATTTAATGGGACATTTCTTTTGAAGTAGTTAAATTTCATTATAGTTGCAGTTGAATTTTACATGGTTTTATAAATATCACATTTTCGATTATGCCTTCTTATGGTTAAGGGGTGATAACCGCATTTTATTATGCATGAATTTTACTAAAGCCATGTGTTAGTCAGATGTTAAAACAGCAAAAAATTTAATAGTTGACCCTTCAAAGGCATAGCTGGATGGCATGGACTATGTTTTTTTCATGTGATAACAAATAAATCCTGATATCGAACTGACTGTAGGATACAATCCAAGTAATATTTTCGGTAGAACGGCTTTTATTATATAGGTACTATATCCGGACATGAAAGACACCTCAGTAGAAAAAAAAAGGATCGGGGTACCCAGGGCAGAAGTAAAACTTTACTCGCTTCATATTGAAACAAAATTTGTATAAATTATACATATTTATAATTGATTAAGTAAAATGCCGATAAATTGCCATCTGTGAATGGGAAATACAACTATTCTTAAAATTTTAGTACACAAGCACTATCTGTGAATGGAAAATAGAACTATTGTTAAATTTCAGAACACAAGCTCCATCTGTGAACTGGAAATGAAATTATTATTAATGTTGGACAATGAGAAGAAGAAATAGGGGCAGATTTTCAAGTTTGGTGTTTTTACCGATTCAATCTTTGTATTTCGTTTTTGATTGATGCGCGTAGAGAAGTTTCATTTAAAAAAGTTAGTATTTCATATACAAAGGGTATAAAAAAATTAATATTTTTTATTTTGAAAAATAAATTTTCTATGGCTGATTGAATAAATATATTAAGTTATCAAATGACAAAAATAATATATTAACTATATGACATAACAAACACAATATCGATTGTTTTCTCAAAGATTTTGAGAATATAATATAATATAATTCAATCTGTCTGAGCTATGTTTTATCCGGTATTGTATTCTCCTCCGATTACGTGACTGGTATATATGTTAATATGTATGTAAAAAGAAATTATTTCCAATTGAAATGCATATTGGTATATGTTTATTTTATTGTATAGAATACAATTAACAGAACTGGATTCGAAAAAATGTTGAGATTAATTATATAGACCGCAATTTCACATCTAAAAAACTTACTGATTATATTACCGTTGCTTTTTTGCATACAATTACACTTACAGTGTAACAACAAGTTTTGTTTACAATTACACTTACGAAGTTCTTAATTTTAAGGAATTTTTTCAACTGCACTTAGATCTGCACAAATCGAAAGTAGAACTAAACGTTAAAAAAAGTCTCAAATTCTGAAACATAAAAATTTAAAAATAGCAGGAATAAAATCATTTCAAGACGGATTTTGGATGTTTATTTTATGTTTGAAATTGGGTAGGAATGAAGTCTTCCTGCATCTGAAACTGAAAGCGATTGCGTTTATTAATTATTTCGGAAATTAACTAAATTTCGAAAATTTGCTAAAATTGCTTAATTTAAAATCTTTTTAAGACAATTTTTATCAAATTATTTAGCATGCTCTTTTAGCAATTATAATTGCTAGACAGTTTAGCCGTTGCTAACACCGAGCCAAGTAGTAATCTAATAATTAAAAGAAACATATTTAAATCATTTTAGTGTGACTGGAATTAATGTAATTTTTATTTGCCAGACAGAAATTAGGGTTCTTCATTAACGCGAAATTTCCGAAATTCACTCTCGAAAACATTGCCAGCTCTTGTACTATAAGATTTACAAGTTACAAGATAATTTTCAATCATAATTATCCAAATTGTAATAATAATTTATAAAATTTTTGTGATTATGTGGTCAATGTTTATCAAGAATAAATTTATATATATACTAGCTCGACCCGTGCGAAATTCCGCAATACAGTACCAGTGGTTTAAAACAGGCTGGAGAAATATTATATAAGTGATAAATATCCACAGTAATATATATACTTTTTTTTTTATTTATAGGCAATTTTACTACAGATATGATATAAAAATACACATTGAAAAAAATTAAATCTTAATATTATTTCTCTAGCCTATATTTTTCATAAGCGGTACATTTTTAGACTGTGAGTCTAATTTTGGTCAGTAGCCAGCTTGATAAGCTCTTAAATGAGGAGAAAATCATGGAAATTGATAAAGAAATAAGGAAGATCTCGCAATGTGACAGACAAACAGGCTAGGGAAATAATATACAAGATTTTTATAATTTAATAATTGTCATTTTTTTACTTTTAAGTAGCCACTATAATTTGTATAAATTAATGAAGATCACGTATAAACAAACCCACATTTATATGAACACACTTAATGAGATATTATTTTAAATTAGCTGACCTTGCTGGTTAAATAAATGAATATATATATATCTTGATAATTAAGTGTGATTTTTTTCCGAAAGGTTTTTCCAATTATTTTTTAGTTAAAATCCTGGTACATAGTTAATTTTTATTTACTTAAGGTGAGATTAATTGATTATCGACCTCGTAATAAGGTTATTGAGAGGTTGTCATGCCATGAAATTTATCTTTGTCTTATAATTATTAATTTTGATACTATTTAGAGTTTTCCCGAAGTATTCATTACGAAAAAAATCTCTGAAATTAAAAAAGAAACTTTTTTTTTGTACATGAAAAGCAAAATAATTTGTGAGAAAAACGACAACTTTTCCAGTCGGAAAACACTATTATTACGTTTCTATTCTTCTTTTTAACTTCCTTGAACAGAGTAAAAGAAATTATTGTAATCGCAAAATAATTTGATGAATTTTTAACGGAAAAGGTACTGTGTGAACATGCTTGAATCTCATATTGAGTATAGTTTCGACGTATCTCAAAACTTTTAGCCGTATTGATTTACATATACATTTTTGAAGAAAAATTGATTTAGGATTATGAAAAATGATCTCAAACTGGAAATTAGATCAACATAAATTTCAATATAACACATTCGACGTTTCTTCCGTGCTTGTTGTTTTTCAAGAATAAATAAAGAAAAGACTCGATGTTTAATAGGAAAATAAAAAACAAAGTTTTACCGTAAATAAGAAAAACTAATTTCTTCATTTGCATAAAATTGTGATTTTTCTGTGTAAAAGTTGTATAGTGTCAAAAACTTTGTATAAATATTAATATATTTAATTTTTTATCTTTTTTAAGAAAATTTATTTAGGACTATCTAAAACGATCTTAAATTGGAATTTGGATTAATATAAATCATAACTGTATAGCGTTTTGAGTTTTCTTGTATCATAAAAATGTGTATGTTTTAGACAGATTTGGAAAAGCTAAAACCTTCAGAAAATGATTGGAATTAGGATTGTTTAACACAGGTAAAAGTATATGTACAGTTTTCAATTAAAAAAAAAGGAAAATAGTCATAATGTATTGAGTATATCAAACCCTGGTTGAATAGATGACTACAATGATATTCATTGCTGACCCGAAGTGAACTGTCATTTATAATATATCGGGATTTTGGTTTTCAAGAAAAACAAATCCATCAATACTTTTACTTATTGACAATCCATCAACATTTCTACACACTTTACATAAAAATTATTATACTTTGAATTCGGTCCTGTTCTTTTAAATATTGTATTATAATAAATATAAAAAAGGTATATGGTATTTGTATTTTTTTAATAGCTTTTGAAATCGATACACTTTATATTGCAAACAATATTGAACAACATTTATAACTTAAGGCGTACAAGTGTTAAAAGAGACCCTGTATTTTTAATATAATAAATATATACATACACTCTTTTTTTTTCTTTTATTTTAATATTTATTTTTTTAATTTTATAAATATTATACAGAATCAAAATCACTTTCACCTAATGATCCATTTATGCGTTTCCTGTCTTTATAGCCATTTTTGTAATATATGAGTTATATTATTATTTTTATTTATTAATATTTTTTATTTATTTTTTTTTTAAATAATATATTCCTACATATTTAATTAGTTTCGCTCGTAGCTGCACGTGCGTGGGTAATTTTTTAAATAATAATTATTATTAACCTTCTCTAAATATGGTAAAACATTAAGATAAATTGATTGTTTAATTTTATTTGCAGATTTGAAAATATTTTGGTACATTGTTTATAAGAGATTTATTTTCTAAAAGAAAAAATATGAAAAATAAATCATTTTAAAATAAATTCTTGCGAATAATTTACTTTTGAATAAGTGAAAATAAACAATTAATAAAGTTAATTGTGTTGAATATCAGTGCTTGTATTATTTTTATAAATATATAATATATTTTTATAAGATTTAAAAAGATAAAAATATGTTGGATAAAATGCGGGCATTTTTCCTCAGAACAATTTTCTAGGATTTTTGTTTTCGTTTTTAACCGACTTCAAACCGTTTTTAACCGTTTTTAACCGACTTCGATTCTTTTTCTATTTGAAAGATGGTGCTTCCCGTGTCGTCCCATTTCAATTTGGTCCAGTTCTGACAAAAGCATCTATGAGAAAATCATATAAGTCTTAAATTTGCATTAAGTATGTGCGCAACAAATGGATGGATAACTCCAATTTTTCGGGTATGAAACCCTAAATTCGCATTTGAAACGTATCTAAGAACACTCTCCATTAAATTTCCTTTTTTCATAAAGCCTTTTCCAAACTGAACCAATTTTGAATATCATTGCAAATTTTTTAGTTTTTTCAGGTACGGAACCGTAAACTCGGACTTGAAACATAGACAGACAGACAGACACACACACATATAGCGGTCAAACTTATAACTCTCCTATTATTTTAGTTCGGGAGTTAAAAATATGATTGGGTCAAGAAATTGATTTTGTTAGGAAACAGATTAATTTTGAGGCTCTAATTAGGTTTCCTCTAATCTGGCATCTTGTCATGATGTGTAAATAATTAATTAACTGAAGTCAATGATTAATATTGATCGTGAGTCTTTTTTTATGACAATCGTAGATCTGGTCATGTAGTACACAATTAAAGACAATGGATAATTTGGTATACTGACATGCGAGGAAAAGATCTTTTGCGAAATATACTTTACACACAAAAAATTGTTCTGTCTCAAGGTCGGTATAAGTTTTTTTTTAATGTAATAATTCTTCTCTTTGTTATTATTACAATATTTCATTATTGAATATGAAATTTTTATAAATAGTAAATTAGTTTATATATGTGGCAAGCGTTTTGAATAATTTGAACTTAACTAAAAGTCTAGACATTCAAGTGAAAATTTTTGAGAACTTTTCCTAAATAAGTTCAGATGAAAATTTAAGATCAGATAATTAAATATAAAAAATGTCTCAATACTTTTTTTCCTTAGAGGCATCGTTTCTGAGATGATTATATATATGATAATGATTCAAAAAGTTGCAAGAGTTGTAATCGTTAAATATGTAGGTTACGTATATATGTAGTTACGTATATACATCACTGAAGCTGTAATACAAGTAAAAAGGACTGAGACATTATTAAATATAATTATCAGATCTACAATTTTGCCTGATCTAATTGTATGACAAAACTTACCGTTTTGCTGAAAATCACGAAAAACCCTTTTTTGTAACCTTTGACCCCCATCCCTCCCTGTCAATTTTTTTCCACGTCTCGGATCGATGAGGACTTTTTAGATTTCATTTACGATGGTGATCTTAATTTCAGCAGATCATATATTTATACTATGTATATATGTAATGTATATCAAAGTTTACTAAGTTTAGTCCCTAGTTTGTAACGCTTAAAATTATTGATGGTACGAAAAAATTTTGATATAGGTGTTCATAAAATCACCTAATTAGTCGATTTTTGGTTATCTGACTGTCTGTCTGTCTTACAACACGATAACTCAAAAACGAAAAGATATATCAAGCTGACATCATTCAGCTAAAAATCAATTTTTACATCATTCTAAGGGCGTGAAAAGTGAGGCCGAGTTCGTAAATGAGCAACATAGGTCAAAGTCTTGGGTCCGTAGGAATAATCTTGTAAACCGTTAGAGATAGAACAAAAGTTTAAAAGTAAAAAAAGTTTCCTAAACAAAAATAAACAACTTTTGTTTGAAACATGTTTTCGTAAACATCAGTGTTTACCCGTGAGGGCACAAAATAAGCTCAAATTGTAAAGTATGTATTTTATGGTAATATCAGTTATGTACGTGTGACATGTATATATATGAGTAAAGTGACTGTGTAATCAACACTGTCTATACATGGTATTTCAACAATTAACTTAGTCAACTGTTTGTTTTCACTTGTTTAATTTAATTTGACGGGATCAATAGTGTCTAGTCAAATGAATATTGATCGAAATTTTCTTTACTTCTTACGATTTACATATATTAAATATTATTTATGATTGTATTATAAATTATAATATTATTGTTTTAAATTTGTAATATTAAAGGTACTTTTGTTGTAGGCGTTATAGATTGTGTAATTGCTAAACACAAATAATTATATATTGTTTAACATTCATTATTATTATTATTATATTGTTATATAATATATAACATGTTGTTGTTTGTTTACTTACATGAAGGTCGTGTGAGTTTTTAAATAATTTTTATATTTTGAAAAAAAAAAGTAAAATCCAATTAAAATTATATCCATGATAATCTTATTACCTTAAGGTTGTATTTAATGCAAATGCACTAGTTATTATATGAATTATAGCAGATACCCAACCGTTTTGGTAGGCAATTTCTTCTTTAAAAACAAAGACTGTCTCGTTATAACCCTCACTTATCCTCCCTTTTGTTCACAATTTTATGAATTTTAAATTTATGGTGGGTCCAATCTTTTTGGGTCAAAATTACCACATCCACCGAGTTTCATCAAATTCCAAAACAAAAATTTTTTTGCGTTTTTCACGATTTTTTCAAAGGGGCACCCAAATTTTTTTTTATCTCCAATTTTGATAAAACTCAGTGTATACGGTAATTTTGACCCAAAAAGTACAAAAGTACAAAAATGGGGTGCATTTGGTGACTTGCCAAATTGTTTTTGAGATACGGATACAAATATTGCGATATCTCAGAAACTCATTTAAGATATATATTTGTACGGGCATTTCGTTGATTTCTGAAGAATACAAAAAAAGTTGGGAGGAAAACTAGAAGAATTTTCGATCGATTTTATATTTTATACTACAAAATTATTAAAATGTTGGCAATAAGAATGACTAAGTGTAGATATTTTTCAACATTTATCTAAAAAATGCCTCATTTTTTGTACTTAAAATATGTAAAAGCACAAAAATATAATTTACTGTATTTCATTTTGTAGGACAAACTTCCTTAAAATGAGGATACAAAATAATTGTAAGAATTACTTTCAAAAAATTAAAAATCGTGATAATTTTGTTTTCAAATAAGAGATTTATCTTTGTAAAAATTTTGTGGTAAATTAATGTTAAAATGAAATAATTTTTATAAAAATAAACGGGTATGAATTAACGCCATATAACTCCTATGTTTAGAATAAATACAAGCATTTTCAAAGATTTGGTGTGTTCATTTTACTGATGATCTAATTTATTAGTTAGGACTAACGAAACTCCAACCAAAATCCTTTGGATTTTGATTTGAACTCTGGCTAGTTAATAATATTGAAACAATATGGAATCGATCTTAAAGAAATAACATTTTTTTTTATTGGATGCAAAAAATTAACTCTAAATGGAGTATTTCTGAAAATTGGGGGCATATTTTTTAAGTCATTTTTGTATCCGATTTAAATGAAAGTTTTAATCCAACAATCGGATTCTAATAATCCATAGGCTTGTATATGGACGTAAAATACTACTAATTTATTAATTTAAGTTTTACGTCAAGGACGCTATTAGCATCAAATGCTAATAATATCTACTTTTAAATTATATATATTATTAAAAAAAAGGTTTGATGATTTTTAGTAGAGTTGTTTTAATCGAACAGATGAATTAAATGCATGATTGATTTTGAATTCAAGCTTTACAAGTAAATTATATTTTAATAAGACGGCTAACTTGTTGAAAAATTAACTGTACTATTATTTTTCTAGTCCAAACTTTCTTTCTTTTTTCTTAATTTTAATTTCTTTTGTACAAGAAGGGCATAATATTTTTTAATTTAGGGTGAGGATTGCAGAAATAAAGGATCGAGTGGAGATTTTGTGGTCGTGAATAAAAGAAAATTTGTGTTGTGCTGATGAGGTCCAAATGGGAAATCTCGATCAAGAAGGAGAAATTATAGTAGATCTGTTATATCGATGCCCGGCACTCTCAAATTTTAGGACAATTTTTTTACATGGTCTAGAAGAGGGATTGAGAAAGGATATAAATAAATATTGAAGTTTGCAAAAAGTAGAAAATGACTTACTTAAAGAGTCACTTATACCCGACTATTTGTAAAAACTTGAGGCACCCAATTTAAAATATCTAAAATGAATCGGAACGCTTCATCTACTCCACATGCCTTATTATTTTCCGATTCATTCTTGATATTAAGCGCCTCAAGCTTTTACAAATAGTCGGGTATGAGTGACGCATAGATAAAATTATTATCTACTTTTTTGTACAATAAAAGCTTGTCCCTTAAAAAGTATTTTTTATTAAAACTTTTAATTTAAGACTAAGAAAACTAAGAAAACTATATATATCAAATATGGTCAAAGCGATGGGAAAATCAGGACGCTACAACCTTACCATTGTCATCCAAACTAAATGAGCATGCAAAATTTCAGCTCAATCGGAAACCGGGAAGTGGATCAAATTTGACTTGCAAGATATGATTATAGGTACATCCAGACAACGGGGCAGGTGAAACTAAATAAAAGTTTATAAAAATACAAAAAGGATTTTCTGTTGTAAGTCTCCAAAAATTTACTACTTTCAGATCGTTTCCTAGATAAAATTTTATTGAGAAACTTTCAAAATCTTTGCAGTTTGTACACTGGATATTGATCATCAGATATTTATGACAATTATATTCATGATACATAATGATTGAGTTATTCAATTACATGTATACAAAAAAATCTTAATGAACATTCAACTACATTGAATATTTAGGGCGCAGCTATTTTGTAGAGCGAAAATAAAATTGGACATTGTGGGAGTATTTACTACTTATTTTTAATTTTTTAATAATTTATTATTTATAGCAATATTTATTGATAATTAAAGAATTTTAAATCACAGTTTTATATCAAAGAAAACTAAATCATTAAAATTTAATTCGATTTGTAAAATTTAATCACAATTTTAAATAATGGGTTTTTTTTAAAGGTTTAGCCTTTTAATCTCATAAAGACATAATACTGGAGCTTCGTACGACTATAAGAATGCTGTCCATTGTATTCTCAGACCCGAAATCATATTTAAAGAAAAATGATAGAAAATTAGCTTTCCAATGGGCTTAATATCAAGTGGAGATAGATATGAATTTTAAGTGTAGGTATATTTTCAGTTTTATGCCTTTTAAAAACATTCTTTATATAATCCAAATTTGGTAGAATTTTATTACATTCTAGGAAACTGTAAAAAATTTGAGATTTGTTGGGGGGAAAATATTTTGTATATTTTGACATTTCGTCACCGAGTATAAAAAATGGATGAGGTAAATTTGATCTAAAGTGTCAAAAATTTACCAAAAATTTTCAATTATAAAATTAATTTTTTACAAAATACAGTACAAAAATTAGTTTTCTGGATAAGGCTGCTCATTTTGATCCACGATATAAAATATGCAGGCGTAAAATTAAAAATTTGGATACAAATTTAGTAAAAATGACGGGGAATTATTAGTTTATACAAACTCTAAAAAATTTGAATGTAATAAAACAAAACTAATATAACTTTGATAACATCGTCAAATACCTATAAAAACTTTGAATTTTTGGATACTTCAGCCAAATTTGATATAAACATGACCTAAAAGTAGAATTTAAGAAAAATTATTTTCAATTTGCGTGGGACACAGGGCAATCATTTTTTTTTTTGGTTTTTGGTGACGTCACCAAAAAATAAAATGTCCATTTTCCCCATAAATCCTCAAAATTAGGAATCAATTTTTGAAATATATAATGTATAATAATATTTTTTCTAATACTGTAGGTAGGTAAAGTCAATTTGAATCTAATTATATAGAATTTAGATCTATTATGTGAAATATTATTTAACATATAATGTTAAACGATTCGATGTCGAATTCATAGCTCTAATAAATACTTATTATCAAATAATCAATCAATATATTGTTTTTAAAAACTAAATATGTAAATTAAATATGTAAATTAGTTTTTATAACTAATAATTTTCACTTCCATGAAATACCATGAGCAATTACTAATTTCGATCTAATTTCACGATTTTTATATCATGCATAAAAATGCATGAGGGGTCGTGGGTTTACCCTGCATATGTGCATTAGTTGAGACGTCGAGAGGTATATTTTTAATAACGTTAAGAAATGATAGTGGTGGAAACATATTTTGGATATTAGCACATTTTCGTCCGTCCACCTGTCTGCCCGGAAACATAGTAACTGGAAAAGGAAGCTAGATAGCAAACTGATAATTTGGACCCAACAAAAATTTAGATGATCTCGAAACACGTCATTATAAATATTACTTAATATAAGTAATTAGTACAGTCAAATATGTAACAGTTTAAGGAAAATGAAATAAACCGCTCACTTATTGTTAAAACCTGGTGGATTGTGTTTCTTAGGTTTTAAATATAATTCGTAAGCAGTAAGCCATGAGTTAGTTGCCCAAATGTTTCTAATTGTTAATAAACAAGAAATTTCTAATTCGAAACGGTTAAAGAAACGGTCAATGTAAAATTTGACTTAAATAATTAATAAATATGCAACTTGTATTACTTATATGTTTCACATGCATAATAGTTTTTCGACTATTTGACAAACATTCACTTGTAAGTCATACAAATTGCCTATTTATCAATTTTTTAATTGAAATTTTAAAGGTTTCGTTACCAAAAGTGTTTTCCAAAAAACTGATATTTTGTATGTCAATTAATGAGTATTTATTAATACGCCTCCTGTATAAGTTTGAAGTCTATTTTCTGTACGGTTTACGATTAATTAACTATTAAAAACAGCAAGGTGGTATATTAAGAAGTCGTAATAAATGTTGGTTTTTGAGTCAATAAGTGCTTTTAAAAATGTTGTACCATGAAAAAACCTTTATCAATATTGTTAAAGTTTTTAACTTTAAAATCATACTAAAGTTAAGAACTGTGCCAAATTTTTTTTGGTGAAAACACTGACGTTGATAGTTAATTTCGTATAAGCCCTACAGAGAATCGATATGAATTTTTCACAAAAGACGTACAAAAGAATAATTAATTGATAAAAAAATTTCATATTTTTTGGATCATTTCTTTTTTTCTTTTTTGGTATCGAAATATCTTAACAATTGATTGTTTATTGACGAATAGAAACGTTTTATAGGATCTTTAATGGAAGTTAAACACGATGTATTAAATAAAACATTTAAAAATTCTATTCATTTTGAACAAAAAGCTCTTTCCTATTTTTAGACATGTCTACAATTAAAGCTTTTCAGCAGAAAATAAATTTTAGTTTTAATTGAAACCATCATCATGGAAAAAATTTTAAAGGCAGATCGAGGTTTATCAATTTAAAGAATTTATAAATTTTTAATATAGAGATTTAATTTTGGAAAATTTTTTGTCATTTTTTTAGATTTTCATTTGGAAAAAATTGAGGAATCTATAAAACCAGCAAAATTTTACTTATCATTTGCATTTAATTGGCCAGAAAATGATAATTTTCGGAATCGTTTATTATATTCTTATAATATTATAACATGTTGGACAGTTGTTGTTTGGCAACATGTATTTATTTATCAAAATCATAATAATATTGAGTATGTTATTGGAGCATGCTCAACATTGTACATTGTTCTATTTGTTAGTACAGTTTTGATACTTCTTTTGAAAGCTTTAATTTAACTTGTTCGGTCGCTAATGACATAGATGCTAAAAGCGATTATAAGCGATTAATTATAACTGGCGAAATTTATTGACTGCTTTATTTATTGAGCATTTTTGACACTCTCAAGAAATCTTAAAACTCATGTTTTGATTAAATCATTATATTGGGAGGAGTAGCACCTAGTGTCGTCAAATGTACCTTGAATCATTCTCAAATTTTTCAACTCAGATACTTTCTCTTTACACGGCAGTATTTGTTTTGAAATGAGGTTATTTTATGAGAATGCAGGTAGGCTGAAGACTGATTGTCGGTTTTGTTTTTCAATAAAGTTTTTTTGCGAAAAAGATAAAGATGTTGATTCTTCAGAATGTCTATTAATAAGCTAACAACATTATGTAAGTTTAAATATATTAAATGTACCTATGCATTAAATTTTACAATTGTTGTTTTTTTTTTTGTTTTCCAAGTATAGGTAAGCAAAGTTTAAGTGGGATGTGGGAAAAACAAGTATCATTAACCCCGAGTCATTAAAATAAACCTTGAAGCTATTGGTTGTTGAAGCCTGTAAGAGAAACGTGAAGGGTTTTCAATGTTTCAATCATAAACGATTCTATGATTCTTTCCCCTAGAATGAACTGTAACGACTACTTTTATAGAAGAATGCGCCTTCAGGTATAATCAGTGGGGGTGATTCAAGGTACATTATTTTTTGAACTATGGTACATTAGGAGTTTGTACAATGGTTCACATAACATGTACTATGGTTTACGCGGGCTTGTTTGTAGTTGGGAGACCTTGATGTAAGATTACGAACTCTACTCTCATTTATGTCTTGAGAGTCGTTTTTCAAGGATATTTTATTAATTCGTTATTCTCAAGGGGATAAATTTTTTGCAGGTTGCTGTCAAACAAATGTTTTTATATCATCATAGAAAATCAGTTTTAATATTATTGCATGAAATACGCTACGAATTTTGGCCAATACAATCATTTGAGAATCAATTTCCACAAATATGGTTTATGATGACTTTTGCCAAATATTTTGTTATTGCATATGGTGTGATTTCCGTTATTGTTACACAAGTTTGGGTGTTATTACCGTATGTGGATACGTTACCTGGATATCGAAAAATGCCAATTTTATGTTGGTAATTATCATATTTTATGAATAATTCGAAAAATGTGCCAGAATATTCTACGATCAGGGGCTACGAAGACAACAAAGTTTAAATTACGTAGATCTTATATGCAATAATCCCCAAAATTATCTAGCCCCATTTCATAAATACTCGTTAATTCAAATTAGATTAAGAATCGAAAATTCTTCTTTCATATGTGTAAAATAATAAAATCTGTATGTTATAGGTATCCATTCGATGTCAATAAAAGTCCAATACATGAAATCGCATATGTTTGGGTCTATACAGGAGGATGTTTTGTAATGTTTGGTATTATTGGTTTTGATATGTTATTTGTATTTTTAACAATGCATGTTGTGATACAATTTTATTTATTAAAAATTGCATTAAAATCCATTAATTATACAAATGATCCTAATTGTTCCACCGAACATGATGAGGAAAGTGTTTATAAGGAATTGATTTTTTGTATAAATCATCATATTAAACTTGTTCGGTAAAAATAAATTTTTTTATCGATTAAATAGCCCATTATAGCTCATAGAAACGAAATTCACCCGTCAGCACTCGCATCAACCGTTCGGCAATCTTTAGTCGCTTGACGAGAGTAATTGTATATAAATTTATTTTTTAATGCACTAGCTAATTAACAAAATTTTGATTATGTGATTATTGAATGATATTTAAAAGTGAAAATATTAGACCAGAAAATTAATAAATCTAAATAATTAAATTTATTTTAACTAATTTCACCATGTTTCTATCACAAGTTTTTTTAAATTTACTGAGTACGACTTATAATAAACGAAAGTACACGAACTGGCCCGATAATTTCCTAAGTTAACATTTTTTTACTTATAACTTTATTCTCGTGATGAGAGAAATTCTCACAATTAATGAAGAAATTGACAAAAATATATTTTTTAAACTATAGATAGGTTGGATAAATCTGAAAACTTCATAATTCGAAAATATATAAAATTATATGAAGATAAAAAAAGTTTCAACCACTTATATACCATTTGAAAAATAAAAGTTTTTTATATATCAATTAAGTCAAACGTGAGTAAAATGCTCATAACGCGAGTGCTGACCGGTTAAGACTCTTTTAGAAATTTGGACCACGCACAAAATGATAGGATGCCACTGAAAAATATTGAAATTTTCATGTGTTATGGTTTATGAATTTGTGTACAAATATTTAATCAATAACATATCAATCAATTTTATCAATTTTGTTTTTTTTTTAGATTCTGTGATAATTTACGACGCATTTTTGATAAACACAATCTTTTTGAATTACTTGGTGTGGGTTTGATTAATTGTGTGCTGTTCTTTTTGATTGGAGAAGTAATTGTCGCCATTTTTTTTCTTTAGAGAGAACATTCCCCAAATTTGAAATCTATACAGTGCAAGAGCGGATATTTTTCCATTTTGTTCTTACTTTTTAGTTTGTTTTGTTGTCTTTCGAATATCAAAATTTTACTTTAAAAAACTTGAAGATCTGGTTCATTTGGCAACTAAACGATAAGTTTCTGAGATATTACCTGAAACTACATCGTATGCAATTTGAGAAGATAATTACGAAATTTTACGTCTTTTCATCAAATAAATCCCGATTTATACATTTCTGTGCCAAAATTACTCTAGAAAATAATTTGTATCACGGATAAAAAAATGTCCCGTTTTTTTTAAATTGTCTTTTAATTTGCATTCTTTTGAAAAAATGAGAAAAACACACACAATTTTTGTTTCGGAATTTGACCAAACTTGATACGAGGGGCAAGTTCATCTCAAAAGTACAAAATTCGAATTTCTGAAGCGAACGAGTGAACAGTTTTTGAGTTCTCGCAATAACTTCTGGATTAAGAGCGTTTATATCCAGGGCCGGATTAATCCTCAACGGGGCCCTAGGCAACCATCAATTTGGGGGCCCTTTTTTCACGCCCGTTCCCTTCTTTTTTCGATTAAAAAATACAAACTTAATCTGACTCAATGCAAAGTATACCTAACATCTCGAATCGCTCTTGTCGCGTTGTAGCTCTTTCAGCAGCTTTGATTTTTTTTTAATTGCGAGAAGGATCGTTCGGCAGAACAATTTGTGATCATTAATGTTAAAAAAATCCGAAGAGCTATTTCTGTGTTAGGAAATACATCGGCTAATTGATCTTCCATTAGAATCTTATACAAATGACTATAAGTTTTGTCAAAGTAGTCGGAAATGTCCTTTTTAGGAACTTTGTCTAGTTCGTCGGTATATTTCCATTCACTCTCTAGAATTTTATGTTTGTAAGAAAATTTTAGAAGTCTTTTTCATTTTTTGGGGGCCCCCTAAAATCGGGGGCCCCAGGCAACTGCCTTTTCTGCCTACTTGTTAATCCGGCCCTGTTTATATCGAAGCGGTCCTGCAAAAATACTCGTCTAATTGTCAAATGAGTTGGAATTTTGTTTTCTTGGGTCCTAATTACTGAAAATATTCTAAGGACACGATCATGAAGTTGATTTTACGATAGAAGGAGAATTTTTTTAGGCTTCGGTGTCACTATGATTAAGACTTAGAGGTTAGTCTTTTCCAAAATGAAGTCGAAAGTTTAACAAAATGAATTATATTTCATCGCAACGTGAGATTTCCTATAAAGCTTCCTGCCATGACCCATTTTCTATGGCCATTTTTATGAGAATATAGATCTCATTTATTAAACTAATCTATTTCAGGAAGAAGATTCTACAAAACAATTGAAATTGATATCATTTTTGATTTGTATGACTTTTATGGCTTTAGTTTATTGCGTAATTGGAACCCTTTTACAGCATCATGTAATTATCTATAAAGTATTTACAAGGACTTGTCCATAATATGCGTTAATCTAAAACTTGGAATTTCTACTTTCTCAGTCCGCTTCAATTTTGAATGAAACCCGTTATATAATGTTATCCCCGTCTTTAAATTTGCATACGCCAATTTTATGGATAGTTCCTTATTAAACTTTAGGAAAATTCTATAAATAATTTATTTTTATTTTGTAAGAGTGAATCTGTTGGAATGGGAGCATATGAGAGTGGATGGTATACAACATCGAAAAAATTTAAAATGGGTTTGATACACATTATGCAAATAGCAAAAAATCCACAAAAATTAAGTGCTGGAGGTTTGGCTGATTTAAATAACGTAGCTTTGGTCCATGTATGAAAAATTAAACACGTTGTGTGAGCAAAGTTTTAATTTGTTAAATTTGTCGATAGATTTTCCGGACAGCATTTTCTGTATCGACACTATTAAGAAGGATGAAAAATGGAGAAATATGAAAAACAAATCGTGGATATGGGATTACATAGGAAGCTTAAATTTAGAAATTTTTATACCCTGCATGTAGGTAATATATAAGAAGGGTGTTTGAAGTTTAGTTTAAAGTTTGTAACGTATAATACGCCATAAAAAAAAGAATTAATAAAATTTGACAAATTCGTCTTTACTTTTACTTTACAGTTCTTAGTTCACCCCCTTAAGTTTAATATTTAGAAATTTCTAGTACTCTTTTTATTTTTATCTTCAGTGCGCATAGATCTTCTCCTTTAAATGGTAGTAATTACTAAAAGGTATTAATTAATTGTATTTTAGTAATTACTAAAGATTTTGCATGCAGCTAAGCACCAACAGCCGAGGTAATTAAAAACCCAAGGGGTCCCCGCCAGATCGGGTTTTCGTATATTTTCCCGATCATTGGTCCGATCGGAAATTTAATCTTAGAACCTCTCAAAACGCATTACATTTTGGTTGGGCAAACAGCCAGAGTAATTTTAAATAACCCAGTCTGGGCTCGTGGACATTTCCTGATCGTGCAACCGAACAACCACCAGTTCGGGTCTTCGAATTTTTCCCTGACGATTTTCCCGATCGGGCATTTAAGCTAAGACCCTCTCAAAACACATAACATTCTGTTCGAGTAAACAGCCGGGGTAATTATTTAATTACCCGGGCGGATTTCGTGGTCTTTTCCCGATCATGAAGCCGAACAACCGCCAGGTTGGGTTTTTGAATTGTTTCCTTCGGTTTCCCCGGTCGGCCATTTAATCTTAGACCCTCAAATAAAAAATATAAGATTGTGATTTTCGAAAGAAACGCCCATCAAAAAACGTTCGTTGTGGAAAAAGCTATACTGAATTTTAAAATTATGAATTTTTGTAAAAACGTGCAAATTTAATGGGAAATTTATAACAGAGCAAATTGGATAAAATTTACATATGATAGACCAAAATCAATTTTTCTTAGAATCCGTCTAGAAAAAATCAATGTTCTCGAAAAGCTACCATTTGTTCCAGATTGAAAAATCACGTAAAAAAAAACGATTTTTCTGATAAATAACCCAACGCCAACAACAAGTAAAAAATTGTTCCCGTAATTCTGTTTTGATTTATTAAAATGTATAAATGCATAATAATATTTCTAGTAATGCTGTAGGTAAGTTGAGCCAATTTGAATCTAATTATATAGAATTAGATCTATTATGTAAAATATTTTTTTTTACTATTTAAAATTAAACGTTTAGATGTCGAATTCATAGCTAATAAATACTTATTAACAAATCAATAAATCGTTTAAAAAAAAATCTAAATAAATATATTATTATTTTTTAAAACTTGTGATTTACACGTCAATTTATAAATTTTGATTTTGTTAAATTACTAATCACCTTTATTTCAAAATTTCTTGCAGAATAACATTTCTAGACTATGAGATCACAAGAAATATTTTTATAGATTTATTTTTATAAATTAAATTAAATTTTATTGATATTATGAAATTACTGACGTAAAAAAAATCGAACAGGTCACAAAAAAATTATGTAAATAACATATTTAAAATGAACAGTTCACAAATAAATTAATCTAAACTATTTAAAACTAATTTAAATAGTTTAAGGTGATCCTCCAACTGTAGCTGGTCAAAAATAATAATAAAATATTCCAATTTTAACCCAGAAAGCATAGGTCTTGTTGTTATTAGTCTGTTGGGCTCATTATATTGTTTAAGAAGAGTTTGAGCAGCGCCATAACGAGTATTTAGCACAAAAGTGATAGCTAGCGAAAAATTGACATCACAGTTAAAAAGAATGACCCAAAATTTGTGGATTTCAAAAAAAATTCCAATAAGATCTGATCAAATTTGCCTGTGTTATCAAAAAAATTGAATTTTTTAACTTAATGACGTCATCGGAATCCAAAAAATTTAATTTTGCTCTATCACATCCACATTTTCAATGATTTCAAAAATGTGGAATCCTGGTCCTGTAGTTAAGCACATAAGTGATAGCTAGGGAAAATTGACATTGCAGCTCAAAAGAATGACCCAAAGTTAGTGGGTTTCAAAAACATCCCAATAAGATCGGATTAAATTTGCCTGTGTTATCAAAATAGTCGAATTTTTAACTTTATGACTTTATATATTTTCCTGAGCCCCTTTTACATGATTCTTTCCTAACTTTTTGTTTTACGTATAAAACTTACGTTTTGTTTTGCGCCTCTATTGCTTATGCACCGGTGGTGGGTGCCTCTTTTGCCATGCCAAAAATATAGTAATTATCTTTAGATCTATAATAATGGAAGTAAAGTACAGCGTATTGAATAAATAATACGAAAATTATATTAATTTTGTATAAAAGCTCATTGCTAATATTTTCAAATATATGTGAATGGTATATAATTGAAAGCTTTTATCAGAAAACTAATTTACTAGAGATTTAAGTCATCATGGAGAAAATATTAAATGCTGATCGAGGTTAAAATTGTCAAAGAATAATTTATTTTTGTTTGTGATATTAATTTTGTAAAATAATGTTGTTTTTTAGAATTCCATTTAAAAAAAGTTGCAGAAACTTTAAAACCAACAAAACTTTATCAAACATTTGCATTTAATTGGCCAGAGAATGATAATATATGGAATCGTTTACTATATTATTTTAATATAGTAACATGTTGGACAATTTTTGTATTACAGAATGTGTTTGTTTATCATAATTATAATAATATTGAGTATATTATTGCAGCTTACTCAACATTGTTAACCGTTATTCTTGTTAGTAATATTCTGATTTATTATACCCTGTTATATATGGAACTTATAGTTTGATATCCGATCACTTCACTGGGCTAAAAGTAAAACAACCACCGCTTTACAGCCACCAGTCCATAACACTCGAAGGGATTGTTTTACACAGCTAAAATATACCTACGCACAGTTTTCAATTTTTTTAAATGTAAAATAGTCATAATTCATTGAGTATATCAGAAAAGATGGTCATGAATTTATTTATTATTTTAAATTTGTACAGAAATCTTTAATATATGGTTCAAAATGCGCTATATTGTTCTACAGTTTCATCCAAATCCATTCGGTAGTTTTTGCGTGAAAGCGTGACAAACAAACATTTATTAGATGTTCTACAGTTTCATTCAAATCCATTAGGTAGTTTTTGCGTGAAAGTGTAACAAACAAACATTAGGGAAACATAGGGAAGGAAACATATTAAATATACAGGAAAAGCAATTAGTTCGGATTGTTTACAATGATTTTAACAACCCGTTTAATTACGCATAGAGGCAAGCATATAGCCAGTATATAATTGGGATTTGAAGAAGATAGTTCAGGATTTAAAGAAAAAAATAGCCGAATTATTTTAACGCTAAGATGTGACATGTCCTTTATGTTTAAAATATATACCTAAGGGTTTGCAGTTATATTGTTATTAGTTTGATAGATTCATTCATATTTACAAAATTTCACATTTATAATATCAGGATATATATCAAGGCATGCTAATTTTAGTCCCAAGTTTGTATCGTTTAGAAATATTGATGATATGAACAAAATTTTGGTACAGGTGCTCATAAAATCACCGAATTAGTCCATTTCCTTTGTTTTTGTACGTCCGTCTACACGACAACTATTAAACGAAAAAAGATATCGAGCTGAAATATTTTATAGCGTGCTCAAAACGTAAAAAGTGAGTTTGAATTCGTAAATGAGCAACATAGCCAATTATGGGTCTTGGGTCTTGGGTCTGTAGAGTTAAAAAGACTTTATTTTAAGATTATTGTTAGACATAATAAATTATGTGTTATATTCTAATTCGAAACCTTAGGAGTCGTGTATAGTTGAAATCTAATTCTTAAGGGAACGATTTATGGTTTATTTTAGGTTGCTGTCAAACAATCGTTTTTATTTCATCATAGAAAATCTGTTTTAAAATTATTACATGAAATACGCTATGAATTTTGGCCAATACAATCTTTTGAAAATGAATTTCCACAAATATGGTTTATGATGACAATGGTTAAATATTTTGTTATTGCCTATGGTGTGACATCGGTTATTGTTACACAAGTATGGATGTTATTGCCATATGTGGATACATTACCTGGTTTTCGAAAAATGCCAATTTTGTGTTGGTAATTATAATTGCTTACCATACTTTAAACAATTTTAATTATTTATGGCAAATTTGTTTTAATTAAATATAAACTTAGGCTTATGGTTGATCGGACAATACTTTGTACGGAATTTAATTTATAAAAGTAGAAGTTTTCTACTTTTTAATCTATAGAAGATGGAGTAACATTATTGAAAATGTATGCGATCTAGAGGTGGATTAAGAAATTTCGCGTTCGTAGGATGTTTCAACATTTAGTTTCAAGTTTTTTAAGTTCTTAGAACCTGTAAAATCGCGTTGCATGTTCGGGGCAGTTCTTCGACTCGATCTATAATTTTTAAATGGAAACGGGGAAGGATACATTTATCAAAAAAGCACTTCAAATCATCAAATTGATTAGAAACGAAAATTTTCTGTAAAAATTGCTCCTTGTGTCTTCTTTGTGTCCTTTTTTATTCTTTGACTATTGAGAGTTCCAAGGCTTGCTTTTCATTTTTATAAAAATTTTTCTTTTCTACAGAAATTATATGAATTAGACTAACTCATTAGTGATTGTCAAAGGTTTGTCCGGGATAATTTGTACAATTAAATTTTAACGTACATAGTGACATAGCATAATACATAGGTACCATATTTCATATTGTCTACTGATAGCAGAACAATATCCCATTTTTGAAATTCGATTTCGGATTTAGTTGCAAATTTTTCTAATTTTCTGTGTTATAGGTATCCATTTGATGTCAATAAAAGTCCAATACATGAAATCACATACGCTTGGATCGATTTTTGTGGATGTTTTGTAATGTTTGGTATTATTGGTTTTGATATGTTATTTGTATTTTTAACAATGCATCTTGTGGCACAGTTTTATTTATTAAAAATTGCATTAAAATCAATTAATTTTACAATAGATCCAAATTGTTCCACAGAACATGACGAGGAAAGTGTTTATAAAGAATTGATTTTTTGTATAAATCATCATATTAAACTTATTAGGTATAAAAAAGAAAATTTGAGTTAATATTTCTAAAATATTGTAAGTCTGTGTAACAAAGATAGTTTTATAAAACGATATGGCTAATATAAACTTAAGTTACTTAAGATAAGTTTTACAACGATGCACCTCAGGAAAAATTCATGAATAGAGTTATAAATGAAAATTATGAATCGTTATTTTGTCGAACACTGTTGCAATAAAATTTTGTTAATTTTCTTTCTTTTTCAGATTTTGTGATAATTTACGATTAATTTATGATAAACATAATCTGTTGGAATTACTTGGTGTGGGTTTTACAAGTTGTGTGCTCTTCTTCTTGATTTCAGAAGTAAATGTGACGTTTCTTTGTTTAGAAAGTGTATTTTTTCTTTATTTTTAGCCCCTAGTACGAAAAATGATTTTCGACTCTGGCCTGGTCGTCATTCACATCAATGATAACAAAACTGATAAATGGCCCCAGACAAAAGATATATATCTTTTAAGACAAGACAGTTTTTAACGTATTCCCACCATAGTGATTTGAAAACAAAGCAACATGGAGCTATTTTTTTTTATTCTAAAAGCATCTTTTACAACTCTCCTCCGTTCGTAAAAATTATCTGGGAGAACAGTGAGTTTTACATGCTTTCAGCTTCGAATTCGCGGACTTTCCAGATAATTAACTCATGATCTAACCAACCAAAAATTCTGTAACTTCGAGATTTCACAGCCAACTTTATTCTGAATCTGTGAAAATAAGGCCAAATCTGCCAACAAGTGCTTTTCACGTTCGAAATACCTTAAGCATAAGTTTTTTGTATCAAATTCTGGGCCTCTTTTTCGAATCCGTTTGAAATTAGTTAGATAACTAATCGATATGCGAAATATCAACAAATTTTCATCGGAGTATGTAAGGTATTTTAGAGGGATTCTAACAATTGATATGAGTGGCGTTAAAACTGGTCTTTTATGTTCTTAAAACATTGACCACACTTAGAGCCGGGTGGTCTTTTTCTAGTTTTTCATGTTAGTTATAGTACTTTATTTTTCTAGAATTTTTTACGATTGCTTAATAATTAAATATCAATTTTAGGAAAAAGATTCAACAAAACAATTGAAATTGATATCATTTTTGGCGTGTGTCACTGCAGACTTATCACTTTATTGTGTCTTTGGAAGCATCTTACAATACCATGTAGGTAACGGTATTTATTGGGGAAGGTGTAATACCTAGTATTAAAATTTACAATTTCTCTTTCTCTGATTTTTTTAAAAGCCATTTTTGAAAATACTACAATGGAAATTGTCTCTGAATCTTGAATCAATTAATTTTTTAGTTAATTTGAAATCAAAACCACACTTGCACTCAGTCTTCAGCCTACCTGCATTCTGATAAAATACCCTTATTTGAATATAAATTCTGTCAAGTAAATATCAATATCTGCTGAACTACGAATGATTCAAGGATTTGACTCTAGGTACTACATTATTCCTAATATTTTTTTTTAAATAATATTTGTTGTTGTTGATAAAATCATCATTTTACCAATTAGAGTTTGCCAATCTTATGCACAGTTCTTATTCTGGCTTTAAGTAATTGGTAGTAATAATTTTCCATTTCTTTAAAGAGTGAATCCGTGGGAATGGGAGCATATGAGAGTGGATGGTATACAACATCGAAAAAATTTAAAATGGGTTTGATACACATTATGCAAGTTGCGAAAAATCCACAGAAATTGAGTGCTGGAGGTTTGGCAGATTTAAATAACGAAACATTGGTGACTGTATGGAAAATTAAAAATTGTGCGTAAACTCTTATATTAGTTTATTAAATTTATTTCTTAGGTTTTTCGTACTGCATTTTCTGTATCAACACTCTTGAGAAACATGGATAATGAAGATATATGAAAAATGAAGCAGAGCTTTTCAGCATTTCCGAGTAAATCCATTCGGTTCTTCAAACAAAACATTTTTTTGGAACAATTTTGCAAATGGAAAATATTTATTTATCTTTGATCAACTATGGACCTTTTAGACTGTACTGAAAGTTCTCTTTGAATTTAACAACCACGGATTGAAATATTCTTCTCGATAAAAAATTTTTTTCATACTTAAAAATTTTATCTTAGTTTAATAATAAATACATTTTTTGGTTGGTGGTTGGCTTTCTGGTATATATTAAAAATTATTAAAAAGCACATAAAGTATATTAAACAAGGCTTTTTCATGCTTTAAAGTTACCTTTTTGTTTAATTATTTAAAGTTACGACAAATATATTGTAAAGAATGATCAGATAAGAGTTATACATTTTTAAATTTGAATAAAAACAAAACGGTAAAAGATATCAATATGACTTTTTTTAATTTAAGACATTAAAATTACATATTATTTTAGTTAAAATTTCTTTTATACATTACACTTACATTCGATAAACAAACGTTGATTTTTGTGGATGTAGCCGTGATTCAAAAAACCTATGGGTCAATCAGGTTCACATTTTGTTTTAATTTAAACAGATTCATTATTTCTTAAAAAAATCGATGAATCAAACTCATTTTTCGTTAAATGACTTCGTGTATAATTGAAACTTCCGCTTTGAAGTTAAGAATATTGGTCATTGAACAACGCAAGATATTGGTATTTTTGTGTGATTTTGTGGAATGAAAGTGTAAGGAAACTATATTATTGAAATGAAATGAACTTGATATCTCATACCATTTTGTTATTATCTCAAGTAAAAAATATGTAAACGATATTTGATTAATCTTTAGTTTATTTTAATAGTCATAAAGAACTTAAGAAGCACATAAATTACTAAATAGAGCTATTTTATGCTTTAAAGTTAGTTTCTTTAATTATAAAAACTTAACATTTGATAAAATGCCATAATACAAGTTTAGGTAATTTTAATTATTTTGTGTTGTCTTTGCTTAAAATTCAACATTATTTTCAATTTTCAAATTTAATTTTAACTATTTCCTTTTCTTATTTGTAAGTTAATAAAAAATTAAAAGACGCATAAAATTACTCTAAATGAAAAGTTATTTAACTCAAAAATGTTTTCTAAAAAATTTTAGCTTCCGTTGTAATTTCTTTAGATAAATCAGCATTTTCAGGTAAAATATCATTTGGTAAATCATTCGATTCACCATCATTTTGATAATCTTTTGGCCGTTCACCATCTTGTCCGGAATTATTTTCTGTTGTTGTTTCCACTGGTCTAGTAGTCGTTGTAGTGGGTTGCGAGCCTATCGGCGGGTATTGTGGAATTGGTGGATAATAATATATTAGATTCGGGTAATATTGATTTTGATAGTTACAGTTTTGGTAATACGGATTTTGGCAATATGAATTTTGGTAATAAGAATTTTGGTAAGGATATTGGTAATAAGAATTTTGGTAAGGATATTGGTAATATGAATTTTGGTAAGGATATTGGTAATATGAATTTTGGTAAGGAAATTGGTAATTTGAATTTTGGTAAGGATCTTGGTAATATAAATTTTGGTAAGGAAATTGGTAATTTGAATTTTGGTAAGGATCTTGGTAATATGAATTTTGGTAATACGGATATTGGTAATATGGTTGCAATGGATAATAGTTGTAATTTGGATAAGCTAATTGTGGTTGATTGTATATTATTTGGTATGATGGCAAAATTTGCGGTGTTGTTGGTTGATAAATAACGCCCGTTTGGTAATTGATATCGACAACTTTTTTTAAACATTGTGGTCCGCAAGTTGATTTTCGTTTGATTTCACATCTAAAAAAAAGCGAAATTTTGTTCTTCAATTTTGTCTACAATATTGTGAACAGTACCCGGATGGCCGGGCTTTGCTCGGTAACTTTTTAGTTAAAAGGACACAAAATTTATCACTAACATAAGAACCGTTTAAAATGTCTCCACACAAAAACCAATTTGAGTTTCGGAATACTTTGTTTTTAAGAAAGTAATGAAATATCGACGATTGTGTCTAGATTTGAATTTTTTCAAAAATTAATAATTTCATATTTTTTATGTGCATTAAAAACGCGAAGATTTGTAAGATTTGTGAATTTTTGCTGATATTGACTGAAATTGGTTCCGGATATCACCATTTGTAGACCATGTAGATCTACGTTTAATTTCAAATGAACCTGATTTTCGTTTTCTTTGGGTCAAAATTTCTCTAGAAAATTATTTTTATCTAAATCGGAGAAAAATTTCCCAATTTTTTTGCAATTTTCTAAAAGAAAACCCTTTTCAAAAAAGCAAGAAAACTACAAAACAAATTTTGTTTCAATATTTGATGAGACTTGGTTTATAGGGAAATTGTGTCAAAAAAAAACAAAAATCGGGTTTATTTAACGATTGGTTGGTTAGTTTTTGAGGATATCGCCTAAAATCTTATACGAACAGCTTTAATTTTAGCGCGATTCAGGAAATATCTCAGAAAATACTTTTCTAATCATCAAGTGTAGGTACTATACTTTTATATGTTTAGGTTCTAATTGCCTCAAATAATTTAAAAACACGAACATCTGGTGGATTGTGCGATTGAAAACTACACTAATTAATTTCTGGGAAATTAGTTCGGGAATCGTCTATCATGCAGATATGACATCGACAACATTTTTACAAATTAAAAAATAACAATGCAACAAATAAAATACAATTCTGTACATTTTTGTTTTTTATTCGACTTTCTAGCTTTAAAATTGATCGAGATGAAGATACCAATTTAAAGATCGTGAATTTTTTTGCTTAATTAAACACGAGCGATTTTCAAAATAACTCATGTTAATTTCTGTTTATTCGAATTTGGGAAAAAAATCATTGTCAATCTCCCATTAAAAAATCCAGAAAATCCTTAAATTAACGGTTTCAAAATTATAGTGATAATATTGGCATGGAAATTTACACCATCTGCTATACTTAGGTAAGAAAAAGTACTTACTGAACGAATGGATGCTGTGAAATTTGTTTACAATTCTCTGGCACATCAATGAAACAACATAATGCTTGATCTGGCGTTATACTATTCGGATCCTGTGTATTATTTATCATCTCAATAATTCCACCTGGACCTTGATCTTTTGGTGATGGATGTTCAGTAACATCAATTTTCACATTATATTTATCAATTAAATAATTTTGACAATGTTGTACACAATTATGACGACATACTTTCCGTTGATCATTATGCTCTAGGTTCGCTTTAGCACATTCAATATGGCAACATTTATCATTGTTACAATCTTCATTACGTATGTAACGACAATAATTAAAATATTTTAATTTTTCTCCATGGTGATGACGTCTGCGATGATGATGTTGATGTTCGTTTGTTTGATGGTCAACGTTATCGGTGATAAATAAATCGTGATTATCGTTTAGGTTTAGTAAATCGATATGTGTAGGTTGCTCTGATTGTTCATTTAACAGTGATACATCATTTGTTTTGCTTTGTGTGACGTAATACAGCAGCAGTATGAAAATTAATCTTGAATTTTTGGACATCTGAAATGAAAAACAAAATGTTTTAAATTGATTGTGATTTTGTGACAAGTTTAGTGCTTGGTAGTCGAAGATTCCTCTAAACTAACAAATAATAGTTTAAAAGAACTAAAAAAACATTCTTTTGAAACAAGATGAAGCATTTTATCATAAAACAAGTGAAAACAAACAATTGACTGAGTTAATTGTTGAAATACCATGCATAGCCAGTGTTGATTTCTTTATCACATTACACATACAAACATGTGACACATACATAACTGATAATCAAGTATAGTACATATTATAGAATTTCCGCCTTATTGGCGCCCCCACGGGTAAACAGTGATGTTTACGAAAAACTGTTTCAAACAAAAGTTGTTTAATTTTTGATAAGGAACATTTTTTACATTTAAACTTTTGTTCTATCTCTAACGGTTTACAAGACCCAATTGGCCTATGATGCTCATTTACGAACTTGACCTCACTTTTTACGTCCTGAGTACGCTGTAAAAATTTCAGCTCTATATCTTTTTTCGTTTTTGAGTTATCGTGTCCACAGACGGACGGATGGACAACCGGAAATGGACTAATTAGGTGATTTTATGAACTCCTATGACAAAATTTTTTTCCTAGCATCATTATTTTTAGGCGTTACAAACTTGGGACTAAACTTAATATACTATGTATATTTCATAGCAAAAGCTTGAGATGCTAAATTTCAATTATTGTAAATATTTTATTGATAGATAGATATTGGTAAAAGTAAAGTCATTATAAAATACCTTAAAAAGCACCCCACGTTTTTTTTAACGATAAAATGATTTTTTTCTTAATTAGATACTGTATATTTGTTTGAACTTATCGAAATTATTTTATACTTTTTAGTTCAGCTAGTTACAAAAGCGTGTTTTTTTTATTTTTTTAACTATTATTTATTAATATTATGGAATGTTATCTGCGCTTCCACCAGAGTGGAAGCTTTTAGCCCTTATGTTAAAAAATGGGACACTATTACAGAAAACGAAAATATTCTATTCACTATTTTATTCACGCTAGAAATCCGCTAGAGACTCGTTTGTGTACGAATTTGAATAATTTTTGCGAGAAAAACAGAAAATTTAATGATTCTTCTTTGTGTTTGGTAACCTGCCGTAGATTCCTTAAACTTATCGATAGTTTCAAATGTAGGATCTATCTTTAACCTTTGAGCAATTCAAGATTGAGAAGGCAAAATATTAATCATAAAAGAATCTATTCTTGAAATTAAAGAAAAAAAAACTGTAAGTAAGGTAAGTTTCTATTGTTATTTTGTTCATTGAATTTTCAGAAAATAATCTAAATATAAATTAATTTTACCTTGTTTAAAGTTTTATTTAATTTACATAATAAAATTAACGATTATATTTCACTGAAACTATTAATTTCAATGAGCATTAAAAATACACTGATTAAATATCTTTTTTTTTGAAAATATATTACATATATTTCATAAAATGTTTAAATAATAAACTGTGTTAAGGTAAAACCCATAATATTAATCATTAAATTTACAATTTTAAGAAAGGCTTAAACATTTTGTATAAATAATTGATAAAATTGTCATTTACTTAAAATAGTTTGTAAGTTGACTAAAAAAAAAAATGATAAAACAAATAAGATAATTTTATTAAATTTTATCAAAGGTATATGCGTTTCATTGACAACAAAGTATGAATTAAAATAATATATCTTCTTTTATTATTAAGGACGTTGAGTGTACTAGAATTTCCATAATCTGGTCGCTAAACATCATTCGATTCATCTTACGTATTTTGATGATACATCGAAAACTAATTTTTGGGTTTGTCCAAAAGAAAAGTAAATACTTACATATAAAATAAACACATAGAGATTGTGTAAAATTATCAACAAAAAAAAAAACGATTTTTTGCTTTTATTTGTTTATACCTTTTGGTAAATTTTGTAAAAATTGAATTTTAAAAAAGGTTTATTAAGGGTAATTAATTTGATTTATATAAACAAGGAATATTCCCTTTCTTTACTGATTTTAGTATAAGGGATATATAAGTACAAATTTGTGTTTTCCTTACATAAAATCCAAATATACATCCTTTATTAATGCCAACTTTAAATGACTCATTTATGTTTTATAAACAATATTGGATTTTCCGGCCAGTTTTCCGAGTACTTTGATAACTAACTTTTCTTACTTTTAAATTTTTTTTCGAAAGCTAGTTTAATTTATTAATCATTATTCCTACTTGATAATATTTACAAAAAATTTAAAAAGATAAGATAAAATATCAAATGAGGACATAAGTCACCCATCCTCCTCCAAAAAAAATCTGTGATCGGTGCATCACTCAACGAAAAAGGTATTTTTTATTAGGCACATAAAAATCTATTATTTTCAATGAGATGTATACTTATAAATGAGTTCCAGAAGCAGACGCATTGAAAAGTCAGTCTTAATTTTATGATTTGGATTTTTGGATGTAGGGAAACCAAATTTTTAGTTTCGTTAAGAATTTTAAAATTTCCATACCTGATCCAGTATTTGTTATCTCAGCATTTTTTAATAGTTTATTTCAAAAGTATTTTCGTAAGAATACAAAGCTAATGAAATTAACTTAAATTTTTCCTCTCTGATTGGAACATAAAAATAGGTTTTATTTACGTTTTGGGGCCCTGACCAATCATGGAAGCTATATTATGTATACAGGGTGGGTCATTTTCAGAGTTTGGTGGGGGAAATCATGTTCTGGCATCAGAATGGACCTAGTTCTTCGGGTTCCTTTAATAGCTACTTTAGATCCTAAAAGGTAAGAACTAGATTTCCCCATCAAACTCTGCAACTTTTATTTAAGTTATTTTTTGATTGATTACCTACAAAACGAGCTGTTGGCTATTATAGATTAAAATGACCCACTTTGTACCCAACGTATTATTGTACATTAGATTGCAAACTTGGTACAAAAAACCACTCTTACTAGAGCTAACTCGACAACAATTAATGAGAACCAACTCATTGCGTTATGCTTAGTTGGTCTAAGTATAGCTAGCGCGGAGGTGGTTTTTGGTCAATTTTTTGAAAGGGTCAAGTAAATTTACAATTTTGCTAGTCAATTTACAAGCTGATGGAAAATACTTTATTATACGGTGAAATACACATCAAACAGGTATTGTTTTGGGCTCTTCGGTTCGAGGTATAATCGAATTTATTAATCACTTTCAATAAGTACAGAAAAATAAGATAATTAATTATTATTATTTTAATTTCGACGAAACTATCTTTAAAACTTAATAGGGCTTACTACTAAAACTCAAATTTTGACCTATTTACGCCAAAGTTAATATTGCGAAAACGGAAATATAATCTAAAATTTTCTATATTTTATTTTAAAAATATTGGCAGTGAGTTTTAAATGCTTTGAATGGGGAAATTGCGAACTTTGCAGCTGATAATCTCGCGATCTAAACGAGCAAAACTTCTGAAACTTCGGGATCTCACAGCTAACATTAAGTAAAGGCAGGCAGAAGTATTAAAATATACAACTACATTTTTAAATAAGTAAATTATTTATTTGCTTTATATTTCTAGTTCTTTTTCTACAAGAATTTTGAACATATTGATATGTCATGTTTCATTAATATTGAAAATACTTTTTTTAAGGTTTTCATTAATATAATTAAAATATACATTAATTTAATGATTATAAAATGGCAGATTTAAAGTAGTTATTCTTAACTAATTGTAGATTAATTATTAAAAAATTGATGTAATCCATATGGACGGGCAGTAGATGTATCTGTTGATGTCATATTATACGTTGTTCCTGGATTTCCAATCGCAGAATATGTACCCGTTCCTGGATATACATTTGCATTGGCTACACCGGCATATTGATATTGACCAATATTCGATTGATCAGATAGAACACCAGGTAATGTCTGTATTGGTACTGTTTGATTTCCAGTAACGGTTGCGTATTGTACACCGGGTTGGGATTGTATGTATTGTACACCTCCAGCACCATATCCTTGTCCTAATTGATCCGTTGAGTATTGAACGCTACCAGGATATGCGCCTAATTGCGCCCCGCCAATGTATCCACCTAATGGTGCACCGGCACCGTATCCTCCCAATTGGTTATCATATGCATAGCCGCCCATTTGACCAGTCGCTGGTAAAGCGTACGATGCTCCGGCTGTATTAAGTACATTTTGATTGGCGATTGTTGGATCGGAACCTATAGCAAATTATAAATTAATCTAAAATTTTCTTTTTTTTAAAAATATATTAGTCGGAATTTTGTTTAAATTAGATTTCAAATTTTTTTTTTTTTTTTTTTTTTACTTTAGTATTTAGTATTGGTTCTACTTGAAATTAGTAAAAATTCAGTATAAAAATGTTAAAAGTCTAATTAAAGACAGTTTGAAAAATCTGTACTTTTTTATCATCGGTCTAGTTTCGGTATTAAACCGACATTTCCGGCCTCCTCCATTCAATGTTCAGTTACTGCCGAAATTTAGAGGCTTAGAATTTTCGTTTACCTAGTTATTCATGTTAACTTTTCCCTCCAAATTTTAAATCTAGTAGTTTCATTGATAATGGGCCAGATTGACGATATAAGATCGACCTTCATCTATCTGATAGCCAGATGAGACATATTTTTTATGAAATTTTATTGATTGAGAAACACGCCTATGCCAGCTTGTCTATCGAAAAGTGTTAATTTGAATCAGTTTTTTTTCATAACGGCTTTTTGCAAGCAAGAATCTACCATTTATTTCGTAATTATATTATCTTTCTTCTGATACCAATTTCGATTGGTAAATAGATCTGTTCATACTGAATGAGATCTACACCGATCGTCGTTTTGCGAGTTAGCACAAAGTTTTGTCTATAACTTTAAGTAAGCTTGTAATCGAACAGTTTTTATAAAGATTCATTGCTGGTCCTGAATACCGAAATTTTGAGATATTTATACCTTATGGCTCTCTGTTAATACATTTACAAAGATTAAATGTATATATATATATATATATATCTTTGAATCTGTCATAACAACTTCTTTTATTTGTAATAACACAATTGGGGTACCAAATATTATGGATGAATTAAATTGCAAGTAAAACAAGAAACAAATTTCAAATATGATTCTATAATAGGTACTTTTTTCATTTTTCATTACAGTTGGTAAAACTATAAAAATAAGTCGCACGTGCCACCTTCATAGATTTTTATTAAAATTTTATTTACCTAGAATGTCAGTATTAAACTGTGCCAGAGTTGATCCAATCAATGGGGATGGTTGTTGTACTATTTCGCGATTTTCAATTCCTAAATTTGATGTATTTCCTGTAGAATATAATACTTGACTAGCAATTCCACCACTACCATACAATGGTAAACTTCCAGCTCCCATGCTTATTGGAGAGCTACCAATACTTCCATAGTATCCAAAATTAGGTCCGTATGGTCTACATGTGAGCATTCCAGATACTTGTTGACAGCCACCTACCCCACAGAGTGGACAAGATGGTCGTGGTGGGTACAATATGGGTTGTAGTACGGGTTGTATTGGGACCGGTTGAGGTATTGGGATCGGTTGAGGTTGAGGTTGTATAAACGGTACTGGTTGAAGTATACGAACAGGATATGGTTGTGGGACTGGAACATATTGCCGTACAACCTCACGTACAGGGTACGGTTGTGGTATTGGTATTGGTTGTTGCACAAGTTGACGTACGGGATACGGTTGTGGCACTGGAAATGGTTGCCTTACAAGTACTGCACGTTCGACTGGAATTGGTTGTGGGACACGTACTGTTTGAACTACTGTATACGGTTGAGGAATTGGATATGGAACACGAATGACTACCGGTGGAGGTGGTGGAGGTGCTGGTTGATAGCATTCTTGACCACATACTTTATGACGACGATGAATACATCTAAAAATTAATTGAAACGATTTATATTGGGTAACAAGTGAAAAATATTTATTTATAAAAGTTATGTAAAGCTTAAAAAGTCTAAAACTTTAATTACTCGCATGCCAAAAAACCAAACTAAAAGGAAAATATTCCGAAGCTTTTTTTCAAAAATATGTTCTTCGAATGTAATAACAAGATTTCACAAAGGCAGACAGTATTTTGTCAATGCATTTTTTCAGTTAGAAAAAATCTTTAAAGCTAAGTCTTGCAAATTATCAAAGACGAACTTTTAGGATCACGGCACATTGGTGGCACAATTTATGCTAACGATAATGTTGGTTGCGTATAGTAATAAAACTTTAGTTATGCATATATCTCTAACTGTCTATGTTTATATCCCTATAATGTGAAATTAAGGATGCTTGTTTATTTGTTTGTTACGCTTTCATACAAATGAAACTGTACAATATAGCTCATACATCAGGATAACACATGAGCTATAATTTATAAAGATATATTTAAAAAAAAAAATTTATTTAATCTGACATTTTACTGTTCTCTTTATGATCATCACTTTGAACCATAAATTAAAGATTTCTATAAAAATTTAAAATAGTAAATGTCAAACAATTCATCAACATCTTTTCTGATATACTTTGCATATATTTTAACTGAACAATTTCTGCGAGTGTAATGGAAGTAGGATAAGTGAGATCAAGAGAGGTGGAGTCTATTAAGCGGTGGTTTGTACTTTTAAGCGTAGTGAAACAGGTAAGGATCACGCTAGTATTCGCTCCGAGCGTGAATTTCGTTTCCATGACAACGATACACTACTTTAATTATAGAATTAATGGATGCATATATAATTGTGTGGATTGCATTGAAAACTTACATTTAAAATTTAATATTCTTGTTTCACAAATTTAAATAAATAATTACGATAATTAACATTTGAAAAATAATATTTGTACAATTTGATTTCTTATTTTCACAATTTTTAATGCATTAAGTTTAATTAATTAGTGTTTTTCAATCATTTTAATTTGACAGTTTCTATATCATTAACATGTAAATAATTGCAAATTAGTCATAACAGCCCACTTTATCTCCAAAATTTTTCACTTAAAGCGCTGGCATCGATTTTATTATCCCTACCATGACTACGCACACAACGAATAGCATAGTTTTATATTATGCTGTATATAATATACACATAACTGTGGTTACTATGATTAATAACGTATGATAGTTGTTTTAATATTTTTATATACTTTGGCAAGTTAGAGTTGCGGTCAACGTTGCGTTCCGTCCAAGTGAATAGTATACTTTAAAAGTGTCAATAATAATAATAATTACTTACTGTACGTAAGGAGCAACAGTGATGTTAACACATTCTGTTGGAGTTGTTATGTAGCAACATAGTTCCTGACCCTGACGTTCTGTATTTGATACTTGTTCGGTTAGCGTAATATTATTGATATTCGTTGTGTTAATCTATAAAAACAAATCAAAAATAAAATAAAAATACCTTTCTCTCAAGTTTATTGATAATAGTACGATGATCAAGGAAATTTGAGATATAAAAACGAACTCCTGTTTAATTTTCAGGTTCCTTTTAAGTCAAATAGTAGCAAGTCAAATTATAGTTAGCAAATTTA
The DNA here is from genome assembly GCF_905475395.1 of Chrysoperla carnea. NCBI lineage: Eukaryota > Metazoa > Arthropoda > Insecta > Neuroptera > Chrysopidae > Chrysoperla > Chrysoperla carnea. Next base: position 25,325,149 of record NC_058340.1, on the reverse strand, counting down.
GAGAATTCTTTTCTTACTGAACTTAAAATTGTACGTTTTGCACCTGAACTTGTTGGAACTTCTATATATGTTTTTTTGAGGTAACATGTTTACTATCAAAATAAAGGTAAGTACAAAAAATTCAGCTTATGCCGTTAGATTCCGAGGTGAAACCCTAAGATGATTCTGGTAACAAGTTATTCAGTCTGAGTATTTTTCCAATCAAATAAAAAAATTCAAAGTTCTACTTACATTGATGGGAATATCAACAACATTTGAAGTATTAATATAATTCGTAAATTTAATTGAGGTCGTCAAATTATACGAATTCAAGACAGTTGTATTACTCGTATGAGAGATATTTGGGGCATTATTTGACGTACTCGTCGTATTCACACAATTGTTTACACATGCACGGCGACAACTCGTAGTTATACATTGGCGATGACAATGTCTGTGACAGCAAGTTTGTGATGTACAACGGCTACACGAATTACATTCATTACAATCATTCCCACAAGAACGACATGAATTCTGACAAATATTATTATCACATATATCATCCTGATCACAATCTAAGTCGCAATCCGTATGTCGTTTCATGCGACGTTTTTGTTCTTGGAATTTTTTTTTATTATATTCAACACATTTCATGTACACACTATATTCCGTGCTTTTACAGAATTCTTGAATTTTTTCATCAGTTAATTGTTTTAACTCCTCGCATACTGTTAATTTTTTATTTAATTCTGAAATTAATGGTGGTAAGCCGGTTTCAGCTACTGGATCGATTCCTGAATAATCGGTACAATTTACAAATGTTGTCTGTTGGAATGTGAATATTATCAACATAAGACATGTTGATAAAATTATGTTAAATTTCATCTGAAAAATGCCAAAAAAAAAAAAAAATTATTTATAGAAGAATATCCGTTAATCTAATAAAACTATTATTTTTAATGGAAATTATTCACATATTACCATGCATTTTCATTCTTTGTCGTAACATAATCATCATAAAATGATTACGTTTTCATGTGTCATTGATACTTTTCTATCTTCATATATTTATTTTCTAATTATGCATTTGTCCTATTTTTGATTCATTAATTTTATCTATTTTAGAATTATGAATTTTTCAGATTTTTTCAATCTATCCACAGTTTTTCTAAGTGAGAATTTGTCTCTTGTCACGAGAGTAAAGGATGATATAAGTCGTATTAATAGTTACGTTAGGATAATATAAGTCGTATTCAGTAAATTAAAAATACTTGAGATAGAAATATGATGAAATTATAGTTAAAATGAATTTAAAAAGTTAGATTATTTATCTCCTCTAATATTTCTACTCTCAAACAACATTCAATAATCATGTATTCAAATTATTTTTAACAAGTGAAAAAAACAATTGACTGAGTTAATTGTTGAAATACCATGCATAGTCAGTGTTGATTTCTTTATCACATTACACATACAAACATGTGACACATACATAACTAATAATCAAGTATAGTACATATTATAAAATTTCCGCCTAATTGGCGCCCTCACGGGTAAACAGTGATGTTTACGAAAAAATGTTTCAAACAAAAGTTGTTTAACTTTTGATAAGGAACATTTTTTACTTTTAAACTTTTGTTCTATCTCTAACGGTTTACAAGATGGGTCCTACGGACCCAAGACCCAATTGACCTATGATGCTCATTTACGAACTTGACCTTCCTTTTTACGTCCTGAGTACGCTGTAACAGCTCGATATCTTTTTTCGTTTTTGAGTTATCGTGTCCACAGACGGACGGACGGACGGACGGACAACCGGAAATGGACTAATTAGGTGATTTTATGAACACCAATGACAAAATTTTTTTCCTAGCATCATTATTTTTAAGCGTTACAAACTTGGGACTAAACTTAATATACTATGTATATTTCATATATACAGGGTATAATAACCTAGTTCATTTAAAAATAAATTTATATAATATTATGTAGAGGCTATGATTAACAATATTAATGAATATTTAACGTCTCTCATCAGGACAGTAATCTTAATTATCTTAGATATACATTTGTATATCAAAAGTGCAATCCACACTATTTTGTATTTGACAATATTTAATAAAAAAAATTTATTTAAGTAGACTGTGGTTTTGATCCACGGACCTGTGGGATATGGACTCAGCACGCTTCCACTGCGCCAATCTGCTATTGTATATATTGTGCAAAATCTCTTCAGGTGTATATTATCTACATAGATTTCGTTAAATTTACAAATTAACTCCAAATGACGTAATATGTGAATACATCCAAGAACGCTTATGTTAGAAATTTGATTTTAGAAATTTTAAGTACAATGTTAATAGGTATAATTCATTCATAAAATCCTGATTAAATAAATAATAAACTCACTTAACTCTGAAAAAAGGCGCTTAAAACATCACAAACAGTATGTATTAACACTCTCATAAATTAAAAACAAAACTAGATCTATGTATCATTTAGGACGAACAAATTTACTCGGTTATAAAATTTATTATAGAGACACAAATTCGTAAATAAAAGAGGCAATTATTTTACATTAATGGTATGAAAGTTGCGTCTGTAAAACTATTAACAACAATATAGTTATGGTGTATTTAATAGTTTTATAACTTCTTGAAGAACAATTTAAAAAAATTGTAGTATTCTTTGAGAAAGGAAACACATATTTGATTTGAAGACATAGTTTTTAAAACTAGTGGCAAAATATTGATTAATCACTTTTAAATGAAAGTTTAACGCTATTAACTTTATTCAAGTTTCCAATTTTATTATTTTTTTTAACAAGCTTCTGATTGTTTTTTAGATAAATATATTAAATGCAGAAAAAACGATTTTCTTGGCTCTTGGTAATTTCTTACGCCAAGTAAATCCAAGTAAATTTTGTATCGCTCAAAAATTCGAGAATAGTTCGAGAAAAAATCTTACTTTAATAATAATTTCTCGCGTCAAGAAATCATTTTTTTATGCAACAAATTGAATTTCAAGATCATTTCCAGCAAAATATATAATAATTTGTAGAAGTTGAGTTTATTTGTATAGCATTATAAAAAAAAGGATATTGTTAAAATTAAAAATGGTAAACCTTTGGCGCCAAATTGTATCGAAAAGAATTATATATGTAAAATCAAAATTCCTATCTATATCCACGGCCTTTTAAAAAAAATATTATTGTAATTGATTAAAAAAAATATTTGTTCTCATAATGAATACAGGATGGCTTTCCATTTTTATTTACACTATAATAATCAACGCATTACTGTAGGCGATTGGGTTATTATTTTATTTGGCACTGTGTTCTATTTCGGTAATTGTAAATTGGTAATTCTTTTTTTGTAAATTTTGTAGAAATGGTTAAGCTGTTTAACGTCGACATTCAACAGGTAATAAATTATCTAGAAATGCAAGAGACATGGAGTTTTTTAGTCCGGTACTGAACAATAAACTATGATTATTTGAATTGCTTGAGGCTTGAAAAAAAGTTTGCCAAACAAAAGCTTGCCAAAGAAATTGGCAAACTTATAGACTTGTTTTTTTAGAATGGTTGAGGCTCGGACAAAGAGTGTCACGTCTAGGATTGATTTATTGGCCTCGGCCTAGGCTTTTTCAAAAATTATCGAACTAAGACTTGTCTTACTAGATTTGGATAAAAGTTGAACATGGACTGACAAACCAAGACTTCTTAGTCAGTTTACTAGAATGTGTCAGTCAAATGATTCAATTAATATATTTCTGGTAAAAACAATGACTTTGTTACCAAGGCTGAGTAAGTCGAATGCCTAACGAAAATCTTCCCAGAAGAGACACCTGGTATAGATTTTCAATCGCCAAATCAATGTTTTTTTAAATAAAAAGTAATCAAAAAATAAATAAATTTTACAACAACTAATATTGATAAGGAAACAAATATTATAAGTATCTCTTTAGCCTAGCACAAAAAAAAAGGTATTATTTTATTATTTGATTTTTTTTTTTAAATAGAATAATGATATAACCTCATTTTATTATAGATATAATTTAAAAAAAATTGAATGTATTTAATCTTTGATATTTTCTTAACTCTTTCAAAAAAAAAAAAAAAAAAAAAATCTTATCTTTTTCACATTCCCAAGGTAAAACTATTAAGCTAATATTAAATTACATTTCCGTTTCATATTTTTGCATTAATATTAAACTATGTATATTGTTCTAAGTTACAAAGTATCTATCTATAAACAGATAAATGTCATTCTAAATCTAGAAACAGATAAAAGTTAATCTCTATTCTCTTTTTGCGATTTCAGTGATTCCAGTCGAAAGCATAAGACTGGACAAGGTGAGAGTAACACAAAAAGTGTGGGTGTATAGTTTTCTAACCGAATATTAATTAGACAACTTTTCATATTTGAGCTTACAAACACTTTCTTTTGGGCACAGTCTTGGTTTGCCGCTTGCATCCTTCATGACACTTTCAAGAATGAATAATATGTAAAGCCAGGCCTGTGAAAGACTCTTACAATATTGTTCCAACAATATCAGTACTGCCAATGGTATTGGTTCTGCAAGATGCTGTTTGAGGATAACAAGACTTCTTTTCTTCTTATTTGTACCACATATAAAATGTATGAGTGTGAAGCTGTGGTCTTGTAACTTTTAAGAATAGTCCGGTAGCGAAAATATCATCTATCCATCTTTGTGTTGGTCATCTTTCCTTCTTGTCCCATCATACGGCACTCAAACAGTGCTGGTTGTTGTCCACCAATCGTCAGTCTTGAGCAAAACGGCTCAGCCCAATTCCATTTTTGCTTTTTAATTCAAACTTTTACATCTTTATTTTGGTTTTGGCTCTGAGCACGTTATTTTGTACGCGATGCCATAAGGTCTTTATTGAGCTTAAAGCTAACTTTGTACTATTACGGGTGTTGATATGTGGTGCTTATAGGGTTAAAATGATTTAATCGAATTAAGCGAAATCATTTATGGTATCTATAAAGAAATTAAGAAGCGCCTAATTGAAAGAAGAATTTGTATATTTTGTAGCTTACTTATTTCGACACTTGAATTATTTCTGATTGTTTTAGTTTACAATGATTTTACCGTTTGTATTTTGATTAGTGTCAAAAATCGCTTTACTCTTTACAGATTAAAGAATAATAATAAAATTTTAAGGAATAAAATTTTTTATTTAATGATAAATATCTGACAAGTATGATTTTTATATATTATGATATCATAATTCAATATTACCATTCTTTATATTCGTGTCCGAAAGATAAAGGAAGATTAAAATACCTATATTTCAAGCTTTCAAAAATTATGAAATTAGGAGATTTGTAAATTATTCAGATTGATTACAAAAATTATATGTTCAGTTAATATTCTAAATGATTTAACAAAACTATTTTGTAAAAAAAATATTAATAAAAAATACTTTTTAAGGGGCAAGCTTTTATTGTACTAAAAAGTAGAAACTGATTTTATCTATAAGTCACTCATACCCGACTATTCGTAAAAGCTTGAGGCGGTTGGTTTGAAATATTTAAAACGAATCGGAACGCCTCATCTACTCCACATGCCTAGTTACTTTTCGATTCACCCTTGATATAAAGCGCCTCAAGCTTTTACAAATAGTCGGGTATGAGTAACTTATAGATAAAATTAGTTTCTACTCTTTAGTACAATAAAAGCTTGTCCCTTAAAAAGTATTTTTTATTAAAATTTTTAATTTAAGACTAAAAAAATGTATTTATATAAAATATGGTGAAAGCGATGGGATAATCAGGACGCCGCAGCCTTACCATGCATTGTCATCCAAACTAAATGTGCATGAAAATTTCAGCTCAATTAATCAAAAATTTCGCTTGGTTCAATTTTATGATTGCTCAATCGATTGAAGATACCTACTTCAAAATTGAGTTCAACGAATCTACCGTAACATACATACATACATTGCAAGTTAAATAAAAGCTTTTAAAAATAAACTTATGTTAGAAACCAATTAATTTAAAGTTTGCTCAGTAACACAAAAATTTAATTAGAAATATTTCAAAAAAAAAAAAACAAAAATTTTAAGATATTCAAGATAAGATTAATTCGTTTAATATATTAACTAGTTTCAAAATATGATATAAAAACACTATAAAATCATTTTCAATGTATGAAAATCTATTTTCAAAATGATAAATACCTTATAGTTAAAGATGAAAAACTATTTTCACACAACACTTGTATACTATTGCAATGCCGGTGTGTGTACCGAAATGTAACTTATCAATTAACAAATGATCTGTGAAACGTAAGGAACCCTCCTTTTTAACAATCTATTTAAAAAAAAATTACAAAATTATCTATTGATAAATATATTAAATAGAAAATCTGTTGCATCAATTGACTTCAATTATTGCATCAATTGACTTTAATTATTTCAAATATTTTTGCATTATCGTGTCAATTTGTGAAACGTTTTTATTAAGGTAAAGAAATCTTCAAAACTTTGAATATGTTTTGATGGAATAAGGAGACTTACCGTTTTCACAAAAATAATAATATTTGGAAGGATTATATTTCGTATCATTAAAAAAGAAAAGGTTTATCAAAATTGGATGAAATTTGGATGTGAAAGAACAAAATAAAATTTTTGTGATTCTGATAACGTCATAAAGTTAAAAAATTCTATTTTTTTGATAACACAGGCAAATTTGATCCGATCTTATTGAAATTTGTTTTAAAATCCACTAATTTTGGATCATTCTTTTCAGCTGTGATGTCATTTTTTTCGCTAGCTATCACTTATGTTAAATAATAACTACTTGTTTTTTCTAGAATTAAATCTGTGGAATGGTAGCTTATAAAGATGAACCCATTTTGATTTTTGTGTGTTTTTTTGAAAAGTAATTTGATCGAGAGTGCCCTTAGATATGTTTCATGTGCAAGTTTAGGATTCCGTATTAGATAAGAGCTAAAACAGAAGTGATGTCCTTAACAAGCAGATTTACTTGAAAAATATCTAAGAACACTTACGAACAAATTACCTTTACAATAAAACAAAAATCGATTCTCACGTTTAGGAGCTACGATGCTACAAACGGCACGATTAGACCCCCTTTTGTGGCATCTAAACGGATAAACCGTTTTTTGTTTTGTTTGAAAAGTCATTTGACCGAGAATGTTCTTAGCTATCTTTCAAGTTCAAGTTTAGGGTTTCATACTCGATACAACTAGAAAAAGGGCGATCATATTCAAAAAGCTGAGTAGATTTTCTTAAAACTTTGATTGCCTTTGTCTTGCCTTTCAAACAAACATGCGAACAAACATCAAAATTGGTTCATCTGTTTAGAAACTACGATGTCGCAAACGAATCGATCAATTTATTATTATTTTTAATTTTAGTCTTTGGATCATGCTATTTTTATTTTAAAATGATTTCATGTAAATAATCGACTCTTAGACGTACAAAAAAAGCTATTTATATTTTGAAATCTACGATCTAATTTTCTCTTATATCACAAACACACACTTAACTGCTAAGTTTTTATGGAAACTATCGTGATTGTAATTCATGAAAATGTGAGTTTATTGCAGAGAGATAAAGCGGTTTGTCCTGTGGTATAGCTTCAAATATACTGTTCATTAATCTTGTTTACATCCACAAAAATTAACTGTTTGTTGTGATTTTGTAGTATGGAAGTGTTAACGGACTATATTTTTGCAAAAGAAAATAGCAGAATAGAGGCGTTCATTTATATGAAATCATTTTCAAATAAAATACCATGAATCTCAAAAATTAAAATGAAATCATATTGATATCTCATACCGCTAAGAATAAAATCAAGTAGAGGGTTAAATCTCATTCATTTATTGCGAAAAAACAAAACACAACAACTTACTGATATTTTTAGGATTTCTATTCACTTCTACGGAGGTTCTAATTGGTGCAGCTTGAATATTATGTATAGCTAAAACAATTTCATCAGCTACAGCTTCGAAAAACTGGTACTTTACTTGTTGCAAATCGAAAACGATTTGTATTTGGCTTCGCTGTTGTCGTAGACACAACATTTGATAATGGCTTAGTGGTTGTATTATTTAATTTATCTACAAAAAGACATTAAGATTTTTCAAGAGATTTTATTATATTTATAGAAAGCACTCATTTTTATTTTCGAAAAACGGGATGGGATTATGGGAGCAATCGTGATAGTCTGAATATATAGAAAATTTTTGTCTTTGGAGGATTCTTATAAGCCAAAAAATTTAAGATATTTCGCATGAAAAGTAATTTTAACTCGAAGTTTTTCAGGAAGATACACTACTCCGGAATGGTCTCGGAATTTTCACAGACCTGAATGTAGTTACAGTTAAATAAATTTAAGCATTTAGTCTCCGCACAATTCCTGGACAATTTTTGAGTTGGTTTGACTTGATTTCTGTAGGGATATGTCGAATCTTAAAACTAGCTAATTTCTGGGACCATTTACAGAAGTTCATGAGCTTAACCCTTTATGAAATTGATAGAGATATCAGGTATGTTCCAGTCAATAAGTGCAGTTCAGGAAACAAATGGCGAGAGAAATTACGGCGTAAGGTTTTCGATGCTTTAAATTCAACTTTAAACTTCTCTCTATTTTATTTAAAAATTAATTTTTCGATTAATTTTTGTTGGAGCTATTCACCTTTTGACCTAAATTTTCAAAAATAATATAAATAAATTATAGATATGTCTTCCTATTAAAAATAAATTTATTGATTTAGAAAAAAAAAACTATTACTAAATAAATATTGATCTACTTAAAAATAGTTTTGCGGGATACTTGACATAGTTAATCGTTCAATTTTAAATAAAGATAACGTCTCAAGTTATGATTAGCGTACTATTCGAATAGTTATTGGTTCATATCAGGACACTTTTTATAGTTTTATACCCATCATGTATATAGTAAACGCCCCGAGTTTTTAGTTAATTCAAAAATTATTGTCATGGAAATTTATTGTGGTAGCAGAGGCGGATTCATAAATTTTCGCAGTTTCATAAAGTAATAATAAAGAACTATCAGTTAAGACCTTCATTTTAGTTTTTTAGTTTTTCAAGTTAATTATTTCTTAGAACCTGTGAAATCGCGTTAATTTTTCCAAGCAGTTCTCCGATTCGAGATATCATTGTTAACTTCTTCAATGGTACAAAAATTTCTCAAAAACGAAAATTTACTGTAAAAATGGCTGTACGATTCTCGCCTATTTTGAAGTTCAACCACAAGTCTGTCTATAATTATGAAATATTACCTGAACAGATCATGAAGAAGTCCTCGACAGATTCAACTTCTATGAGCTTTCTGTTCCGTATCCTCTTTGTGTCGTTTTCATAATTTTTGACTATTCAGAGATTCAATTCATGCTGTACATTTTTATTAAAATTTCCCATTTCAGCGGAAACTATTTGAATTAGACTGCCATTCATTTGAATAACTGTACAAATGACAACATCGCTACGCTAAAATTTTTTATATTGCCTGCTTTAGTGCGCGGATTTTCTTTCTTCAAACAATAGCAATCATGTGTGAGGATCATGGAAGTCTTAAAAACTTTTGACAGAAAAGACGTACAATAGCAGGAACTTACTTCCAATTTAAATCTATTTTCTAATCTGAGAATATTTTTGCATAATTATCAGACCTTGCTCTTAACAATCAAGTAATGACTGCATTTTGTTAAAATAAATCCCCTTCAGGGATACGTAAACAGTAACGATTACAACAAGCAATGGCTGAGAAGAAATTTGAAACATTTCATAACACCAATTTGATTAGGTATAACTATATGCGAGGAATATTTTAGTTTCTCAGAAAGATTTCTTGACAAAGATACATTAAATGACATATTAAAATTAAAAGAAAAAAAAGCAATAAAATAGTGAATAAATAATTACTTCTAGGTGTTAAAATCGAAATCTAGGAAATTAGATAAAATTATTTTTCCGGAAAAAATATCTAACTCATAATAGTATAATAGTTATATGTAAAAAAAAAATAGAAAATAAATCAAGGTTTTCTAAGTTTATTATACCATGTATAAGTATATGAAATATATCAAGGTATATTATGTTTAGTCCCAAGTTTGTGATGCTTAAAAATATTGATACTGTAAACAAAATTTTTGTATAAGTGTTCATAAAATCACCGAATTAGTACATTTTCGGTTTCTGTCTATCTAACCATTTGATAACTTAAAAACTAAAAAAAAAGTATCAGACTGAAATTTTTACAGCGTGCTCAGGAAGTAAAAAGTGAGATTGAGTTCGTAAATGAGTAACATAGGTCGATTGGGTCTTGAGTTCGTAGGATACATATTGTAGCCGTTAGAGATAGAACAAAAATATAAGTGTAAAAAATGTTCTTTATAAAAAAATAAGCAACTTTTGTCTAGGAATATCTCTGTACTTATTTGACGAAAAAACCAAACAATTCCGTAATTAACACTGTCTGTACATGGTATTTTATCAATTAACTCATACAATTGTATGTTTTCATTTCTCAAACTTAAATTTTCAATCTTATTTAAAGTGAAAATTAAATTTTTTTTTGTTAATTGATATCAAACGATGATTTGGTCTTTTTTATAGTTTTTTTTTTCTTCTAATTTTTCTAGACGCTTAGTACCTGTGTAAATATTATTTAATAATATAATGTTTTATAATCTTTTTTATAAAAGTTATGCGTTTATGCTTTATTTGAATTACTGATAAGATAAATGACTTTATACAAATGCTGATTTATTTATTATTTGATATTTCAAATAATTTTGCATTATCGTGTCAATTTGTGAAACGTTTTTATTAAGGTAGCTGGGTCACGCAAGCAAATTCTTAAGAAATCTTCAAAACTTTGAATATGTCTTGATGGAATAAGGAGACATGAAGGAGAATTACCGTTTTTACAAAAATAATAATATTTGGAAGGATTATATTTCGTATCATTAAAAAAGAAAAGGTTTATCAAAATTGGATAAAATTTGGATGTGAAAGAACAAAATAAAATTTTTGTAAGAGCAAAATTAAATTTTTTGGATTCTGATGACGTCATAAAGTTAAAAAATTATATTTTTTTGATAACACAGGCAAATTTGATCCGATCTTATTGGATATTTTTTTGAAACCCACTAATTTTGGATCATTCTTTTCAGCTGCTATGCTAGTTTTTCGCTAGCTATGACTTATTTGCTTTATTCCGGGACCAGGACACCACATTCTTGAAACCTATCAGAGCTAGGTAAATTTTGGCCACAAATTTGAAAAGTATGGGCCAAATTTAGTAGTATTACATACTTGGTTTATCAAAATTGGATAAAATTTGGATGTGATAGAGCAAATTTAAATTTTTTGAATTTTGATGACGTCATAAAGTTAAAAAATTCGATTTTTTGATAACACAGGCTATTTTGATCCGATCTTATTGGAATTTTTTTTGAAACCCATTAATTCTGGGTCATTTTTTCAGCTGTGATGCCAGTTTTTCGCTAGCTACCACTTATGGTTAACAATAACTACTTGTTTTTTCTAGAGTTAAAAAATTTGTTAGAAACGTAACGACTCCTATGCTTGCCGAGTTAATGATCACAACTTTAATTAAGTTTAATAAATATAAAAAAATTTACAATTTTCTGTCACTATGCCCACAGCAAGATAACAGCTTTAACTTAAATAATTGAATTTTAAATGCGGGAGAAGATACTAGATATTTTTTTTTTTAATAAATAAATATTTTCCTTAAATAAAAAATTTGTTTTTAATTATGAAATATTAAATTACAATAATTAATATTATACTAAATATTACTAGCTGACACAGCCTAAACCGGCTGCCCAATTACATATGCCACCAATTGGATCAAAACTTAAATTTTTCGGGCATGTATATTCCCATCCTATAACAGCACCATTTTCCATTTTAGCACATGATATAAATTTTCTACATGATACAGGATGTGGAAAATTGCCTTGATCCAAACATTGAATCTTTCCAGATGGATGTATCAATACTTTTCCTTTTGATATATCTTTACCTAAAATTTTTATTGTTTCGGTATCATCTTCCACGTATTCAACATCATCTTCGATTATTGGTAATTGTTCGATAGTTTTTAGACGTGATTTTGGTAAACTTCGAACGGTTGTTGGTCGGTATCCTAAAATGCAAATATACGTAAAAATAAGAGTTATATGTTTTGAACTAAAAAGAGGGATGTAATAAGTTTAACTTGTCTGTGTCTCTGTCTGTGGAATGGTAGCTTCTAAAGATTAACCCATTTTGATTTTTGTGTGTTTGTTTGAAAATTAATTCGAGAGTGATCTTAGATATGTTTCAAGTGCAAGTTTAGGATCCCGTATTTTATAACAGCTAGAAAAGAGGCGATGGCCTTCTCACGAGCAGATTTACTTGAAAAATATCTAAAAACACTTACGAACAAATTACCTTTACAATAAAACAAAAATGGATTCTCATGTTTAGGAGCTACGATGCTACAAACGGCACGATTAGATCTCATTTTGTGGCATCTAAACAGATAAACCGTTTTTTGTTTTGTTTGAAAAGTCATTTGACCGAGAATGTTCTTAGCTATCTTTCAAGTTCAAGTTTAGGGTTTCATACTCGATACAACTAGAAAAAGGGCGATGATCTTCAAAAAGCTGAGTAGATTTCTTTAAAACTTTGATTACATTTGCCTTGCCTTTCAAACAAACATGCGAAAATAAAAATTGGTTCATCTGTTTAGAAGCTACGATGTCGCAAACGAATCGATCAATTTAATATTATTTTTAATTTTAGTCTTTGGATCATGCTATTTTTATTTCAAAATGATCTCATACCGCTATGAATAAAATCAAGTAGAGGGTTAAATCTCATTCATTTGTTACGAAAAAACAAAACACAACAACTTACTGATATTTTTAGGATTTCTATTCACTTCTACGGAAGTTCTAATTGGTGCAGCTTGAATATTATGTATAGCTAATACAATGTCATCAGCTACAACTGTTTCTGGATCAAGAAGATTTTTAGAATTTAAACTTTTATGATTGCTTGGTTCAATATCTTGATCATTTCGTTCTGTTGATGAACTTATTTTTTGTGTTGTGCTTCGAAAAACTGGTACTTTTCTTGTTGCAAATCGAAAACGATTTGTATTTGGCTTCGTTGTGGTCGTAGTCGCAACATTTGATAATGGCCTAGTGGTTGTATTATTTAATTTATCTACAAAAAGACATTAAGACTTTTCAAGAGATTTTAAAATATTAATAGAAAGCACTCATTTTTATTTGCGAAAAACGGGATGGGATTATGGGAGCAATAGTGATAGTCTGAATATATAGAAAATTTTTGTCTTTGGAGGATTCTTATAAGCCAAAAAATTTAAGATATTTCGCATGAAAAATAATTTTAACTCGAAGTTTTTCAGGAAGATATACACTACTCCGAAATGGTACACTACTCGGAATTTTCACAGACCTGAATGTAGTTACAGTTAAATAAATTTAAGCATTTAGTCTCCGCACAATTCCTGGACAATTTTTGAGTTGGTTTGACTTGATTTCTGTAGGGATATGTCGAATCTTAAAACTAGCTAATTTCTGGGACCATTTACAGAAGTTCATGAGCTTAACCCTTTATGAAATTGATGGAGATAGAAAGTATGTTCCAGTCAATAAGTGCAGTTCAGGAAACAAATGGCGAGAGAAATTACGGCTTAAGGTTTTCGATGCTTTAAATTTAACTTTAAACTTCTCTCTATTTTATTTAAAAATTAATTTTTCGATTAATTTTTGTTGGAGCTATTCACCTTTTGACCTAAATTTTCAAAAATAATATAAATAAATTATAGATATGTCTTCCTATTAAAAATAAATTTATTGATTTAGAAAAAAAAAACTATTACTAAATAAATATTGATCTACTTAAAAATAGTTTTGCGGGATTCTTGACATAGTTAATCGTTCAATTTTAAATAAAGATAATGTCTCAAGTTATGATTAGCGTAGTATTCGAATAGTTATTGGTTCATATCAGGACACTTTTATAGTTTTATACCCATCATGTACATAGTAAACGCCCCGAGTTTTTAGTTAATTCAAAAATTATTGTCATGGAAATTTATTGTGGTAGCAGAGGCGGATTAATAAATTATCGCAGTTTCATAAAGTAATAATATAAAACTATCAATTAAGACCTTTATTTTAAGTTCTTTAGTTTTTCAAGTTCTTTATTTCTTAGAACCTGTGAAATCGCGTTAATTGTTCGGAGCAGTTCCCAGATTCGAGATATCATTTTTAAATAAGAACGTAGGCGGAACGTATTTGAACTTCTTCAATGGTACAAAATTTCTCAAAAACGAAAATTCACTGTAAAAACGGCTGCACGATTCTCGCCACTTTTGAAGTTCAACCACAAGTCTGTCTGTACGAAATATTACCCGAACAGATCATGAAGAAGTCCTCGACAGATTCAACTTCTATGAGCTTTCTGTTCCGTATCCTCTTTGTGTCGTTTTCATAATTTTTGACTATTCAGAGATTCAATTCATGCTGTACATTTTTATTAAAATTTCCCCTTTCAGCGGAAAATATTTGAATTAGACTGCCATTCATTTGAATAACTGTACAAATGACAACATCAATCGCTACGCTACAATCTTATTTAAAGTGAAAATTAAAAATTTTTTTTTTGTTAATTGATATCAAATACGATGATTTGATTTTTTTTTTCTAATTTTTCTAGACGCTTAGTAACTGTGTAAAAAAGGACCAGTAAAAACTCGAAGTGCTAACTACTATTGTTAATTAGTTTGACCCTAAAATCTATATCGATTATACAATAATTAAATATTTTAATGTTTTATAATCTTTTTATAAAAGTTATGCGTTTATGCTTTATTTGAATTAGTGATAAGATAAATGACTTTATACAAATGCTGATTAATCTAATGTTAATAGGATATTTTATAGACGTTGAGCGCAAACGTAAGACTTGTGCATAAATGAAAATTACCTATTTAGTCGCTTGTAAATTACTTTAACACAATTTTAAATTAATCTACTGGTATGACCATCGCAGTATGCAAACTTTGTATTCAGTGATTATTTCATACGCATGCATGGGCGTCTAATATCACAGGCTAACTTTCCAGTTACAAGTACCTACATTACTTCCTGTTTTAGATAATATAGCTAAAGATACGCATTTTAAAGCATTGATAATTTCTACGTAAAGTTGCATAGAGTTGTGACTATATCAAAATGCGCATATTTTTAAATTAGCGCAAATGTATATGAATACATATATATTGCATTTACATTTGCGCGCATACTTAGCTTGACTGGCTTCTAACGTCAACATGGGCTTCTAATGTCGACGTGGGTCAATGTATAGGCATCCACTATAAAAAATGTGTGGTACTTGAGACTGATTTATTAGAGATTTTTTCTTTGCGCTTGTGTCCCTAGCACATAAATATGGCTACCTTTTGTGATTTTCTTACATATATGTAATACTACTATATTGACAGTGCCCTATGTTTCTCTATGAGAGAGACCGACGAAAACAAGCGAGGCAGTCTAAAAGTACTTTGTTCGTTATGCGCATGCGCTGTAGTCGCACCTTATTCTACTATTATCCCTTAATTTCGAACCACGAATACTATTAGCCATGAAATGACTCATGCGCCAAACAGGCATGGTCCTTTGTTTTTTGGAATAAGAGGAATATTTCGTCTACACCGTGATGTTTTCGGCAGCACCTCTCACTGTGTTCACTACTGTATTACATTATATGTTTTCTATAGGGCTAACTTATTACCAAGATTTTAACAAACCGTTAAATTTCTAGTAGATTATTGGTGCAAATGGATTTAGGTGAGGATTTCAATATTTTTAGAACCTCTGTCAAACTAAAATTTAATACTTACTGTTTGATAAATTATTGTTTGGCCTTGGTTTAAATGTACGATTTCGTAATTTTTGTAAGCTTTGATTAACTGTTGTTGTTGGTAATTCTGTGGTCGTTGTTTCATTAGCAATTGGCCGTTTTTTCAAAATTGATGTAGTTTGATTACGTCGTAATAAATTCTTTCTAAAGTATGGTACATTACTTAATGTTGTACTCTGAAATTGAATTAAGACTGAGTTAAGCTAATGTACGACCAAAATCTTAGCCAGTTTTTGGTGTATTTCCTTTCTATTTTTGATAAATTTCGAACAAAATGCTTCTTTTAAAGTATGGTTGCTTTAAGTACAGGTAAGATGATTAAATAGTACAAAAGGAAATCATCGAATGAAAGAAAAGAATTTATCTGAAGAATTTTATTATAAAAAAAAGATTAGACTATTTTCCGATTACAAAGTCTAGTTTTTATAGAAAAATAATAAACGTGAATTTATTAAGAATATTTGTGTAAAATATATGCCTTTATTTTGATTCATCTAAAATGGTCATATCCTGGATAATATTAAAAGATCGGATATATTACCAATGAAGTAAGATTTAGCCAATAAATTAATTTTGTTTTTCACCCTCGACCAGTTTGATTTGAGTTTGTTTTACTTTAAGATTTAGGAACATAAAGGCTACTTATTACCGTGGAAGAATCGATTGGGAATGACTGGATATGAAAATCTCCTGGTTGATTTATAAAGTACCTTACTTGAACATAGCTACGTAATGGGAACTAGACTTGTGCAGTATCATTGATACATTTCGTTAAATTTATTAACAAGTTGAAAAAGGAAATTTAATTTTCTGTAAAGCTACAGATTAAATTAAACTAATTTTGCAATTTTTTTTCCCGTTTTACTCAAAGAGATGGAAATGACAGATTTCTGTTCATATTAACATTGTAATTTTCCTTTTTTTTTATTAACGGTTAATTTTTGAAGCTCCTCAAATTGTGTTGCAGTTAAATTTCTCTTTAAACTTTATAGATATATTTTTAGATGAGAATTCAAGCTAGTATAAGGCTTAAACGATGATTGAATTCAAGTGACTGGAAGTACTGAAACAATATGGCGCGCTAAAATACATTTTCCTTAACAAATAATTACCAATAAAAAATTTAAAAAAAAAAAACAACAACAAAATTCAGCATTCAAGTTAATTTTTTCATACATTCATGCAAAAAAAACAAAACATATCAAAAAACAATCAAAGCCAAAACCAAAAACCCTTAACATAACCTTCATTGCTACAACATAACCTACAAATTGCATTTTGCTATCACCTTTTCAATATTGTGTAAGTGTATCAATAAAATATGTGATGAATTTTTTTTATTTCTTTTGCCAATTAAAATCAATTTTTAAAAATAAAATAATTTTTTACTTATATAAAAAAAAAATGTATTTACATTAACAAAATACAAACATTTTACAACAAATTAAAAAAAAAAATGAAAACATAACAAAATAAAAAAAATGTGTCCATACATGAAACGTAAACGTATGGATAGGTTTTTTTTCTTTTAAATGGATAATTTACAATTAATTATTTAATTAATTAACAATAATTTATTTATCAGACTGCGATGAATTAAAAAACAAACTAAACAATTTAATTTGATTAATTTTTGTTTTGTTTATTTATATTAGTCATAATTATTTTTTTAATAAACATTTTTGAAACACGAAAAACATGCATCGTCAATAAAAATTTTGTTTTGTATTGTTTTGTGTGGTTAAAATTTTTAGCAAAACTACTTAAATTTGCAGCAAGCATTTGCTAACTATGATGGCACTAAGTATGGTATTTTCAAATTTTTTATTGTGTGACTATTATCGATCCTTTTGATGGACAATAAATCACTCTGGCACAGCAAAGGGAAGAGCAATTATTCAACTAAATAAAATTTTTATCTCTAATTTTATACTTGGCCTTGGTACGTATATAAAATTATTGCTACTCATCCGTTTGCTCTTATAAATTCGAATTTTGACAAAAAATCATTAATTTTGTTAGTAATTTTTTTTTGCTTTGCGTAGTACCATACTTAAGCAAAATTTTGAAATATATTTCAAACCCATTAAAATCCGTACATGTAGAAATAGTTAAATTTTTAATTTATGAATAAATAATGAAAATTTATTTAAAAAGGAACTTTATTTCGTGTTAGAACCGAAATTTTAAATGACTTATTTTAGGAGGTGCATTGTTAATTTTTTAGATGCTTATGAAAATAATATGATCTCGTAATAAAATAAAACAATTTATTTCATTGAGAAATACTACTTAAATTTATAGCAAATAAAATGAATGAATTCATTAAGAGCACAGGGAATTCTAACCGGTAAAAGTATAAAATTTAATAAAAACATTCCATAAACCGAGAAAGATCATGGAGTGGTTGTAAATGCTCTAGGCCAACTAGTTAGGACATGAATTGTAGAGCTATCGAAGAAGAAATAAATTTAAGAAAATAGACTATATCTTCTTGAAATACTATGAATAAGACTATATCTCCTTGAAATACAATGGACTCAAAAAAATCCAGCCCTTCGGACTTTTCTTCATATTATTACTAGAAATTACTAATTCCTTTCTATCATTTATTTCGTGCTCTCTAAATCTACATTCTTTTTATCTTCGATTATTTTAACATTTTCTACACGTACGGAAATAATCAATATAATTATTTAGTCTTACAAAATCAACAATATTAAATTAGTTATTATAAATTTTGTTTTGCATGCAAGATTTTCTATGAATTTTCTGCATAATTTATTTTAAAACGTGTTAAAAAAGGTCATGTATTTAAAATTTTTATTTATAACACAAAATTATGTAAAATATTTCAATTGAAATAATTCTTCTTTTTGTTTATTATTATTATTAATTACATGCGATATGCCACACATATAAAATAATTAATTATTGAGCAATCATTATTATTATTTATTAATAAATCTTATAAATTATTAATATAGTTCACAACACTTAAATAATATTAGTTACAAATACAATCCATAATCAATTACACTCCAATTGAATTTAGTAAAAAAAATATAGTTCTTTTATTCCTTGTGTGTTTTTTTTATAGTTATTTTTTGTTTTATTATTATGGCAATGGTTTATTATTATTGGGACCTTTTTTTGAGTTGTTTAAAAGTTGTTAAAAGTTAATTATTTTTTTGGTGAAGATTTTTGTTCAAACACCGCTACTAACCTTTGTCGTGGTTAAAAATCCACCCATTTTATCTGATTTAATGTTTAATCCTTTTTGTGGACTACGATTTTCACGTTTAATTCCACTGTCAATAAAAGGACTATTCTTTAATAAATATACTACTTTCGTTTCATCATTGATCATTGGTTTATCATTTAAAATACGTATTGGTAATATATTGGTGTCATCAGAGAATTTCAATGAACGGCTACCTTCTTCATCTTGTTTTAAAATTTTTATATTTAATAAATTATTTTGTGACTCATTTGGTTGGTTGTCTGATGTTACTATTTGTTTTAAGGTTGGTAATGGTGTTTGTATTTCATTGTCAATTGAAGTAGTGGTTGTTGGTAGTTTATCTTTTGGAAATAAGGCTTCTAACGCAAGAGTTGTGATCTCTGTGAAATCTGGCATTAAGGTGTAAGTATTTGCGACTTTTGAATGGGAATCAATACGTATCTTACGACCGTTTTTAGCGTCATCATTAACTAAAGCATTTTCAATTGCTTGTAAATGTGCAGTTAATAAATCAGTTACAGTTTCATTCTGTGTAGTATGTTCGACAGTTTTATTTGATGCACGAATTTTGGTTGTGATTGTAACAGGTCGTGTTGAATTTAAAAAGTTTCGAAGTGCTGACGTTTCTGAGAAAAATAAATTCTCATCACCCGTTTGTGTGATATTACCATCAACGATTTTAATAACTGTTACACGATTTATTTCACCGATTTTATCAATTTCTGGCGTGTCTAACATTGTACCAAATTTAATTGTTTTGTTTTTAGCATCATCTTCTTTGTAATTCACTTCAACGTAACGATTTACTTCAATTAATTTTTTAAGATTTTTCTTGATGCCATCTTCTTCAATAAAATCAATTCTGGTTGTTTCAGGATATTCCGTGGTTGGTTCAGCAAAAACATGGTGAATTAATAATGATGATTCTTCACTATTTTCGTTTGAGTTTAATGAGGATGAAGCCTGATTTTGGCTGAATTTTGAATATCCAACACCTAGAGATGATGTCTGTTCTTCATTTGTTATTGAACCAGATGTGATTGATGCTTCTGTTAAAAAGTCGGATGAAGTTTTTTCTAACTGAGAAGTTTTTATGCCACTTGAAGACTTCTTTAAGCCATAGTTTGTCTCTTCCGTAATGCCTACGCTCGAACCCCGTGTTGCTGTTTGTGAGGATGCAACATTTGATCCGCTTGTGGATTTCTTTAAGACATAGTTTGTCTCCTCAGTAATGTCTACGCTGGAACCTCCTGTCGCTGTTTGTGAGGATGCAACATTTGATCCGCTTGTGGATTTCTTTAAGCCATAGTTTGTCTCCTCCGTAATGTCTACGTTCGAATCTCGCGTCGCTGTTTGTGAGGATGCAATATTTGATCCACCTGTGGATTTCTTTAAGACATAGTTTGTTTCCTCCGTAATGTCTGCGTTCGAACCTCGTGTCGCTGTTTGTGAAGATGCAACATTTGATCCGCTTGTGGATTTCTTTAAGCCATAGTTTGTCTCTTCCGTAATGCCTACGCTCGAACCCCGTGTTGCTGTTTGTGAGGATGCAACATTTGATCCGCTTGTGGATTTCTTTAAGCCATAGTTTGTCTCCTCTGAAATTTCTACGTTCGAATCTTGTGTCAAGGTTTTGGAGGATGCAACATTTGATCCGCTTGTGGATTTCCTTAAACCAGAACTAGCCTTTTCTGTAATTTCTGTATTTGATTCCTCTGCTTCGGTTTGGGATGATCCAAAGTTAGATTCGCTTGTATATTTGAACCCACCTGATATTTCTTGTTGATTTGTATTGTAAGCTCTGTTTGCTTCGAAATTGGAAGTTGTTAATTCAATTTGCTCATCATTTTGTTTTGAAAGCAGTTCGTTTTCCACGTAGCTATTTTGATTAAAATCAACATTTAATTGATCCTCAGTGTTTAATTCAGTGGTGCCTATCTCATCAGTTGACTTAGTGTTAACTTCAGAATACTCGTTTTGTTTCGAGAACAAGCGTGTTCCAGAATTTCCTGAATTAATTTGAGAAATAACTCTTTCTTGATTAGCCGTGATAGATACTTTATTTAGTCGATCATTTTGTGCAGTCCTTTCTTGGCTACTAATACTATAGGATTCTTCTGTGTTTCTTGAAGATGATAAATTAACTGAAGCTTCTTGATCGTTTGAATTGACTGAATTGTATTCATCGGCTTCATTCTGTTCTACAACTTCATTTGATTGATTTCTTCGACGATTTCCAAAAGTATAACTTCTAGTTGATGTTCTTGGTGTAAATTGACGATATACAGTTCGCCGTCTAGTTGTGCTTGGATAAGTAACTGTTGTTGTTGGTCTAGATGTTGTAAATCTACGCCGGAATCCATTTTGTCTTGTACTTTCAGAGCTTGTTGATATAACTGAGTCTCTACGATTGCTGAAGCTAGTTCGATTTAATGAAGTTCTTTCACCCGGTCGTCTAAATAATCGGCTAGGTTTTGAGGTGGTTGTAGAAGTTGTCTGTTCAGTCGATGTTTCATTTTGGTTTGAAGTTACGGATTCATCTTCTTCAAAAGTATTTAAAGTCGTTGCGTAATCATCGGTTGTTATAGCGACAGGTGATGTAAGACCGTCGTTTTCATTTGCTGTTGTCACAATAATGTCTTCGCCAGCAGTGGTAATTTCTGAAAGTAAATCTGTTGTAACATCATCTATCGTAATGTCAGTGGTCGCGTCTGCTTTTTCATTTTCTGTGGTTATAAATCTTTGGTTTTCATATTCTTCATCTTGTTTTGATGAAGTCTCAATTTGAGATGCAGATAATAAGGATTGGGAGCTAGCTTCATTGAGGCGAGTTGTTTCTGAATTCGATGATGTTGATAATTGAGATCTAGCTTCGAAATTATTTCGTGTTTCTGTATTTGACGATATTGACTGCGATGCAGATTCTTCAGAAATATTTTGATTTGTTTCTGAATTGGATACTAATTTTGCTTGTGAAATAGATTCTTCTTCAGTTACTTTTGAATCGGAAGATTTTGATGTAGTGTCATCAAAATTGTTTCGAGTTATTTCTGAATTTAATGAACTGCTAGTTCGTAAAACCTCTAATCTAGGTCGTGTTCCGAAACGATTGAAATTATTTGATTGATAACGCCGTCTCGAAGTATTTTGTACAGTAACTGTTCCTTCAGTTGGTGTGGGTCTGTTAAATGTTGTTTCGGCTTGTGTAGGCCGATTAAATGTTCTGTTACGCTGTGACGTAAAACGTGATGTTTGAGATCGCTGTTGCGTGACTAGATTTTCACTTGAATTACTATTACTACTGTTATTATTACTAATTAATGTAGAATTTTTTTGTTCCAATTCAGTATTTTGAATTGCATTGACTGGCCGTAATCTACGTATAATTTTTCGTGTCCGTACAATGGTATTTGGTTCAGTGACACTTTGTTCGCGTGTCACACTTACTCGTGCATCAACATTGTCAACCATTATTAATTCATTTGTTTCCGTTGTAAAATCAATGGTAGATGCAATTGGTCGTTGTTTTCGGATTATTTTACGACGTCGGGGTATTTCGATAGGTTTTACAATTTGATTTACATCTCTCCCGATTGATTCAGTTTCGCGTATATTCGTTTCAGATAAATGTATTTGTTCGTTTTCCTCGTGTTCAATACTTGCTTCATTTACTGAAGTTATCGTTGATGATTCGTCAGTACTTGTAATTTCGGTTACATTTTCTTCATTAGTTTGAGTTTCCTCGCTCTGTGTTTCAGTTTCATTAAGTTTAACTGCAAGAATTCTATTACCACGTGGTCTGAATAAGTAGTTTCTGGATGCTGTATCTTGAGTTGTTTCGCTTGTGATTGTTCTTCGAGTTGATTCATTCTCATTCGAAATTGATTGACGCCGCGTTCCAAAGTTTGATGTTCTATTGACAGATGTGCCACTTTCAGTAGCATTAATGGTTGTGGTCGCTACATTGACACGTGCAGGACGACGTCTACTAATTCTAAATCGATTATTACCGTTAAGTTCTTGACGGCGATTAAAATCTACTGCAGTTAATGATGAAAGATCTCTGAAAGTTGATTTTGGACGATATGTCCTTTCAACACTCGCATTTAAATCATCATCATCAATAGATTCGGTTGTTGTGGCTAATGTACCTCGAACTCGACCTCGATTTCTACTTCGAGTAGTTTCAGAGGATGGGCTAGGTGTAGTTGTTGTAGTTCTAAATCGACTAACCACACGACGCCCTGTAAATCTATTTCGTGTTACTGTTTCCGTTTGATTTTGGGCCTCTGTTGATGTTTCCTGTGCCCTAAATCGATTTTGTGATACGTTTGATGATTCTCGAATTCCAAATCGATTTCTCGATGTTTCAGCTTGATTTGATTGTCTATTTGAGGCGCCTTGAACTCTGAATCGATTTTGCGATGATGTTTCAATTTGACTTGATTGTAATTCCGTTGCGTTTTGGCTTCGAAGTCGATTTTGTGTCAAAGTTTCAGTTTGATTTAATTCTAAGCTCGACGTTCCTTGAATTCCAAATCGACTATTTGATGTTTCTGTTTGATTTGATTGTTTATTTGAGGCGCCTTGAACTCTGAATCGATTTTGCGATGATGTTTCAATTTGATTTGATTGTAATTCCGTTGTGTTTTGGCTTCTTAGCCGACTTTGTGTGGAACTTTCAGCTTGATTTGATTGTAAGCCAGAAGTGCCTTGAATTCTAAATCGATTTCGTGATACGTTGAATACATTTGTTTCATTTGAACTTTCTTTGGATTCTTGAGCTCCTACTCCCAATCGACTAGTGTTCCGTGATTCAAATCGATTTTCCGATGCAATACGAACAATTGGTACACGATTATTTTTATTTAATTCATTTGTTTCATTTAAATTGTAATTTATTGTATTTTTATTATCAATTATGGTGTATTCGATTTTAGTGATATTATTAATATGATTATTATTGCTACTTGTGCTACCGTTATTCCCCAAAACAAATCCGTGCGGTGTCAAAAGTGTACCTCGACTTGTGTATACAACATCATTAGCTGTAGTTTGATTTTCACTCACCTTAAGCGTTGATGTCGTTGAAGCATTTTCATTGGTTTGTTCGTCGAGTACAGATTTTTGTGTTATTGAAAATGGACGAGCTGGTTGTAATATTGGTACAGTTTTATCATTTGTTGATGTTTCTGTTTCAATAACAGTTTTTTCCACACTAGTTTGATTTGTTTCCTCGCTAAATACTGGTATATTTAATAATGGTTTCAATAATATGTCAACTGTTTCAGTTGTACCAGTAATCTCTTCTTCAGTGTCCGAAACATCTTTTTCGGATTCGTTGACTGTTACAACGACAGTTTCTTTTTGATTCTGTTGTCCATCTTTAATGGATAATAGTAATGTTTGATCAGAATTTGTATTTGTTTTTGTCGATGCCTCTTCAGAGGTTTCAGTTTGTTGATTTGAAGCTGTACTTGATGAAACAAATGACGATCGTGATCTGTTTAAAGTTTGATATCTAGAAGTAATAGAAAAAAAATTTATAATGTTTAATGGACCTAAATTTTTCATGGTAAGTCGAAATCGACTTGTAAGTGAGGTTTTGAAGTGCGAATTTTCCGTTGTATACTTACTTGGAAGTCGATGTTTCTGAATTTTGTTTTGATAAATTACTAGATTCAGAAGATGAGAATATTGTTTGGGAATCCTCATTTCCATTTATATTTAATCTGAAAAAAATTAAGATATGTATGAAAAATGTTTTTAAACGAGGTAGTCATGATGGCTATCCTTTTTGGAGGAATCTTGCAGTGACAAGTCTATCAAATATTTCTACTAGAAGAACTCTTTAATTGTATTGAGAGTGATTCATATTCGTTTTCATGACCAGTTAAAACGAAAATTGAATCCGAGGGCAGCTTTTAAAACCTCTTAGGACTATCTCTGGTCTTAAGCATTAACAGTGATAGCATCGTGTCTCCGCTATTAATCGCCAGAATATAAATGGAAGCTTCTTGGAATCAGTTAAGTTTTGGTAGAATAAATAAAACTTACTCGCTCGATGTGTCTGGTAAATTCCGTTGTCGGAAATTTGTTGTTGATACATATTCTGGCATATTAACATTTTTCACAGTTTCAAGCCGATTAACAAATCTCCGTTCTGAGCCACTGTTAAACGTTGTTTTTACATTTAATTCTTCTCTGTAAAAATAAAAAAATAATAATAGAATGAGGTTACAGACAAAAATTATTTAAAACTTACTCATCTGAAGAATCATCCTCAGCACTGTCAACATTTTCATTTTGTTGTACTCGTGAAGTACCTCGTGCAATTGTAACATACTCTGGCATTTCTGAATTACTTCGGAATTGATTTCGACGTTGTTCTTTAACACGTAAAACAGCTCTGAAAGAAAACATCAAATTTAGCAATTAAATTTTTTGATTGAAAATTAAATTAAAGCCGTACTCATTAGGAGATTCTTCTGATGTTCTGGTTTCCGTCACTTTGGTTTTTGTTCCTCGTGCAATTGTTACATATGATGGTAATTGTGAGTTTGAGCTACTATCAGTTTGAATTAAACGTTCTTCAGAATTGAAATTTGTATTCGTTCTAGAGTTTTCTAAACTTTCATCATCATTAGTAGTGGTTCGTTGTCTACAAGTAAAAATTTTAAATTTGCATAAAATAAAAATAAATATCGCTAGAAATCAAATGGAATTTACATACCTGGACCGATTAATTGTAACGTACTGAGGTTTTCCACGATTACTGCTTTCTTCTTCACTTCCACTAAATTGTACTCCATTTCTAAAGTTTCTAGAAATATGAAAAATTGATTTTCAATGAAATTTAATACAGAGATTCCGAAGAAATATAAAATTTCATAACAGTTAACAAGGGTTTAAAAACGAATTTTGATTTTTTCTTACTATTTCAAACGATTGATCCAATTTTAAAAAGTAAATCAAATTATGAATACATACGTTGTTCTGGTTTTGGTTGTACCAATAATATTTCTAGATCCACCACTAAATTGAGCACCAGCGGCATTATTATTCCTAGAAGACAGAACACGTTCATATAAGCTTTTGCTAATTGCGGGTGGTGTAGTACTTCCTGAACTTCCATCAGCTGAAAATAATTGTTTTTCCAATTCTTGAACACCACCTGAAATGAAGATTAAAATTATTTGGCATTAATAAATTTCAATAATATGTCGTTCTGGTGTACTTACCAACTTTCTTGATCAAAGCGATTAATTCTTTTATTACTTTTGGATCTTCTTCAGAGTCAAATACTTGTTTTGTACCACCATCTTCTTCTTCATCGTCATAATATTCGTATTCATCGTCCTAAGAATTAAAATTTGTTATTAAAAGTTCTAAAAATTTTCTTCAAAGTTCTTCTGTACCTCATATATATCTGGAATAGGTGTTGTCGTAGTAGATGAGGCTTGTCTTAATGTTGTTTTACTTGTTGCAGCTGTAATCGGTGCACGTGTTCTTTGGGTTGTAGTTCGTGGTGTGGTTGTTGATTGGACAGTTTTTGGCTGGGCAGTGGTCGTACTTGTAGTTGTGGTTGTAGTCTTTGGCTTTTTGTTACACAAAACATTTCTTGAATAGTCACAAGAATCTGCTGCTTTGTTAAAGTACAACCCTGTGTTTTTGTAGAAAATAAAGAAAATCTTTTAGTGGGGTACCGAAAATGGGTCTCTAACACCTAGACTAAAGAGTCCTTTGTGTAATGCCTGAGAACAATCTGTCACCCAATAGTGATACGTCGTCAGGTAAAAGATATCCGCACGCAGAATACTTCTCCACCGGGATTTATCCCAGGATTGATGAATCCAGACCCAGAATTTAAAAATTAAAAAGAAGTTAAAAGTTTTCAGAGCTAAAAACATGACGCCCCGTAGATTTCTGCAGCGCAAATAACATGTAACCGAGATCCTCATGTTATAAACGACGTTAACAGATATTTTTACTACTATAACTAACGATAAAGGAATTCTGGAAAGTCACTGTGATGTAAGAACTGAAGCTTTTCAAGAGGCTAAGTTGGCAGCCCGCCCTCTTATTAAAGGACTCAGTGACGTAAGGTCGAAGCTCAGTTCTTCTTAAGGACACAGTACTACTTATCAAAAACGCTTACCTGCTGGGCATGTAAATTGATGAGCAACAATTCCTAATTCAGACGGTCCACTACTTAAACACCAATAATACTTTTTACAGTCACTTGGATGTGGGAAAAATCCTTCATCTTCACATTTAAAATCACTTCCAGAATCAGGAGTGGCTGGAGGAGGTGGTGTTGTGTAACTTGGTGTAATTACACTCAATGGAGCTGATGTAGTTGTTGTTGTAGTTGTTGTTGATGTAGTTGTTGACCTTCGCTGACTTTGGCGTCTTTGATTTTGTTTAGATCGACTATTTGCAACACGTCTTCTATTTGATCCTTTGATTACAGTTGTTGATTCCTTACCATCATCAAATTGATTTTGATTTCTTGAATTATATCGATTACTTCCTCGAGAGCGAATAACTGTTGTTTGTGTGATAGTTTGACGTCCTCCACTATTTTGTACGATTTCGGAGCTCTCAATATTTTTGGATGTTGATGGTCTTGTTCGGGATCTGGTCACAACTCTTTCTTCGGATGTAATCAAATTGCTAACAAAGGAAATGAATGGCCATTTAACTAAATAATCTTATTTTTTTAGAAAATTCACGTTTTTAACATACCTTGAACTTTCAATTAAAGCTTCTTTTGCAGCCTCAATTAATGGATACGGTCTGCCATGGCATTTACCACGAAAATCGTCATTATCAATTGACCAAAACATAATACCTCCTAAATCCTGTTCAGCCACATATTTTGCTTTTAATCTAACAATATTTTCATCGTCATAGCCAACCCATTGGTCATCTTTGTAAGCGTATGGTCCCATGGCACTTGGATTTGGTTGAACAACAGTCCAACCAGAATTCGAGTTAATATTTTCACAAATCTAAAATATAAATATTATTGCTCAACGTTTCTGGGAAATTTCTCGGCAAATTCATAATTTACAAATGATACAAAAAAACATAATATTTACCTCGTAATAAGCTAGATATCCTTTTTCTTTGGTAGCATCACCCATTTCACCAGGTCCATCTGCTGGAGCACCAAGTTCATTTGCATCAGGATTAAATAGGGTGTATGACCGACCGTATGTGGGTATTCCAAGCACCAATTTTTGTCTATCAGCACCATTTTCTAAATAATATTTTATGGTGTGGTCCTAACAAAAAAATAATAATTGTAAATTTTCACATAGAATTTCTTGGAAATTTATTACGTACAATATTTAATTCAGCATCGTAATTATACTCATTGTCTTCTTCGAGTGGATACAATGGGGCATGATGATTTACGGAAGGTTCGAATGCCGAATGGTAATCGTAACTTAAAATATTCATCCAATCTAGATATCTGCAAAAATAAAAGAATTATATTATGGATACTTGAAATAAAACACTCACAACAGGCCTGAATTTAAGTATTAGACCACTTGGGCCTTGGCTCTAGGAAAGGTCAAATATTTTTTGGTACATGTTAATTTGATCTTAGGCAAGACGAAAAATGTTGAAAATTTTTATCTATTATTTATTAATATTATAGAATGTTATCTGCGATTCCACCATCAAAGATTTTTTATTTATTCGTTAATTCTGAAGATCCTGATCAGGATAATCGGCCAAACTTATTAAATTATTTTATCTATCCTTGATAAGTGTGCGAAGTTTTAATTCAATCCGACGTTTTACAGAGGGTGAGAATCACGTTTTAAAGATTCCGTTACATAGATCCATACCAACGTTTAAGAAAATTATATTTTTCCTGAAATTTCCTATTTCAATTTTATAAATAAAAACATACTTGTTAAGTTTTTCAACATCGAATCCTTTCTTGATATATTCGATACCTGCTGGTACAGCCATTGTAAGTAATAATTTTGGTCGACCAGTTTTTGCTGCTTCCCGTTCAAATTCCTCCCGTAATTCCTTTAAATAAATAAACAATAATTAAGTGATAATATTTTGAATGAAAAATTTGAAAAAAATACCTGAACTAATTGACAATAGTTTTCCTTGTCATGTGGTTTTCCACCATCACGAAAACTTGGATATTCCCAATCCAAATCCAAACCATCGAAATGATTTACACGTAAAAATTTCACAACATTCTTAACAAATTCTTTACGTTTCTCTGAACTTGCTGATAACGATGAAAATCTGGATGAACCCTCATTCCAACCACCGATGGCGATTAATGTTTTTAAATTTTTATTATATGTTTTAAGGCCAGTAAATTTTGCATAGCCACCTTTCTCAATATCTTGATATTTATCAAATGGCTTTAATGTATTATCTTTGGTAAAACCACCAAATGCATAAATTAAATGTGTACATAAATATGGATTTATATTTTGTGGATTAAATTTTGCTGTCCCCGGCCGGTATACCGACCAATTTGTGTAATAACAAACTATACGTACTTCGGCATCTAAAAAGTGAAGAAAAACATACTTTTGAGTATATTCGGCTCAAGGAATTGGAAATCTGATGACTATTTTTCGATCTGTAGAATCACCAGAAAAAAAATATGTTTCGTACAAGATTTTAGGTATTATCCCAAGAAGTACTCACCCAATCGTAAAAATTTCAACCCAAATTTTGTATTTTTGGGATCAAAATAAACCTTTAAACAAAATTTCACTGAAATCCGAAACAATTTTTTATTTTATTTATCAATTATTTAAAGGAATATTTCCCCCTTAAGAAAATTTTAAAAATAGTGATCACTTTTTCCCTTCTGATGCAACTGAAAGCTCTTAATAATTGGACACAAAATTGGGGTTGATTTGACGATTGGATAAATAGTTTCTGAGATATTTCTTGTTTTTGGAATTATATCTAGGGAAAAAATGTCGAAAATGTTGTTCTCATTAAGAAAAATATTTGAGTTCTTGAAAAAAATTGTTCATAATTGATACTTACTTAAGTAGTATGTTTGAAAAGCACCAATAATAAATAATGCCAGCCATATTTTTATTTTGACCTGAAACAAAAATTAAACTTTCATTAATTTCTTAAATTTTGTATTTACTAGTTTCCGAAGAAAATCAACAATATTTTTATTTCTTTGGATGATAAAATTATTTTTGGATAATTTTATTTTTTAATTTCAGGCAAGAATCATTTAAAAGCTGCCAAATACGCCACGATAATAACGATTGATTATTGATTGTTTCTACATATTGTTCATTTTATAACAAAATTATGATATAATTTACAAAATTCCTTTGGGAAATAACGATATTCTTGATACGTTATCAAGAAGAAAATTTTAGAAAATATAGGAATAATTCAAGAAAATTAAAAATATAAAATAAATAGTTGGATTATTATTAAAAAATAGGTTAATTCTCTGGAATGCCAAACAACACTTTTAGAGACGGTTTTGTTTGAAATTACTTAATTTATTGGCGGATTAATTCAGATATGTTGGTTTTAATAGTTTTAAATAGTTCTTTATTCATCAAAGTTACCGATTATAATACATTGTTTTTTAAAGATTAAAGTGATCCGACTAAAGATTAAGCGATCGATTTTAGAGTAAGGAAGTAATACTGTTGAAGGCAACAAATATTTTTAGAAGTATTTGCAAGACAAACATTTGTGAAAACGTAGTTTTAGATAGTTTACCATCATTCCGAAAGCTCTTCAAGTATCAATTGTTACGGTCTTAGTCAAAATTGTTACAAATAATCTGGCTTGACTATAAGTAGGTATCAAAAAAATAATTTAAATTAAATTGTTAAAAATTTTGGAAAAACGATTTTAATCCACTTTTTAAAATAAAATTTTAAAAAACACATATCTATTTTATATAAAGGCCTTTTCACATGTAAAAATGTCTGCTACACATGAACGCTTTTTGTGGGAAAATTTCATTTATCAAACGAAACAAAAAACAATACCCGTACAATACTTTTTAAGTAATTAAACTTTATCTGATATTTTTTTAATAACGGTTATCAAATATAAAAAATCTGTTTATGTTGTTCAAACGACCTTGAAAAAAAATAAGAATGTTGTCAAAAATCTTGCGGGAGAGAAGGTGAATCTTATTATTTATTACTCGACAAGTTGATATAGACAACCTTGAATAATTAATTATATTAATTATATTATTAAAGATGCTTATACATTCCGCTTTATATAACGGAAAATTATTGATAAATATCTTCATGTTTTTCTTATTTAAGTAATTACTTTTTAATTATATACCTATTTAAAAACATTTTTTTTAATGGGGCAGTTATTTGTGTGAAAAAAATTCCAATACAGAAGGAGGTACAGTTTACTGAAGCAAAAAAACATCAATGTATCAGCAATATTTTCTGTGAAACATGTATTAATGACTAGCAGATACCTGCCCGCTTTGCTGGGCAATTTTTCTTTTAAAAACAAACAAATTAACCTTTACTTTTATAAATTAACCTTTGATTTTTATACTTTTTTGATCAGAATTATCCCATAAACTGAGTTTCATCAAATTCCAAAACAAAAACTTTTTTTTGCGAATTTTGACCCAAAAAGTACAAAAATGGGGTGCATTTAATGACTGGTTGAATAGTTTTTGAGATACGGACTAAAATCGAATTAAATATTGTGATATCTCAGAAATTCTGCATCCAATCATTAAATTAATCTGATTTTATACTTTTCGGAACAAAATTAAAATTAAAAGGGTTACCCCTTAAAACGATTTGAACTTTAAGTATATAGCTTCACAACTATTGCTTCAAATATTTCGTACAACGATTTAGTATAGTTTCAAATTTTTCGAAATTCTACCTCAAAGGGGAGGGGTGAAAGCCGTGACAAAGTAGGAGCAAGTGAAATGAAGGCTATAAAGCGGTGGTATTTAAGCCCAGCGAAGCGGGTGGGTATCAAGTTTGTTAACTATATAATGCGAAAAGAATGTTTCAGGAAATAAAAAATCTGCGTGCACGGATATTCCTGGTTGATAAAATAATTAATTGTGTAAACACAAAAACGAAAATGATTAACAAATTTATCTGATAATTTGTAGCCAAAGCGCTAGTAAAGAACTTCAGAGGTGTAGGTAATAGATTCTATATTCAGCCTGATGAATATTGATTGTCTTCTTTTCATGTATATTTTGAAATGGCTTCCTATCTAATGGTTCGAAGCTTAGATTATTTTATAGACGAAACAAAATATTTTCAAAATAATACTTTTCGATAAAACTTTAGATAACAATAAAACTGTGATAACGGTTATTAAATATATTTATTATTATATAATTTTTTTTCTATTTCCTGTTTTAAAATAATCAATTTAGGATATAATGAATGCATAAAGTTCATCAAATATTAAATATTTTTATTTTAGTATTCCATAAAGATACATACACATTGTAATAATATTATATTATTACCTATTATATTTATATACTCAACTTCCGTTTTTTATTTTATGAAAAAAAAAAAAGAAGTCATTGGACTCCCTGCAACTGCCAGCTACCAAAATACGTGAATATTTTTGTATTGTTTAATATTATTATGAAATAAATAAATTATATTTTTTATTTTATTTATTTATTTATTAATAAAAAATATATAAATTATTTATATAGGTATTATTTACAAAAGTGTAAAAAAATTAAATTCTTTCTAATTGCCATTAGTTTTATTAAAACAATACCAATAGTTTAAATCGGTAAAAGTTTAAGCTAAAATATGGAGTGTAATTGTAAAAAAAAACAACATTATTTGCATCGCTCTGAGAAATTAGAAACTTTCTGCCATTTTTTTCCACGTATCCTGCCTGTTGTTAATAAATTTGGTTAAAAAATACTGCAAACGAATTCAATAATCGATTCACTTTAAATTTTACTTCGGCTCATTAGGAAATCAAAAAAGAATTGTAAAAATTTCGTCTCAATAGGGAATCAAATTGTTATTGTTAGTTAGATTCAAAGCAATGAATAGTTAAATGGCTATAATTATGATTGTAGCAAACGGAACTGCAATTATATTCCAGCATTGCCAAATCTTGAATTATATCCCGCTATTCATTTCACTTACTGCTCATCGAGGGCTGAATCGATCTTAATTTTAAGTTCAATTTAATTTTAAAATAATTCCGTAAACATATTACAAAAGAAGAGAGTAACGATATGTTAAAGATTTTAGGAAAGTTTTGAATTTTCCTAATAAGGTTTTTTCTAGCTAGTCACAACTTTGAAAATAAATCGTTTGGAAAATTATGCATAGAAATTTTGAAAGCCTTGAAAAACAAGAATCTCTATAATAATATTGATGAAATTTTTTTGAAACTGTATCCTAATAATAGACAAATAGACATAACTGTCTGATATATGTATCTACATGTAATGTCCGGTACTATTTCTATTCAAGCATATCTATTTAAACGCAGGAAATTCTTATTCTTTAATTTAATATTTCGTATTGTTTTACTAGAAATATTTGTGTTATTTTTTATTTTATTTTTTTTTGTAAACAATGCAAATCTATGACAGTATCTCTAGCTAGTCCCAGACAGTTTATATAATGATTTTATCGATTAAATAATAGATAAAATCAATCGAATTGTAACACGAATGAAACGTTCTATTAAAACTTTTATAATAAATTATTGTTATTTATACCCAATGATTTTAATCAACTTATTTGAAATAAATTTTTGAAATTGTAAAATATGGAATGAAAATTAAAGACCATGATGCAGGTTGTTTTAAAAACAAATTTCTTTATACGTAAAGTCAATTACACAGAAAATATATACAAGTGAATGCGTTAGTTTTAGTATCTGTCCTTAATCAAATCTGTTTGGACATAAATGTTCCTGTGTTCAAAGTAAAAAAAAACTGTTAATAAAAACTTCTTTTTAAAGCAAAAGCTTTTATTGTACCAACAATTAGAAAGTAATTCTTTCTATAAGTCACTCATACATGACTATTCGTAAAAGCTTGAGGCCGCTCAAAATAAATTATCAACAATGATTCGAAGCACCTCAAAGTGTGTATGTAACAATGTTTGTTCGAGTGGAATCTTGCAACTTAGATTCATATTGAGTGTCTAAAGCTTTTACGGATTTTCTATGTATGAGTGAAAAATTATTTTCTTTTTAGTATAATAGATGCTTGTGCTCTAAAAAGTATTTTTTATTTAAATTTTTAATTTAATACTAAAAACCCCATGTATATCAAATATGGTAGAGGCTATGGAAAAATCAGGATGTCATCGGAACTAAACGTTATTGCAAAATTTCTGCTCAATTGGTTGACGATATCTGCTTCAAAATTGATTTGCAAGATTCCACCCGAACAAACAAACATATATACATACATACATGCATTGCAAATTAAATAAAAGCTTGTCAAAATGATCTAAGATACTTGCTGTGGGCGTTAATTCAAATTAATTTATAAATTTTCTCTGAATTACGTTTTGGTTATAAAATCGTAAAACAGCGCTTTGAATTAAAACATCTCACTAAAAAAAAAAAGAAAGATTTTTTTAAATGATTATGTGATTAAGAAATTTTTTTCATTAATTTTCATTTTAGGAATTCGAAAATGAGATAAGTTTTGAACATTGTAAAAGTAAAGGGCTTTAATGAAAGCTGATACTTAAAATTTGAAAATTCGGGACAAAATCAGTAGTTTCATGCAAATTTTAATAATAATTTTAAATTTGCATATCAACACAATAATTTAATATAAAAATCAATTATTAGAGCGAATAATATTGATTAATATATAATCAATAAAAATAACATCTCCATCGAGATAAACATAAAATTATTATATAAAAATTCCTACAAATTACAGAAGAAAAAAAAAAAATTATTTTTTTATTAATGATTCAATAGATAATTAACTGCTATAATGACATTCCATTATAGTAGAATTATAAAATTATTGTAGTATTTTATTTGAAAATGCATTTATTAAATTAATATAAAAAAATTATATAATTTGTTTCTTTGTTTTAAATGAATAAAAACTGATGTATTTATTATAAATCCAAACGATGAGAGCGATGCACACGAGTAATTCCGTGCATGAGATGAATAAAAAAAAGTGTTAACAAATTTTTATATAATTTTTATAATGAGATTAAAATTGGCTGATAATTTTATTAAATTAATTTTTATAAATAAATAAAAATTTAATAAAGTTTCTAAATTGAAATTTGGAATTCTAAAATCAAAACAGAATTAAATACAGTGTGTTTATTTCAAAATCACGTCAAGTCAAGAAATATTAAGGGTAGATACTTTTAAAATGAACACTCTGTATAAGTTAAATAATAAAGAAAATTGGAGTATTGATCGAGGTTTGAGTTTCGCCTTATTCAAACATGGATTATTGTTTATGTGCAAGAGTTGCAAGCGCCAATGTCGAAAATATTACGAAAGAAATTTAGCATTTTTAAAATCTATTGAAACTTTCAAATTTTTTGTAATATTTTTTCGTATCTTTACTTTCTTTAAACAATTATATGAGAAAACATTGCGTATAAAAACCAATAGGTGTCTCAATTTTCAATACGAAAATTTCTTAATACAATATATTTTTAAACCATTTAGGAATGTTACTGAATTTTAATTCGCGGAATTCTTACAAAAAAATCTCATAAACATAAATACTGAAAATGTTTTTCATTTATCTTAAAAAAGAAACCTGATTTCGTAACTTCAAACACTTAACCACAAAACTAAGTATGGGATCTGTAATAAAAACAAGATTAAAATTGCGTAAAAAACAAATGATGAAGCAACACATTAAACAGTATTTCCAAGAAATATGCGCCCATACAAACTAATACTAACAATAATGTTAAGAAAAACCTCTAAAGACAAAACAAGTTAATTTTTATTTATAAACAAAGAGCTGTAATTAGATGTAAAGATAGTTCCTAAAATACTCAAAGTGTCTAAAAAGAATCAAAGTGTAGAAGTTCATTCTAAAGCAAGAAAAACTAATTACTATTTATGAAAAGATTGGATAAAGCATCAAAGAGCATCTGGAAAAATCGTAGAAAATAACAAAAAGGAGTTCTCTTTGCGAAAATTTACTGCATAAGTTATATTTGACCAAATACGATAAGCAACGTGTTCGTTTGACAGATTCTATGGGCGAAAAAATGAACTGTAAGAAAATGAATTAATGAGAGATTTTTTTATTTTATTATTTTACTCTGTATTTATGTAATATATTTTAAGGAATATTAATTATAGTCCTAAGTATGCAACGCTTGGAAATATTGATATAATAACGAAAAAAATTTGGTACAGGTAATCACCTAATTGGACGCCTGGTCCTGACAGTATCATGATTATTGCAGGAGTTGTCACAGAAAGCAGGAGGAAGAAACGATGTCTCATATCCTCTGTCACTGCCCAGCTCTTCCCACGAGGAGGTGTTCTCACTTGAGCCAGCCTTTCTTTGGCGATCTCTCCGACCTGAACTCCATTGTCGTCAAAGCACTTCTCCTGTTCTTCAACAGCTCCAAATGGTTCATGGAGTAGCGGCCGGGGATGAGCCAACTTCTTTTCGGTATCACAGCGGACCCTATGGTCTAAGTATGTCCTACCCCAGGACAGCTACTCTTACCTAACCTAGTCACCTAAGTACTCCATTTCCCTTTGTCCGTCCGTTCGTCTGTCTTTGAACATGGTAACTTAAAACAAAAAGAGATATTGAGCTCGTAAAAAGTGAGGTTGAGTTCGTAAATTAGTAACATAGGTCAATTGGGTCTTGGGTCCGTAGCATCCATCTTATAAACCGTAAGAAATAGAAGAAAAGTTTGAATGTAAAAAATGTTACCGATAAAAAAATAAACAACTTGAAGTTGAAACAATTTCTCGTGAAGGCCTTTATTTATCCATGAGAGTGCAAATTATATTAGAACATAAGCTTCCATTTTGCCCAAAACTGTACAACTTAGAAAGTTGAAAATTTGTATGTAGCTTTAAATACTTGGTCTTTTGTACCATATTTCATACTAAAGCTCTCGGATAATATGAAGGGGACAAAAAAGCTTTTAAGCTTTTTAAGCTTATCTAATTTATAAAACAATACAAGGTCTGGTATTGGACACTGTCTATACAGCAACAATTGTCTATTTTCACTTGTTGTCTTCTAATCTTTTGTTTGTAATATTTGATTCTCATATCTTTCTTTACACCTACAGAATTTCAAAAACTTTCTGTAATGTTTTTATAAAATGTGATAAACATCAGATTTAGTAGAAAAAAATTTGCTTTTTCAATTTGTAGTTTATTTAAAAATCTTCATTCCACTTTTCATTACTGAATTTAATAATAATAAGTATTATATTTAGTTGAAAGTTGTTATGGCTTTCTTTCGTTCGATAAACAACTGCACAATATATAACTAGGAAACAAGTTAATTTTCAATGCATCATACATTACTTTCATCATCTATTTTATTGTTATTTTCAATTTTAAATTCGGAAATAGTGAAATATTTTTGTTTATCTAAAAATTAAGACAATAATAAAATCTAATCATTTACAAAATGTTCCATATCTGTGAAAAGTGTTGTGTTCGCATTTTCTTTTGTCTTGAATTAAAAAATACCTACAATCAAAATATAAATATTATCAAAGATTACTTATTGCTGTTGTTTACATTTCATCAAAGATAATCAATGAGAACTGAAAAAATATTTAATGAGGATATTTTGATTTTGCCTCAATTTTCTAAAACAAGTTTTGTATTATATAAATACGTATTTAAACTACCATGCAGTCACCAACTTAGCAAAGAGTAACATGCATTATAAGGGTAAGGAGTCAATCATTAATTTCGTAAGAATCCCGAGCGGGGTGTTTAAAAAATGTCCTTATCTTAGGGGAGGGGGTTATACCCGTTCTTACATAATATTTTCTAGGTTGAAATTTAATATTAAAAATTTAGTTCCATTTCCGATACCGAATGGTTTTCTTCATTTTTAGATCCCGAACTAAAAAAAAGAGGTGTTATAAGTTTGACCGCTATGTGTGTGAGTCTGTCTGTCTGTGACATCGCACCTAAACGGATGAACCGATATATCCGATATATTTTTCGAATATCCGAAAAAACTAAAAAATTGGCGATGGTCTTCAAAATCGACTAAGTTTGTAAAAAGCTTTAAGAAAAAAGGAAATTTAATAGAAAGTGTTTTCAGGTGTGTTTCAACCCGAAAAATTTGTCGGGGTTTTTTTAAATTTTGTAAATTTCACTTGTACACTTCAATTTAATCTTATTTTACAAAATTTTTATTCTTTATAAAATTTTTATAATCTTAAATATGTTTATTTGTATCCATTTAAAATTTGTTTAATAATAAACTGTGGACTTTCGTGTTACTGATCTTTTTTTAACCACATTTTATTATTTTGAAAAACAAAATAGTATCTAACGTAAGAAGAAGGAGGATTCGGGAAATCTTATGTACACTTACGCATGAGGGTGAGGTAGGATAAAAAATCGCCTAAATCATCTTAAGTAATTAATAAATGGTATCTCTATATGTCAGTTGTCATACCAAAAGTTTGTGCGTGATCTACGATGTGATTAGATAATACAAACAACAAAATTAAGCACGTTTTACCTATCTAGTTACTTTTTTGCTGCAAGACAGTTTATTCGTTGATGACGGAAGTTATTGCGAACTGCCAATTGTCTATAAATATAATCAGTATATGTATATACCCATAATTTATAAAAGTAATATCCTACATATTTATTTATTTCTAGTTTCTTTATTAAAACATTATTGTAGAAAGATCTACTTTAATAATCATAGTATTAGCACTTGCCACACATGTAGTACGTAGGTACAATATACATACATATACATACTTAATGCCTTTTTAAAATAAAGTGCATACCTAAATATAAATCTTCAATTTTAATCATATAATTTATAAAACAAGTGTTAGTCATAGAATAAGTTACACATTAACACTTATACAAAATATTTTTATTAATTAATATTAAAATAAATTGTTTAAGTTAAAAAATATTTTAGTTTTTGTATTTTACTTTTATTTTAGACGCCATTTTCATTTAGGCTTAGCTATGAAGAAGCGGTTTCTCTTTTTGCATAATTGCAAAATATACATTGTTCGTGAATCTTTTTAGATAAATTTTGGTACCTAAATGTGTTTTTTAATGTCCATCTCCTAAAACGTATATCCACCCTCAGGCTTGCGTTCTAGAAGTAATTTTTAGTTATCAAAAATTGTTTACCACTTCCACACCAAAATCGATATTACTTATACAAACTATTTGCTTTAATTAATATTACAAGTGAAATTTACAAAATTAAAAAAAAAAACTATTTTTGGAAACTTAGCTATAAAATGTTCTCAATCAAAGCGGTTCGACCGTTTAGGGGCTACGATGCCACTGAGAAACACACAGACGCACAGATAAACATTTTAAACTTATAATACTCCTTCTTAAATCAATATCAAAGTGATGGCCAAGGACATCAGATTAGATGAAAAGGATACTTAGAGAGCTATCCTATTTTCGGACAAATTTTTGGAAATATTTTAATTGAAATTGAAATATTTGAGTTGAGTTGAGTTGAATTACCTAATTGTTTTACCATTTCACTTTTCAAAATGAATTGAGCCAGGTGTATTTTACCATTCATTTCCATATAGTAATTATTTATATATGTTAAAATTATACGTCATGCCTTTTCCAAACTAAATGGATTTTGAAGATTATCGCCAATTATTGATAATTTTGTTTTTATAAACACTTTTAGTTTAGACGTCATTTTCATTTAGACTTAGCTTTGAAGAAGCGGTTTCTCTTTTTGCACAATCGCAAAATATACTTTTTTTTTGAGGATCTTTATGACGATTTTTCGAAAATGTTGAAGTGCGTTTGACCTCTGATAGTATTTTCTAATGTCCATCACCGAAAACGCGCATCCACCCTGAGGCTTGCGTTCTAGAAGAAATATTTAATTATCACAAATTGTTTACCACTTTCACACCAAAATCGATAATTCCAATAAGAATTGCAATTAATATTCAAGAAAATTAGAAACAATAGTCTAACCTACCTAATTTATAATAATTAATGATGCATGAAAAAGAATTTACTGTTTTAATAAAATAATTAAAACGGTAACTAAATTGTTTTTATATGTCTATGTGCGGTTTAATGCACAGTGATTACCTGTCACCAATGAATTTACATTGTTATAACCATAAATTAAATAATATTTATTAAACAAACAAAAAATTAATAAAACCTATAATTTAATAATCATTGGTAAAATCTTAGCTAGTATACAAAACTCTTCGTGGAATATTATTAATTGTAAAACTTAGAACACTTATATAGGACCGTTAGAAAATATTATATCTATATATATATATATATATATATATAAGAATGGAAGCTGGATCTAGAAGCCTGAAATTTTGTTCACAGGATCGATTTTAGTCCATATCTCAAAAACTATTCGACCAGTCATCCAAGGCACCCGATTTTTGGGTCAAAATTACCTTATATACTGAGTTTTATCGTAATTGGAGATTTTTTGCAAAATTTTTAAGGGGTACCCTTTTGAAAAAATCGAGAAAAACGCAAAAATTTTTTTTTGAATTTGATGAAACTCGGTGTATGTATGTAACGCAATATTTGGATCGATTTTAGTCCGTATCTCAAATACTATTAGACCAGTCCGCAAATGCAATGCATTCAATTGACAAATTCTAAAATATTCATACTATAACTAATTAAAAAATTTAAAAAAGAAACACAGTTATTCCATAGTTTTAACTTTTCACTTCCGTCGCCAGTCTTCATAACTGCCTCCGTTTTCTTTTAAAATTATTCTACTGTTTTGCGTCGACGAGTTTGTTAAAAAATTGTAATCTGATTATGATTTAAAATTTCTTTTAAATGTTCAATTATGTTTAATTTTTATCAACAGGTTCTATGCTTGTTAACATTAATTATAAAAAAAAATTAGCATCGGTTAATTAAAATTAATAATCAAATTAACTTAATAATTTAAATTGAACCACATATTGAGTTTTCATTCAAATCAAGCTGTGAATTAAAATTTTTATTACAATTAAAATTAAATAATAACGCTAATTTTTTGATTTAACAATTTATTATATTTTTTTTACAGAACATACAGGTATTAATTTTTTCAACATCGGATACCGTGAAACAAATTAATAACAAGAGAAAGGAGTGAAATGAATGAAATTAATTAGCATCAGAATATTTTTATACCATGCATATATGTAATATGCAAGGTATACTAAGTTTAGTCCCAAGTTTGTAACGCTTAAAAATGCTTCGAACAAAATTTTAGTATAGGTGTTCATAAAATCCATTTCCGGTTGTCCGTCCGCCCGTCCGTCCGTCTGTCAACTCGATAACTCAAAAACGAAAAATATATATAAAGTTGAAATTTTTATAGTGTACTCAGAACGTAAAAAGTGAGGTCGAGTTCGTAAATGAGCAACATGAGTCAATTGGGTCTTGACCTATGAGTCCGTAGGACCCATCTTGTAAACCGTTAGAGATGGAACAAAAATTTAAATGTTCTTTATCAAAAAATAAACAACTTTTGTTTGAAACATTTTTTCGTAAACATCACTGTTTACCCGCGAGGGCGCAAATTAATCGTGAATTGTAAAGTATGTATTATATAAATCGTGTATGTATGTGCAATGTGATATAGTAATCAACGCTATTTATGCATGGTATTTCAACAATTAACTCAGTCAATTGTTTGTTTTCACTTGTTTTATTGTAATTTTAATATTTCTCTCAAATAATCCAAATTTTTGTTTAGATTGTTTCCTTGTATTTCTATATGAAGCAAAGAGTTTTTCCTTCCTACCACGTGCTAAATTTTACACAGCAGAATCTCATAAGATGATGAAAAAGGATACTGATTTATCTTGATCATGGTGTTCCTAAAATCACTGTTAAATATCCGGACAGGTGTTTTTGTATTTCAGAGAAAGACAAAGATTACTTACTAGAAAGCAAGTAATCCAGAAATGTTCGAGTAAAAGAAAAATAAAAGTATGTAAAAAGTAAACAAAAAGTTTGTTTTCTGTTTATTTATTTATAAGTTTACCATTGTGTTTTGTTTTTTAAATAAGATTCTACCTTAATCATTGTTTATCGGTCTATACTTTATTTCCGCTTTAAGCAAAATGTTGGGGAGGTAAAGTCTGGAAAGGTGCATCATGTTCCTTGAATTAAATCAAAAAGATCATTGATAGTTAATGTTACAATTATTTTTTATTTAAGTTAACCTATGTAAAATAAACGAAAAAAGAATTGCATTGAGCTTAATGAAAAAGTACCTGAAGCTTGGACGACGCTCTGAGAAGAGCAGATGGTCTTAATCTGATAGGAAAGGTTAACGCCTATGATGCTGTATCTTATTAATAAAATGTAAATATTACATGATAAAGGAACCGCTACGGGTATTCCTAGTTACATTAGGATGTGATTCAAAGTGCATTACGGTATCGTACAATGGATCACGCAGTAATAAAATAGATAAAGCTTTTATTGATAGTTGTTTAATAATATCTCTGTAATGAGACGTTTTCTTAAAATGCGCATTTATATACATTTAAAATTATGTTGTGAAATTAAAATTTCAATTTAAAATTTTCAATATTTAAAAGGTTAAAATTAAAATTAATAGTTTTTTCAAATAACTTGATTGTTTTACTAAAAAATTCAACCGACACAGATATTATCAAAAACTTATATATTTTGAGGAAGATTCACTTTTATTTAAATAATAAATGAATATATATTTAAACAAATATTTTTAATTAATTTTATTCAGGAAAGTTCATAAGGGCTTCATTAGAAGTAATAAATTAAATTTTTTTTATATAAGTAAGTCTTTATTATATAATCGAAATCTATTATGGACATTTTTACACCAAGAGACGTGTACTTGTTTAACTGGTTATCAATTTTAATCATATTCAATAAAATTTTTCATATTAATCGAACATCTTTATAAATATTAAATTCATAAATTTTATTAACAAATTTGGATATCAAACCCCTTTTAATATTCATTTTTGTCGGAACATATAGAAATATCTACTTCTTTCCAACTTTAAAATTGTGTATCTTTTGTTGAATATCAAAGGTTAAAAATGAATGGCCGAAAATTCTTAGACGTATTTAAATAGACCCGTATTCGCGTGCAATATTTTTATTAGTTATATTAATAAAATCTAAAAAGACAGACACAAGTCCACTGGTTTACATAGCGAATTTAACAGTGGGGCTCATAATTGGGAAGATTTGAACTGCTCTATATTTTTATGGACCCCGACTATTAAAATCGCTATGTTAACTACTGGGCTTGTTCCTTTCTTTTTAGATTTTATTTAACTCAGTCAGGTTTGTTATTATTTTTTTTTATTAAGTATTTATTTTTTATTTTTTTATTCTTTTTTGCCTCAAACACTTAATTATGAAGACTTGGGATCTTAAGACGAATATAACGATACCTTAACGGTCGAACCCCCCCCCCCCCCCAGCCTTTAGAAGATAGGAGCTAATAAAGAAATTTTCAAACAAATATACATACATGCATACCAACAAGATACGCGCGACAAACACAATCACTCCTTGATAGTCGGGTAAAAGTAATTTA
Source organism: Chrysoperla carnea (assembly GCF_905475395.1). NCBI lineage: Eukaryota > Metazoa > Arthropoda > Insecta > Neuroptera > Chrysopidae > Chrysoperla > Chrysoperla carnea. The sequence goes on along the minus strand of NC_058340.1, from coordinate 25,281,130 downwards.
AAAAGAAAGAAATTATGTCCGTGTCTTGAACAAAAGCTTGAGTTAAAAATTGGCTGAAATGGGCTTAGAAAAAAGTAAGAGTAAAATCCTTTCATTGGATAAAAATGAATATCAAATGAGAACATCAAAAGAGAAAAAGTGATAAAATTGTCTGTTTTCATAACACGAATAGAAATAATTTACGTAACAACTTTTCTAAAAGATATTTAAAAAAGATTTTAATATTAATACTTTTATTAATTAATTATTTATTTATTTAGTAATTAAATAATTTTGATGTTACGAATTACAAATTTGTTTTATAATAAAAAAAACTGTTAGTCTATTAGTCACAAAAATAATTATGTAATTAATAAATAAACTTTTTTTGTAATGATTTCAAAATATTTTTCTTAAAAATAAAAAGATTAAAAAAGTGTAAAAAAAGACACATCCGGAAATGGAGTTAATGAACATTCCAAAAATTCGTATCAGTTTTTAGGTGTTATAGCTGATAGAAATAAGAAAAAGTGTAATCGAATTATTTTGTGGCTTCTTTATTTTAAAATTTCAAATAATAAAATTTAATATTTGTAATAAAACAATAATATTTTTAAGAAATTATACAGAAAGTTTTTTATTTTTTGGAAAAATGTTTGAATTATGATTTTATGAATCATAATAATAGTAATAATGTTTTTTTGTAGGTACCTATGTTTGCTTAGACCTAAAGGTGAATTCATTAAAAATAAATTCAATGTTAAAAAAAAAAAATTTTATAAAAAAAAATTGAATTTGTTGATAATTAAAAAGAAATTTTTCATTGCACATTCTCACATACAATATAATTATTATTATTTAAAATAAATAAAATAATAAATTAGGAGATATTTATATTTTTAAACATTGTATAAATTTATTGCATTTTTAGACAGATAAAAGGTGAGATATTTTTCTTTGAAAGTTTGAAAACGTCAAGATAAAAAGAAAAGTGAATTTGTAATTAATTTGTTTAGTAGTTAGAAGATTATTAATAGTTTTATAGGTACATGAAAGTATAGTTTTGACTTGGGATTGATAAAGGTAAGTGTGATAGTACAAGGGAAATTTACAAAATTTAAAAAACTCTTGACAAATTTTTCGTATTATATTCGCAGAACCCTAAGCTGGCACTTGAAACGTATCTAAGAACACTTTACATTAAATTACCTTTTTACTTAGAGCCTTCTCTAAACTGAACCGATTTTGAAGATCATCGGCTTTTTTTTTTTAGTTTTTCCTGGTACGGAATCCTAAACTCGTACTTGAAACATAGCTAAGAACAATCTCCAATAAATTACTGTTCAAACGAAACCAAAAAATCCAGATCGGTTCATCAGTTTATGCCACAGAAAGATAGACATACACACATAGCGGTCAAACTTATAACACCCTTTTTTTTGCTTCGGGGGTTTAAAATAACTCGAGATGCGAATTTAAGAAAAAAATATGGTGAGACCTACGTCGAAAGAGTTGAAAAATGAAGTGCAATGGTAAAAAATACATTTCTCCAGATAAAGGTAAAACAAAATATAGAATTTTCGTCTTATTACTACTAAGGGCAACTACTAAGGGCAATGCCGTTACCTACTGTATTTGGGAGCTCAGGCAAATTTAAAATATACAAGTTAAAAACTGTTAATTTTGGCATCCAAAATCAAAATAACATAAAATTTTAATTTTAATGAAAATTAGCTTGAAAAAAAAAACCCTAAAAGACAAATTTCTAAACAAGAATGTTATCAAAAATTGGCAAAAATAAAACATTGAACTCAGTAGTTCATTTATTACCAACATTCCAAAATGTCGCGTCAGGGGATTCCTTTCTAAACATTTGATATCATTGATGATAATTAAAATTATTAATAAAGTTAAATATATTATTAATGAATGTATATCACTTGTTCTTTTTTACTTCCATATACAAGTTATAATATATTGAGATTTTGTGTTCAAGATTAAGTGCGCAACCTTAGTTTTTAGAATAACAAAGGGCAACAGTACTACTTTCATTTTTAAATAGACGTAAAAATGGACCGATTTTTTAAACTCATTTTAAGCCTTTTTTGTGGTCATTCTTCGTTTGCAAAAGAATTTCCGTTGTCGATTCAAGTTTAAGTTTTTACATTTCTGTAAAAATTACAATTGATTAATTTAATATTACAGTTGAATTATTAGTTAGTAAAAAAGATGCCTTGAAATACGTCAGCATGAACACAGTAACCACTTTCACTGAAACCTGGCACTTGAATAGTTCTACGGTTAGTATTTCGTGAAGGAAACACTATATCGAGATTCGTTTGAAGTGAAACGTGGAAGGAAAACTGTTAAAAATACTCCACAAACAAGGTCGATCACTTTGTTCTTACACATACTTTGAGAAATTGATCAATGATTCGTTCTTCTGGGGGATAGTAATTTTCTTGTCTGATGATATACTTAGCCAATCTACTTTCGTTTGACTTCTTATCTTAGTAGTTTTAGGGTGCAAAGTAATTGGGCTTTAACCCACTATCAATTAACACGAAATCATGATAATAAAATTAGCATAACTTAAGGATATTCAGGCATAATCGACTTATCGAAAATTTTAACATTAAAATAGGTACAGTGATGAAATGTTGTGGAGCTTCGGTCGTAGTTTTGATGCGATTATTGCGTTCTGTAACGACATAATATATTCGCTAACTTTTTTGCACGTCTCAATCATTAAGATTGGCCTTTAAAATTCTGGCTATCACCAATTTCCCTAGTAAAACTTTAGATTGAAAACTCAATAGATTTTAGTTTGCCAAAGTGTATTATATGTTTCAAAACCGTAATAAATATGCCAAGCCTTTCCCCCATATATATTATATGCCATTCAATAGTGTGTATAGAGGTCATGTGACGGTCACGGTAGATTTGTGTAAAGCTAAAAATACTTAGACCATTTATTTATTATTTGTGTATGAAAGTTTTGTTATAATATGAAATAATTTTGAATTACATATATTTGTGTATGTTGTTCAACATCACAACAGCACACAAAAAAAGACTTTCACTTATTCAAATTAATCGGAATGCGGTTTACCAAAGCTACACAAAAAAAAAATCAAAAGACGCGACCATCCCAACAACAAATATTAAATTTATTTTTCGTAATATTTAATAAAGACCGTGAGCCTATAATGAAAGGAAATTGTCATGATTCTTTTTGTCTGTTTTAAGTCTTAATCGTGGCTCCATTGACAAAATTTATAGATATCGAGGTTTTTTCGAATTTTCGTGTTTTTCATTGCCATGTATGTGAAAAATTTGCTTGAAAACTATCGAAAGGGGTGAATTTTTCTTCACTTTTCAACACTTTCAACAGAAAACTTCTGAGTTAATTGTATCGTATCCTTTGATCAGTGTAGTTAATAGCGACGGACAAAAAAATTGTTGAAAAGCACAAAAAGTAAAAAAATCAATAAACCTTCAGAAAGGCAAAAAGAATCAAGTAAACTTTTACTTCAAGATTATTGATGAGCTCACGGTCTACAAGCCAGCATGTTTTGTTTTAAAATTAAACAACAAGCACTCAAGGTACTTAAAACTTATTTACATCGCGACACAATCAATTATGTAATTATTTATTGGGTATATTGGTATTGGAAAAGTGATTATATGATATATTATTACATTATATTTTTAAATAATTATTTATTAAAAATATTAATGAATATATTATTTATTTATTTTTTTTTTGTTTTTAAAAGTATATTATGAGAATTATTTGTGTTTGTTTTTAATATTTATTATATTTATACCATTTAAAAACGATATTATCTTAATATTATTATCGAAATTAATGCAAATTGTGTTTTTGAAGGATAAACCTCATTAACGAAAAGTAACTCCCTATATTGTGAAACTCATAATTGGCATGGTACTATTTAATGATCTATCGAGGTTTTTACTAGTCACTGGATCAGGAATGATTTGGAGCTGTCTCATGATTGCAAAAAGATTTTGACGTTCACAGATTTTAAATTAACGAGGTGGTCGACGAAGGTGACTGGTCATTTTTCTTCCTCTTAGTCATAGATCTTACAAGGTTTGGTTCATTGGTATTCTTAAATGTTTAGTCATTTATGTATGCAAATCATAGCGCTTTGAAAGATGAACAGAGATAAAAGCAGATAATATTTTTCTGGCATTTTCGATCTGATCATATCCGTCAGTAAAACATACAAGCTCGCGAAATTATGTCTAATTGATAGTGGTCCAATTTACGAATTAAAAAGAAATCGCTATTTTGTTATGATTTGAAGTAAACGCGAATGACCAACTTTTTAGCATCCAGATCAAAATTCCAACTCATTTTTCGTTCGGAATATCGATCTATGAAGCAAAGAAAACTTATTTAACAAGATTTTGATCCTTGGATTTTATTGAAGAAAATTAGAAAAGATAATGAAAGGTGACTATCGTTAAAAACCAATCAAAAGCAATTATAGATTCAACGCTAATTAATTCTTTCCTATTCATAGTTTTAACTATTTTAATTTAATTGCAAATAAAATTAAGAATGAAAAGTAAACCTTGTATAAATTTTAATACCTACTTTTTTTTTTTTTAAATTAACCTTTGACATGGCTAGTTATTTATTATATAAAAAAGGTAGTTTAAAAAGTAAGTAGGTGAAATTCTTATTGAAGGTTATGCAATTCATTAATAACTTTCTGAGATGATTAGCCTCAATAGTATTATTGATATAAAAAAATTTGTGTTAAAAATGTGCTTTTTTTAAATTTATACTAAAAAATTCAAGCTTTTATTTTTATAAAATCTATTTTATTTTAACTTTTTAATAAAAATTAAAGGCGTAACCAATTCCGTCCGCGGTATGCTTAGGGTAGCGGGTTCGATTCTTTAATTTTTACTTAATAGTTGTTATGGGCTGGTGTAGTGCATGGTATATACATGAAGGAGGTGCACTCAGCCTCTGAAATTGAGGAGCTGATAAATGAAATTATCAACGGAAAGGTGGTAAAACACATATATGGTATCACAATAGGCTCTATAGCCTAAGTGTGTCCTTCGTGGACAGCCAATATAACCTAACCTAACCTAACCTAATAAAAATTAATTAAATTTCCAATACCCTCATATTTCTATATTTTAAAGATTTTCGAATTAATGATCATAACTTCAGATTCTCATCTGTATTCATCGAAAAATAAAATGAACCAGAAAGACGACAAATGTTTAAAAGTATGTAAAAAGTGAGCAAAAAACAATTGTAAACAACTGTACTTTATCTCAAAATAGAATATTTTTGAGTAAAACTCTTGTTTCCAACTGTGTATGATTTATAACCAATATTGGGTGAAATTACTTTGCTATTCGATTTAATAGATCTTAAAATTTCGAATTTGGTGTCACTTTGAGCTGACAAAAGCTTATTTCTAAAATATTTTTTCATACTTTGAAAATAATTCTAAATTTTATATACTTTTTAATGGATTTTCAGGTGTAAATGCTTTGTGTACATCATTTTTGGCGTTTTATTATGAGATCATCTAAAAAATTAATATTGATAATTAAAATTTTTTATAGATTCCATAATTCCATAAATGGATATAATAAATGGTTGTCAACCTGTTAAATATCAATAATTTATTTGTTACGCTTATATAACTGACTAATAAATATTGCCCTAAGGTAAAAACCAGTATTTAAAATATTTATTTACTAACTTCGTCTCTTATTAAACCATTTTTTACATACATATAGGTACGGATTGTATGACCTACCTTGATGCGATTATTTATATCGAATTTATAAATTATTTAAAGTAGGTAAGATTAAAATTATTTCTTGTTTTTCATAAATTAAATATTTTTAAATAAATTATAAAAGAATTAATCAGATTACATATTTTTTATTTTGAACATTGTTTTTACATACTATATGAAAAAAAATTCTGTTTAAAAAATTGAAATTTTTTCGATTTTAGGGGAGGCTGCTGTAAACGACCTTGATGTAATTCAATACCTATCACCTCCTCTGATTAAACCAACTTTGCAAACTGATAATGCAATTTTCGCAACATACATAATTGGGATTTATTTCTTAGAAAAATTCATGTATGAAAAACTCTCTTGTTCAATACAATTAATTTATTATTTAATTGTTTATTAATTACAATAATTCAATTAAAAAATTTTAACGATAAGCAGCTGCCATATTGAATTTAAGAAATAAATATACCTTGAATATACTGTTTAAAAAACCATATATATAAGAATAAAAACTTTCATTGTTTCACATTAATTGTATAATTATCGTAAACAATAAAAAAATAAATAATAATGATAAGCCATGCAGCTAAAGATATGGTTAAAGTATACAGGAAGATGCATAAACGATATACCGTATAGTTTCAGTTTAATTTTTTGTTAATAAATATAAAATAACGAACGTCCATGAAAAATAACACGGCTTTTTTAAGACAATCTACAAATCGATAGACCTAAGATAGTGGTCAATAATAAATTAAGCAAGACTTTTTATAAGTGTATACCTATTTATACAGCCTTCTGTATATACTAGATGTATAGCTATATCCAAATCATAATTAACTAAAAAATTAAAAATAAAAACATCTATATAATATTTTAATATGTTAATTATAAACAATTATGGGAAAATAATATTAATTAATGAAAAAAAATAATACTTTACTAAATCTAGCACAAAACAATAGTTACATACCTATGGTACTGCAGATTCTATTTTATTCAATGGAAATTCGCCTCTTCTTGTGCAGTCAGAATTGACATTGAAATATATAGTTTTTTTTATAAGAAATGAACATGAAAGTCTAATTAAGTAAAAAATGGCAACTGTATGAGTGTTTGCCTTTTCTACAAACGGATACGCGGTGAAAAAGCGAGTCCATAAAACTTAAAAATCTATCGAAAATCTATTTTTGTAGCTCTTTAACGGAAAACCGATTACTTCTGCGGTCGGTTGTTGTAGAATAGAATCGTTGTTGTTTAGTAAAGTAAAAGGTCGTTAAGTAAATTTAAAATTGATGGGGTTTTTTTAGACGTAATATGGCTAAGTATAATTTTTGCATAAAATAATCATTGGTAACTTTATGCTTCATAAGGGTCTAAGAAGGGCGAGGTAGAGGATTGGAACTATGTTCCTTATCGTACGATATTTGTTTGCTGGTTGGGAGTTAAAACCTAAAAAACTGCAACAGATACCAAAAACCGACATTTATATTACCTAGGTAACTAAAACTTTTTCAATCGATTCAGGTTGCCTGGAATTTAAAAAAAAATCTTTTTATAACTGTCAAGTGGTATTTTTTGTCAAAATTTTATGTTGTATCATTTAAAAAAATTGAGTTGTGAAAGGTATCAGAAGTTAAAGAAAAATTTGTTTTGTTTTGCCATAATCAATTTTTATATTATGTCATAATAAATATCCAAATCAAACCAAACTTAATGTACTCACATATTGGGTTGACTACAAAATCAGATGTATGTCTTTTTGAAACTAATACTACAATTATTTCATACAGTAAAAACTAAAAGTAGCTATAAAATTAAATTCTTTAAAAAATCAAACAAGTATTTGACTTCTACAGTTAATAAGCTCTACATTTATAAAAGAAAGGAATATAGTTCCTACCACGACACTTTTCGGTTTTTTTCTTTGCAAATACTTTGTTCATGTAAGACTGCTGGAATTATTTTCAGTGATACGATATTGATCTATTAGAGGATCAAACATGATCCCCTCCTCGAAAATCCTCTCGACTTTTTCAATATTAATGAGAAAAAAATTTTATAAGAATAAAAATGTGATTTTTAATTACAGCATCATAAACATATTTTGAAAATTATTTAAAATAATTTAAAATAATAATAATAATAGAAATTTCACTTTGTCAATAGACACAATTAACATTTAATTAACTCATATATATATTTTTTATTTATTTTTTATTTAATATAATTATTTATGCAATTAAATAATTGTTTTCTATTTAAGGTTAATGCAGCATTTATGGAAGTGAAAATTTAAATATAAAAATATTTTATTTATATATCCGTACATAGTTTCGTAATCACAGGGAATTTTTTTCATACGTAATAAATATTTCTTAGGAAAAAACATATTTTATCGATTTGAGAACGAGGGTAGTGTGTGAAAAAAAATGTTAAAATTTTCATTAACAGATTAAAATTTTTAATAATCAGGAAAATACAGGTCACAGGATGCTAACAAAACTATTATACGGCTTATTCATATATGGAGACAGCTATTTTGTATCCATGTTAAATCTAATCAGTGCTCCCACCTGAAGTGTATCTTATGAAACGCAATACAAGCATAAACTTTACCATGAAGACTAGCATCTTAAAGCGCAAATAGGAGCTCTGTTACGTCAGAGAGACGCAACTTTGAGTATTATGTTACGGAGTAAGTTACAGAGCACCTAATTTCTGGTACCTAATTAGCACCTAAAAAGTACCTAATTTTGCCATTTTTATATTAGGGATATCTATATATGATATAATGTAGTTAATATGGCGGTCATCAATGTCAGTCAAACAATTGAACAGTATTGTTGTATATAACTATGGTTTCTTAACATTCATTATCTATTTATTCAACGCCTGCTGAAACGCTACTGGTTGTCGTGTGCAAAAGTATTTTCCTAATACAAATAAAATTCTTTATTTTCTTTGGGATATGCTGTCTCCTGGCTATCTCCGTGAAAAATTTTATTTTAGTTTAAAGTCTATTATCTTTAAGAGAGCAGCAAAATCATAATGATTTAAAAAACCCAATTACAATTTATCAATTTGAAAATAACGATGTAGCCTTTCCTTTAAATTGAAATGTTAGAAATGTTAGAAGAATGAAACTGTCTTTAGAGATATATAATTTATTTGTAGTGTTTTCTGAATTATGTATAAGTGATAATTGGTTATTTGATTTATAATTTATTATTAAAATTGGTCTTATTTGAACTTATTTAAAGTAATAAATTTTAATTGAACTTATTTAAATTAGTTTTATTTAATATATTTTAAATTTATAGTTACTTGATCTTTTTTAATTCATGATATCAATAAGTAAAGCTACGATTTAACTGACCATATTTTGAAAAAGGTTGAACATATTAATCACATTTCTTCTTGATTATGATATTAAAAGACACTAAACTAGAAATGTTAACAACAAATATTGGCTAAATTTGTAATTAAAAAATTACAACACTATTAAAATTATCATCTATAAAAAAGAATTTCATTTTTTTTTAATTGTTCACTCTTTTTTTCGAAATTTTTATTCAATTAAATTTTATTTCCGTCAATTTATTACTACAAATTTTTGAAATTTGATTATATCAACCGTTTTTAAAATACTAATTCTGTTGTAAACCCGGTAATTTTGTAAATGCCATCTTAAAAAATTTAACAAATATTTGAGAAAAGTAATAATAAAAGAAATTTTTTAAATTTTGTAATTAATGCCTAAAATTTAAGATGATAGTGTGCTGCATAGCGTGGTTGAAAATAAATATATTGATACTATCTTGGTACCCGCTCGCTTTGCTGAGTTTAAAAATAAAGACTGGAAAGACCACCTTGTTAAAGCATTCACATTAACTATATTGTTGTAGAATTTCATTTAAATCTATTCGGTAATTTTTGCGTGGAAGCGTAACAACCAAATAAACAAACAGACAAACATCCATCCAGACTTTCACATTTATAATGTATAGGGATAGGGATTAATTTATGGGATCAAAATATGTTTCCAATGAAGTATTTGGCATAAAATTCCCATTTTAGTAATTCATAAAAAAGCGGCAATAGATGAATTAATTTTAAAATATTATATTTCTATGCCTCATAAATCATATTAAGTTCAAATAAATATTTATTTAGTACGTAAATCATATTTAGTTTGCAAATGAATACGTAATATTGATTCAATAATTGATTAATATTTTAAAAATGCATATAATGATATCATTATAATTGACAATCTTAATCAAAAATGATTATTTATTATATATTTGATGAAATCTTTAATCTCAAACCATAAATATTGTTAGCACAAAAGCGTAACTTTTGACGGAAATGTGAGTAGAAAGGGGTTACTTGCCCTATTAAAGTATTTGGCGCTGTATCGTAGTTTGGTTTCGAAATTTTCTTCTTCGTGGAGCAAAATAATGTCAATTGATTGAGAAATTTGAAAATAAGTTGAAATTAAGCTAAAAAATATTCTGGCTTTATATGTTATGATTGTTGGGAAGATCATTTTGCCATATGACAACCGGACGATTAAAAAGAACTGGCTATTGTTCTTGCGGGCCACTCACACATAACTATTTATAAAAGCTTCAGGCGCTTCTTTTTCAAATTGAGTGCGTTCAGGTTTTACAAATAGTCATGTATGAGTTACCCATTTGGAAAATTTTTATCCTCTTTTAAATACAACAAAAGTTTTTATCCAAAAAAATACCGCTTATTAAAACTTTTTTTTTTGTAATATTACTTTTTTGGTTTAGCCAAGAAACAAATTTTAAAAAAATTTTCCTTGAAATTTTCTCATAAAATGATGAATTATAGACATTTTTCTTTAATAAATATATTTAAAGGCACTTTAAATACTTAAACATTATGAAATAAACCAACAACCTTTCACTTTTTAAAAATAATTGTTTTTAAAGAATATTTCTGTGTATACCATTATAAAAGATATTCATCTGTAAATTGTTAATAATAAATAAATAAAACGGTATTATTAGTTTAAACATTTGACCTTCAATATAAATAACAATAAAATATACTTAAGTATAAATTAATATAGTACAATTTTTTTTAATAGTTAATGCATATATATTAATTACTTAATTCTTCTCTGTGTATTTTGATAATTCACAATTTTAATGTTCTCATAAAAATAGTTGAAAAAATCACTTTATTTCTAGGATAATAGATATGTAATTACGAACAGTCATTGTTTTTATAAACTATTTATTATTTTCCAAACAAATAACCCGATTAATATATATTCTTTATATATTTAAATCGATTGAGATTATTATTTTTAACCCCCGAATTAAAAAAGGGGTGTTATAAGTTTGACCGCTATGTGTGTAGCTAATATAACGGAGAGTGTTCTTAGCTATGTTTCAAGTGCGAGTTTGAGTTCCGTTCTCGAAAAAACTAAAATATTGGTGATGATCTTCAAAATCGATTCAGTTTGGAAAAGGCATGACGTATAATTTTAACATATAAATAATCACTATGGAAATGAATGGTCAAATACACCTGGCTCAATTCATTTTGAAAAGTGAAATGGTAAAATAATAAAGTAATTCAAAACAATAATTCAAAAGAACAACCTCAACTCAAATATTTCAATTTCAATTAAAATATATCTAAAAATTTGTCCCAAAAAATGATAGCTCTGTAAGTATCTTTTTCATCTCATCTGATGTCCTTGACCATCACTTTGATAATGATTTAAGAAGCAGTGTTGGAAGTTTAAAGTGTTCTCTGTGCGTCTGTGTGTTTCTCAGTGGCATCGTAGCCTCTAAACGGTTGAACCGCCTTGATTGGGAACATTTTATAGCTAATTTTCCAAAAATCGGTTTACAAGGAAATTTTTGTAAATTTCACTTGTTAGCCACGATTATCAAGCAAAATGATGTATGAAAAACCTCTTACAGCTGTGTATTTCATTCTCAATCTAACAAGAATTTGGTCTTAAAAAAGGTCCAGTGTATGTGCAGAAAGTAATTAAACATTTAATTTACGCCTGTGAATATTTATAACAGAATTTCATGATAAAAACAAAGGACTCCGCAATATAAGATAGGAAAATGGCTTTTGTGAAACTTTTTCTAACCCACCCTAAAATGATCTTTGGATCATTTCGATCAAAATCTATCACGACTACAAAAATTTTTATCGAGTTGTTTCCGAGCTACGAGCAATCAAAGCTACAGATATAATATACTTTAAGTATGTAATTAAGAAAATGACTTTCTGTGAAACTGTTGCAAACGGGCTATGACCAAAATGAATAGCCAATATCCAAACATATTAAGTTTAGTAGAAAGCTGCTGGAAGGATTCTAAACGATTATATAATTTTTTATTATAATGATATTAATAATTTGTTATTATTAATATTAAAAATTAATATTAATGAATATTATGGAATTTATTTAGTTTTTACAACGATTCATATTATTTAATAGTAATAAAAATCATTAATTATTAATTATTAATTACTATAAAAACTTATAGAAAAGTCCCTGATACGATCCCTTAGAGTAATAATTAAATGTCCTTATTATTTAATAAAATTTACATCAAATTTGAATATTTTTAAGTTTTCCATTTCCAACACCCTATAATTAGAATTAACCGTAATTAAAATAATTAATTATTTTGAAGATAAAATATGAACAGTTATTATGCAAATGAATTATCAACCGTATTTTCTTATACGTACAAACAACCGGTTTTAAATATTATAAATACCAAGTATCACTCATCAATAATTATCAATTAATAAAAAAAAAAGATAATTTAAGAAAAATGATATTTTTAATAACTAGTTTACATTGAAAACTATTTATTTTTAGATTTTTTTTTAAAAGAAATATTTATTCTATAATTTTATATCAATTAATTCTTCAATCATAATTTTAAGTGCTTTAATTAAGTTCTTAAATTAATAATCTTCTTAAATTAATAATTATATGCGTGATATTTTTTTACAGTGAAAAAAATTCTGACATTGATATTCATAAAGAATTTTTGCCTTGACAATTATAACTGGATATCATTTTTTGTGATGATGGTTTTCTAAAAATAAGATGTATTTTTTTTGGCAAGGTAATTTGGGAGAGGAATATTTAATAGAAATTATGAAATGCGTGACATAATAATTAATGACACAAAAATATATATACTTATTTCCTTAATATGGTAATACATTTACCTTGAAGATGTTGATAATTAAAAATCAAAATTATAATTACCTATCAATTAAAAATTTTATCAATATTCTAAAAAAAATATGACAGAATTTGACACGAGAAAATATTTAAAGTATGCATGGAATTTATAATTTTTAATCCAAGGACGTGATAATGCGTTATTTTTAAAAATACGATTAGAAAATTCCTTGGAGAGATATATAATTTGTTTCCTGATTAAGTTTTTATTTTTAGTTTAAACAACAACAAAAAACAATTCGATTGAGTAAGTTGGCTCAAAGTTCATTTGACTTAATTATAAGGACATATAAGTGTTAAATAGACTAATATAAAAATGCATTCGCTTTGCACGCGAGTTCCCCCTGACGGCAGCCTTCGGCTTGGGTTTCAGTTTTCAGAAAATAACATTAAATAAATAGTAAGCAAATTTGAACAAATAATTACCAAAAAATAATTGAACTAATGAATTTTTTCGAACTATTTTGATAATTTGACTTTATTGCGGATCGATTGGCGAAAATTTTAGTATAGAACTGCAAAACATAATTTTGGATAGTTTTTCCCGATTTTGCTGGGGAGAGGGGTGGTTGCGATTTGCGTGAGTATTTTGTTAATTGTACTTTATTTGGAGCCGATTGGTGAGTTTTTCCGATTTTCTCGTCTAGATTTTCAAAGTCAAAATTTCTATAGATCTGTCAGTCAGTCAGCTTCAAATGGAGCTTTATTGTATTTTAGACTCGCTTTGCTCGGAACAGGATGCCCCCATTGACCCCGTAGCGGCCTTTGCGTCACAGAAAAAATCAGTATAGGAAAAAAACAAGAACCTAATTTAATAGCTTAAAGAAGGAATGGGTTAGTTTTAGAGGTGTTTTCCCTTTTTCGAGGGGATGGGATGTAAGAAGTTAAATTTTTGGAAGTATTTTGTTAATTTTTCTGTACAATTTCAATTAAATATTTCTGTACTCTGTTAACTTTATTACGAATCGATTGGTGAAAATCCCATCTTTCTAGAATATACAGAACAAAAAATCATTATTTTGGGGTGGATTTTCCCATTTTCGGACGGGATTGCAAAAGAAAGTTGAAGTCTAAAGATTTTCCGGTAAGTTTCAAGCAATTACCTTAGAATTGGTATCGGTATGTCGGTCTACTATAAAAGCATTTATCACCCATTCTATCATAATGCGAACGATCAATTCTTCAGAATATGGATTTATAATTCTTACAAAATTCAAAAGAGAATTCAACTGAATTAAGTATTTTTCTTGAAAACTAAATAAATTAAAAAAGTTATTAAAGATTATCATTTGAATTTAAAATATTGTAGCGAATGAAATTTGACCAAATTTTCCTTAATTTATTGATTTTGATTGAAAAAATTTCCTAAAAATTTAAAATTAATAAAATGATAATCAATCTTTAAATTCTTCCCAACATCCCAACCATTCTAGTAATAAATTAATAAATACATAAATATCTAGAAAAAAGAAAATAATAAACTAAAAATATTAATGATAGAAATTATAGTCACATTTATTTTAAATATCAATTAATATATTGTCAAACATGAAAATGATGCGTTATATTACATCAATTTTTCTGTCGTATTATTTATATAAAATATCTAAATATCATCATTTCATTCAGATTTCATCAATATTTAATATATTTTAAATGTTAATATACTTTCAAACACAAATATTTAAAACAGTAGGCTAAGACATATTTCTTTTTTATTTATGTTAAATTATTCATAATAAAATATTTTAATTATTAATGTTTACGGAACTATCATTAAAAAAAAGATGGAAAATTATGGTATTTTTGTGTTTGACAAAAATTTTTATAACAACTATAACTGGTTTATGATGTTTTCACGTTCTTTTTTTTGGAATATGACTAATTTCTGTTTTTCAAAAAATGTTCAGTTTTTTTTAAAAAGATGTCTTCAAAATTTATTGAATATAGATTTTTAATTCAAATTAGACATTAAAATATGGTAATTATATATTTTATTTTTAAGAAATAAAATATCTATCTTGATCATGAAAAATTTTTGTATACTTTTAAAGAATGATGAGGAATTAAAAATTAAATTTTGTACTACTAAATTATTTTTTAATATAAAAAATTGATTATAAATCAAAAATTATTTCGTGATATTCAGTCGTAGATTTAATGGCTATCAATTCAATAAAATTTAAAATTATTTTCAATGAAACTAGAAACTAATAACTTTAATAATATTTAGCCTTTAAGTAAATTTCACTAAATATGTTTTGATGACGATATTATACAAAATATTGATACAGATGTAAAAAAAATCAGATCTATTTATTTATAAAAACTTGCATATGCACTAGACCTCTTTCAACAAATATTACTAAAGAAGAGAACGGAGGCTAAACTTTGAAATAATATCTAAAACAAGTTTAGTGATTGTTCCTACAGTTTCATTCGTGACTCCATAAACGCTATTTCCATTTTCAGTACTTGGAGAAAAGCTCTCTTTAATGAAAGCTATGAAAAAAAAAAAGAAATTTCAAATGAAAATATATTTATGCAATTTAATCAAAAGTTTATCCTAGAAAACCAAAAAAATGTCCACGATTCAAAACAGTTCTCTTGTACAAAACTAGCAAAATTTACAGATTAGAAAAATATTAGTCAAAGTATTTTAAGGTTCAAAAGAAGTCAAACTACTAAGTATTTTTTCTTCGAAAAGGTTCTTAGTTTTTATGAAAATTTATAGCATTTCTTTTCACTTACTGAATCGATATTATAGCGATTTTAGGAATTAGTTTTGAATTTCTCTAGATTTTGGGCTCCAGTTTCAATGGTTCAAAAAGATATCTTCGAAGTTTTTGCTAGCAACAACTTGAAAAAAGACATGTAGACACACAATGTAAGAAATTCTAGGTTTATAAATCTTAGGGAGATTTTCAGCTTTTCTTCGAGGTCTAAAAGGTGATAATATTGTGTAGTGTTACAAATATACTATGCTTTTTCTAAGTTTAAAATTTTCAAATTAATTTCCTTGCGAATACAATATTTGTTGATTTACATTGGGGTTCTTTAATATTTTGTAAATTTCACTTATTAGCTCAGATTTTATTATTATATTAATAAAATTTTTGGTATTTTCAAATATTTTATAATTTTTTAAATGATATTGTAGATACCAATATATCTCACGAAATCTAATACGCTGGGAAACGATGATTTTATTAATTAAAATTTAATATTTTTATAATTAAAATCTTCGAGTATATGATCCGATTTTACTAAACCATATAATTTCGAGAGAAATAAATGAAACCGGATATTAATATATAAACCTATAGGTATAGTAGTGAAATTTTAATTATAAACAAACAAAAATATTTGTAATAATAAAAAAGTATTGAATAATAATTTTACAAAAAGATATAGAAAAACAATAATACATAATAATTAATTATTTCCTTGCTCTTACATTCATAAAAATAAAATAAAAGTATAAGTAATAAATAAATAAAAAAATATTACATCAAAATATCAATAATATTGTACATGTATAGATAGATATAAAAACAACGTGCATTTTTTGGACAGCCACCGAACAATACTGTTGTTTGCAAC
Source organism: Chrysoperla carnea (assembly GCF_905475395.1). Taxonomy (NCBI): domain Eukaryota; kingdom Metazoa; phylum Arthropoda; class Insecta; order Neuroptera; family Chrysopidae; genus Chrysoperla; species Chrysoperla carnea. Next base: position 25,264,474 of record NC_058340.1, on the reverse strand, counting down.
AAGCAAAAAATTTGTGCAGATGTAGTTCTTACTTAATAGTTCAAAGAAAATAATACAAGTAAGTATTATCTTAATCACAAAATACCAGTTTTTTAAGCCTTTATTGCAGCTTATATACTTTTCTATAAATTGATGGAACTCTGAACATTTTTAGACTATTTTGTATATACAAAATTTTTTAGGTCTTGTTAAGGGTTTTTCTGGTATTTTATGGTTAAAATAATACTTGATTGGCGTGAAACTTATATTATTTTCCCAATTTAAATTTAAAATAGGTGTATATTTACCAGGAGGTGTAAGACTCCAAAAATCCGGTAAAAAAATTAAAAATCTACAACTTTACATTCAGAAACTGAATGTTTCAGAATTTAACGAAGCAAATGTCTGACTTTATTGTGCCGCTGGCTTAATGTTGATGTATAATTACTTTTCCTCGTACTCGAATAAGAATATAATCGACTTCGCGCTTAATTACACTATTCTTTGGCTGTTAGGAGCTTTTGAAATATAGTTTTCGAAACAAATTCAAATTGTCCAGTTTTACTTTTCTAATAGGGTATGTTTGGTGACGGAAATGTTCCATACTCATTCTGTGTGTTTAATTTTTACAATTTGACTTCGTTCTAATTTATTAAATCCTACTGTAAACCATTTACTATTTCTGGACATTAAAAGAGTACATTTTTTACCTTAAAAACTATACTCGTAAATTTAATTGTATATCTCCGTTACTATAAATATACCAATAAATTAAAATACCTTTAGTTCACTATATGGTGCCATATTATAGTGGACTTCAATATAAGTACAGTATACACTTATATGAACAAAAAAAGTGAAAGTATATACACTTCTCTTGAATAATATTTGTTTCATCAATAGTTTCTTAGTACATCTATACAGCAGTGTACAGGTATGTATACATACATAAGTTATCTGTATTTACCTATCTATAAACTGACTTACATACCATAAACATGTTATTATTTTATAAAATAATTATTTATTAATAACGATTCCATAATAATCATTACCTATTTTGTTTATTTTTATTTAAATGTTTTATAAAAATGATGTTTTATTTTTACTTTTCATATAAATGGTTTATGGAATTGTTTAAACGTTTTATACATTTACTGTTAAATTACAAGTAGGGAATAAATTGTTAACTAAAGGCAATGATAAGGTACACCGAGATAAGCAACTTGGTATGCAGAACTTGTATTGGGAAAATGTATTCTTCTGGAGTTAGAGAAAACTGACAATACCGTTGAATAATTGATTTTCTATTAGAAATGTCTTCAGATATTGAAATAAATCTACCAATGACTATTCTCTTGAGTCAATATTTTTTCCAATATAAAGGACCTTTCCAAAAATAGGAGTGAAAGATAATATTTGAGACTTACTGTTTAAATTTTTAGGGTGAATTCTGTTAGAACTTGAGAAAAATAGACGAAAATTAAGAATAAAATATTTCGATATATATGGTATATATCGAATTTTTTTATTCTTAATTTTAAGTTCTAACAGAATTCACTCTAAAAATTTAAACAGCAAGTTTTTAAAATATTGATGCCTATTTATGGAAAGTATTTCTCAGAAAGTTTTTAACTAATGAATATTAATTTTCCAAATTAATCTTAAGAAAATTATCTTTGTTACATGATAAAGCATACCTTTAAAAACACTTCAACGTAGAATTTACATGTTGACAGCCCAAATTTATAAATTTAACACCGTAAGGGGTATTAAAGAATTTATCTGCTTATAAAAGGTATTAATGAGAAGCATATACACGATTAAAAGATGATCCTAAGAAATCGTGATTTTTTAGGAACATTTTTAACTCCCTAATGCATAATTTTTTTAACTTTACCCACTTTTTTGTGCTTGGAAAAAGAGATAATCTTAAGTTTCCGAACCGTGCGAACATAAACGAGACTCTTCTCAAATCCACAGAATATATTTTCAAAAATAAGACTAGGCAAAATAAAAATTTTCATTTTAAGAATATTATCCAAATATTTTCCTGCTCAAGTAAATTTTTTGGTAAGTTTAGTTTTCGAGACTCGTTTCTTATTATATCAAAGATAAGATAAAATAGTAAATAACTTATCTTGTAAAAAAAGATAAGCAACAGATAAGCATAAAAACATAGAAAAATCATTATTATTTAACTGTGATATTCAGCTAAAATAATACAATCTAATTTGTGTTGGTAAGCCAAGGTCTTACACTAAGAGTAGGTACTTACTATTTATAAAGAGGTCAAAGAACTAAAAAAAATTATTTATTTTCTATTTTTTTTTCTTACTTACCATAATTATCTTAACATCTATTATTCTGATGTTATTATTATTACACTTTATCATTATCATAATACATTTAAAATCTATGTATATTCTATATGGACCGATTTGGATAATTAACTTTGTTTACATCGAAGGTTGAATTCCATCAATTTGTGATATTAATATAATACGCTTATGACAAAATTCTATGTTGCTTCATCGAAAAATTAGACCAGGCATAAAATAAAATGCCATATATTAATGCAACACGTTTCGTGTTTATTTAATAGTTGCTCAAGCCTTTCCAATTCAAATATACACGGTGTTTCTTAATCATCGCATGCCGAGAATACAATTTTGAGAATGAAATTCTAAGTTATGAAAATGTCTATGTTAGACGAAACATGTCAAAAATATTTTAAATTATTAAAATATTAAATAAATAAAAGTGGATTAAGCAAAATAAACTTGGAAATTTTATTTCTTCAATCCTAATTATGGAGTTCCACAAAGTAAAGCACTCTACAATTAAAAATCCTTAATAGTTTTTCGGTGCCATGCTTCATTAAAAAGATAAACTTCTTGGCGTATGTGTTCAAGTCTCCTTTTCCATAGAAAAATATTAGTCGAATCAAAATATATGTTTTTTACTAAATCTAATTCAAAGTTTTTATCCATTTTTTTAAGTGCAAGACACTTTAAACTTCAAACAAAAAAACAATTAATTTTGGTATTTAAGTTCCATGAAAAAGATTATTTAAATAAGTCGTTTAAATTCTTTAAAGAATTCAATTTAATCCACTTCAGACTACTGGAGTATTTGTATTTCTAATCAGTCACATAAATTAAGATATTGAAAAATCTCATTCAAACTTTTGTGTTATCGGTATTGAAATTCTTATAAAATTATTCAAAATATCAACTTTTTTTGTATTAAAATTATTTCACTAAAAATTATTTTTGTTTATTGTTAAAGATAATTTATTTCAATAAATTTTTTCTTGTAATTTTCAGACATAAATATTAATTTGTTTATTTAAAATATAGTTTCTTAAAGTACTTGTAGTAATTAATAATCTATTCTTTGCACATCAAAAGTGTTCCTGGTAAAAATCTCAATTTATCTACATGAACCCATTACATGATTTGGAAGTTATTTATTTTTCACTGAATTTTGCTAAACTGAGCCATTCATTTCTATATTTTCTACAGTTTCACAACCTAGGGAAAACATTTAGAAATTTCTATAATGTATAATATCTAAATTATTATTATTAAGTGGGCACTGTTGACAACAGAAAACCTCTAAAAAGTAAGAAATATTGTTGAATTTTTTTTAAATTCAATTCAATTTTTTTTTAAATCATTTATTTTTTGCTATTAAATTCGATAAAAATAGTTTAAATCGCTACACTTTTCTTTAAATGACTGAAAAAATTTTCATTAAACAAAATTAAGAGTTCTACCGATTAAACCAACCTTGAAATAAAATAAAACCGTATTAAGAACAGTCACTTATGATCCTTATGATGGTGGAAGGGTTGGGCACATTCAGTTTCTGTATCAAATGGATATATTCCATACACTTATCTGCGCCCCCACCATTTACATTAAGATTACACATACTTGAATTAGGGTGTTGATTTTTAAAAATACTTTTCTTTCAAACATTATTGAGAATCATTCCATGTCTAACAATAGTTGGTAAATATGTTAAAAATGGATTTTATTCCCAAGAATTTTTGGTCGCGATGTTATTGGATTTTAAATACCTATAAATTATATCATAATATTCGTTTAAATGGGAAAAAAGTATCTTATTGAAACACCACCATTAATGATTTCTCCATGAATAGAAAATAAGGTATCATTCTTTTGACTCGATTGTTTCGAGAAAATAACTCAGTGAAGGTTTAAGGTTCGATGCCACTCTAGGTCTCGTCGCATATGGCACCCTTTTTGGCCTACGTGGAAGTGATTATTGAACTAATTTTTAAAATTATTGCGAATTTTTTTTATTTTTTTAAATATAATATATTCTTCTAGCTTTGGTTTGCGTGAAACCGTCGATTACTTCTTCATAATCAATTTCTTGTACTAATTTAGCTTATCTTGTCCCGTAATTTGTACGTAAATAGATTTTTGCCCTTTTTACAGATAGTATTATTTTTTAACTATTATTTTTATTGGTTAACAATTATTCAATAATTGTGTATTATATGTTTATACAGAAATTAAACAGTTCCAATTCGAGGTAGAATTTTCATATATATTATACTCTAACGTATTTTTATGTTCAAAGTACAAGAAATTGTTTTTTTAACAAAATATAAAAAACTTATTAGCTGATATTTATCAGCTAAAATTATAAAATTGTACAGTTGAATCAAATATTCAATCTTTTTTACTTTCACTTGTTTAGGTTGGTGACTAGCTAACGGTAGCCTTGAATTTATTCAAGAACACGGATGATTTTTTAGTTTAAAATTATTTTTATTATTAACATAATAAAGTGGACAAGACGTAGAGATTAAAAGTATGTTTTAACAGTAGCTATAATTATTTTTATTTATTCTAAAAAGGTAATTTAATTTCAAATGAATTTTTTTTTAAATGTTTTTTTCATGGAAAAATTCATATCGGTCTGGGACCAAGCGCAGTATTTGTTAATCATTTAACTTATTTGAGAATTTTTGCCAAGACTTTGTGCTTATGTTTTCGTTTGCGAAAATTTTCAAAAACTAGCTACTTTTCTTTCTGGAGGGCTGAAGAATTTAGTTTAAAAATCTTTAAAAATTATTAATATTCAATAAATAAGCCAGATATTTAAATAATTGAACAAACCTACAACAAAGGCAAAGACTCAGGTGGTCGGGAAATACACATAGTACGGAAGAAGAAAGGACGCCAAAGAAAATACTAAATACTAGACTATACGTCATCATAAAAAGAAGAAAAACTCGTATCCGATGGTTTACCCAGGTACTGGGTGATCTGAAGATTATGTTTGTCAATGGATGAAGATCGGGAGACAAGGAGCGCATTGTCTAAAGCTCGTAGTTAAAGAGCCTAAGATCCATTCCGAGTTGTAGCGGCGGAAATTGTATCAGATCGAACTCAACAAACCAAGGTTCATCATTTTAACACCTTGGTAATTTTTAAGGTGTAAGACAAGGAACACCTCGAAAGTCAGACAAAATAAGTTTTCCATTTTTCCAATCTCGTGTTAGGTTGGAAAACAATATATTCCGCATGTATTATCGATGTATACTAATTCAAAAAATCCAGGATACTGCAGAAACTGAATAATTTTGTCCTTTATTATAAATCATTTTTTTTGATTTTAAATTCTATAAATTTCAATCATACTTTGCCATCTCCAACACTTTGAACACAAACCGCTTTTAAAAACAATATGGTATTATTATAATATTTAAATTTCACCAGGATATGGTGATTAGTATTCTAAATGAATTTTACTGACACAATCTACCTTTCGCTTAAAAAAAAAAAAAAATAAAAATTTCAAGTACAGTACAAATGTTGAAGGTCATTTTTATTAGGTCATTAATAGATCAGGTAAATAGCAGACCTATTGATCTAATCATATTTTAATAAAAATATCAAAAATATATTAATACATTTTTTATTGTTTTAGAAAATATGAATCAGCGACTTACTTACGTATGACAAATCAGAATGTATTGTGTACCTATTTATTAACTTATAGTATTATTAATAAGAGACGTAGACATATTTTTTGTACTCATGGTCATAAATTACCTGAGGGTATTCTGTCCAACAAGACTCCAAATGGAATCTGGTTTTAAATATCATAGTCAGCATAATAATTTTATTCAAAATATTATATAAATTGCAAAAAAACAAATTATTGAAAACGTCCTTGTACATCCGATTACGTTTTTTATTGGAAATATTTTTAAGATGTTACTATCCCCTAAAGGTAGCTATGGCCTTTAAAAGCCAGACCAATAACTCTTCCCTCTTAATTAAAGAGTATTGAAAAATACACACATATCAGGAATCGAACCACGGTTTCTTGCATTCATGCCAATCGCCTTAACCAACTAGGCTTTAACTAACTTTTTGTTTTTTGTTTAATAATCATTAGCTTATTTATTTGTTATTTATGTTTGTTTACTAAATTTTGTATACAAATTTAAACGTCAAAATCTTTTGATTATTATTGATATTTTTTATGATACAATGACGTATCTATAAAGATTTATAATGTTTTTGGAATTCTTACAATTTATGTAGTGTCTACATCTGAATTCCGTGGGGACGCAAATTGGGACAAAAATTTGGTGTCAAACTCTCCAAAACTATAAAATTTATTAAGTTGAAAATTTGCCGGTAGCTTCAACTTGGGGGTCTTGTAAAGGATTCTCGAAAAACAAAAAAAAGTTATAGAAAACACTATCGAAAATCTTCCAAAATCAAAGCAAGCTTTCCTTTCGGCCATCATAGATTGGCACTGACATTCAATACTTTCTATACAGGGTATTTCAACAATTTACATAGTCAATTGTTTGTTTTCACTTGTTTATATTGAGTTTGTTGTTAACTTTTATTTTCAAATATTAAAGAGTAATAAACTTTACTAGATTACTTTCATCATACACCGAAAGTTATTCTGGCAGTTTTCCAAACATTCAATAAACAATCAAAAATGAAAAAATGCAGTAAAATTTTTTTTGAAAGGTTAAATTTTCAATAAATATTCAAGTCATGATTTCGTACAAATACAATTCATTCCATTATCAATCTTTTTATTTTTAATATAAAATAACAAAAAATAATTTCTCTTCAATGACAATTCACATTTTAATACGTACTTCGTACTCTATAGAGTTTTTTTTTTCTTTTGAAAGCAAGCCAACCAAACTTGCAACAAGGTTATCGAGTTCTCGATATTGTTAATTTTTTTAAATATATATTTTGTTGCGTTGTTTATTATAATTCTTTTTACATATAACATTTTTGTATTGATTATTACAATTTACGCTATGGGATTGCGTATTTTTAAGGTAAAATTCACATGATATTTGGAGGCAGGAATCATTTACTCGGGCATAGTTTTAATGATTGACGCAATTTTGATGAAATGGTCTTATATTTTATACAAAACATACCTGGTGAGCTGCGTTGAATACGAACTTTTGATAAATTGTTAATCAATGTAAAAATTGATCGAGAGTAATCACTTAAAAAGATTTCTAAGATTGCGGAAAAGGTGGAAGACATAGACATTTATATTTTAGATCTCGGAAAGAATAGGGGAGCTATCAATTAAAACTAAGCATATTTTTAAGAAAAACTAACAATATTTTTATACCATGCATATATGTAATATGCAAGGTATACTAAGTTTAGTCCCAAGTTTGTAACGCTTAAAAATATTGATGCTACGAACAAAAATTTGGTATAGGTGTTCATAAAATTATCTAATTAGTAATAATTATAACTCAAAAATGAATAATGATATCCAGCTAAAATTTTTACAGCGTGCTTAGGACGTAAAAAGTGAGGTCGAGTTCGTAAATGAGCAATATAGGCCAATTGTGTCTTTGGTCCGTAGGATCTGTCCGTTACAGATAGAACAAAAATTGAAATATAAAAAATGTTCCTTATCAAAAAATAAACAACTTTTGTTGGAAACATTTTTTTTGTAAACATCACTGTTTACTCACGAGGACAAACAGTATGGTATGTATTAATATGGGCTTATCAGTTATGTATGTGTGGCATGTATATATGTGTAATATGATAGAGTAATCAACACTGTCTATGCATAGTATTTCAACAATTATCTCAGTCAATTATTTGTTTTCACTTGTTAAAACTAAATATTGTTGTGTTGAAACTAACTTTGCAATTTGAAGGACAAATCAATTTGTGGGCATTGCACTTAGGTATATTTTCTGATAAAATTAAGTCTATCATGATCGAACCACCTTAATAATTATATATTATTGTTCGAATATATTTCTTTTATATTATTGTATAGAAAATATACAATAATCAAGTTATTTAAAAACTATATTTTATTATATATAGACTGTTCGTCTTACGTCTCTGCCCACCATACACTTGATAATAATATGATTCACCTAAATAATTGAACATAATTTGATGTAGAAAAAGAAAAACGCACTTTTGTATAAAATAAAAGTAAAGTATACATAAAAATCCTCTTTAAAATAGCAGCAGTATTCATGTTTAGAATTATAATAAAAATGATTTTAAAATTTATTTCTGTTTATAAATAAATAATAATTTGTAAATGCAATTTTATACTTTTACTATTTTATTTAGTATTAGTCTGAGCGTTGGCGAGATAAAAATTAGTCAAACAAAAGCACATGTCTGTCAAAAAATAGAAGCAAATATCTGTAACACTGTAATCAAATCTTAGAACTCACTTGTAACTCCTAATTCAAATTGATAAATTCATCATAATTCTAAAAATGTATAAAATTTTCATTACATTATAAAACAAGTGAAAACAAACTGAGTTAATTTTATACATTTTTAGTCATATTTTTACGTCATGTTAGAAAAAGAAAGATAGTCACTCTTAGATAGCTACACATTCATAACTGATATTCCCATATAATACATACTATAAAATGTGCAACTAATTTGCGCCCTCGTGACTAAACAGTGATTTTTACAAAAAAAATGTTCAAACAAAAGTTGTTTATTTTTTTTTAAGGAACATTTTTTACACTTAAATTTTTGTTCTATCTCAAACGGTTTACAAGGTGGGTCCTACAGACCCAAAACCCAATTGTTCTATCTCTAAATAATTTTCAGCTTGGTATCTCTTTTCGTTTTTGAGTTATCGTGATGACAGACGGATAAACGACAGAAAGACGACAGACAGACAGACAGACAAACGGAAATGGACTAATTAGGTGATTTTATGAACACCTATACCAAAATTTTGTTCATAGCATGAATATTTTTACAAACTTGGGACTAAACTTAGTATGCCTTGGTATATTTCATATACATATGGTTTAAAAATGTATAAAATTTTCATTACATTATAAAATAGAGACGAATTCTTGAAAATAGTATCTAACCATTGCAACAGACACAGAAATTGCAAACTTCAGATTCTAATCAACTGTCAATAAAAAGGTATGTATCTCTTTAAAAACTAAATCATTTACGATTTGGTAAAAGTAGCGGAAATGATGAATTTTCTTGTTCATAAGTCAACTCATTTTTATCTTTTTAAACTAAAATTTTTTGAAAAAAATCAAAAATCTTTTCAGTTGAAACGGCAGAATAATTAAAACAGTTTCATTTAAAAAAAAAAAAAAACCATTTTTAAGCCCGTCACTGTCGATTTTAAATAAATAATTAGTATTTATTTATATCACGTTTTAGTACAAATATTTATAGATAGGTGTGTCAATCAATTTTTAGTCCACAACTTGCATATATAAAATATTTTTTACTACACTTTAAAAAAAAAAAAACTTTATTTTAATCTATTAATTGATATCAAATATCCTAAAGTCACTATATGAATTCTTATTATAAAATTGGCATTGACTTGACAATTTCTATTAATTATTAATTCGTATTTAATTAATTCCACACTTGAACACCAGTGTTAAGTCAATAAAACTATTATTCAATATTTAAAAAAATAAAAATAAAAATGTGGTAAAAAAAGTTGATATCTAAGTTTAAATTTAAGCAAGTTTTTTTTAAATCAAGGATTTTTTTTAAAAGTATTTAGCATAAAAGTGGCACTTGAAGTTATTGAATTGACATATAAATTTTGTTATGAGCCATTTTTCTATTTTAAAAGACAAAATATTAATAAAAAATCCTAATCTCTATATATTATAAATGCGAAAGTAAGCATGTTTGTTTATTTGTTTGTTTGTTTGTTACGCTTTCACACTAAAACTAGCGAATGGTTTTTAATGAAACTGTACAGCAATATAGCTGATATATGAGAATAACACATGAGATATAAATTATAAAGATATATTAATAAAAAAATAAAAAAAATTTAAAAATTAATTTAATTTGACATTACCACAAATTACCGATTTCTGTAAAAGTAGTCAATATAAAATATTTCACGGTCATCTTCTCTGATATACCCAATGAATAATTACTATTATACATTTAAAAAAAATATAAAACCATACATATATTTTACTTGTGTAAAACAATCCTTACCATTATTTAAAGTGTTATAGAAAGGGGATAAGCGAAAGCAATCTTTATCAATCTTTACTTTTAAACCTTGCGGAGCGGGTGGGTATTACTCTAGTAAAAATATAAGTATCAAAAGTAAAGATGTTATTCTCAAGCTATGATTGCGTATATTATTAAATTTACCTTCAAATTTCATCATTATCTACGATAAAATATATATTATGACTACAGACCTATATGTTTCGTTTCAAAAACAAGATTATTTAAATTTTATCTAATAAGGACCCCTTTTATTTCATTACCAACGATAAAAAAATTTCAAGTATTAATTACTTTGAACTATATTATCTATTTTCATTTATAAATAATTTGCAAACCGACTTTATCAAAAATCATCAAAAATAGAGAAAATTAAATTCTATGGCATCATTGGTTTAATAAAACTAACTCTTGGGGACATTTGATGATTAGAATTTAATAAGCAATTAAAATGTGGAAAGATTAAAAAATTGAGAAACACAAATATATGAAATTAACAAAGCTTTGGATCTAAAAGCTTCGAAAATTAAGGAGCCTACAATAAAAAAAGAGCAAATCAAATTATTTTTACTTTAATTCAAAAGAATTGTTTATCTTTAAAAGTGTGTAAAGATGTAAGCATTTCATGAGGCTTTTGCAATGATAATTCAAGATCATAAAAATTTAATTTTAATCAGTAGATTGAATTACTTTCATTATAATAAGTCAAATTGCCTATACCGATTAAAATATCTAATCAATCCAAGTTTTTCTTATAAGTAAATAAATATATTTTACTAATTAACATTCTAATTAATGATATTTATGTAATTTTTCAGTACATCTTATAAGGTAATAATTAGTTTTTTTTATAATAAACAAGCATGGAAATTAAATAATGATATTTATTGCATGCGTATTTAAAAATATGTGACAAATATGTTATGTAAAATGATGAATATTCTACAATGTGTAAAAAAATTGCCAATAAATAAAATTATTTTCGAAACACACAATTAGACAGTTTCTTTAATTTTATTAATTGAAAATATTTTTTAATTAGAAAAAATACCAGCAATTTTAACTCTTTTATTCTTATAGATTTATGGCACCTAAATTGTCTTCCTGCTTCTCTGCTTAGACCCTATTCGATAGAATTGATTACCTACACAATTTTCTGAAATTTTGATTTGTTGTTGTTTTATAAGTATTTGTAATGTTGTAACCATGAAAGTATTATTAATTAAACAAAAAAAAAAAAAAATAAAATAAAAAGTACAAAATAGTTTTAAAAAACTAAAAAAAAACGCTATTATTTATTTATTTAAAAATTCAGTATAAATATGGTGGGAGCGCAAATAAATGTATATATTTTATGATTTTGGAATAGTCAATCCTGAATATCCTGATCAGGATAATTGGACAAACTTAAATAATTAAACGAACTTATTAAATTATTGTATTTTCATCGGTCCATGATAATTTTCAATTCGACTTTTTAATGTGGGTGAAATTCGCGCTCAAATATTCTGTTAGAGAATTTTCATTATCACATACTCAAGTAATACGTAAATACGTTTAAACACAATTTTAAGACGTCTATAAAAATTCATTAAAATATCTATTTCGTTCGAAATATCATTAATTATCTAAAATGAAATCGAAATGAAAAATAATAATTTATTAAAAAAATAAAAATGCTTAATAACTCCAAAACTGCTCATTAAATTTCTTTTTGGTCCTTAAGACATTAGATTGCCACATTATGTCAAAAATTGGTGGTTGTTTTCCAACAAATTTTGAGGTAAGCAAGTTTGTTCGATTTTTGATTATGATAATTTTTGGGATGTACTTTTACTTTCCAACAAATTTCGAGGTAAGTAAGTTTGTTCTATTTTTGATTACGATAATTTTTGGGATGATTACTATCAATCTATCTAAGCTTCGAATCTCGCAAAATAAGCCACGTATCGTAAAGATTTATTCTTATTTTTCGAGCATGTCATTTAATATAGATACTTTGAAAGAAGTAGGTCAATAATTTTTATATAATAAACATAAAAGTATTATAATTCAGGAACTATAAAAATTTTTTTATGATTTTAATGATGTGTATGTTAATAATTAATAAATAAACAAAAATATTTTAAATAAATGTGTGAAATACTCACGTTAAACACTATTGTATTTTCTCATAAACAATAATACTAACGCTTTCATTTTTTAAGCAGTTAAAAAAAGATGCATTCATAAGAATATTCATAATTTTTGGTATAGACAAAAATATTTTAGGGCAATATAATTAAAATAGACATCTTTTAATTGTGATATTCTTTTAATTTAAATTTAATTTGAGTTGCACTCATTTTTTTGGGAAAAAAATTAAAAATGCACCTTATACAAAATATATTGTGAGAAAAGAAATACTTTTATCACTCAGTATGTGTGGGAAAAATAGTTCATTACCTCCCTAGTGTGATAATAAATTCATTCCCGTACCAGGGTGGTTATGAATTCAGTTGGTATTCGATGTGTGCGTAGTTATGGTAGGGACAATAAAATCGATGCCAGCGCTTCCAGTGATTTTGGCGATTAAGGAGGCTGTTATGACAAATTTGCAGTTCTTTACATGTTAATGTTATAGAAAATGTCAAATTAAAATTATTAAAAAACACTAATTTATTAAACTTAATGCATTAAAAATTGTGAAAATAAGAAATCAAATTGCACAAATATTATTTTTCAAATGTAAATTATCATAATTATTTATTTAAATTTGTGAGACAATAATATTAAATTTTCAATGTAAGTCATAAATGCAATCCATACAATTTTATATGCATCCATACAATTCTATAATTAAATTAGTGAATCACTTTTTTAATTTTCCATTTTTCTCAACAAGGCATGATAAATTTTAAATAATAATTATTGTTTATTTTCAAATTTTAAAGGCGTAGATAAAGTTTTGTACGATATACGTGTGATAACGCATTACAAACGTACTTTTGCGATTATCCAACTCGTGCTACGCACTTGTTGTGCAAATTTCGCAAGTAAATTACTATTATCTATATCTATGTGCCCGCTGTAATATGAATGGACTTATCCCGGAATCCGATGGATGAGGCAGCTTTTGAAATGACTACCAAATACAAGCCTGATATGAGATATAATCTAGAAATACATTATTGAAAGGCAAAAAATGTTTGTTTTAGTTCGTATAATAACAAAATAAATTTTAAAATTCAACTACAAAACTGTTTTTAACATCAGAAAAAGGTAACAGCCATGTTATTACGTCATACGGCTGTGTAAACAAAAAAGTTTAAATTATAAACAATTATCAATCAAAATATCAGCGCCATTTGTTTATACAGCCAACTAACGTCAGCCAGCATTTCGTCAAATTACGCCCGAAATTTGAAAATTTGAAAAACGTTTTTATGGCACATATCGATTGATTAAAAATTTTGTGTTTTTTAGTGGTTTATTGACACTGTAGAATCTAGTTGAGACACTTTTCAAAAAGGGATGTAATACCCTATGGTTTTGTGTCATTATTTCTAGTAATTTTTTGACTATTCAGTATTTTTTATACTTTGAAAAGCTTTCTACAAATAATGCAAGCATTTTACAGATACTTGATAAAAAAATTAAAAACATAAGGCGATAGAAAAAGTATAAATGATTGTGAACATTGAAAATCCGTTTTATTTTCAATTAATTAATAAAAATATACCTAAGTATTATTATTTGAAATCACAAATGTTATAGAAATTGACACACTTTTAACATATTCTTCTTAAAAAAAATATAACTTTTTGTTGTTTGTTAGTAGCAATAGAAGAGAAGTTTATTTAGCTTAGTTTAGCTATCATTATTATATTAATTTTCTATTCATTTCAAATTATATTTTATAAATTCATCTGTTATATTTCAATTAATTTTATTCAGTGTAAGAAAACTTTTACCAAAATAATTATTCATTGATTGAAGAAAAAAGTTTAATAATTGGACAATTTATTTCAGAGAATCAATTAAATTTAAACGATTTTAATATATTTTGTAATGAAATCCGGAATATACTTCCTCCTGGTTTTTTTTCAGGGATCAACTAATTCTCATCAACATAGCACGATATTCATTGGCTAATACCTTAAAATCCACAAAATTTTAAAGAATCAAAACTTGTTTATTTACTGATTGGATGGAGAATATCTGATATATCGCAATATTTTGATCGATATTAGTCCGTATCTCAAAAGCGATTCGACCACTCATCAAATGCACCCGATTTTTATACTTTTTGGGTCAAAATTACCTTATATACTGAGTTTTATCGAAATTGAAGATACAAATTTTTTATCAATTTTTTGCAATTCTTTAATTTAAAAAAAATTTTTTCTTTTGGAATTTGGTGAAACTCAGTGGATGGGGTAATTTTGATCCAAAAAGTATAAAAATCAGGTTAATTTAATGATTGGACCTATAGAAAGTTACAATGTCAGCGAGTATCATGGGCAAAACTTCATTTTCAAAAAAGTTAGAGTTCCCCACCAAAAAATTAAAATCCATAAAATTGTGAACAAAAGATAGGATAATTGAGGGCTATAACGTGATGATCTTTGTTTTTAAAGGAGAATTTGCCCAGTAAAGCGGGCGGGTATCTGCTAGTTGTTCATAAAAATATAATAATAATTAATAAGAAAATGTCTATTTTTATTACGAAACAAAACTGAGAAACGCAAACTTGAAAAAAGTTATTAAATACAATTTTATTACCATTCCTTCATTGTGCTTGTTATTAATAATACATAAATTATAACGAAAGATACATAGTTTCTACCGGGTGCCTCACCTCTCGTTCTTTTATTTATTATTAAATTGCGATAAAATTTACTAATTTCAGAGGAGTGGCTTTACGCATTTATTCAATAAAGAGTTAAGATATTAGTGTTATCTTTCAAAATACACTATTATTCAAAATTATTTTGCTATTATTGTCAAGAATTATGTAAGTAATTAATTTTTAGAAAATGTCCACATTGTTATATTACAATAATTTAAAGATTTTATCAAATGAGTTATTAATATTTCACGCCTAAAAATTTTTATCTAAATTATAAAATATTAAAAATTAATTATCAAAAAAATAAAATAGTAAATCACAAATATTTTAGAATATTTTTATTTAATACAAATGACTACTGCATTTTAAAAGACAACATTCTTGATCTAATTGTAATTGATTTATTTGTGAAGTATCCTATCCATAATATTATAGGTAATATCAGATAAAATACCTGTTGAAAAATTAATGACATTCTTCTTCGATTCAAGCTTTCAGAAATTTCATATTTGAACAGATCTTTTAAATTGTAAGGTAAGAAAAATAAAAGTACCTATCGTAAATTCTTAAAAAATTATTTGAACGCCCTATACTTAAAGTTTATGTAGTGTGAAAACAAACAAAAAAGTACAAAAAGTCAGTGTATTCGACGACTAGATGAATAGTTTTCAGGATACAGCTGAAAATAACTCAAAAATCGAGTGTTTCAAATATGATTTTGGTAAATTCAATAGAAAATATTTGACCAAAACATCCTATATTTGAATTTATTGGGTAAAAATATCTTTATTACTGGGTTTTATCAAATACCGAAACAAGACAGAAAATTGGAATAAATCCGAAACAAAAGAGAAAATTTATTATAAGATTAAACTCGATGGCGATGTATAAGCTATTTGGTGTTTCGAACCAAAAATATTAATTTTACTACCTTTGATCTACGGTAATTCAAATTTCAACGAGAAATTTCTTTTTTTGTGTTAATTTACGCTGGCTGGTTGTATAACTCTTGACTTCTGTTGACTTTTAATAATAGGTATTATAACACATTTTGATAGGCGTATAATAAATTTTACGGTCAGTTTTCATAACGATATTCAAATAAGTCGCTACGGGTAAAATTATCCCTTTTATGAAGGTTAAAATGATTCCTATTTTGTGTGTAAAATAATAATAGGTAAAATGATCCCCATTAAACGACTTGGGTCTTGAATGTGTTGATTTAGATGATTTTCGCAGTAATTTTTGTGTGCATACTTATTGTTGATTTAAAGTAAAAGAACAATTAATATTTTACGCCAACTATTTGGTAAAAACGCAATGGGATCATTTTACCTACTGTTTCTCTAAGGTCGGTAAAGTGATCCCTTTTGAGAAATATATTGAATAGTTCCAAAAATTTGAACAAATCATAAGAAATTGGCATACCAATATTGCAATACTTAAATAAAGAAACCGAAAATATTTCGACGTTATACATATCTCAAATAGTTTGGCTGTAATTACATTTTTTCTTAGGAGATCATAATAGGACACCTTCCTCACAGAACACAGCCATTTTGTCTTCAAAAAAACAAAAGTCGTGGCTGAATAGTTCCTGGGTTGTCACACAAAATGTCACACATAGAATGATTTCCTGGATATATTTTAAACATCAATTGTCTAATGGTTAAATTTCAATTTTTCATGTTTTTTTTTTTGGCTCAGTTAAAAGAAAAAAGTCAAACATTTTTGAAAATATTATTTTTTTTTAATTAATCTACAGGATATATAAATATCGGACTTCGAACATTCAAGAAAATTATACTCATATTATAAATATGTATCTACATAATATAAATAATATGGATCTAGGTCATGTTTAAAACAGAAAGTTCACTTCAAAAAATATTTTACACATTACGGATTTTATCTATGTCTATTTATCAATTAATTTTTAGTAAAATAAGGGGAAAAAATAATGCATTTTGATTGTCATTGGCATTTAGTGTGCATATAATTATTACTTATATTGTTTTTGTCATTGATAAAATCACAACTTAAAACATTTGCATTTTAATATTTATAACATATGTGATTGGATTCATCTTTGGAAATTTATACAAGTAATCTTATTTTATTGCGTATTTTTGTTACTTTCAAACTTTATAGTAAAAGTGACGAATTAATATTCAAATCGTTTTTAATCAGTTCTTTAATCTCTGGTTTGACAATAAATTTTTGGGAAAATAATGACTGATTTAATTCTTAGACAGGTGAAATGGACGTCATGAACACTCTATAAAAATTCAGCTTGATATCTCTTTTCGTTTTTGAGTTATCGTGTTGACGAACGGACAGACGGACAGGAAACCGGAAATGAACTGATTCGGTGATTTTATGAACACCTATACTAAAATTTTGTTCGTATCATCAATATTTCTAAGCGTTGGCTATTAAAGGAACTAGAACTAGATACAATCTGATGTCAGAACAAGATCCAATCTGATATCAGAACATGATGTCTCTCATCAAACTCTACAATTTTTTGTCGAGATCACCCTATATATTTCATATATACCCGCAGGGTATAATAAAAAATTTCATTAATTTGCAAGCGTTGGTCTGGCGTAAATTGAAGCCACTATAAAATCGAGGATCAAAGATGCCAATCTCTACAAAAAAAACATCCTTTATATTTTCGATATTCAATAATCGAATATCAAAATTAAACATAAAATGCAGATAATTGAAATAACAAAGATAACGAAGAAAAACTAAAATGACATCCTCTAAATTCAAGATGGTGTATAACTGCTGAGGGTGATTTTAAATTTCTTTTATAAGTATACAAAACATAAAAAAAGGAGCATATAATTTTGAAAATTAAAACAAATTAAAACTAGTTTTTTTTTTCTTTAAATTACTCGCTATATTATAATGTGTACTAAGGCATTCGTTCGTTGTATGTTTAAATAAATAAATTTTTTTTTCTCTCTATCAAATATCTGTGCACTTTCTCCTATTAACAAATAGAATTATGCAATTATTATATATTACAGCATTTAATAAATATTTGTTACCGGAAAACTTATTATATAGCTTACCTACCTACTAGAGGTATAAGTGAAAACTACTATGTATGTTTACAAGAGTGGATAAAGTAGGTAAAGTTACTCCCAATATATTGTTTTATTTTTCGGTTGATGAATATAATTAGATAATGTTTAATAAGTTTAAATCATGCCCTGAGTGTATATCAATACGAAAAATGGTATTTTGGTAAAATTATTTCGCACATACGACAAGCAGTGGCTTAAAAACTACGAAAAAAGGATTAAACTAGGTGACAGAAAGTGTTGCATAATAGATGAATATTATGAAACCATAGTAACTTACAATAATACTATTCAAATGTATTAATGAATTGTCTTATAAAAACAGCACACGCTTTTTTATCTACTTCTCATTCCATAGAAATAATTAGTGATTTTCCAAACAATAACTGCACCACAGACTAATAATTTATTGTTTAAATTAAAAACTATAATCTGTGAACTGCACACAAAATCACAAATGGCAATCAGAAATGGCTTTAAGAATTACGCTATATTTTCGTTTAAAGAAGAATTTTCAAAATAACAATGATTAACCAATTTATGAAGAAGATTCATTCAATAACAACCTTAATGAAGAATATATTAGCTTGTAATAAGAGAAAATTTAAAAACAATTTAATTTAAGCGATAAAAATGTTTAAAAAACCGCAATGGGTTTTTTCTTTTACCAAAATTAAAAGTGAAATCGTTTGAGGGAAAATTATATTATTATTTTTTTTTTTTATAAATAACTAAATACTTTTTTTTAAATATCAATATATGATGATATGCTTTAAAGTTATCAAACCAAAAATTATTCAAAATATACAATTTTTCAATTTAGGGCTAGAACTTGCAATAAGAAATTAATTATTTCTAACTTGACGAAAAATAATAATTTCTAGACTGCTACAATAAAAACTAAAACAATGTCAACATTTCGATAGTCGACCAGAATATTTAAGTATGACCTTTGTTGGTATAATCCCAGTGTTTCCGCTAACATTAATTTAAAATTTCTGAAAGGTGACAAAGAAGCTTTAAACAAATTTGAGTTTTAAAGTTTTAATTTTGGTGGTGGCTCAAAAAAGTACATCGATTTTCATGAAATTTATAAAAGTATCATTGCTCGTCCAAGCGATAACTTTTGGTCAATCAAGCTATATTTGGTTATTAAAGCATTAGACAACTTTAAGAAAATAAAAAATGAATCTTAGATTTTAATAAACTTTTGAAACCATTTATTACGTTCCCACTATAATTTGCATCGCCTTCAAACGAACGACCATTATACCAATAAATAGAAATTCATAATTATATTCAAGCAAATATAAGTTTTACAAGAATAAAACTGAAGTAAATAACCTTGGTAAAATCGAAGCATGGCTGGAATGTCTCATACTAGAGATATGCGGTTTTGTAGGTGGATAAATAATAATATCTAAGTAGATATTTTATAATAACAAGCAAAACCATTATGGCATTAAACCATTGTTTAAATTGAAAAAAATAATAAACAATCACCTACCAATAAAGTCAATAACCATTATATACTGCTTATTGCAATGTGGGATCGCATCCTAAGCACATCCCACAATTTTCATCTATTCTATGGGTAATTTGGAGTTAAAATAACAAAATATTAAACCATAATTATTCGAATTATAAAATGATGATTGCAGTGTAGAAGCTTTCAAGCTAAAAACTTATATCCCTGATTAAAACATGCCTTAAAACTAATCCATAATCAAAAAGTTGTTCTGCCTACAAAAATAACATCGTTTATTACTTACTATACGTGTGATGATATCGAGACAATACAATATCTTAATACAATGCAAACATCATGAAAAATCTACTGAAGATATCGAGATACAGCTTTTGCAGTTTCTTTGAAAGACTTCAGTGATCATTTTAAAGTGTATTTAATAGCCGTATTAGCATAAAAAGTCTAAAAATCCTCAAATCGGAGGTAGTTAATGAATCGAACGAACTGAAGGCTGATACGCCAAAGTAGAGAAATTTTTTGGTCTGTGGTTTTAGATTAATTAAGGTAAATTTTTTAGAATCATTTAAGGTAATTTTTAGAATTATTTTAGCAAATCTTCTGCCTCCGGAAGTTATTTAGATTCCCTAATCGACAGTTCTTGGACTACGAAATCAAGAATGAAATCTAGGAAGCTCAAGTTTCAGAATTGCCGAACATCGTTTTTAACGCACGTTAATTCTAACTAGGTCTGTTTCAGCAATTCATTGAGTTAAATAGAGCTTTGTTCGTAATGCACGTTGCTAAAATGCGTATTCCTAAAGGGAACGTAGTTCAAAACGTGCATTTAAATCAACGTCAGTTATCTTTGAAGTTCGTATGACTTGTGGATAACAAATGAAAAAAATGACGTCACAACAATTCATTCGTGATCCTTCGGGGGCGTCTATGTTTTAAATTACAAAAATTTACAATTAATAATATTAGTAATAAATATTTATAACAATAAAAATGTTTAATAACCTGTAGAAACAATCAATATAGTATACGATTTCATCATATAATAACAAATACAGTGCAACCTCGACAAAACAATCAAGATATGAAGGAAAACTCTGTTTCTTCTATAAAAACCTTATAAACAAAATTGCATGCCTTTAAGGCTATTCTGTATAACTTATTTACGTTTTTCTGAAGCTTTAAATTAACGAGGTTGTACTGTAATAATAACAAAAAAAATAATAATCCCAAATTTTCCCATCCTAAAATAAATCCAAATAAACTTACCGTAGTCATATTGTTAACCATGTCCGTAAAATTTTTCTAAATACAAAAAAACCCCACTACTTCAAATTCACTGTAAATTATGAGAAAATTCTTCACCTACAATAATTAATAAATATTTATTAAATTTTTCACTTAATCAAAACCCATGACTACCATGGAAATTTAATTATTAACACTTATATGTTGAAAAACAATAAAGAACTCACTACAAGACATTTAATTGTTGCGTCACGCGTTAATTAAATAACGAATCCAAAAGAATTCTTTTCAAAAAAATAAAACAAATAACAATAATGCTTCTTGGATCGTGGTTATGGTATGTACTGGCATCCGAAGATATTATGGCAAAGAATATAATAGTTTGTAATATGCAAGTGACGATACCTTCAACATATGAGAAACATGACGACGGTAGGTGAAAGGAAAGTTTAAAATTATTTATTATTTAACTGTTTTTAAATATAATAATATTATAAATTTTAATGAAAGTGGGGATGCTTGTCACCAAACAAACAACTTAATAATCGTTGTGGAGTGTGTTTGTTAATGATGAAGATGGCAAAAATTCGTGGAAGACAAGAAATATGTTAGTTTATTTGTTAGGAAATTGTTGTAGGTGTCTGCATTTGATAATAAAGACGTTGATCACATCATGAAACGGATTTAACATAATTGAATAACTTCTGGTAGATCTTGAATTATTTGTGGATTTTTTATTTATTTTTTTACAAATTTTTGTTCTTGTTTGGGCGTAAGTATCTCTACGCCCTTTTTGCTCTGATTGAAGCAGTGATCAAATAATGCAACAAAGTTAAAATATAATAGAAAACTTCTGGGAGATTTTGAATTATTTATGGATTTCTTTTTTTTTCTTCAAATTTTTGTTTCTTGTCTGGGCACAAGTTATCCCTACGCCCTTTTTGTTGTGTTAAAGTAGCGATCAAATAATGAATCGGATTTAAAGTATAATAAAAAAAACCG
Source organism: Chrysoperla carnea (assembly GCF_905475395.1). Lineage (NCBI taxonomy): Eukaryota > Metazoa > Arthropoda > Insecta > Neuroptera > Chrysopidae > Chrysoperla > Chrysoperla carnea. Next base: position 25,242,268 of record NC_058340.1, on the reverse strand, counting down.
TGGTAGATCTTAAATTATTTGTGTATTTTTTAATTTAATTTTGAATTTTTGTTTTCAAATTTTAATTTTTTGTTTGGTCACAAGTATCGCTACGTCCTTTTTGCTTCGATTAAAGCAGCGATCAAATAATGAAACGGATTTAAAATATAATACAATAACCTCTCGTAGATCATGAATTATTTGTGGATTTTTTATTTAAATTTTGATTTGTTTTTCAATTTTTTGTTTGGGCACAAGTATCTCTACGCCCTTTTTGCTCTGATTAAAGAAGCAATCAAATAATGAAACGGATTTAAAATATAATAAAATAACCCCTGGTAGATCTTGTATTATTTGTGGATTTTTTATTTAATTTTGATTATTTTTTATTTTTGCCATAGTTGAAGAGCTTAGTGAAATAAGGGCATAAGTATCTTTACGTCCTTTTTGCTCAGATTAAAGAAGTGATCAAATACTGAACCGGATTTAATATAATATAATATTTTCTGGTAGATCTTGATTAATTTTTTATTAAAATTTTATTTTTTATTTTTTGTCAAATTTTTTTCCACAATGGAATAAGGGCGTATGTTTCCCTACGCAGCGATATTTTGTTATTTACAAGATTTACAAAATTTAAAACAAAATCCAAATTAATTTAACAATCTACAAATAATCCAGGATTCAACGACAAACTTTAGAATCAATTATTTCGACTCGTTCAATTATTTCAAATCGTATAGTTGCTAATGTGCGAATTACCTCACGTTATTAAACTTAATTCAAATTGGAAATATGATATTTTTCGAAATTTGTAATTAACAAATTTTTTTACATATTTTAGGCCTTATTTTTCTTTAAAACTTATTCTTTTGAAATTTGTATTGAAATGTTTCCTCAATTTTGAAAAAAATTGTATGAAATCATAAAATAATAATTTTTCATTAGTTTTATGGTAAAGCAATCTTGTCTGATCACTATTCCGAAATCAGAATTTTGATATAATCTTCCCCTCTTGGGGTAATTTACCTTGCTTGTCCAAAATTGCAATATTCAGTAAATATACAACAAAATGAAACAAAAAAGTATACTCAGGGGTTTTTGGGGTCACTGAGCACGATTCCGAAGTTAGAATGAAGATAAACCTCTTTAGGGGTTATTCACCCCCACTAGCCCAAAACAGCAGAATTCTGTAAATATTCGACAAAATGGGCCAAAAAAGTATACTCGGGAGTTTTTGGGGTCACTGATCACGATTCCAAAGTTATAATGGGGATATACTCCCCCCTTTTAGGGTTTTTCGCCTTCGTTGACCTAACAATGCCATTTTCTGTAAATATTCAATTTGGACCAGCAGGGTGTATTACCCCAAGAGGGGGGAGTATATTGAAATTCTGACTTCAAAATAATAACCAGCGATCCCAACAAACCCCCAAATGTACGTTTCTGGCCCATTTTGTTGCATATTTTCAAGGTTTTGAAATTTTCAAAATCACCTATTATAATAATGGGTTTTTTTTTGCCCATAGCAATGGCCAAACTTTCTAGCGGTAAGAAGTTAGATGTAGATTTTGATATATAGACCTTCCTGAACATTTAAAAAAAAACTGTCCCGATAGGTTGAGGCACAGAAAAATTCTTCATTTTAGCCTTTTTTGATCTAAAATGATTCGTCTTTAAGTTGCAATTAGAATATAATATTAATTATTTTAAGGATCATTAAATTTGTCTGTAAGAACTTTCTTTACAGTCTGCAAAACTTAAAAAAAAAAAATATACTTTTTTTTTTGAGAAATTAAAATAGATTCTTAGGATTTAGAACTAGATCTAAAATAATTTTGCATTAAAAAAACATTTGTAAATTGTCAAAAAAATACAAATATTTCCAAAATATTATCTTTTTGACAGACAAACATGTTTTGTCATATTGCCAGAAGTAGTGAAAGCTAATAAAAACTTTTAGTTTTTACAGTGACCTTTATAGATATATAAACAAATTAGTTGCATTTTTATACCATGCATATATGTAGTATGCAAGGTATACTAAGTTTAGCCCCAAGTTTGTAACGCTTAAAAATATTGATGCTACGAACAAAATTTTGGTATGGGTGTACATAGAATCACCTAATTAGACCATTTCCGGTTGTCTGTCCGTCTGTCCGTCTGTCTGCCAACACGATAACTCAATAACGAAAAGAAATATCAAGATGAAATTTTTACAGCGTACTCAAGATGTAAAAAGTGAGATCGAATTCTTAAATGAGCAACATAGGTCAATTGGGTCTCGGGTCTGTAGCACCCATCTAATAAACCGTTAGAGATAGAACAAAAGTTTCAATGTAAAAAATGTTCCTTATCAAAAAATAAACAACTTTTGTTTTGAAATTAGGCATAAATTGTATAACATGTATTATATGGGAATATCAGTTATGCATGTGTGCAATGTATGTATGTGTAATGTGGTAGAGTAATCAAAACTGTCTATACATTGTATTTCAACAATTAACTCGGTCAATTGTTTGTTTTCACTTGTTTTTAATTACAAATTGATTACTTTACATATCAAAAAATATTAATTATTTTTTTAAAATTTAAACAAAAATAAAATAGATTTGAAAAAATTAATAAAAATTATGATTTAAAATTTACTTTCGTATTGCAAATCTTTCGTAAATGTACTCATAAATAAATAACTTAAAAAATCGGAAAAATTGGAAAGTTATACCTGTTTCATCAAATTCCAAAGCAAAAACTTTCGAAGTTTCTGTTTTGGATAAAATACATTTTCTAGAATTATTTTGGTTCTAAAAATTGACTAACCTGGTCGCTTTGACGATCGGTCGAATATTTTCTGAGACATGAACTAAAATAGTGGGTAGTGATAGAACTATCCGTGGGGTGGTATCGGTTGCGGTGAACAACTTGTCGCTAAATCGTAAAATAAACCAGATTTTCATGTTTTTTTTTTTTTTTTCAAATCAAGTGTTTCTAACAAAGGTTGTTTGTTTTTTTATAAAGAACATTTTTTACAATTAAACAAGATCGGTCCTACAGACCCAAGACTCAATTTACCAATGTTGCTCATTTACGAATTTAATCTCGCTTTTTGCTTCCTCGGCTTCCCGTAAAAATTTCACTTTGGTATCTCTTTTCGTTTTTGAGTTATCGTTATCAAAGACGGACAGGCAGACATCCGGAAATGGACTAATTATGTGATTTTATGAACACTTATATCAAAATTTTGTTCGTAGCATCAATAAGGGCTACAAACTTGGGGCCAAACGTAGTATACCTTGGTATATTTCATATATAAAAGGTATAAAAACATGAAAAGTATAAAATTATTAATTACTCAAAAAATGAAAGGTTCGATTTCTTTCTCTAACAAACTTTATAAGCCCGCGCTTGTAATCGTAAAAATAATCGAAACGATTAACATATAGTATAGTAAAAAGTAGCAGAAACAATTAAGACCTTGAATTAATCTTTAAGATTGTATGCCTAAGACATGGGTATCAATTAAAGTTATGTAAGTAGGTAATTTTCGTTGGATTTTATGATAAGTCGTATCTATGTATTATCTTTATTCTAATTCAGAACAAAATCTAATCGGTACATCAAAAAAACTTATCTTCAGGGTGGTTTGATAAATATAACTATTTTTTAATGATGTTTATTTATGAGACCTTCAATCGTTACGATTCCTGTAATTTATAATTAAGCAAACATTCTACTTTTAAGCCCAAAGTGTACCTAATTATCAAAAATTTAAATAAACGTGTTTAAGTCTATTAATTGCTAATAATTAATATTTTTTAATAAGTTTATATCTATTTTTAGTCGTCTTTTAAATGTTCAATCGCCACAGGCATTGTTTAAAAAAAATATTTTATTATTTTTAAAATAATTGTTTTAATATTATGGTTGTTGTCTAAAATAATAACCCAAGATAACAACCAACTATTTTATTTACATAAAATATATAAATCTGAAACATTAGAGAAATAGTACAGAATTTTTATATGTGGAACAAAATTTTAAATAATTTTTATAAAATTTCACAACAATGCAATGCATCTAAAAAATTGTGAAATTACGGAAACGCCGAAGAACTATCAAATGACATATTTCCGGAATTCCAAAACATTTCTCAAGACCATCACCAGATGTCATCTATTGCTGAACACAAAATTTAAAAACAATTTTAATACAATTTCGCTGTCAATTAATGAGATTTATAATAAAATTTCTTGTAATTTTAAAATAATTTCGAGTATTAAATTGAATTATTTAATTTAATTTCAAAATGAAAGATATATGCTTGAATGTAGTATACATCCTACAAAAGTATTCCAGTCATTAGATAGAGGTGGTATCTTCTCTATGATTAAACTGACATAGATTATAATCTAAATTTAAGTAACTGAAAGAATTTTCGGCACGGTGGTCGGTGCATAAATTTTTTAGAAGAATATAAAATAATATAACAGGTGCGTTAATAAATATTTTGATATAATATCCAAAAATATTGAATATATTCCTCTCCTACAATACTTTATTTGCTTGCTCCACTTTTACCAAAGTGTAAAACATATGTAACCTGGGGTGTGAAGTATGTTTAAAACGTGGCTATTTGTATTAAATAAATTTTTTAAATGATTTTTGTTTGAAAAATATCAATAAAATATATTAAATATTACTAATATTCAATATTTTTTAATGTATACCCATATCTTGTACTTGTAAATGTAAAAATAACTTTCTTTGATATTCACATAACCACAATCTCATGTCGAATTGAATTAATTTTTTTATAGAAAATGCCTCGAAGTAAAGCAACTGAAGAGACAGATAAGTTAACGCGTATTGCTATTGTAAATGCAGATAAATGTAAACCGAAACGTTGCCGACAAGAATGTAAAAAATCATGTCCCGTAGTTCGTATGGGTAAATTATGTATAGAAGTTACTCCAAATACAAAGATAGCTTCAATCTCGGAAGAATTATGTATCGGATGTGGTATTTGTGTGAAAAAATGTCCCTTTGAAGCCATCACAATTATCAATTTACCAAGTAATTTAGAAAAAGATACAACGCATCGATATAGTAAGAATTCATTTAAGTTACATCGTCTTCCAATTCCACGGCCTGGTGAAGTATTAGGTTTGGTTGGTACTAATGGAATTGGTAAATCAACTGCGTTAAAGATTTTGGCTGGTAAACAAAAACCAAATCTTGGCAGATATTCTGTAAGTGATTTGAAATTTTCTTTGTGATAACTTTTAGGGCTTTTTAATGTTTCTTCAATATTTATTTGGTGTTATTTGTCGTAGGATCCTCCAGATTGGACAGAAATCTTAAATCATTTTCGTGGTTCTGAATTACAAAATTACTTTACGAAAATTTTAGAAGATGATTTAAAAGCTCTAATTAAACCACAATATGTAGATCAAATTCCAAAAGCCGTTAAAGGCACTGTGGGGCAATTATTAGATAAGAAAACGGAACGAAAAAATCAAGGCGAAATCTGCACCATGTTAGGTTTGTTTCGAATTTTTAAATCAAGAATAAGTTTAACACGTATTTATTGTATTTCGTGTTTTCGCAGATCTGAATCATATTCGTGAACGTGAAATCTCTGCGTTATCTGGTGGAGAATTACAAAGGTTTGCTTGTGCTATGGTGTGTATTCAAGATGGTGATATATTTATGTTTGACGAACCGTCTTCGTATTTGGATGTAAAACAACGGTTAAATGCTGCCGTTACTATTCGATCATTGATTGATCCAGACAAGTAAGTGTACAGAGTGGCCATTAAATGGGAAAATTGCGAATTTATCGCGAAATATGATTTACCGGGAATTGTTATGTAATGCAGGGAAATTTAAGAAAGTTCAAACAAGCTTGAAAACTTGGCAAACCAGTATCTGGTTTTTGAAATTTTATTCGTAGTGCTGCTGGTGTCAACCGTCACGGATTTCCTTTCCTTTAAGGATCCCATTCACAAAAAACCCGTTGACCCGTACTAACTCGGCTCAATTAAAGACATGGCCAACCCGTGGATCACAGGGTAAGACCACGCGAGAGAAAATTCTCAATTTGTGTCTCTTATTTTATATCCATCCCCAGATATCCGTATCTGAAATTATAGGCACGGATATATTACATATATGATACATAAATTATAGGAACGGATATCTGTGGCGGGTGGCAAAAGACACTCCGTTTTCCGTTTATTCGTACGATTAAAAAATTGAGGCAGCTTTTTAGAAAATATTTTATTTAAAACTTTTTACAGGTTCATTATTGTGGTAGAACACGATTTATCTGTTCTGGATTATCTATCTGATTTTATTTGTTGTCTATATGGAGTGCCTGGTGCTTATGGAGTCGTAACTATGCCTTTCTCAGTCCGTGAAGGTAAATTAAAACAAATTATTAATAAATTGGAAACTCCTAATATCTTATTCTTTGTCTAGGTATAAATATATTTTTGGATGGTTTTGTACCAACGGAAAATCTACGATTTCGTGATGAATCATTAGTATTTAAAGTAGCTGAATCTGCGACGGAAGAAGAAGTGAAACGTATGAATCATTATATTTATCCAGCTATGGTTAAAACAATGGGTAATTTTAAATTGACTGTGGATCAAGGACAATTTTCTGATTCCGAAATTTTGGTATTATTGGGTGAAAATGGTACTGGTAAAACAACATTTATTCGGATGTTAGCTGGAAATTTAGAACCTGATGAGGGCTCAGGTACAGTCATTGCTTTTGTTATTAATTTTATTCATATCTCTGTATTTATGGTTGACCGGGAATTATTATGGAAAACAGGGAAATCTAAGAAATGTAAAAACTTCATGATTTATATCCAGATTACAATCAAACCTTTTTCCGAAATATTTGCAAAAAACCAAAACCCCATCTTTTTTTGCAATTAAATTGTTTATATTTTTTGTAATTTTTACCACAACCTCTTTATTTGTGTCCAAACAGTTTCTAAACATACTTCCGATCAAATGTCAACTTGATTATAATTTTCCGAGAATTAGATCAGGCCATCCCAAAATAGTGCTTATTTTTCTAGGTTATTCTCTTTAGTCTAATAAAATTTTACCAATTTTGATTAGTCTTCAAATTCACCAAACCTTGAACACCGAATAAAACAGTCATGATATTACACTCTTTAATAACAATACGTCAAATCAAAATTTGATTTTCAATTATTTCCATAATTCGGATTTACGCATATTGATATTTTTTATTTGTTTTAAATTCTAGGCGATTTACCTCAGTTACATATTAGTTACAAACCACAAAAAATTAGTCCAAAATCTCAAGGACTTGTACGGCAATTACTACACGATAAAATTAAGGATGCATATATTCATCCACAATTTATAACGGATGTAATGAAACCATTACGTATTGAAGATATTATCGATCAAGAAGTTCAAAATTTATCTGGTGGTGAATTACAACGAGTAGCAATGGCACTATGTCTTGGTAAACCTGCCGATGTTTATCTAATCGATGAACCATCTGCATACTTGGATTCCGAACAACGTTTAGTTGCAGCTAAAGTTATTAAAAGGTTTGTTTAAAATTATTTAACGGTATTTGACGATAAGCTTCAGAAAGTTGATTTTTTCAAAGAAAATTTTATTCATTGTGTTTTTGGACCCTAGATTTTTTTTAAGGTTGTTGCAAGTGGAAGGGGGTCTCGTTGTCCCTCTCACTCTGTCCCATAACCTTATTCAGGCAAGCCTCTTAACTAAATTATATTTTTTACAGATTTATTCTTCATGCAAAGAAAACTGGTTTCGTAGTAGAGCACGATTTTATAATGGCAACATATTTAGCTGATCGTGTAATCGTATTCGAAGGTACACCATCATTAAACACACGTGCACATACACCACAAACTCTATTAGCTGGAATGAATCGTTTCTTAGAATTGTTAGGCATTACATTTCGACGAGATCCAAATAACTTTCGACCACGTATCAATAAGTGTAATTCTGTTAAAGATACAGAACAAAAACGTGCTGGTCAATATTTCTTTTTGGAAGAATGAGGCGATTTTCTTTTATTAATAAATTGTGTAAAATATTTATAGATCCAATTGTGTACATAATTAATTCTTGTTATTTTTTATGTATTTTAATTTCGAGGTATAAATATTTCACAGAAATCGACAAAAAAATATATATATTATCTGATGGCATTCTGGTAATGATGTTGATTATAGTAAAAAAAAAATTGATGACGATAACAATAATGGCTTAAATAAGATGGGCATTATTAAATATTATTTGTTTTAAAATACAATTACCGATTTTTTAGTTTTTGTTTTAAAACTTTTAATAAATATTGAATCTTATTTATTGAAATTGTTGTTGTGTCTTATAATTAATTAAAAGCAAGGTACCAACTGTGTAAAACGGACTCAACATTTTTTTTTATTATATATTTGTAATAATTTATATATCTTTAAAAAATATATATCAAGGATACCGAATTGAATTCATTTATTTCGCTTCCTTGTACCTCAAAAATTTTAATAAAAAGACAAAAATTTTAATAAGAAGATAGAAAGATTTATAGGTAAGTATTAGGGTAAGCCTCTGAACATGGATTTAATTTTTTTTTTCCTCCTCTTACGTTGTCAAAGAGTGTGCTGTTTATCAAGAAATTGTCACTCAAGAAAAATGTCATTTGTATCGAAACTGGGTGTTTTCAAATTATGCTATTTTTTTAGTGATATTTTAGAATTTTTTCGTAAATCCCCACTCAACCGTAGAATGAACTCGAATGAGTTTGACAAATGTACGAATATTTTATGAAACATCGACGTTTACGTGGATCTCGAAAATCTCCCATTCAACCGTTGAATGAACTGAATTAGTTTGGCAACTGTACGAATATTTTATGAAACATCAACTAAGTATAAACGTGTACGTGGATTGGTGTTCTATATCTGGATTTCAGTATATACCTCAAAATATTCTTAAATCTAAAAATCAATAAGATTTTCATATCTTTGAAAGGTTATATTCTATGTCCTTGAACTATTGGTACCCAAAAAACATAAATATTCAATTCATTTGACGATTTAATAAGAATTGTTCGAAGGATCTCCAGTAGCGCATCGAAATGAAAGGTTTTTGTCATCAAAAATATCAGTATTATGATTCGGAACTATCATTAGATTAATATCACATAAAAAGCATATGATAGGTTTTTTACTATGTGACGCTGCTAAGTTTTTTTCCAGATGGCAGGACGGCTTTAACTAGTTACGTTTAGGCCGTGACGCTCAATCTCAGCGTTAACCATCAACATGAAAATACACCTTATTAGGTAGGTATTACCTTACACAAATCAAGGAACCAATTAGAAATAACTTATTTCATAACAATGCAGTGTTTGGGTTGTAAGGGTCATGGCCATTATAAGTTATACCTTGTTTCATATCTACCTCAGTAATTTATTTATTTACTATTTAATAATTATAATACCTTTATTCATAAAATTATTTTTTATCGTTACGTTAAAATGTCGTCATATATTTACAGACTTAATTGATAAACAATAGAATACTGAATTACAAATTCTAATGTAAATCAACAAATACAAACAATAAATATTGAAATAGTCATAAAATAAATAAGTAATACAAAATCATTGAGTCTGTTTCGAAATACAAGACGTCATTCTGTCAAATTTGGAGGAACATTTTTTAAAATTGCATCGGGACATCAATCCTCGTATATGTTTTTAGTCGATATTTCAAAAAAAATACTTGTACAATTATTAAAAGCCACCGCCCTATTTTATTTTCTGGGTCGAAATTACTTTGGAAATAATTTTGAAACGATTTTTGTTGAAACCACACAGTTTCAGTTTTGTTTTTTTTGTATAGTTAAAGATGTTACAAATAAAGGAAACTGAAAAAAACCGCTCGCATTTTGCTAAAACCTCATGGAATGTGTTATTTAGGTATCAAATATCATTAGTAATGTATGAGTCAGTGGCGCAAATGTTTCTATTTGTAAATATAAATTCTCAATTCAATGGAAAGGTTATTGTTAAAGTTGACTTACAAAATTAATAAATAGGCAACTTGAATTACGTATAAGTTATATACATGTATAATAGTTTTTGATTATATGACAAACACTTGACATTTACGTCATACAAGTTGCCTAATTGCTAATTTTTTAAGTGTTTAACATTGATCGTTTCATTTGATTAAAAATTTATTGTTTAAAATATTTGCGCCACTAACTCATGCGTTACAAATGATATTTTACACCTAAGAAACACATTCCTTGAGGTTTTATCCTCTAATATATTTTCAGTCAACGTTTCAGAAAATACTCGCCCAGTTGTTTGTTTTTTTGTTCATTTTCTGAATATTTTTAGCCAAATCAGAGCCACAAAATTTGATGATTTCGATATATTTTGTCAATTGAGATAAAAATACATGGCAATTGAATTAAATCTTTCATTATCAAGGTCATATTAATGAACTTTATATTTATTCATATAATATCAATTGTTATTTCATAAAAAAATTAGAATTTATTTGTATGCAAATATGAAATATTAATGATATTATAAATAAGACATAAAAGGATAATATTGCATTTTATGTATTTTAAAATTATTGATTATTATTTGCAAATTGCATCCATAATTCATTGTAAAAATATAATATTCATCAGTTGAATTATTTTTAATTTGTTTAATAAACTCAAACACTGGTGAGGTTGCTATATTGTAAAAGAGTGAGATTTAGATTGCGCAGGGAGCGGGGTTCAAACTTTTGTTCATCATGTTAGGCCATAAATTTAAAAAAACTCTTCTTTCGTTAAAAAAATATTTTATTATGTCATGATATTCATGAAATTTTTTTCGGATTTTGAAAATATCGTAAAAGAGATGACAAAAAGTGAAATATATTAAAACTAAATGATTATTTTTTGGTACACAAAACCAAATTTAAAAATTATCATACTTTTGGTTGCGATAGTTGAGACCTGTATTATAAAAATTAAGTATTATTGATAAATATTATTAGAAAAAGTCAAAAGTCAACAATTTAATTTTGTATTATATGCATATTAGATTGAATGTACCTACTACCGAATATTTCAATATTTCTAATTTTTTGTTACGTCATTGCGTAAGTGAATTAGATTGAATTTTGTGAGTTCAATCACTTTTAAATGAATGCATTTAGTCTATGGAAATTTTTATGGGGTACTAAAACTAATAGGAAATCGTTAATTTCAAAGTATATATAGATATTTTTCGTACTGTTTCTTAAAATTACATAAGCATTCAAAACAAAAAAGTAAAATGCAGTCAAACAATGAAATCGTTGATAAGATAATTGTTGAAACAAAGTTAGGAAAAATTTGTGGATCCATTAAAAAAAGTGAAACTAAAAGTTTTCCAGATACGGATTACTATAGTTTTCAAGGAATACCATATGCAAAACCACCGTTGGGATCATTAAGATTTCGAGTAAGTCACTTTTTAATTTTTGTGCGAAATCATTGGAAATAATTGGAAAATTATCTAACGCGAAAAAACGTATCGGCTCATTTTTATAGGCAATGACATAATACACTATAATTCGTTTTTTCAATACGAGGACGTCTTCATGGTCAAACAAATTTTGATTTTTTATATGCAATTACGTAGCTATTGTAGTAGATTTTGGTCATTGCTGCAAAATAGCAACTTTTGTTTGAAAAATTATTGCTTTTACAATTTTTAGTCAAATATTTAGTTGTTAGTTTGACCACACTGGTCATCTAATGATTGTATAATTATAGGCTCCCCAACCTCCAGAACCATGGACAGGAATTCATGATGGAACTCAAGAAGGTAATCCAAGTTCTCAAGTAACTTATGATGGTGAATATATTGGAGATGAAGATTGCCTATTCTTAAATGTGTACACACCATTGGTAAAGTTGCATATTGATTTTATACGAAACCATACCAAGTTAATATATTTTTCTTATAGAAACCTGGAGACAGCCATAATGAGTTATTGCCAATTATGTTTTGGATTCATGGAGGAGGATTTGCAACGGGAAGTGGTGGCCAAGCATTACATTCGCCTGATTATTTAATGCCACAAAAAAATGTTGTTGTTGTAACAATTAACTATCGCTTAGGCGCATTTGGTAAAGTTTTTTTATTTCATCTTCAAAATTATTCACTTAATATATTTTTTTTTATATTAGGTTTTCTAAAATGCAACGACCCGAATATTAGAGTTCCTGGTAATGCCGGTTGTAAAGACGTTGTAATGGCTTTAAAATGGGTTAAAAATCACATCGAAAATTTTAATGGTGATCCAAATAATGTCACAATTTGGGGCCAAAGTGCGGGTGCAGCTATTGTTCATACATTGTTACTTTCACCGATGGCAAAGGGATTGTTTCATAAAGCTATTATCCAGAGTGGTTAGTATGCATGTCTGAATCATTTGCGACGATATCAAAGTTTGTTTCAGTTTGAAACTATTTCAAAATTAAATGCTGTGTAATGCCTTTGGAGTAATTGAGAAAAATTAAATATGGGTCTAAATTTTTTAGGTATATGTTTTACAAAATTCTTTCATGGGAAAACTGAAACTATTTGGATAACGAAAATGCTTTCGGCAGCTGGGTATGCAGTATCAGATGAAGCAGAAGCTTTTGATTTATTATCGAAACTTTCAACTACTGAAGTGGCTAGAGTTTTTAAAACTTTTCATGATACAGTGGTAATTTTTTGATTAATAATGATTTGATTTAATGAGTTTCATCAAATTCCAAAACAAAAATTTTTGTTGCGTTTTTTCGATTTTTTCAAAGTGGTACCCCTTAAAAAATTGCAAAAAAACGAGAAAAATATTTTTGTTTTGGAATTTGATGAAACTCGGTGGATGGAGATATTTCTGTTAAATTATATGTATCTACGGGCGTTGCAAACTATAGTTCTTTTTATTATTGCTAGATAGAGTCTTTCTGAATATTAAAATCCAAACTTATTGCAAATAATTTCAAAATATCACAAAATCTGCAAGGGCGTCTTGTACGCTTGCCCGGTATTACAAAAGATTCTTGAATAATTACGTCTACAAGTATTTTCGCTTTGCTTCAGATAATTTCATAAAAATTTGCTTTCATTATTCGATTTAATTTTTTCTGGTTAGGGTCCAAGTGTTGTTTTTCCATATATAACCGCTGAAAGTTCAACATGCCTCGAAGAAACTTATTTAACTCAAGACTACGAATCGTATTATTTACAAAATAAAATTAATGCTGTTCCACTTTTAATTGGAACAAATGTTGATGATGGATTAGTTTTTGCAGCTAAACGAGAATCTTATGGTGCAACTACACCCGAGCATATAACACCACATACAGCTGTACCAGAAATGTTAAAAAATTTAAATAATAAAGAATATGACGAAGTTGGTAGAAAAATTATTAAGTTTTATTATGGCAACGAGACACCATCCAGAAGAAATTTGGATAAATATGCTCGTGTAAGGTTTTATTCTCTGTTATAGAACTTTTGTCGAAATTGAATTAATGGCGATTATTTTTTTCTCTCTAGTTAGCGAGTGATAATAGTTTCTTTTTGAGTACAAGACATCTTATTCAATTATATCAAATGTGTACAACTGAACCGATCTATCGATATAAATTCAATGTTCAATCACCCCATAATCTATATAAAAAAATTTATAGTAAGTATTTTTAGTCGTATGTGCTAAGGCAGTTCAATCGTCAAGGCAAGTTTAGACTTGCAGTTGAAATTATTTTTACCATATTTTCAACTTTGATGATGAATTTTGTTATAACTTCACGAATGTTGACGAAAAATAAGAATAAAATTGTTCGATATCTGCTTGGTTTTCGAAATATCGAAAGCTAAATAATCAAACAAAATTTTCAATTTTCGATATTTTGAAAATTACTCTAGATATTGAAAAATTATATCAAGATATAATATAATTCACCATCAAATTTTAAAATAACTATTTTTTTTTTTAAATTGTGTACCCACTCTCTTGCTTAGACATTCTTAATTAGTCCGGCATAACGAGTTTTTTTGTTTTCAATAGTTTATTAAGGTTTTAACATTGCCACCGACTAGTCTTGGAGATTAATTTTTAATGTAACTTTTTTAAGATATTTCGATACCAAGTGTCTGTCACGGTGATGAATTAACATATTTATTTTACACAAAATATTCGCGATGTTTCCGTCCAAACAGCGTAGAAGAACTAACACTTTATCGTATGGTTAATTTATGGACAAATTTTGCTAAATTTGGTAATCCAAATATCGCTTCTTCAACCTTCCAAGCGAATAATATTTCGATGAATATAAATTGGTTACCCGTTCAACCAGGACAATATAATCATCTAAATATTGGAAAAACATTAAAATATGTGAAAAGTGAACGAGATGAAGAAATGCGATTTAATTTTTGGGATGATTTATCAATTTTCTTTTATAAAAATTATCTCATGCCTGCTGAAATGGATGAAAAAGTGATTGATGAAAATTTTCATGATATGAGATTTCGATTAAAATTGTTTAAGGAATATGAAAGTGCTAGAAAATTGAGTGAACAAAAATGTGGAAAGAATGACTTTTAAAAAGAAAACTACTCAAATTATGTAAATCTAATAATTTTGTGTTATTGGAGGGCTTAAAGAATATGGCTCAATCCAAATTAAATTTCAATAAAAAAAGCTAATTATTTCAGATTTCCAAAATTGATTCCTATATTGGAATCCCCCTTCCCTTCAAAACGAAAATAGGTAGTAGAAAATACCTAAAATTAAGCTAACTCTAATAGGTTTCGAGAATGTGATGTCCCATACTGGAATTAAGCAAATAAGTGATAGCTAGAGAAAAACTGACATCACAGCTGAAAAGAATGTCCCAAAGTTAGTGGATTTCAAAAAAAATTCCAATAAGATCGGATCAAATTTGACTGTACCTATTATCAAAAAAATCGAATTTTTTAAGTTTATGACGTCATAAGAATTCAAAAAAATTAATTTTGCTCTATCACATCCAAATTTTATCCAATTTTGATAAACCAAGCATGTCAATCCTACTAAATTTGGGCCATACTTTTCAAATTTGTGAACAAAATTAACCTAGCGCTAATAGGTTTCAAGGATGTGAAGTTATGGTTCCGGAATTAAGCAAATAAGTGATAGCTAGCAAAAAACTGACATCAAAGCTGAAAAGAAGATTGAATTTTATAACTTAATGACGTCATTAGAATCCAAAAAAATTAATTTTGCCCCTATCACATCCAAATTTAATCCAATTTTGATAAACAACTAAACTTAAATTGAATCATCTTTATTTGTCATTAGATATAAAGTCCGCCCGTCGTTATTCATCGATTTGTGGGAATATAGATTGGATAAACTCTCATCAGAATTCCTTATAAATAAATTAACAAAATTTATGCATTAACGGGTTAATTATCTACTCAAAAAATGCTCATGAAAAATACCATACTTATCTATATTATTAAAAAATATAACACATTTATCACATACTATCAAATTTTGCCATCAACATTATTAAAATTATTTACAACATTATTTAATATTTTTATCTGTGAAACAAAGTCATATAAAGCGTGGAACAAAAAAATGTGTGATTTCGAAAAAGTTTTAAACAAAAATTCCATCAATTTTTCCTCCTTAAATGACATAAAAAAGCATTTAAGAAAATTAAGTACCGAAGAAAAAAATTCATTCCGCAGGAGCGGAGTTAGCTAAGCGAATTCCCTCAAAGAATGAAAAAATAGCACACTTTTCTTAAAATCGAATATTGTATTTTTTATTTCGATAACTAAGCGCCTAGAGAAAACATCACAAGAGTACTTTTTTGCTTAAAATTGATCAAAAAATACAAAAATATTTTTGCGTGCTTCTAAAAAGTTTCACAAGACTACTAGTTGAACTTACCTGAAAATTTTCAACTTTCTATCCATTACAGTTTTGGAGAAAATAGATGCCAAAATTTTTTGCTAAGTTGCACCCCCCCCCCTTACCTAGTGATGCTTACGAAAGAATGATTCATACAAAAATTGTTAATTTTTTTGTACAGAAGAACTTATACATTTCTTATAACTTATGTTTTATCTCTAACGGTTTACAAGATGGATTAGGCATTGAGAAGTCGACTTTTTGGTACGAAGTTTTTACAACCTAATGAACAACTGTGGAAAATTAAAGATGCGTAAATTTTTTTCTTTTGGATATTTAGTTTCATTGTTCTATTAATCAATTTTCTTCAGTACTTTTTTAGAAAATCAAGCACTGAAGAAAATTGATTTGTTTGTAAGCATATATTTAATAATAAAGACACGATGGGGTAGAGGAGTGTGCAATTTTGAAGTTATAAAAAATACTCATCAATTTTCCTAAATTATCTTTGTAATACCTTAAAATACATAAATTTGGGAAAATTGATGGGATTTCTTTTTACAACGTTTTCAAAATGGCACACTTCTCTGCCTCACCGTGTACTTATTAGACATATCGAGATAGTCGAATTGAGTACTATAAAAGAAATAAGCAATGCATATTTATTTGATATTATTCTTGGTGAATCGACTACCGATGGTAGAGAATTAGTAAATTTATACGGATAACTAAAATTTCCAGGAAATTGTTGATTTTAAAGAACATCTTTTTTCACAGTGTTCCTTAAAATTCGAATTTTTATACATTCAAAGAAATAAAGCAAAATGCAATCTTATAATAATGAAAAGATAAAAAAAATAATTGTTGAAACAAGTTTAGGGAAAATATGTGGATCGATTAAAACAAGTGAAACTAAAAGTTATCCAGACACAGATTACTATAGTTTTCAAGGTATACCATATGCAAAACCACCGTTGGGACCATTAAGATTTCGAGTAAGTAAATTTTCGGAATTTTCACGGAATTACGCATCGTAATATTTTTATGTTTATATAGGCTCCTCAACCACCGGAACCATGGACAGAAATTCATGATGGAACTCAAGAGGGTAATCAAAGTTCTCAATTATCATTGAATGGTGAACATATTGGAGACGAAGATTGTTTATTCTTAAATGTTTACACTCCATTGGTAAAGTATTTCCTTGATTAATTTCTTTCTTGATCTCAACAAGAAAATTTGATTTTTCTTATAGAAACCTGGAGACAGTCAAAATGAGCCATTACCGGTTATGTTTTGGATTCATGGAGGTGGATTTGTAACGGGAAGTGGTGGCCAAGCATTACATTCGCCTGATTATATAATGCCACAAAAAAATGTTGTTGTAGTAACAATTAACTATCGTTTAGGCGCATTTGGTAAACATTTTTTTTAGGTGTACACTTTAAAAATTTATTGTTTTAACTTTTTTAACTATCAGGTTTTCTAAAATGCAACGACCCAAATATTAGAGTTCCTGGTAATGCCGGATGTAAGGACGTTGTAATGGCTTTAAAATGGATAAAAAATCACATTGAAAATTTTAATGGTGATCCAAATAATGTCACAATTTGGGGTCAAAGTGCGGGTGCATTTATTGTGCATACTTTATTACTTTCGCCAATGGCAAAGGGAATGTTTCACAAAGCCATTATTCAAAGTGGTCAGTATGTGTGCCTGAGTCGAATTTTAATCTAAATTGTTTCGAATAAACTATATTGAAATTTGGCATTTATGAACATTGAGTTTGGAAAAATATGGAAAAACTGATATGAATTTGTTTTTTAGGCCCGTATTTCCCGAAATTCTATTATGGGAAATCCAAGACAATTGAGTTAATGGAAATGCTTTCGGTAGCTGGATTTGCAGTATCAAAAGAAACGGAAGCTTTTGATTTGTTATTGAGACTTCCAACCACCGCTGTTACCAAAGCTTTTAATAATTATCGTGAAAAAATGGTATTTTTTTGTTTCATAATAAAGATTATACGCCTGAGCAATACATAATTATGAATTAATTTTTGGCCAGGAGTCAAATTATATTTTTAGATATTTAGTCGTTGAGAGTTCGGAATCACAAGAGGAAGCTTATTTAGCTCAAGACAGCGAATCGTATTACTTACAAAATAAAATTAATGCTGTACCAATTTTAATTGGAACAAATGTTGATGATGGATTAGTTTTTGCAGCGAAACGTGGATCATATGGGGCAATTACACCAGAAAATACAACACCAAATACAGTTGTACCAAAAATGATAGAAGTCTCAAATAATGAAGATCATGAGGAATTTGGTAGAAAAATTATTAAGTTTTTTTATAATGATGAGATACCGTCCAAGAGAAATATGGATAAATATAGTCGTGTAAGGTTTTATCCTACATAATTGAAATTTTGTGTGTGTATCTAATGGTTTTTTTCTCTTTAGCTCACGAGTGATACAGGTTTTAATTTGAGTACAAGACATCTTATTCAATTATATCAAATGTGCACAACTGAACCGATTTACCGATACAAATTCAATGTTCAATCACCCTGTAATCTATACAACAAAATTTATGGTACGCTTTTTTGAATTATAGTTTTCATTACTGATGCAATATTCAATTAACAGCTTTATTCCTCAGTTAGGCAAATAATAAAATTTTGCCCTGATTTAGAATACGTATTTTACCTACAATTTTTGTTTAAACTTCCCTAGACTATATCCAAAATATTTATTCGCTATTTCAATAAAAATATTTCTTGTACCAAGTGACTGATAATAATTTAAAAATTTAATTGTCTATACTTGCTACACCTTTCTATTGCATCGTCGAAATTGATTGCCATGAAAGTGATTCATTTGCTGTTCGACTTGACCTTAAACCTTAGACCATTGGGTCCGTTGTACGTTGATACGACCGCTACTGAAAAGTGGATTGGCCCATCCCTGGCCACTACTTCGTGAATCATTCAAGGAATATCAAGAGCACGTGAACGGACTTTATATCTATCATAAAGTTAGTTCAGTTCATTATTTTTAATGGCATTATATTTTTGGAAATCTTTTGAATACAACTTTTCTCAGAGCTCTCAGAATTATACGTTGATAGCTTTTCGAATGGCGATAATATTAATTCAAAATGGCAATAATATTATTCCAAAATTGTTTCAGATATTTCGGTACCATGTGTGTGTCACGGTGATGAATTAACATACTTATTTTATACAAAATATTCCCGAACTTTCCGTCCAAACAGCGTAGAAGAATTAACACTTTATCGCATGATTAATTTTTGGACAAATTTTGCTAAATTTGGTGATCCAAATATTCCATCTTCAACCTTGCAAAATAATGTTTCGATGAATATAAATTGGTTACCCGTTCAACCACGACAATTGAATCATCTACATATTGGTAATATATTTAAATATGTCGATAGTGAATTGGATGAAGATATGCGGTTTAGATTTTGGGATGATTTATCAATTTTCTATTATAAAAAATATCTTATGCCAGATGGAATGGATGAAAAAGATATTGACGAAAAATTTCATGATGTGAGATTTCAATTGAAAATGCTTAGGGAATATCAAGGTGTCAAAAATGAAATATGAGAGCAATTCCATCTACATTTATCTATTTTCAAATTATGAATTTTTTTTATTTATTTACAAATTTTTTCAACCTCTACAGTTTAAAAAAATATATTTATAAAAAGTCCTTCAGAATTTGTAATAATTTCTCTCATCACGAAAGTAAAGGTGAACAGAACGTGTGAGCAAATCTCTCATGACGCAACTATATAATAAAGAACGGTTGACGCGAGTACTGAAAGGTAAAATCAGATGTCATGTATCAATTTGTTTAATTTAAGGGATTTGAGGAATTTTTTGTATTAATTATATGCCTGATAGTATTTAAAATAATTTGATGAATAATAGTAGGTACTAAATAATAATTAAAACAGTAAAAACAATTTAAACAAGTAATAATTATTGTTTATAATTATGGCCTTAAATAATTTCCGATAAATAAATACCTAGATGTTATGTTTACCTATTTTGAAAATAAAAAATTTCATGTTATTTCCTATCAATGACATATTTACTTACTTTAGTGAGACTTCAGTGTGATATCAAAACATGTAATTGCCATTTATGTCCACTGCCTGTCATCGTTTTTGCAGCCAAAATATGGACTTAGAAGCGAGTAGAGAAGGCATTAAGACAAAGTATAAAATCATCTATGTTTATGCATATAATACACATTTCGACTAGATAATGAATTAAGTAACTAAGAATTCTATAGAATGAGATCAGGTAATGTTTTAATTGAAACATCAATGGAAAATTGAAAATTATCTATAAGCCTTTTGGGTTAAATATGATTTAAAAAACAATAAAGACGATATCTCAAAAACTATTCACTTAATAAGACGCAAATTAAGACGAAACTTTGGTCCATTTTCTAAAAACTATAAAAGATAGATAGTTGAAAATTTGCAGGTAGCTTCCACTAGAAGTCATGTGAAATATTCTTCAAAAATGAAAAAAATTCTAGAAAATACCTTCGTAAATTTTCGAAATTTTAATAACCAAATAGCCGGCAGCTGAAAGGCCGTCATAATTGTATTGGGTTTTTAAATATACAGGGTATTTCAACAATTAAGTTTGTTCCAAAGAAATACAAAAATTAATTTTCAACGAGTTTCAACTGATATAAAATATCTAATTACGTTTAACGAATGAATTGATCATCTACAGATTTCCATGTTGATGGCATTTTCCTTTTAATATCCAATAAACTTAACTATAAGGATAGTGATTTCGTCGTAGAAGATTACCTACTCCTCACAAATGGTTATCTAAGTTATCCTATACTATGGGAAACTAGTTCTAAACGTAGAGGTGGGTATATGTGATGACTTTCCAATACTAGGTAGTAAGTACCTACGTCGTGATCATCTTTAGGAAATAGAACTTTGATTAGCTAAGCGTATATGATGTGGACAAGGTCAAGAAACGTTTAAATAATTTTACTATATGCTTAGTTGCTAGAATAGCATTTTATTTAGCACACATACAGTTATCGAAAACCACATTATTATATTCGATGTTCATCTTAAATTTATAGAAACTCATTCTATGTTCGGATGTTCCGTTCTTATTGGCTAAATTCATTTACAAATATTGTTGAGATTGTATATAGTTTATATCGTTGTATTAACTTTTCGATTTACCAATGGAGGAAATGATTGTTATAGGGGAGATTGGGGGAATTACGAACACTTATTGAGACTTAGAAGAATTAGAGAATTTGAATTACGAAAAATAGAAATTGTGCTTATGCTATTACAATTATTTCAAAAAGAGAGAACGTCTCTTACTTACTAGAATTTTCGTGGATGAAAAAGTTGTTAGGTTAAGCATAATTAAAAGTGCGACTTCACGCGAAATTTAGAATTATGAATTGATATAAATCTAGCGCCAGTCGTCTAAAAATAACAATTTTTGAGATGTCGAAGAACAGAGGTTCCCTTTTTTAAATAAAAAAAAAGGATATTTATAAATTTTAAGCTTTTGGTGCAGTTGAAAATCAATCGAAACTCGACTTTAAAAATAACGACTTTTTAAACAACTCGTGCTAAGAGTTTTAGACTAGCCCATGAGTGCCGTCAGGATTACATTCGGGGGTATACATGTGCATCTACACTCCACGTAAAAGATTTTCAATAGTTGTACTTGCAATTTCTTTTTTTTCAGTTAAATAAGAATGTTTTTTTCTTACTGGAACACGCTGTAAATAAGTATACAATAATGAAAACTAAAAGAATTTTCCATTGCAAGCAGTATTATAACTAGTTGTTTTAATCGTTAGATAATAACTCGAAGGTTTTCTACATAGAATAAAAAACACCATAAAACAAGAGTGTACCTCTATGTGTCTGATCGAATCCATTTTTAATGATAGTTATCTTTAAAACAAAGTGTTGTTTACATGATGCGATGGTGAGATACTAGATATGAGAGATACAAGATATACGAGATAGATATGATATTAAAATAATGATAAAGATATATATTCTCTACTGTACAGTCTATTTAGAAAATGTTTTCTATATCGTAGTGTTACAAGTGACAGCTTTTTTTTTGTTTTTTTGTTAAATAGAGCTCATCAGTATTATATCAAAAGACATCATAGACACATCAAAGTTGGGTGTATAAATTTATTATTTGTAACTCTGTACAGAGATATTCTTTTCTTCTATCAATGGGGTCGTGATCCCATAATGGAGCCACGTTTATAATCCAACTAAATCATAGCCACAACCTAATTTTATATAAATATATTTTTTTATTCCCTAGCTAATTAAAAATAGTTTGATTACGTGTTTATTGACTGATTTTCGAGAGTGAAAACATTAGAGCAAATAATCAAAATTTAATTCATTTGAACTAATTTCACCATATTCCTATCACAAGTTTTTTTAATTTACTGAGTGCGACTTATATGAAACTAACGAAAAATTTATAATTTGAAAAAAGATAAAATTATATGAAGATAAAAAAAAGTTTCAACCTATTATATACCATTTGAAAAAAAAGAAGTTATTTATGTTTTAAATCGAACGTGAGCAAAATGCATATAACAAAAGTGCTGATGAGTTAATTATAGAAAAATGAGGTTTCATTAGTGGTTTGATTGTCAAATTTAGCTAAATCGAAACTTTTAGACGTTTTTTATATCTGTCGGTAGAAAATGGTTTTGTTTTTTTAAATACTCTTTCGGTAGTTGCAAAATGCCTGCCAATTTTTTTGCACGTATTGTGTTGTCAATGACTTTTTTTATAATATGACACTGTCTCTGTTAAAGTTTGATTTTCTTTATTAAAAAGTTCGCTTTTATAAATTCACAAAGATAATTTTGTCTTCATTATGGGCTCATGGTCTAAATGAGCGAAACACAAATTAATACTTTGTGTTCTTTGTATTCTATCTATTGTGTTCATATATGCTTAAACATTCGCGTATGTGAAAGACAAGTTGCCTACTGTAGATAATTAATTATTTCTCTGGAGTTGTTGTTAACTCTACATAAAAAATATTGAGTAGTAAAACAACTTAAAAATCTAAAAAAAAACACGCTAGAAATTTGAAACCTTAAAACTGTATTTTTTGAGAATTGAAATATCAACAGCTATCGTTTAAAACGTGTGATCTATGGACAAGATCATAATGTTTTATGGATCACAGCCAAATAGATCTAGGAACAAGGTCAAATGTATTCAGGGTACTACATCTTACCTTGCTATAGAAAGAAAAATAATAAAAATTTATCCAAGAATTGATACAGTATCTACATCTTGTTAGATTAAAAATTTATTAAGTTTAAAAAGTTAAAATATGAAAACGAAAAATGTGGGTAAAATATAACAGTAAATTCTTTTCCAATACTTCTATCGAATCAATACATGTACTTCCACTATACACAATATGTATGTCTATCCGTCTATTGGTCTGTCTGTCCATGTATTATATTATATGCATTTGGTGTGATAAAATAACTGATACCGATATATATCTAGATAATATTGAGAAATGGGAATAAACATTAGCGCATCTCACATAATTTCAAAGAATGGGAAATGTTTTCCGTGTTGAAACTTTCGTAGGCTCTTACACAGCGCAAATTTCCAGTTGAAGACGAAATTAAAGATATGACCACCACAAAGCCTTGTCTATTTCTAAGACATATTTATTTGAGTTCTGTGTAGATGACACCTCGAAAACCGAGCTTCAGAGCGGATATTAGCCGATGATAACTTTTTTGTTAGATTCTAATTCGCTCAATAAAATTTTCGTAAAAATTGAAGACAAATTAGTCGAATACGATTTCTTTGGGAAAACTTTTACGAACAAATGTTAAAAAAAACCGAACAAATTCTAGTTATCAATTTTAATGAAAATCATTTAATAAGTGACGTAATTTTGAAAAACGATAATCGAATTTATTTTAATTTATTACGGAATGTTTATTTTTTTGGGAGTTCCCAGTTCCCAGGTCATTATTTTTAAATTTAAGCACTAAGAAAACTTAATAAGAAATTGTTTCTATTAGTGCTACTTATTTTGGTTTCCACTCACTTGCCTGTGTTTACAGTTCCGCTAAAGTTAATCCACCGCCGAACTTCAGACTATATCAAGTATTGAAAGCTGCCTAGAATATCTACAAAAGAAGTTTAAAATTTGGTGGAGCGCCACTGAAGTATAATATAGAAAATATATTTATATGTATGAGTATATAATAATCTAGAAAAAAGAATTCGAAGAACATATACAACGGTAAGAAATATAATATACATTTATGCACATGACTTCATATAACTTAGGTACTTACCACACACCTGCTAGAAAACACGTCATCTTACTGTTACTATCAACAAAAAAAAACTTTGTCGACTAACATTTTGTGTTTTTCTAGATATTATTGTGACCAATATCAATTTTCTTCTATCATATATGTACTATTTTATGTATACTAACATTTTTTTTTTAAGAAAAACCACCATCGGAGGTGAAATACGTTTAAACACATACATAAAAACAGTCGAAAAAGTTGAAATGGGAAAGAAAATAATCGACTTACATTATTGAAATTGGCTTTCAATTGTATTCCCTAATTTGCTTGTTATAATATGATATGTGCAATGAAATGATGAACGAAGTTCATCTTGAAAGGTATTAAACCTATAAAATAAAATCTTAAATACTAGTAATCGTTTAAATGTTGCCAGCGAAAAAGTTTTTCCTATCTTATAGAAGGTGAAAAACATTTCTTCTACAAAAATCTTGTATAATAGTGGAGAAAATCACTATTGAATTTTATTAGAATAGTTTAGAGATTCAAAAATTACTCTTGTTTCTGGAAGAATTTAGATCCACGATAATTTTGACTATATTTATGGAACCTAAGGAAGAAGGTTCAAATCACCCGAGAAAATTTCAATTCAAAGTTTCAATTTTGATGACGAAATAATTTATTTCGATTTTTTGATATTTTTTGAAAGTACCTCTTAAAAACGGAAAATTGGTGACAATTTTATTGCAAATCATGTTTTTGGACCAATTTTACCCAAAAATTACGAAAATCAAGTTCAAAAATTGATTATAATAAAGTTTTCAAAATATTTTGAATTTTATGTTTTCGAAGTCAAAATGCTAGATCTGAATATTTTTATAGGTATAGACTCTATCTTGAACTACTTTTCCTTGGGTTCATATTATCTTAGAAAATAAGTTTCACTTTTGATCAATAAGTAATTGTTTCGTCCTATTTTGCCTCCTTATAAAAAATAAAAACATTTAAGACGAATTTGTCCTACGCAATTTAATTGAAAATTAGGTTTTAGGACAAATTTAACCCAAACACTACGAAAATGAACTCAAAAATTAGTAGAGAACAATAGTTTTTTTTTTTCGAAATATTTTACATTGTTTTCGAATTCGAAATGACGGATTTGAATAGTGTTTTATAGTCTTTATATAAAAACTACAAATATAACAGCAATTCTGACAAGATTTTCATCTTTCTTAGGTTAATATTACTTTAGAAGACTATTCTTATTTTGTGCAAGCAATTGAAAAATATCCCTACATATTATAAATGTAGAAGTAAGGATATTTGTTTGTTTGTTTCGTAAAAAATTATATCTAATCTGACATTTTACTGTTCCATTTAAGATCATTATTTTGAACCATAAATTTAAGATTTTTGTAAAAATATAAAATAGTAAATGTAAAACAATTCATGTTCAACTTTTCTGACATATCCATTGAATTATGACTATTTTACACTAAAAAAATTGTGAAACTGTGCATATATTTTAGCTGTGAAAAACAATCCCTTCGGGTTTTATGGAAGGGTGTTAAGTGAGATCAAGAGAGACGGAGACTATAAGACGGTGGTTTTTACTTTTAAGCACAGTGAAGAGGGCGGGTATCAAGCTAGTAGTAGATATATGAATATAAGGATTTACTTCTTCTTTGTCAATAATATTATACAACACATTACACAATACTAATAATACAGTAGCAAAGCAATAGAAACCATTCGATGTTAATCCTTAAATCAACTTTATTCTATGTAAGTAAATATATATAGAGTTATGTGTGTTGTTACATTGGTGGAGGGAGGTAAGAACGGTATTATTATATAAGATATGGATGGTATTATTATTATTATGATTATGATTATTATTTTCATTTCGATAAAGGTGATAATATACAACACTGAAACTTATATGAATAGAATATGTATCATCAAGAACAAAAAAATATATGGATTTATGGAACATATTATATTATATAACAGTGTATGGGTAATATCTTTCTCATATAAACATTTAATAATATATAATGTGTGAACATATTATTATTATAGAAGTCTTTATATGGATGTAAGATCTTGATCAGAAAATTCAAACCGTTACACACAAACGCGAACGGTGATGCTTCGATTGGTATAAAATTAGCAATCGTCCCAGTGATGGAGACGATACAAAGATGTAAATTTCAAGCAACATGTGACGATCCTAAATTTATGCAATGACTCTGTGGGACTATTTTTTGGATCAACTATGAAATTCCCATATAATATTATACATAGAGAATGCGAGGGACCTGCACGCCTGTAAGTGGATACGATATGATGAATGAGAGAGAAGACTGCCAGTGAGTTCTCCTGTATCCTTTTCATAGTTATATGTCATAATCATATGATGCATAGAGATTTTGTGTCCCTCCATTATTGTAAACAATATGTAGTCAATGGCATAAAGATTAGAAAAGGACACCGGGGAACTTACTAGCAGTCTTCTTTCCTATTTATCATATCGCAAGTTTTGGGCCATGGCGTTCTCTAGTTTAATATTCTATGGAAATCCCAGACCCAGAATATATTCGATTGGTATAAAATTAGCAATCGTCCCAGTGATGGAGACGATACAAAGATGTAAATTTCAAGCACCATGTGACGATCCCAAATTTATGCAATGACTCTGTGGGACTATTTTTTGGATCAACTATGAAATTCCCATATAATATTATACATAGTGAACGCGAGGGACCGGCACGCCTGTAAGTGGATACGATATGATGAATGAGAGAGAAGACTGCCAGTGAGTTCTCCTGTATCCTTTTCATAGTCATATGTCATAATCATATGATGCATAGAGATTTTGTGTCCCTCCATTATTGTAAACAATATGTAGTCAATGGCATAAAGATTAGAAAAGGACACCGGGGAACTTACTAGCAGTCTTCTTTCCTATTTATCATATCGCAAGTTTTGGGCCATGGCGTTTTCTAGTTTAATATTCTATGCAAATCCCAGACCCAGAATATATATATTTTGACTAGTTGACCATTGCTTGTATTTCAAGTGTAGGTGATGGTCATTAAGCCTACGGAGCATGTAGATGGATGAAACTGTGTACTTTAATATGCACACGCTATCTTTACCGGCAGTCAGCCGGAATATTTTCTAAGATCTATCTACCTATCTTCAAAAATTTCAGAAGATTGTCCATCTTCTCTAAATGAATTGTCGAAAAATATCAGTGTAAACCTGCTACTGGGTCATAGAGACATTTTACGCATATGTGAAGCTGATTCTAAGACAGGTAAGGCGGAGTGCAATCAGCACTTCGATCTAACCACCTCAAAGAGTCTCCATAAGCAATATTGTTGCAATTAGTAGAGAATTTTAGCTTGAAAGGAATTGATGAACATTTTGGCTTTCCAGTTCCATCATGATTATTGCAGGATTTGCCAAGATGAGGCGGAAGGTTGTCGTTGGTTTAGAAGGAATATACTCACTGACTCATCCTTTCAATTAAAAGATTTACTTGGGTCAGCAATTCTTTAATGATCTCTCCGATTTGAAGCTCGTTGACGATAAAGCATTGTTATGGTTTTTAATATTTCCAAATTCCGCATGAAAGACTAACTTGAGGGGTTGAGTCTATTTTAGTTATTACAACGGATCAGTTTATCTAAGTGTGTCTTATTCTATGACCAAAGAACATCTCTTGAATAAAAAAATCTAATGAAAGCGTTTTGTCTTCTTTCCCCTTACCGTTTCATATTAATGGAGAAAAAAAAGGTTAAACAGTTGCAGCCCTATTTTCACTTTTACAGAGCTATTGGAGACAGTGATCAAATCACTTATCAAAGTCCTAAAGTTTTCGTATGTTATTGAAAGTTTTCAATTTGAAAACTATTTATTTGTACAGATAAACATACTCAAATTGAATTGAGTCAACTTTCTTGTAATTGTAGTATACTCATGTAATAATGCCTATACGACTACTTTGCTTATACAAAAGAGACACATTCGACAAGGATTTAATACATCTCTTGCATCGGGTTTGCTTGCTTATGTTCGTACAGTAGTAGATTCTATGTATTATTCGAAACGAAATCATTTGTAGCTAGCATCAGTGTTTGAAAGTATTACAAATATTATAAGATATTATTTTTCGTATTCTATATTCTTCTTATTATTATTTTTGGTATTGTGTATTCTTTTTTTTTTCATTTGGTATTCTTTATTCTTTCTAAATATGTATGTCTTCAGCTCTTTAGTTCGCGTTATAATCTGTAATACGTGTTGTTCAGAATTATATTAGAAGTATTATGTATTGAATGTTAATCTAATATAATATAATATGATATTTTTTTTATAATATTATATGAATAAACAATGCAAAGTTTTGTGTTTGATTAGGTTTTAAATATGGGTCTCATTTATAAAACATACGTCTTGGGTCAAAGGTAGTTCGTATTACTAATTCCTTACTGATCAGACCAATTTAGATTGACTAAAGAATATCTCCTTACATATTATAAACGTGAAAGTTTGTGTATGTCTGGATACTTGTTATATTTTTACGATGTTCTTAGCTATGTTTGAAGTACGAACTAAGGTTTCCGTGCTCGAAAAAATAAAAAAATTGGCGATGACCTTCAAAATCGATTCAGTTTCAGCGATGACCTTCAAAAAGGCAGTCAAGTCAAATAAACCTGGCTCAATTCATTTCGAAAAGTGGAATGATAAAATAATTAGGTAATTCAAAAGAAGAAAATCAACTCAAATATTTCAATTTCATTTAAAATATTTGCAAAAATTTGTCCCAAAAATAAGTATTCTTTTCATCTCATCTGATGTCCTTGACCATCACATTGATATTGATTTAAGAAGAAGTGTTATAAGTTTAAAGTGTTAATCTGTGCTTCTATGTGTTTCTCAGTGGCATCGTAGCCTTTAAACGGTCGAACCGACTTGATTGAGAGCATTTTATAGCTATAAGTTTCCAAAAATCGGTTTACAAGGAATAAATCGCAATTGTCGGGGGTTTTTGCCGGCGGGCGTGTAATTATATCGAGCGGTTATTATATAAAATGAAAACGGAAAGCTTTTTTGACATAATAAATGAAAAATTTCAGTGACAACTTGAAGTTTGTTAAGAAATTTGACCGAAAATAAAAAAGCTTTAGTAAAAATATTGAAAACCTAATATAACTTATCATACTAGTTATTATACACAATAAGATTATTTTCAAATATATTATACATGATGAATAATATACATAAAGTACTTGATTACAAAGTAAGTATACAGATACAAGAAATAAGGAAACGAAACTTAAGGTAGATGAAGCATCTTACATATTATGCAGAACCGGAGTAGGTGTATGTACTACCCACCTACCCTGTGCACCACACAAAGGGAAATGAAAACCGGGCTACATATATAAATATAGTAGTTAAATAGTCGTTGTAACTTTACAAGGATGATATAGAGAGTTGATAACAGTTAGTTGTGTAAGATAGATATAGTTGGTCTCATTTATAAATTAATCCACCAACTAAAGTAAGTTAGATGATCATCAGCATCATCTTCAGAGCAGTGCTTGTAGTGTAGAGATGATGTTTTCTTATCCATGATGAAGATGAGTGAATCTCCATTATAATATCATATATACATATATAACTTTGACTAACAGCCATAAAATATTCAGAAATAAACCCTGACAACTAAATAATATACAAACATGTAATATGATAACGGGTTTGGAAAATAAGGAAGGTAGAATGAAATCAAATAGAATATTGTGATCTGGAATAGTCGATTACTTTGGTATTGCTTCCATTCTCATTCCAACTTTTATTTAGAGAATCGTAGAAAAGAGTTCGGTAAACATAAGATTTCGGTAATCTTTAGTCTCATGATGAGAGATTTGTTCGATTTTTTGCAATTTTTTTAAGGTGTACCTCTTTGAAAAAATCGAGGAAAACGCAAAAAAAAACTTGTTTTAGAATTTGATGAAACTCGGTGGATGGGGTAATTTTGCCCCAAAAATTATAAAAATCAGGTTAATTTAATGATTGGATGCAGGGTTTCTCAGATATCACAATATTTGGATCGATTTTTGTCCGTATCTCAAAAACTATTTGACCAGTCATGAAATGCACCCGATTTTTGTACTTTTTGGGTCAAAATTACCTTATAAACTGAATTTTATCGAAATTGGCGATAACAAATTTTTCGCGATTTTTTGTAAGTTTTTTAAGGGGTAACCCTTTGGAAAAATCGAGAAAATCACAAAAAAAATTTTTTTTTTGGAATTTGATGAAACTTCGGTGGATGGGGTAATTTTGATATAAAAAGTATAAAAATCAGGTTAATTTAATTGGACCTATAGAAAGTTACAATTTCAGCGAGGTTATAACGTGTTATTCTTTGTTTTTAAATGAGAAATTGCACAGCAAGGTGGGCGGGCATCTGCTAGTAAATAGATGCAATTTTTTAAATAACTATTTCTTCTCTTCAAAAATTTTCGAATTCTTTATATATATTTATAGAATACAAAACATAACAAGAAACCAACCATATTCTATCTTTTCTTATGGTATTTAAGTAGAAATTCTGTATCATCTTCTATGCTATAGGTAGGTATAATAATATATAAATTGGATTGATAGGTTGGAGTATTCAATGTGTTCTTCTATCCTTTTCTTTTACTCATTAAAGCCCCTACTACTAAAATCCAGTGATTACCAAACTAATTACATGTTCGGAAAAAAAGGATTTGAGAAAAAATCAGAAAAGTACTTTTCTGCTTGAAACTGATCAAAAATACAAAAATATTTTTTATTTTGAAAAACTCCTTGTTTAAAACTTGACCCTTCAAATACCAAAACCCTTCTTGATACCAAATTTTATTCAAATCGGACTTTTTACAAACACATAAACGTATATATACATATATATTTACATACATATATTTGTATAAATTTTAACGATGGTTATTTTTGACATCCATAATGTAGGATCGATGAATATTTAAAGAAATTCTTTTCAAAATTCCATCATCGCATCAGTACAAAAGCAATAGCTCCATTTCCTTCGGCAATTTGCTAAAAAGACAGTATTTATCTATTTTGATGTGTTACGAATTGACCTTTTTGACATTTTTTTTTTCTTTTTTTTAAATGAAAGTAACTGTCTTGATAAATGGTCTAATTTTTTCCC
This sequence comes from Chrysoperla carnea, assembly GCF_905475395.1. Lineage (NCBI taxonomy): Eukaryota > Metazoa > Arthropoda > Insecta > Neuroptera > Chrysopidae > Chrysoperla > Chrysoperla carnea. The sequence goes on along the minus strand of NC_058340.1, from coordinate 25,210,682 downwards.
CTGATTTTTTTGGAGCCATATGACCGGGAAAACAGACAAAGAAAATCATTAAAATTCAAATTGGCGAAAACGATCCGGAAGCACACAATGTTACACATAGGTTGGTTTGACGTCATTTAAACTTGATAATAATGATATATTAATGCGACTGTTAGCACTGTTTTATTGTCATTGCTTGTCGGATTGACATCACATATCACGTGTGTAGTGGAGCCAAAAAAAGCATTTAAAATTATTTCAAATATTGTGACTTTTTTACAATTTTTTTCATAGTGTTCTTATTTAAAAATGCGTTATTTTCTAGTTACAGGCTCTACTCGATCTATATTTTCATAAAAAATTATCAAAAAGCATTTCTGTTTTTCATGAAAAAGGTCTATTTGCAGAAACTTTTGTTGTTTAAATACCCCTGTTATATATATTCTCCTGTAAGCATTGTAATAATATTATATAAACATCAGTAGATAAATCTATTTCATCTTACTTGAATAATTACTTAATGTTTGTTGTATTTAAGATAACTAAGAATACATAGAGATATACTGTTTAATGGACACAGCCATACAAATTTTGTTATTAATAAATGGAATATCTAAGGTAGAATAATATTATTCTATATTATTACTTATTCCTTCTTAATTTTGTCTATATATATACCTAGTACACCTTTAATTCTCTTCTTATTTAATGAAATGTTTTGTTTAGAATTTATATCTATATTATAGTAAATATTTTAGTAATAATATAATGTATTTCTTTGTAAGATAAAATTCTTAGTCCTTTATATTGATTTGGTTAAACAATTTGTGTAATTAACTAATTACACAAAAATATGTTCTATCGTAGATTTGAAATTGACAAAAATAAGCCGTGGGTACAGTCTGATGAGACCCTTGACGTCCACACGAATAACTTCCCAGCATAATAAACAACCGACTCGAAATGACTCAACCAAATGTTATGAAATTCTTTTTGGATCATATTGCTTTTATAATATGCTTCATTTGACACTTCAACGAAGTAGATATAATTGGTTGTAGCGATATCGACGTCGAAAAAAATGTCTGCACACAAACACACGCACACACATCTTCTCCAAATTGGTGTTAATGCCTTGGCTTAACCATGAAAGGATATGCTGAAAATTTGGATTTTGAAAATCGGACGCAATTTATTTAAAACATTTTCTCGAAAATCGCTAGCTTTCGGAGAAAATTCGACTTAAATATCGGTCATAATAGCACTTAATCGAAAGAAAATATGTTAGCTATAGAAAAATGTTTTAGATAGTTGTCAAGGACAATAAAGATCATTCGCCTGTGTTAATAACTTGAAAGCCCAGGCAAAACTATAATTGTAAGTCAAAGTCATGGACACAGGTGAATGTTCTCTATTATCCTTGAGAACTTTTGGCTATAGAATTTTTCTGTAGCTTGCTGTTTTCTTTCGGATAGTGAAATAATGACATATTGTTAAGTCACATTTCCTCCGAAAGCTAACGATTTTCGAAAAAAGTGTTTTAAATAAATTTTTTTTTATAATGATACTAACTTTCTAAATTAAAGTATTTTTAACTTTCTAATTTAAAGTGTTTCTATCTCTTAACTTTAAGATCTATAAATTGACTATTAAAGTAACCCGGAGTTCTAGGTCCAATCTGATGTCAGATTATAATGTGCCCCAATCAAACTCTGCAACTTTTGCTCTAGTTGTTTTTTGATTGGTTTACTACAACAGAAGTTATTAGCCAGAATAGTTTAAAAATGGTCCACTATATATTATACATATAATTATATAAGAATTATATATATTGTGTCTAACAAATTTAATCTAAATCCTCAACTCTTACAACACATTTCATAGTCTTTATAATATTAGTTGATCCAGCTTGTAAGACTACTAAGTATATAATAAAGTTCAAAATATAATGGAGGTAGTATATAGATTTTGTATGTATAATAAAATGTTAATCGAACTATCGGAACATTAAGCATTAAACATACAATGTCATGTCAGCGAACTTTATATGTATTGTGTATATTACACATTTTATTATTAATGGAAAACAGGGTTCTGATGTTGTTCTATTGCTGTTCCGTCTATTCTGTTCAATGTTTGAATATGATGGATGTGTTTTCAAACAACTAACAATACTTAATACTTACATGTATATTATATAATGTAATTTTTGATATTATATATTATATATAAATACATGGCGATAATAGCTTGTTGAAAAATCAACAATATTGATAGATATCCTTTCCAGATAAATATGAAACAAACTGATTTCAAAATTAAAAATTCATATTGAAATTAAGGATCCTTACATTTTGATGTTACAAAACACTAGCTTTTCTGTGGCACGACTGCCCTACACGATCTAGACTGTTTAAGTTTCTTTTATGAGCTTAGCATTATAGTAGATGTATGAAAATGACAACAATGTTTGATTTAAAGACTCAAAATTTTTATAGACAGATTTTTACTCAAAGAATATGTGGTTAAAATTTCAGCATAGGCATCAATGCAAATTTTTAAGAAAAAAGTAATTGAAAATCGATATAAAATACATTGGCTCTTATGGAGGAATCTCAAAAAACGACATATTTTGAAAGTAGTTGATAATTTTCATTTGGAATCAATGAAAACAAATTAAATTAAAAAAAATTTAAAAAATCTTTTTAATAGAAAGTAAACATATAAGCAATGGCATAGAAAAGAAAAAAAACCAAGTGTCTCCGTCCATAAAAGAGATGTAAGAGCAAGGTAGATTTAGGGTTGAAATTATTTTTATCTTATTTTCAAATTTGATGATGAATTTTGTTATAACGTCATGTAGACGAAAAATATCGTTTTCGAAATATCAAAAAAAGAATAATTAAAAAAATTTTGAATTTTCGATATTTGGAAAAAATACGCCAGATATCGCAAAATTGTATTCTTACTTTTCGTCTTATATCGTCAAGTTATAATTTAATTTATCATCAAAATTGAAAAAATATATTTTTTAAATTTGTGCCCCCACTACCGTGCTCCAACATCCTTAAGAGGGTCAATACCATATTAGACTTGTAATAGTTCATTTTTACTAAAATGAAAGCAACTTATAAATGTGTATTTGAACGATAATTTTTTAAGCAAAAATTAATTAAAATAAAATAAGCAGATATGATATTTCACATCGGATAATTAAGAAAATTGTTTATAGGCTATACATTATATATATTAAAAGGTTTTATTTTATTTTGTAATATGTAGCTGAACTGTGAATAAGCCTTTTAAGTATTTAAATGTCAAATATTTTGTTTGAATATTTAAGTGTGATAAAAATTCGAATATAATTGATTAGATTATACACACAAAAAAAAAAAAATTTCGATACTCCTATACATATAAAAAAAACGCACATTGTACTTACTCTGGAGGGAAAATTGTTAATAGACATACAAATGTGTACTGTTAGCATAAAAAAAACTCAATTTATTACCGAAAATGGAATCAAAATCACTCTGAAAAATTAAATTAAAAATTCTTTCTTTGATTCTATAAGTAATCATACTGGGCCAAATTAAAATTAAAATGTTAAGTGTAGTTTTAAATAATTAGATAATAAAAATTGTATATTTTCATTTACTTTACCAATATTTTCTGTAGGTACTGGATGTTGAAACGGATGTGTTTTGATACTAAAGTTTAAATATTAATTAATATATAAACTATTCATAAATATTAACAATTATTGGTTTAATTCTGTAAACTCAAAATCATTGTCGAAATAAACTTATTTCGACATATGCTTTATGAGTTTCCGTTCTTAGATTTTGGATTAGGATGACATTTTAAAATGAAATCTATTTCTTAACTCTCATTTTAAAGCTTTGATAGTTCCGACAAAAATTTTTACAAAAATAATTCATCCGATTCTGTATATATAGTTGAATTTTTGTTCTAAATATTAGACTAACAGAGACTAAATCAAATAAATTGGAAAAATAACAAATTAAATGAAATTTTGTACATTTGAGAACGGGGCAATGTTAAAAAGATTGCCCCGGAAGGCGATATAAAGCTGCTTTTTTCGCTTGTTATTTGGACCCCAAGAAAAAGGCGTGCTTTCTACGTAATAGGTGACAAATTATGTCCAACTCTTTACAACACATTTTGCGATTTTAGTTGTTATTCTGTAAGATTTTACTGGTGTAATAGCAAATATCCAAAAATAAATATTTTTATAGACTTAAAAATAAGGTAATTTTAGTAGATATGTCTACAATACCTACATTAATCATTTAAATGACATATAAATTGAATTAAAATAATAAAGTTATTAAAGAAAATGAATGTTTTATATTAGTAGATGAAAATGAAACATAACATAATGAAAATATTAAATATAATATAAAGTTGTTTTGTTTTGTATGAAGTATTTTACTGTTTGTATGTGTTTCTGTTATATTCTGTTGTTTTACTGTCATCACCATACATACATACACATACATACATATAACATAATGTAGCTGCTACATAAAACATAATACATAAAATATAATAAGCCCTATTTTCAGTTATTATGTTCATTACATTTATCTGAATTTATTATGAATATATAACAAAACAAACAGTCAACCAACGTTATACATGGTTATGTATTATATAATATAACGATAACGTTTTTGAGTTGTGTAGTAATAAACGTAATAGAAATATTGGGTGAAATGTTGAATAATGTTCTCAAAAATTATGTTGAAAGTTTGCCGTTTATTGTTATTTACATGGGAACAGTTAGCTATTGATATAATGGAAAATACCGTCAAAAGTAAAGCATCAATCAGCTTTTATTAACCCGTGTCAACCCTTCGGTAATTTTCAGTCATTAATACTTTTTAACTTTGTAAATCATAACCTCTACATAATTTTATATACATAAATACATGTGTAATACTCTCCTTGAATCACTATTTATTAGAAAAAAAACGCATCAAAATCCGCTGCGTAGTTTTAAAGATCTAAGCATACAAAGGGATTAGGGACCGACTTGTATACTATGTATTGACTAACGAAAGTACGTGAACAGCCTTACATTTTTACTCTCGTGATGAGAGAAATTCTCACAATTTCAGTGAGAACTGGAGAAAATATGTATAAAATACTGTAGGAAGATTGAAAAAATCTAAAAAATTCATACTTTGAAATTATATGAAGGTAGACCAAGTTCCTACCACATATATCATTTGAAAAATGAAAGTAGTATATGTTTTTAATCAAACGTGAGCAAAATGCTTATAACACGAGTGCTGACGTTCTTACACAAGGGAACGTATTAAAATAAGAGGCAGAGAGTAGTCTTTAAGATTCATATTGACTGAATCGATCTGATTTTTGAATATAAGCTAATTACGGGCACTCAAAGTTTTGACGGTAAAAATTAATTGTAGCCCCGGTTTTCTGAGCTAGTTAAAGGTCTATATATGTACTTCAATAATAATCTCTAGAAAAATATTCATGGTCGGATACTCTTCAAGGAGACTGGAAAAATAGTTGAGTAATTGGAGGACACGAGACGTCAATGTCCATCAGGATTAACTTTATAAAAGAGGATTATGAATGATAAGTTCTGTAGAAAATATAAAGGTGAAGGCATTTTTTTTGCCATTAATAATGAAGGTTTTCCAAAAAAAATTGTCAATTATGTTTCTAAAAAACCAGAGAGACCTCTAATGTAAATTTTTGTTTAAATAGCACTCTGTAAATTATATAGGCAAGCTTTACAATAATATAACTTATATAAGCTATGAGCTAAAATAAGCCATATAACTAGAGCCATTATTATTTATATGTCGCGTCAACATAAAGGTATATATTATATATATATATATTATATAATATGGTGTTTATTATGTTCAATATAAAAGCCATTATAAAGCAAATGTTTGAATAGAAAATGACTTCTATAGCCACGCCTATTCCATTTTCACAAGACACAACAATAGAAATATTTTCATCGTATCTTTTTTTTTGTACTTTACTACTATAGCACATGACTATAAAAAAAGCTACACAGTACATAGCTCTATTCAATAAGAAAAAAAATTTTCTCTTTTCAAAAAAACATTTTATTTAATAAAAGACTTTGTTCTGTTTTAATATATAGATATACCTATCTATGTATGCTGTAATAGCTTAGTGTGTTCGTTGTGAAACATAGAAAATTTCATCATTCATATAATTCTGAACAAAAAACTGTAAAAAGAATTATTTTCATTGTGGAACATCATGGAACTTCCATAAGCCGCAAAATATTAAGTTTACCATATTCTGTATTAATTGGTCTATAACTACCATTGAGTTATACAGTGTTTCGCATTTAAGATGAAGACATCCTCATAATTTTGTTATTTGTAGAATAAAGAAATTTGAAATTTCGCACAGTCGTACAGGGTGATGGGTCACATTTTTTAAGATAAACTATAGTCTAAGTGTGTCCTTTCTTCAAGGAAGGATACAAAAAAACTTTGACGATATCTTTTTATGGTGCAAAACTTTTTACGATATCTTGGTGGAAATGATATTAAAACTAAACTCAGTTGAAAATATTCTTTAGACATTTTTAGATTTTCTTTTGAATGGAAGTCACACTAAATTATATGGTATTTTCCAACATGGAAGAAGACTTATGCGGCTAGAAACTATAATTTATTTTTATTTTTACTCATAATAATTGAACTTTTAGCATTCATATGTACGATATTTAAATAGTATTTAGTAAATGCTTTTAAAATTTAATAGAACAAAGGCTTTCCAATAATAATTTACCTAGAAAAATAATGAATTACTATTAAAAGCTTTATTTTATTTTTAATCAAATTATATTAATCAATGATTTGAAAGGCAAATGATTCAAATTTCGGTTATTCAAACATTTATATATAGAAATTAACCTATTCGAATTTTGCATTTTGTTTTTTTCTATTTCGTTAAGTGTAGCCTTAAATAAGTATGCTTAGGATTGAATCTGGTTACTTTGGTGATTTGCATACGAGGCTAAAATATCAAAAATGAATCGGAGCATCTACTCCAAATGCCTCATTATTTTTCGATTAATTCTTGATATTAAGCGACTCAAGTTTTTACAAATAGTCAGGTATGAGTGACTCATAGGTAAAATTATTTTTACTTTTTAGTACAATAAAAGTTTGTCCCTAAAAAGTATTTTTTATTAAAATTTTTAATTTAAGACAATTAAAAAATATATATATCAAATATAAACTAAATGTGCATGCATAATTTCAACTCAATTGGAAACCGGAAAGTGGATCAAATTTGACTTGCAAGATTTTATTATAGACAGACAACGGAACAGGTGAAACAAAATAAAAGCTTGTAAAAAGAGTTAATTTTGTGTTTTAGACCAGCAGAAATTGTCTAGGTGATGAAAATTGTCTATGTTTTGATGAGACCGCAATAGTTCTTCTATAAGTGACAGTCGAGTGAGCATATTTAACATACACTTGTGTACCATTCTACAATTTCGTGGAACTTACTAATATTGTTTTTGCCTAAAATCTCTATAAGTCGGAAGAACTATTCATGTGTAAGAAAAGAGAGGTATTAGATATAGATCAAAACCTTCAAAAACGAAAAAAATGATTGCTTTTCCTCAAACTTTTGCTTCTGTACAACATACTCGACAAAATATTGTTTAAGCGTTCTAGTACCAACCAATAAATTGTTAAGCAGATGCAGAAATGATAAATTCCAAAAATACAATCTTTATAAGACATTTTTCGAAGATATTTGGCTATTTTTCTAAGAAATTTCACAATTCTAGATCCCATTTAAAATTTGTTTAATAGATATAACACGTGTTATGCCTGCCCACCCAAACTATTAGTCGTACAATCACATTTGCATATGATGTGACTTCATAAAAAATGTCAAATGTCCTCCAATTCATAAAAATTTCAATTAATTACATAATAAAAGAAACATTAAAATTTTGTTACAACGTTTCATTTTTATTTTATTTTTTTTTTTATATATTTATTTTTTAATTTTTTAACAAAAACAATAAAATAAATAAAAAATATTGTGGATTTTAAAGTTTTTGTGAATGAATTCATAAAACACACTGATGTTAAAATATATTTTAGATGCTTATAACACATATTTTAAGAACGTAAAACTTCTATATGAATTATTAATATCATTTAGAATCTTTTATAAGAATATACCAAATATTTTTATTTGCATACATTCTTTTGTTAAGGTAGTAGTTCCCCGATTTATGGAATATTTGCAATTTTGGCTTTTAGGTCGTCAAATTGAGAGGTTTTTGTCAAGGTTGTATTTGGGTATCCGGAAAATTTTTGAGTTGGCAATCTTGAAATAGATCAATTATTGAAAGTGATATGAAACAAAAAGTGATGTGTAAAAAAAAACAAAAATGATTTTCTTCGATGGTCAACAAAGCTGAAAGACAAACATCTTGAAAGTTGCAATTTATAAGTTGTGATATGTAATTTTTGAATTTTTTAATCATTTATTTTCCTCAATGAATATTCAACAATTCCCAGCTTGAAAATTTTCCAAGGTCTCTAAAAGAAAAGTCCTCGGTAAAGAAAATTGTGTAGACACAAAAGTTGTTTGGCGCCTACGCCTAGCTCTAAATCTGTTTGAAATTTGAATTATGAATTCTGCCCGATTTAAATCTAAATCTAAAGAATAGTAACATTTTCTGATATCTGACTTTATTTTCGAGTTATCGAAGTCTGAAAATTCAGGCCAAATGGTTTAAGCAACATTGTAGAGACCATTAATTTTGGTCGTTATAGCCGATATATGAGTTAAGTAGGTTAAAATAATGATAACACTTAAATTACTGTTCAAAAGAGTGTTATGATGTTGTTTGGTTTAACTGAAGAAAATGAATATTGGTGGCTATACATATAAAGGAATTCGAACGGGACCTTTAATTTTCGTCATTATAACCGGTTCGTCGAAATAATTGATGTCATTATTACAGGTTTTAACTGTTAGCCAATTCAGAAGTTTATCTACTATTCAAACTTTAATTGATATTTTCAAGTTTTTCATAAATGTTCTTTTTTGTGGTGTTTGAGAGCAAAAAGGAAAAGTTAACGCTAAATAATTTCAAAATTTTTGAATTGTTGATGAAATTTCATCAAATTTTGAAGATGAAGTTAATTTTCAAGAAAACTATCTTAATACAATATTTAATCTCCCGAACGATTTTCTATCTTTGTTGGATCTATATGATTGTGGAGAATTGTTCGATGCCCAATCGTATATGTTGATGATGAATGTCATCCTATGTTTTTTGCGTTCCTAATAAACAGAACAAAACTGTACAGTGAAACATGTTTATAATAGTAATCACATTAATTGGTAATACATAATTTTAGATTATGTGTGTTTTTCGTTTTTTTTAGTTCATCATCACCTTATAAAACGTTTTCTTGAAAATCAAAGATAAAATCCAAGTCTCCGAAGGTGTAACTTTTTTCAAAAGATGTGTCTCACTCGATGGGATTCTTTTCGTGTGTCTTTAAGAAATTCTAGAGAAATTATTTAGTTAAATGCATATATTTACATAATTTGAACCTAAAAGTTAGGAATATTTAGCTGAAAATTTGATTTGATGTCGGAGAAGAATAGGATTTTCAATATATGATATTTTACCGTTCTTTCCAATTAAAAAATTGGAGTTTTAAAGTTTTAAGCTCGAAAAAGAACCGGTATGATAAATAAATAAAATGCTAGTCTACACTATATGGAATAGTTTTTACTGTATTTAAAACAACACTAATTTATCTACATAGATAAAAGTCCATCTTTATTTTGAATTCAGCATCCGATGCCGATCCGACAAAGAAGAATCACATTTTCTTTCATTATAAAATAAAAAAAAAAAAAAAAAGAAACATATTTGTGTGTGTATAGTTATAGTGTATGATACTTGGTGTCTAATTTAAGTTTTGAAGCTAATAACGCACAACAACACTAGCTGTTCTTTAAAAAGCGCATTTAATTCTTTATTTTGAATTAGTATAGTGATGAGTGTATAATGAATGATTCTTAATTTAATATGCAAATAAGAATACTTTATGACAAATTATGATAGTTACAGGGGAATCGAAGTCGCATGGAAAGTAGGAATTCTTCTTCCTCTAAACTATGAGTGCTGCCTTCTTATATTCTATATTTTAAGGATTAGCAGTTGCAAGCAAAATTTGTTTCTTTTTCACGAGGCAAAAAACTTTATTGAAAAAGTCACCAAATTTCAACTTTTTCAAATAATAGATTTCAAGAAAATAGGCAGTAACATGAGAATTTGGCTTTTCATGGGATGTACGGATAGCATTAAATCTAAAACAATTTTTCTCTTGCTTTTTGCTGCATTATCTACTCTAAATATACATTTTTATTGAAATAAGGCATGTTTGATTTAAGGGTATGGAAAATGGTCGCTATAGAATTACCGATTTCAAAGCATTTTTATTTATTTAAATGTATGTTTGATTATAATCACTTCATTCTTAAAGATTAGAGCAAACAGACCTAGTTTTTATAGTCTTCGTATTGGTGGAAGCGCATATAAGTATATTAAGCATGCCTTTTTGCAACGTGAATTAAGAATAAAATAAGTGTAGTTTTGGAAATAGGAAGTGCAGTTTTACGTCAGAAGGTTTTTAAAATTTACCAATATTATCTTACAGAGAAAATTCTGTTAAGGTAACTTTTTTGGTAGCATTGTTAAATTATTGATGCTTTTCTTTCACTTACTATCAACCGAAATTTAAATCGATGCGATCTCAGGAATTTTTTGAATTTTTCCAGATATTAATTTTTGCTATGGTTCTAAATGTAATTTAACTTCCCCGTATAGGAAGTTATTTTAATGAGCCCGATTTTCGAAATAGAAATTTTCAACATATCTTTACGTTCCATGGTTAGGATAAAACATTATTTGATAAAGATGAATGTGTGTGTGTGTGTGTGTGTGTGTGTGTGTGTGTGTGTGTGTGTGCGAACGTATGTACGTATGTTCGTGGACATTTTTTTTCCTGATCGATATCGCGTGAACTTAAAATGATATCCACTTCGTTGGGGTATCGGTGGAAGTATATTAACGCCAATATGATCCGAAAATAATTTCATAACATTCGATCGAGTCGTTTCCAGTCGGGCAAGATATTATTTTGTTTAAATTTGTTTAACTGTTTATTATACTGGGAAGTTATTTGCTTGAATCTCAAGGGTCACACTAGATCCTACCAACGGCTTGTTGTTAGTTTGCAACGGCATTGGCCACCAAGTTACTGCTAACTAGCAAAAACTGAAAAAGTGTGAAAATATTTCGTAGATCTATAGAGAAGTTGAACGAGTTAGGAGAATTCTAAATATTATCAAAAATCTGTAGCATTGTCTACATTTTTTCAAAATATTGCTATTAGTTACAACCATTTTCTAGAAACTTTTTAAATCTGGTTTGATTTTACATTGAAATCAATTCAATTCACGCTTGGAAGAAGGAGAAGAAAATAAACCTATTATCACTAATACTCTCTTCAACATCGCACATATTTGGCCCATATTTATCGTAAAATATTCTTATTCTCTCAATCCGCATGTAATTATGTTTGCATATGTGTATATATGTGTTTCTAGAATAGATAGATGTATTTGATTCACAGTAGTTATGTACGTTATAGTTTTGGCTCATCACAATATTTTGTTCAGCTGTCCATCGTTATATTTATGAATGTAAAATTTTCATAATTTCACATATTATGATATTTAGTTTGTGCTTTATATATATTTTAATAATATATTCACGCAAGTTATTATTAAAAACTGTATGAGTGTAAGTATGTGTGTGTGTATGTTCGCAACACACACACACATACACACAGGTATGCTAAGTAACCTAAAATGAATTTCATTCAAAAAGTTTTGTGTGTTCTCTTTTTGAAAGATATTTTTACAAGATTTCGTTGTTTTTTTTTCTTCATTTTTTATTAAACTAAAAATTCTCGTATAAAATTAAATGAACACGCACGTAAAATGTTGGAATATGAATGAAAAATTTTTATTCATTTATAAATGTAATGTATTTTGAAATGAATATTTTCAACGCAAAATAATATTAATTTTTAACAAATTTTCGTTTAGAAAATTCAACATTTTTCAATATTTAGCGTTCTATTTCGATAAGTCTTTCGTTAACTCTTTTTCTTTTTTCCAACCCACTAAGATTCTTATTTAATGGGACACAAAAACGATTAGAATCAGCCCAACAAGAAAAAAATTTGGTATCTGATATTTCTATTATTTAAGATTATTGACATTATATAGATTGGTGTATAGCATTTACTATAGGAGTCATAAGAAAAAATGGGACTGTGCATAAAATTGAAAAACATTGTTTGGTGAAAACACTGAATTTGAGAGTTAATTTCTCCTAAATCGTACAGAGACTCAATATTTGTAAAAATTTGTATCGATTCTCTGTACAGTTTATGAGAAATGTGCCCTTTTTGTTGATAAAAACCCCGCTTTGATAGTTACTTTCTCATATCGTACAAAGAATGGATATGCACTTTTCACAAGAGACGTATGAACGAAAGACTTAAAGACGTAATATGATTAATTGAAAATAAAATTTCAAATTTTTTGGATCATATTCATTTTTTCGGTATCGAATTCTTCTTTTAATATGAAAAATGATGTCAGTCAAATGGTCGCCTCTGCAACAGTATTTGTTCGAGGTAATATTCTATGACTTTTCGCTTTGGGTGGTTATTTCAACTATAATTTGGCGATTGTTAGCTATTAGGTGCTTCAACGATGAAGTTTTGTTGATTTAGACGCCACTCTTAAAAAAACCTCACGAAAAGAAATTCAAAGGCTTATTCTTTGCCGAACACGCTGCGATACAGACACATAAGAAATATTCAAAACTAAATATCGAGGTATATATGAAAAGTTGATTTTTTGCAAAACTGGATCTGCATTTTTGGCAATTGCCTTAATATTGACCAGACTATCATAACTATGGAATTTTTAAAATATCGGTTTTTTTATTATCATCTCTATCTCTATTTCTATCTCTATTTCTTCTCTATATATTATAAATGCGAAAGTAAGCATGTTTGTTTGTTTGTTATGCTTTCACGCTTAAACTAGCCAATTTTTCATGAAACTGTACAGCAATATAGCTCATACTTCAGAATAACACTTGAAATATAATTTATAAAGATATATAAAAAAATAAAAAATAAAAAAATTAAATTTAATCTGACATTTACTATTTTAAATTTTTATAGAAATCTGTAACTTTTGGTTTAAAATGATGATTATAGATGGAGCAGATCTATAATCATCATTGTGAACTATAAATTAAAGTATTCTATAAAAATTTAAAATAGTAAATGTCAAACAATTCATGGCCAACTTTTCTGATATACTCAATGAAGTATGACTACTTTACATTTCACGTAATTGAAAACTATGCACATAAAGAGAGGTGGAGGCTATAAAGCGGTGTTTTTTTACTTGTAAGCCCAGTGAAACGGCGAGTATCAAGCTAGTATAATATAATTTCAATATCCTACATGTACTAATCAATATCCTGAATATACTTTGTATAAATGTCGCAAAACTTTTTAAAATTTTTCTGTGTGAATGTAAAAAATAACCTTTTTTTATTTTAAATATTGCAAAGATATAGTTTTATTTTAATATATTTATTCATAATAACATATCTGTGACAACATTGTATATTTATAGAGATTCATACTTGTGAATGAACTGAACTATCCAGAAAGAAATGTGAATGTAGTTTTCTTGGCTTAAAACGTAAAATAACTTTAATAGCACCAGCAGCGGTAAAAAACAAAATAGGATAAAGTAATAACACGACCATCATACACATATAATATAAATAATATATATTTATTTCATGTATTTTATTGTCTTTATGAATATATTTTAATATTTGTTTTACAATTTTAATAGTTTTATTTTTATAATTTTATATATGTTCAGGTAAATAAATAAGTTGATCAAAATTTTTTGAACCATCAAAAAGTTGTCTATGGTCTCGTCAATTTATATCAGCAGATTTTCCTATAAGTTTTGTCCGCACAAGTAGTTCTTACGCCCCTTCCTGCTTTAAGGACTTTCCTCGCGAGACTGAAGCGATGTACTCACAATAGCTGTTATACAACCATCTCACAACCTGCCTTTATGAATTTGCACTAGTTATTGTCAACTATTTCAGTCCAGGAACGAATAGGGAGAGTATCCAATTTCATTTAGATTTTAGACTAACTTCTGTGTTGGCTCTGACAACTAATCCGCGAAACAGAATGCTTGTTGTTGACTGATTAATACTTCAAAATTCGAGAGTGGCTTCCTTTTGCCGATTCTACCAAGCTCTCTACGACTTTTTTCGAAAGTGCTGCGTTTTCAAATGAACATGATAACGTCACATTAAAGCTATCGGTCTGAAAAAACGTAGCAGGAAATTTTTTGGATACTATGACCACTTGATATCATTAAAAATTAATTATCCAACAATAAAATATTTTGTCTGACTAAAATACTGCACCGATGAGGTTGTCTCCCACCTCGCAGTATTTTTGTTTTTCAATACGTAAACAGTTCAATAATACTGCGTTTTTGGTCATGTTAATCTGAAAACGCAGCACTTTTGAAGAAAGTTTGGTAGACTCACAAAAAGAAAACCATTCTCGAAGCTATTAGCATGTAATGCTCATTTAAAAAAAGGGAGTTGTCCCGCGCACTAAATGTATTTCTAGGAGAAAAACTATTTACAGCTTTTACAGAACGAACTACTTATTATTTTTTCTAAATAAAGGAAAAGGTCCTTTTCAAAATAAGTAATAAATAAAAAGAATAATAATTTCATTCAACAGTCCGAAAATTTAATATTAATAGAGAAAGACATTATTATAATTTTTATAATAAAAAAAAAAACACAATAATTATAAAAGTGAATGGAACAGCCGTTTGTTCATTTGCGTTGTTCAGCTCAGTAAAATGACATTAAATTTAATTAAAGGAAATATTTCGTTTTAAAAAAAACAAAAAAAGAATAACGTAACGTAACAGAACGTTTGTCGCACACTATGCAACAACCTAAAAGTAGAATCTCATCACTTAAAGTAAAGCTTTTGTTTTTTGTTACAATCGTTGTGGTCTGTCCGAATACAAATGTACATGTGTACACTCACAGACATAGAACATTTCTAATATTATAATAGCTATTAATAATTTATATATGTATATCTATATCTTTTAAAATATCATTATTATAGAAGTTCTTCTGTGTCATCATGGTATGTTGCAATCTGTGTATAAGTGCGTATAGTTATAATGTATGTCCGATGTCTGAACACCGACAGGAGTCAGAATATTGGGTTTTCCAGCTAAGAGATATCCTATGAAGCATTATATTACGAACCCATTTGTTTAGACACTTACGTGGTATACACTCCATTATGATTCAATAAATTTTTTTCCCAATATTTGTTATTTTTTGTTTTTCAAGGAATCAAATTCATATTGTTTATTTTAATTTTCAAAAAATTTAGTAAAGAAATTTCTCTCTAATTATCCTTTTCATCTCATCTGATGTGCTTCACCATCACTATGATATTGATTTAAGAAGGAGAGTTATAAGTTTAAAGTGTTTATTTGTGCGTCTGTGTGTTTCTCAGTGACATCGTAGCCCCTAAACGGTTGAACCGAATCGATTGAGAACATTTTATAGGAAAGTTTCCAAAAATCGGTCTACAAGGAATAAATCGCATTTGTCGGGAGTTTTTTTAAATTTTTTGAATTTCACTTGTTTGGTAACACTTTCGTTTTGTTTTAAAAACGCTTTGAACGCTGTAATTTTACAACGTGTTTCACGGTAGTGCATAAATATTTTTTGCTGAATAAACTTTGCTGTTAGTATGTAATGCTAATGCTAATGCGAAGATATTATAATTGTTTGGGTGTTGTTTCATCTCTCCTCAGTTTTTGTGTGTTAAGTCAGTCAGTTTTTTATTTTAATTTTTTTAATAATAATAAAATGTTGAGTTTCATTGACTTTTCTTATTCACGATAGAGTTGAGTTCGTTAAGTTAAGTTAGTTCACAGTTCTCACTAGTGGTATGTTGTACGCATGTGATGTGGTCATCACATCATCAACCTTTGCATGTTTCTAAATGAACATGTTTATTTATATAATAATATTTTCTTTATACTATAACAATCTTTGTAATATTATTAATATTTATTATTATAAATGAAATATATCTTGTATTAGTTCAATCATCCTTTTGTGCATTATAAATATATCAATAATTAAATCCTAAGTAACAGAATACTAAATCCTTTTACATTGAAATTTCCTTCAAACAAATATTCCTTTAAAGAACGACCGTCAAGATCAAAGTTAAATTCAAGGCCGCTAAATATTTTTCAATTTTCGATTTATACAGAAATTAGACTCTCTTCTGTATGGGATGCTTATTATACCCGGTATATATGTAACTAGCTGTTACCCGCCCGCTTTGCGTGGCGTAAAATATACCCGCTTTGCTGGGCAACATCCCCACTTGCACCCCTCCCTCCACATTTCCTTGCGTTGGATAACAGTTTTGTAATGTACACGTCATGCTCTTTTATTTGATACCCCACTTAGGTATATTTGTAAATATTCGATATTTCCTTCCCACTTTCTCGCTACACCTTTCTACCCTCCGAAGGTTAAAAAAATTTCTAAATGTAATTTAAAACATTCTGACCAAGTTTTGAATTATTAAAAGCCATAATTGAAAAATATGAATTTTTTATTCATGAACAACCCCGCAACCCCCCCTTGTGGGTAGAATTTCGTAAAATCCGTTCTTAGCTGACTTCTACTTGGCAAAAGGAATATTCCTGCCAAATTTCAAGTCTCTAGGTCTTGTAGTTCCAGAGATATCGTGATGAGTGACTATCTATCTATCTATCTATCTATATCTATAGAAAGTCTCCTATATATTTATAGAGATATATCAAGGTATACTCAGTTTAGTCCCAAGTTTGTAACGATTAAAAATATTGATGCTAAGAATAATATTAAGAACTCAAAAAAGAAAAGGCGTATCAAACTGAAATTTGAGTTTTTAAATGCGAAATATAAATTAAATATTTTGGTCATTTATTAAAAAACTATGCTAATTTTTTTTATAATTTTATTTTAGGTAAATAATTTTTTATTTTAATAATGTGTTTAAAAACAGGATATAACCAACATATGTAACTTATATCAAAATCATTATGAATTAAAATTATTTAATATAATTAGAACACCAACATCGAATTAACACTTAAAAATACGATAAAATAAAATATTTTAGTAAGAATCTTGTGAAAATATTTCATAATCATAAATGAATTAGATGATTTAACGTACTTAGACAAAACGATATTTACTCGTTTTAAAAAATTTTTAAAATTTATTGCATTAATTAGCTAGTATTATCAAGTTTATGTCGTGAAAATTATCGTTAATTCTTTATCAACGGGCAGTACCTAGTTTAATTTAGTTTTACTAATTTTCGATGATTTAAAAAAATTTTATAGTAAACAAATAAAAAAAAAAATTAAAATTTTATATCATTTTTGTATAATTTTATAGTAAACAAATAAGACTACACAATCCAAAATGCCTCTTTGATTCTCTTCCTTTTTAGACAACAAAATGGTCTTAAATGCAATCTCCTATATATTTATAGAGATATATCAAGGTATACTCAGTTTAGTCCCAAGTTTGTAACGATTAAAAATATTGATGCTAAGAATAATATTAAGAACTCAAAAAAGAAAAGGCGTATCAAACTGAAATTTGAGTTTTTAAATGCGAAATATAAATTAAATATTTTGGTCATTTATTAAAAAACTATGCTAATTTTTTTTATAATTTTATTTTAGGTAAATAATTTTTTATTTTAATAATGTGTTTAAAAACAGGATATAACCAACATATGTAACTTATATCAAAATCATTATGAATTAAAATTATTTAATATAATTAGAACACCAACATCGAATTAACACTTAAAAATACGATAAAATAAAATATTTTAGTAAGAATCTTGTGAAAATATTTCATAATCATAAATGAATTAGATGATTTAACGTACTTAGACAAAACGATATTTACTCGTTTTAAAAAATTTTTAAAATTTATTGCATTAATTAGCTAGTATTATCAAGTTTATGTCGTGAAAATTATCGTTAATTCTTTATCAACGGGCAGTACCTAGTTTAATTTAGTTTTACTAATTTTCGATGATTTAAAAAAATTTTATAGTAAACAAATAAAAAAAAAAAATTAAAATTTTATATCATTTTTGTATAATTTTATAGTAAACAAATAAGACTACACAATCCAAAATGCCTCTTTGATTCTCTTCCTTTTTAGACAACAAAATGGTCTTAAATGCAATAATGGCATATTTTTAAGTAGGATTTTCTCCGGAAGCTAACATTTTTCGAAAAAATGTTAAAAAAAAAGTTAGTTTTTTTATGAGGATCAACTTTCTAACTTTAATTGTTACTCTATCTCTTACCGTTTAGGATCTAAATTGGCTATTAGGATCGAGTGCTATTAAATCCGAAGAACTAGGTCCAATCTGATGGCAGAACATGATTTCCCCCATCAAACTCTACAACTTTTATTTAAGTTATTTGTTTTTTTTGATTGTTTAGCTACAAAATGAGATATTTAGATGTATCGATAAAAATGGCCCACCTTGTAAATGGCTAACTCAAAAAATTCTAAATAAAATCTAAATATACGAACCTCAAATACCTCGATTTCTATACATTCAACTCACACTTTCAACATCGCATACCTGTAAACGTTCAAATAAGGCTAAATATCGCACTAATGTTTGGTTAGTGCCATAGATAAAAATATAAGTTCATGAAAGATAGGGAGCCACCAGCTTTGTTATTATCATTGTCGAACTCGTTTTATAATTTCTTTCGTGTTATGAAAGAACGTTCCTAAAAAAAATGAGTGTATGCAAATATTTAAGACTTACATTTCAAACTTTGAAGGAGGGTTCTGTTAGAATTTGAGAAAATTAAAATTAATAGTAAAATATTTCAATATATACCATAGTTTTTGAAATATTGATGCTTAAATATTTAGAGAAAATCAAGTAAAATAACATACAAATACCATTCATTTCGTCACTTCAAATTTATTTTATGGAAAAACTCCGTGCTCCTTGTTATATTTTCTTGTCAAAATCTTTATCAAGCTTTTAACAAATGAATATTAGTTTTCCAAACCAATCTTCAGAAAATTAGCCTTTTTACATAACGAAGCATACCTTTAACAACACTCCAATATAGGATTTTTCTTTTAAAACCGCAAACTTTAAAAACTCAAAAGGGGGATTAAAAATTTACCTACTTATAAAAGGTATTAATGAGAATGTTTATACACGATTAAATGATGACCCTAAGAAAACATGATTTCCTGGGACCATACTTAAGAGACTCTGGTTTTGCAATTTAACAACCACGATTATAGGTATTTTGACAACACGGCAGAGACAGGATGCGCAATGGCTTAGACAGTATAGAGGTATGACAACGGAAGGTGACGAGACTTGGTGAATATATTAATAATATTGGATAAATATAATAAAAATGATTTGATGGTACAAAAATTTTATTTGTTTTCTTTATAAATTTTTCACTTTATAAACATTTTCAGTATTAGTATTATTATTAATGCACAAAGTTCATGAAAAACACTAAAAAAACATTATAGAAAAATAATAAATAAATAAATATATAAAGCATAAAATGTAGAATATAAGAAAGTTTTTTATTAAAGAAACAAAACAAGAACGAATGGGAAGAAAAAAACGAATCGTTTGTATTTTATGTTGAGAAGAAAATAAACTTCACTTTAGTTTCATTTGTATAAATATTTGTTTGTATGTTAACTTGTATTATACGAATATACAGGGTAAAGTGTTGCACCATGGTAGTACGCATAGTGCCTAGTACAAAGTATACTTACAAGAATGCAAGCAAGTGCGAGAACGATTGTTCATGTACTTAAGTTCCAAGAAAAAATAACGAAAAGACAAATCAAGTTGAAATGTTTATTGCGTGCTTAGGACTTGAAAAGAAAGGTTCGTAAATGAGCAACATAGATCAATTGAGTCTCGGATCTGTAGGACTCATTTTGTAAACCGTTAGAGATAGAACATAAGTTTAAATCTAAAATAATGTTCCTTATAAAAAAATTAAAACATTTTTTCATAAACATCACTGTTTACTCATGGATGCGCAAATTAGGTTAGAAACATTATACAAATAATAAAGAGAATATGTATTCAGGTACTATTAGTAGGATTGATTGTAGGGACATTAGGGTATGATCTATAGTATATTATGATCTTCTTCCATGGATCACGTATTAATAAAAGAAAACATAAGAAATGTAAATTTTGTTCCAAGGTACAAGACTGTCTCATCTATATATTGTACAATTAAGTTTAACTGTTCAAAACATTTATATAAACTGTAAATTTATAATAAAACATAAGAATTAAACAATCCAAATGTCTTGTATGTTATTTTATTTATGTGTTTTTAAAAACAACAAATATACATATACAACATATATATATGTTTTATTTTATATATAATATAACAGAACAAAGAAAATATATATAACAACAAACATTTTTAGAAAAGAGAAGAAAACGTTTTTATTTCTTAAACTCTTCTTAGTTCTGTTCTATACAGTACTAATAAATGTACACATTCGATCAAATGAATTGAAATTATACGAAAAAGAAAAGTAAATAGTTAGACGGGCAAGATTCATAGGATGGTGGGCTAGCATTTTTTTGTAGGCTGTCTTAGAGCTTTGAATATCGACCTGGTTTTCTTACATAGATAAAAATTAATTTAAGAACCAGTAAAGAAACACCTAATACGTTTCATAACATCTCATTTTGAAATTTCTGAAGAACATTTATGTTGGAGTCACATTGGGCCCCTACTGAGTTCGGTACATTCAACTTTTCTTGGCTTGATCAGCCAACAAAAGTGCCTTAGTTTTTGTGTGGATCGTTCATGTAAATCTGCTGTCTAAGTGAATTCTATAGTATCATCACCTGCCCTGCAATGCAGCATGTTCTTGTGACCACCTTAAGTTGGACAGTTTTTGTGTCTTATTATGAATATCACTTGCACGCCAGTTTTCATTCTCCAAATGTTCAACCAGATACTAATTTTATTGACATTCAGTTGCAATATTTTCGTTGAGGGTCTTCGATTCTAGCAAGTTTAGCTGTAGAATGAGCGTAGATGGTAATCGTAACTTCTATACAGCTAAACTTGTGGTATAGATGATACATAATAAGGACCTAGGCAAGATCCCTGATGTACATCCTACATCATCTTCTGGTATAGTGCTGTATTGCAAATTTTATCTTAAACGCCACTATAATTACCAAATTTATCTGGTGTACACTTTTCTATGGTTGAATGAAGTTGCCTGTGGTCAAATAGTGATCTATTGTAATTTTGTGTTATAATTTGGCGTAGGATGTAGTTTTTTTCGGGATAGTTATTTTAGTACAGGCTAAATTAAAACCTTGAGGTTTTTAATCACATTTGATTCAATAAATGTGATTCAGAAAATATTATAACATAGTATAGTCTCATTATTTATTAGTATCCTATTATTTTGCCTTCGTGTTAAATACTAATCAGATACTTTAATTCATTAATTTTATTGTTCTTGTGTGCAACAACAACAACAACAACAACAAAAACAATAACAAGAATATAATAATATGTGCTGTGCGTATGTATTTAATACAATAATTTCTTTCTTTTTATAAAATAAAAAAATATTTTATATACATTTTATTCTTGTTAATTTGTTCTTGTATTTAACTAACTCTTCTTGTGGTGCTTGCTCTTGTTGGTGTCATTGTGTGTGCAATACCAGCAAAAGAGTTACAGAAAACAAAACTTTTTTACACGATGATTGTGTGTATTTTATTGTCATTGTAAAATATTATTTAAATTTATTGGTGGTTATTTTGTAATTAAAAGGATTTTTTGCAATTATTTATCTGTTTGTAAAACATTACATGACCTCCTTCGTTATTTTACATGATGTCTTTAGCTATAAGATTTCTGTATTGTATGAATACGTTTCCTGATTAACTATAAAATTGGTAAAGATGTTTTATTATGGTCTACCAATTTTTGCGGTTCTATTTTTAATGAAGGCGCCGATAATGGGTGTTCGATTAACGAAGGTGGTGTAACATCTTTAAAAAAATGTCTTAGTTGACTGATTTTTATTACGGCCCCCGCGGGATAGATTTGCTACGGACCCCAGGCTGGCCTAGCACTGAGTGAAATAATTTTTGCATGATATAATATATTCTAGGATATGGCACGTTAAAAAATCCATGAGCCCTAATTTTCTTCCGAGTGGTTGATAAGCTCCTAAGTCAATGTGGAGCATATTCTATCACAGGGAATATATACGGGAAGGGGAAAATAAAACGGATAAAAATTGAAAAAAAATTCTGCTACTTTCCAAATAAGTTCCCTTATGACCACAAAAATGTTATGTAATGCTAACAGGCATATTATCCCTCTTCCTTCCCGACAAATATCAATGAAACCATCTTACTCTTTTTCGGGCGTTTGCGAGGAGGGAGAGGGAAGGAAATGTCCCTCTAAAGAGAGCTCTAAACCTTTCCTAATCCTTAGACGTAAAATATAAAATAGAGAAACTCATTAAAGTTTGTTTGCTTTATATTTTAAAGATTTTGAATTAAATTTTTTTGTTTTCTTTTTTATCGATTATAAACTTCGAAAGATAACTGGTACGTCTTGAATGCAGTAAAAAATGAATAACATATAGAAAAATAAACGACCGCTAATAGCAAATATATAAAAAAATAAAAGTTATTTTATATAAATTACTAACATGAAACAAAAGAAATAAATTAGAAAATAATCAATCAAAAAAAGAGAGAAAATTTTGTTCAATTTTTTTGCCAATAACAGCAATAATGAAACAGATGAATTTACTGACACAAATGTAAGATAAAGATACAGGCACAAAAAAAAAGAATCTCTTTCTACTGTAGAAGAAAATATTTATATCTGAGAATAGATATATAAAAACAATATTTTTTCTATTGACATTCAGTCGAATGTGTGCTTATGGCATTCGATTCGAGTTATAACATACCAGAGAGCTAAAAAGAAAGATAGGGATGCAGGTGCTATGCCAAGAGGTTGATGATGTGGAGTCCTTCTTACTTATCAAACCAACAACAACAAGTAGAAATGTAGAAAATCTTTAGCACTATATGTGTATGTGTGGTGTTTGTATAGTAAAAGCAATTGGAGTCATCAATCTCCTGTTACAGAGTTCACCCATACCATTCTCGAATATATATTATATCTATGTATATATATTGTTGATCTTTTACCCTATCCGCTTCAACCGAATTCTTTTACTGGAGTATTATATATGTGTGTTTCATCATTTCTTCTCAATATAAATGTCCGTCTGTCCGTTTGTCTATCATTCTACATGGTATAAAAATTATCTGTGCACGGATTATTTACAGAAAAATCAAGTAAAAGAATAAAGTGAGAAAGTCGTTATAAACGACTGTAAAGGGGTCACCATATTAAAGCTAGTTTTGGTCGTTCGAGCCAAATTCTTATTATTATATTACAAATGACGACAGTTTATGCCTAAAATAAATAAAGTCCTGGAGCACGCAGCACTGTCAGTTATTCGTCTTCATAATTGATTTCTTGGTTAATTTATTCTGAGGATGAAATATCAAGTCTGTAATATTTGTCTACAAAGCAATGTCGTATCAATCGAATGTACATACATTCGACAGAAACGTAATTGCATTGTTTTGACAGCATCCACATTGCGCTCAAAGACGAATAAGAGCGTCGCCACGCGATACCGACCGCAACGTCGTGTCAGACTTGAACGTTCATCCTTGAGCACTACTTCAATTTACTGTAAAATTATATATTTAGAATGGGAAAATCACTCCAAAAAAGCGCTATTAGCTACACGGCTATAATAATAAATCATTAAAAGGTTAAGTGGCGGAGCGAGTTAAAGCGCAGCCAATCTTGACCGTTTGACTGTTTAAAACTATTTTGCGGGTTCAAATCCAGGCAGCGGTCTATAAATTAATCACACTGTCGTCATAAAAGTTTAATTGTAGTTTTAAATTGCTGTGGGTGGTCTCTGTTAAAGACGTATATGTCTGAAGAACTGAGGTTACACCCTATTATTATTATTATTATTATTTTTATAAATCATCCCCTGATTTACAAACTTTTTCCAAGCCTTGATTTACTAGCCATAGCCAAGACGTGGAAAATGGTTGGTTTGCCGAGGGTTGGAAAACCAATACTGGTTTATACAAAATAGTAATTACTCAATTTTCAATGCTGAAATCTTGATTTGTCAATCCTTCTCTAAGCTTTGTCCAAGGCTAATAGTCCCGGTTCTCATAACAATCTTTCTGTTATTGACTTGCCTTTTCTGCATAATTAATTTATTGATTACTTTAAGCAGTGTTTTGTTTAGGATGAAATGTTAAGTCTGACAATAATTGGTAGATCGGCCACAACCATGCAATTTGATGTTTCTATATTTAAATACTCGTAGTTCGATTTTCGAGTAATTTTCAATTTTTTCACTTTACTAGTATATAAGTATTCTTAACAAACAAACAAAGGTTGGTAATCCCAGAACACAAATTGCATATCTGAGTGAGTATGACCGGAGTCACCCTTAAATATCTCACATTCTATTTTCTCCATATATATATTATTTTCTTATATAATACACAAGAATAAGGTAGATATGTATAACCACCCAAAACCATCAGAATCACCACATCAGAACACAACATCAGCATCATATCTTACTCACCACCACCCAGGAAGTTCGACAAAGTATCGACTCCTTGTATTTAAGAAAGAAAAAAAGTCGAATAAAAAAACTTTACCATATATATACGTGTACAAGGTAAATACGTGTGGAGCTTTGCTGGCATGAACACTGTTATAGATGTGTATGTTATATTGTTGGTGTGCAGGTTCATAATATCGATGAAGAAAATAAGCTGATGGGAATACGTACAGGTTTGTTGGATATTACCTGTAGATACAACCTTTATCGAAAAAGCTTATACACTCTTTGTTGATAAATGATTGAAGAAGACTTGAGTGTATGTTTGTAACTATTTCAATTTTATGTTTGGTACTTCAAGCCGGATTCTGAGTATCACAATTTAAAATGTTTCTTGTTTTTACACAAAATGTGTCGGATGAAATATTTAATTTATTGGTCCTACGAAATGGATTCTCAATAATACAGTTTGATTTAAAAAAACTCCAATTAGTCTACAGAGAGGGGGTATAGTTTCGTGATTAACACACTTGCGAAACTTGGTGAGTGGCGTCATATCAGTGTAACCTACTACATTTACATTTACGAAAACTTAGAAATTGGGGCGTTTTCAATGGGGTAAACGGAAAACATGTGAATTAAACGACCTAAAGCCGCAATTTCTAAAGTTTTCGTAAATAAAAATGTTGTAGGTTTCACTGAAATGAAGCTATTCACGAAGTTTCGTGAGAGTGCTAGTCACAAAATCACACCCCCTCTGTACTGTAGACTATATAATTCTACATAGAAAATAATTGAAACCGCTAAGCAACACATTAATTTGCCTATATCATATATATTTGAATAAAGTACCAACTTCATAAAAATTCAACCAAAATTGGTACCCTGTCCAATCAAAAGTATTTTAAAAGTTAAAGCAACAACTTATGTTTCGGATATGATTCAAGTTTTTTGATTGTGGCTATAAAACACGTACTGTATAGCTTGCTCCTGATGGCAGGATACAATATTGTACTTGTCAGAAATGACTGTTTGGTCTACCACATAAAAACTAACTCAAACCCATATATATAATAATACCTATACCGTAGGTATATATATATATATATATACGCATCGTTCCCAATCACATTTACACTGTAGCCCCAACCCCTTAACATATAAACATATATAACTCATTCATACGTTTTTTAGTAGTATTTTTACTATACATTTTTATGTCTATTGCATGAACATAAGACAGCATATGTGTGGGATACATCATGCTAGGAAGGAGCCAATGTTGTTAAATAATTGTTTTATACTCCTTTTTGTAAGGGTTAGATATTCTTCTCTAATAGGTTTAAGCTATTTTATAAAATTTACATGGATGTCCAATTTAGATGGAATGGTGAATTTGTTGAATGAAAACTAGAGTGTCTCACGAATTTGTTACCTTTAAGTCTGAGAAAGAAAACTCCTTATATAGTCTAGAGACGGTATAAGATCTACCTTTGCACCCATCTGATTATCAGGTGATAAATATTTTTTTCTGAAAGTGTATTGATTGAAAAACACGCCTAAAACAGCTTGTCTATCGAAAAGTGTTCATGGTATTAAAAGTATTCGTAATTAAATTATCTTGCTTCTGATACCAATTTCGATTGTTTAACCGATCGATGTAGTTACACTATTTCCGGTATAAACAGGTTAGTTATCTGTTATCCAATCGAGATTGGTACCGGACAGATAAGTTTTACCCAAAATTGTTATTTCGCAAGTTGTTCTGCAAAATATTGGCACCCTTTGAAAAGAATTTTCCAATAAATCCAATAAAAGTGTTTTTTTTTTCTATACAGATCATTTTTATTGAAATTTAATTAACAAATGCACAAAAAGCAAGAGTTTTGCTATCAGTTACCATAAGAACAACTCTTTAATGTAAGGCGTACATTTCATGTTTGTCAGTTATGAATCAGAGTGAGGTTTTAATTGAAAATTAAAATTTGAATTCGATGCCGTATAAGATGTGTATCTTTGAAACAAACATTTTCTGTTCGAAGCATTTTTCTCGATTTAATTTATTTATCGAGTTTCAAACATATATGTTAACTTAAAAAAGATTCCTGTATTTGAATTAATAAGCTGTCCAGTAAAAATTAGCCCAATCATTCAACGATATAGGTAATTATTTAATAGACCTCTCATGGTTTACAAAAAAAATAGCTACCGTTGTAACTGCCATATTTACTGCTCGACGCAGTGATTCAAAACTTTAATTGAAATAATTATATGATATATCCCTTTATTTTCCTTGAATTATTGTTCCATTTAAGAAAATTTTCAAGAGATATAATTTTCCTCAAAAACTTTATACATTATATCATCACAAACAAATATTAATCAGTTTGAACCTTATATTTATACATACATTTAACATGAACCCCTTTAGGGAATGCCTTGTTACTCTCTATGTAAAGGGATTTGGTTGTTGTTTTAAGTTTAATAATAATATAATTTACGATATATATATATAATGTTCAAATATAATAATTTTTTATTATTTTGAGCTTTACATATTATATAGCTCTTTC
The DNA here is from genome assembly GCF_905475395.1 of Chrysoperla carnea. Taxonomy (NCBI): domain Eukaryota; kingdom Metazoa; phylum Arthropoda; class Insecta; order Neuroptera; family Chrysopidae; genus Chrysoperla; species Chrysoperla carnea. The sequence continues at coordinate 25,183,058 of NC_058340.1, read as the reverse complement.
TAACTAGTTTGGTTAAAGCTATATATGTCATATATTTAATATTAAATTAATTAGATACGTTAAGTAAACATTATGTTACATATTTATAATATATTAATGATTATTTACTGTCAAGTTAATAATTGTTTATACAGAGTGTTTCGCTTTAAAAGTAACCACTAGTGATTTATAAGATCGGGATACAATGTTTTCTTAAGCCCGAACTTAACTATACATTAAGACATTTAACGTTATAAAATGTTGAGAAAAATGTCGGTACTTATGCAGGATTCCAACCAATGTGGCGCAGCGTTGCTCTAAACTTACTACACTCTAAGAAATTTTTTTTGGATATCACTGATATCATTATATATTATTGATCATTAAGGGAATGGTAACATTAGTAATAGTTATGGCGGACTAGTCAATGTAGTATAGGCGCCAGGTTACATTAATTATTAATCACGAAATCGAGAAACCAGTATACTATTTTAAAAACAAACAATAAAACATTTAACCTTCCTCAAATTCCTTCTTCCAAAGTCGATCTGTGTTTTTGAAAAATTGTAAATAATATAAAAAGTCTTGCAGTAAACTGAATTCTGGACACCAAAATACGAAAGTGGTTACAATTGAAACGGGACGCACTGTAAATCTATATTCTACCAGGGAATATAGAATCTGATTGTAAAATCAGATAAAGTGAAATATATACAATTTGATAGGATTCGAATAAACGTAAGCCTAAAGTTTCGTGTAGGTACTTCAATTAGATAAATAGCTTAAGAGTATTTAGGGTAGTTAGGACCCAAAAAACATAAAAATTCAGCTCAATTAACGATTGAGGATGAACATTTTTCGAAATATAACCATAATCGATACGAAAGAATAGCAAGTCATCCAATCGTTAATGAAACCGATTTTTAAATTTTTTAGATCAATATTGATCTAATAATGACTTTCATCCAAATCCGATACAAAAATTTTCGTTTCAAAACCTTCAGAGATAGAACAAAAGTTTAAATGTAAAAAATGTTCCTTATAAAAAATTAAACAACTTTTGTTCGAAACATTTTTTCGTAAACATCACTGTTTAACGCGAGGGCGTAAATTAGATGAGAACATTATAGTATGTATTATATGGGAACATCAATCATATGTGTGAATACCTAATAGTCACTATCTTTCTTTACTTATATGACGTAAAAAAACAAAAGTTTGCGTAATCAACACTGTCTATACACGGTATTTCAACAATTAACTCAGTTAATTGTTTGTTTTCACTTGTCTGTACACAATGGATGATATGTTTTTCAGTACATAAATACTACATGATACACACCACAAGTATCAGTTCCAGATTCTCGATCCCCACCCGAATTTATGCCACTTCGAGAGTATGCAGGATTTATTAACATAAAAACCACTTTCTTAATGCAGATAATAGCAATGTCCCAGCACTTAGCTAAAATCATAGAATTCCTGCATCTTTTTAATCGTCTATAGCCATTATATTAAACTGTTAAACTTCCATTTTCACTTCTACATAATACTATACCATACTCATCATATTTAACCAAAATATATAATAAATATATTATTTATTTATGAATATTTTATAGGTTCTAATAAACTTGTATAATATGATATATTATAGTAGGTACTTTATATACATATATAATAGATAAATGATTATAGATAGATATTATATATAGTTTATAAAACTACAAGGTGATTCAAGTTATAACATCACAAGTTCAGCAAATCTCTATCTCTATTATATTATAAATACCAAAGTAAGCATGTTTGTTTGTTTGTTACGCTTTCACGCTAAAACTAACGAATGGTTTTTATTGAAACTGTACAACAATTTAGCTCATACTTCAGAATAACACATGAGATATAATTTATAAAGATATATTGATAAAAAATACAAAAATTAATTTAATTTGACATTACCATAAATTACAGATTTCTGTAAAAATAGTCTATATAAAATATTTCACGGGCATCTTTTCTGATATACTCAATGAATGAACCAATTATACATTTAAAAAAATAGAAAACCATACATATATTTCACCCGTATAAAACAATCCTTATCATTATTTCGAGTGTTATAGAAAGGGGATATATAACGTATATAACGTTAAAATGATGACAATTTCTTAATATATCTTCTAAAAACAGTGTGTTGAAATTTTGAAATTTTTTTTTATTAGTATGTTCAAATCACTTGCTTAGGAAAAATTTCAAGTTTGATTCTTCATTATTTAAAGCAGATAGCGATAACTTACACCACTGACTTCATTGAAAATGAATGAATACTTAGCATTATGGTTTGCAATGAATTTATGCAAATGGCTTTAAATAAGGGACCATCCATAAATCACGTGGCCCGATCAAGAAGGGTATGAGATTAGTTCAAATGCTATGCTGAGCTACATCGAGCGAGGGAAGGCAATGAAGTCAAGGTTCCTACGTAATTTTCTTGATATATATTTTTGCACAATGAAAATAACATTGATTTGTTTTATATTTTCTGAACGCCATATTCTTACACTCTATCCGAGGGGGGGGGATAGTTATAAATACTACGGTACAGCTATATAGAGGGATGGAAGGTTTCAAGTTGGCTGAAATTGAGCTAAGTAGTTTATGGACGTTCCTTAATAAAAATTCTTAGTGCTAAAAACTGTGTGCCAAATCGTCACTAAAATGCCTTTTTCTTTCCATAATTTCAACAGTTTAAAACTAGAAAAGAATATAAGTGCATCGAGAACATTTTTTTCCATTGGCTTAATTCCTTCTGGTGTAACTTGGACCACCCTGTAAACCCATCTAACTATACCTTTCTATTTAAATAATTAACAACATATTTATAAACAAACCGCTTAGTATAGTTAATATGTTTATTATAATACAATTATAAACTATAATATTTATACTTTATAAAAAGGTTTGCCATTAAGAATGTTCGAACTAAATACATTAGTGGTCTAAAGACTAGACGTTTAAAAGAGTCAACTTCTTTTAATTAGACATTTCATTCATACATTTGAATGGTATTGTTGTAAGATACTATGGATTCTTAAAATACAACTATTAATTCATTCTATTTTAAGCCATACCGTATATCATATAATAGTTATTGAACTTTTATTTTATCAAAATAAGAATTTTAACGACGAAACGCGAGATTTGATCAAAGGATCTTAACAGGAAGCACAAACAAGTCATCGACGGTATCGAATGTTATGACGGGCGATTGAATTTCCATAATCTACGTTTGAAACTCTGTAAAATCAGCAAAGAATATACCATTACATTTCTTTTTGTAGGGTTTGTCTCCTTAAGAGTAGCGTCCATAACAACAAACCTCAGGTTGGAGCACCTAAGAAATAACATTACTTAATTTATAACCGAATAAAATCTCAAAACTTGCGAAAATTTATAGAAATAATAACGTATAAAGTACTGCAGAAGGTTTAAAGACAGTCATTTGGCTAACATCATTTTCCATATTAACTGAAGCATACTTAAAGTGTTTCGATACCAAAACGAAAGTGTTTAATACGCCTTTTGAGTAAATATCAAGTCTGTTCTCTTCTGTATCAATTTCAAGTTCTGATTCTCTGTACGGTTTACGATAAATTAATTATTAAAAAAAAGCCTTTTTTACAAGGTTGATATATGAAGAATTCGTAATAAATGTTGATTTTTTAGTCAATAAGTGCTTTTATAAATGTTACCATTTAAATAAAAAAATTTAATCACTATTCCTCAAGTTTTAAGCTTTAAAATTATACAAAAATTAATAACTGTATAAAAATGAAAAACTCTTTTTGTAAAAACACTGACTGTGATAGTTAATTTCTCATAAACCGTACAGAGAATCGATATGAATTTTTCACAAAAGATGTATGAAAGGATTAATTACTATTTTTGATCATTTTTTCGTTGTCAAAATATCTTAAAATTTGGATCATCCTTATTGAGTCTCTTAACTTTAAATCGTATTTTTCACATACATGGACCAAAGGCTGCTATTTCGATTTGTATGGATGAAGCTGCAATTTTCAAACGTGAATCGCGGTGAAGATGCGATTGCAAAAGGTATAATATAGAAGACATTGTTTTACTTAAAATTTTCGACCATTCTTAATGTTATTCTTTTTACAATTTGTATATGTAATATTCATATTATTAAACCCTATATAACATTGTCATTATATATGTATAGAAATAAATAATAGGAATTATGTGTATATATTATGTATATATACCTACCTGTTCTGGGCCATTCAAGTGGATAATTATTCAACAAGGGTGGGTTATTTTTATTTTTAATTTATGGGGATGATTGTATGTGGGTTTAAAATTGAATAATTGGAATGGAAATCTACAATCAATCATTTTTACAGTTGAAAATTAATATTAAAATCAAAGCATCTTAAAATTATTGAAAAATAACAATTCAATAAATTTGTTACATTGTGAAAATAAGAGATTGAAGAGAAATTGATTTTAAATTTGTTAGAAAACAGTATTCAATTTTCAATATAAAACATATTTACAATCCATAGACTAATATATCCAGCCATACAAGTATGTTAATAAAGTAGTGTGTTGCTACTATAGTAAATCCGTGAAATAAAACTCATTCACGGATCTAATAGATATTTGGTTTTACAACAGTGAATTAATCATTTCAAGCTATAGAAATTCTACGAATTGATCTATAGACTTGAAAATGTCCACCAAAAAAGGAAGAATTTGGAACGGTACAATAACAATTTATTTACAAGAAAAATGTAAAAACGATTTTAACATTAATTTATAGAATCCACCTCAATTTTGTTCTAAATTTAGTTTCTATTTTTTACGATGTGAAGAATTTTGAAAACTCCTTACAAATTTATAAGCTAGTTGGCCATTTTTATCTCAATCAATCGTTACCATAGCTAAATTAAATGTAGGTTATTTTTGACTGTAAGTTACCAATTTGGTGGAAGCGCAAGGAATTTCATGTCGTTAATATACAAATACAAGCAACGTAAACATTATTCAAGTAATTCTACAAAAATGAGAAGAGTTACTCGAAGAATAGATTTTTCGTTACTCATAAAGTTATAAATAAGTGGATTGTAAGTGTAAGACATTAGTGGATTGCATGGAGATCGACAAGAAAGTATTTTGAAGTATACAAAAAAGTAATATTTCACGTTAATTTTACAGGGATTTAATTTAGTGAACAAACTTTATTCAGATCGTATCTAATTCATTCTTACGAATGATAAAATCTAAGAACGAAATGTCTTTGATATAGATTAAATCTATTTCGTCAAACGTTCACGTCAAAAACGTCTAAAATACCACATCCCCTCAGCAGGTCCAAATTCAATTTCGCCAATTTCTGGAAATATTCACATTTGAAACATATTTTAAACCCCCGAACTAAAAAAATTGGTGTTATAAGTTTAATCGCTATGTGTGTGTGTCTGCGTGTTTGTTCGTCTGTGGCATTGTAGCGAATAAACCGATGAACCAATTTTAATTTTTTTTGGTTTCATTTGGAAGGTTATTTAACGGAGAGTGTTATTAGCTATGTTTCAAGTGCGAGCTAAAAGTTACCAAAAAAACTAAAAAATTGGCGATGATCTTCAAAATCGATTGAGTTTAGAAAAGGCATGACATATAATTATAACATATAAATAATTACTATGGAAATGAATGGTCAAATAAACTTGGCTCAATTCATTTCGAAAAGTGAAATGGTAAAATAATTAGGCAATTCAAAAGAACGAACTCAACTCAAATATTTCCATTTGATTTAAAATATTTCCAAAAATTTGTCCCAAAAAATGATATAACTCTAAGTAATAAGTATCCTTTTCATCTCATCTTAAGTCCTTGACCATCACTTTGATATTGATTAAGGAAGGAGTGTTATAAGTTTAAAGTGTTTATCTGTGCGTTTGTGTATTCCACAGTGGCATCGTAACCCCTAAACGACCGATCCGACTCGATTGAGAACATTATATAGCATTTGTCTAAAAATCGATTTACAAGGAATAAATCGGATTTGTCAGAGGTTTTTAAATTTTGTAAATTTCACTTGTCTTATTTACTCAAATACCATAATAGAAGCCATTGTGGAAAATTATTTAAACAAAGAAATTATCTATATAGAATAAAATTTTCGAGATACCTATTTTATTATTATTATTATTTTATATTAAAATCAATATTATCAAGTAACAGAACATTTATCACACAAATCTGCGCATTAAAAACAAAAACATTATATACCCCCATTCCCTATGAAATTCATTCCGAATATCCGAACAAAACAACTCGAAATTCAATTATATACCTCGAAAATAATGATTTTCAGTTTTCGAAACATAATATTGTGTAACAAAATACAATTTACCAATGAACAACTTTTGTTATACACGAAAATCTATTGTTTTCCAATCGGAAATAAGCACACAAATTGCGCATAATCAGTTTGTGAAAACCCACCAGTCCACACACAAACACACACACCACAATGGGTACCTGAGTGAGTGAGTTATCAATTCTCTCTACTCCTATTAGAAAAGTTTTTGTGTAAGGGAAAATGATGTGTATAACAATGCTATTGTGTCGTCGTTGTCGTGCAACTTGATGGTAAAACTGTACAAATTGTAGGCGTCTAAAGGCGTGTTCAGGGCAGCATGAACACGTGGGTGATGTAGGAGTGTACTTTGCAAAACATAGGCGTTTACAATATCTTTCTCTGATGACTGCAGAGATAACAATGCATTACATATAACATATAAAGAGTATGATGAAAATGCTACACATCTCTTCGTCTAACAATAATCATTTATATATATAATTGTCTCACTCGATCATGTATACATCCGTCGGTCGGTCGTAGCTCGTAGAGTAATGATGCTCGTCAGTATCGTCGTTATTGTCCGTCGTCCGTCGTATGAATGTATACATGTATACATGTGTGTTGTTTTATAAATGATAGTGGGGGGAGATATATATATATATATATATATATATAACATATATCACACGCTCTACGCTTAAAACAAAGACAACACTATTGTTTTATATACTGTTGTTTTATTTAAACATGCGCCGTTACAAAGATACGTAGAAAACTACAATAAAACAAGTGAATATACGTTTCAAATCTGACTGACTGACTGTGTTGTTATCTTTGTTGTTTTTTCATGCTAGTGCTGCCGTCTACATGTATGTGTATGAAGTGAACGTTGAATGTTGTTTTTTTTCACTCTCATGTACATGTATGTGTTGTATATGAGAGGATTCTTTACGTACACTTAGAAGCGTTCTGTTCCATTCACAAGCTGAGTATTTTAGTTTACATTTGTTCACACACGAATCGAGTATTATATTATTATTTACGCACGATACTTTTTTTTTATAACAATAATCATAACAATCGTAATACCGATTATATATTTTTTATTATTTATATCCGTGTGTTATATAAAACTAGTTGTGTTTATATATAATATTATTGTGTGACAACAATTGAATATTGACAACAATAAATACCTCAATTTTTTTTTTCGTAGTGAGAGACAACAATAGAGAGATAAAAAGAGAGATAAAAACGAGTAGATAGTTTAGTAATGTTTTTGTTGTTAAATAAAAAAACAAATCGAAGAAGAATAAGATGGGACGATATTTACAATAAAGAGGAAAAACACAAATGAAAATAAGGGGCGCGCGTATCACAGAGTCGAAGTTTTAAGGGTTGCGCATCTCAACGACGTTTCTTGTTGTTGGTCTGTGTTTTTTGTTTATATGTGTGTTTATGTGTGTAAGTGTTTATGTGTTCTGATCCAGGGCGAAAGATCATCTTCTCTACTACTGTGTTGAAGTACCCCATATATATACAAAATACATATATATAACATACCTTTTATATCATTGTGTGCGCGCTTTTTGGTCCGTTGTTTTTCTATATCGAATTGTGATAAAGTGTGATTCGATACGACGGAGGTCTGCTTAACAAATTTTAACGGACATGATAACAATATGATGACTGTGTCTCCAGTGTTTTTTCATGTGATTGTGTTAATGTGTTTTTTGTTTTTACGGTTTTGAAACAATTTTCCTTGGATTTTCTTTCTCGAACAAACGTTGTTGGTTTTTTAATTTGTTGTTGTTTTTTTTTTAATGTGTTTTCTGTTACAATAATCATTGATTGCCGCCAAATCTTGAGAAGTGACTGTGTGCCATTTTATTAAATTTTTGTAATATGATCGGATAAAATACCAGCCCAATTTTATACACCTGTTTATTAAATAGGTAAGTGTTTTTATTTTTTGTAGCTTGCTACTATGTGCGATACATGCGAGTGTTTATGTCTCGAAATTATATATTTAAATAAAATTAGAAGGAAAAAAAAGACTACAAAAAGGTCAAGTTTAAAAAAGCGCCATATATTATGTGCATATGTGAAATCGGGTCAAATTATATTTTAAGAATATACAAAAATAAATTTAAAAAAAAAATTATTATTTATTAAATCATAGAAAAATTAAAATATATTTAAATTTTTTTTATAATGGATCTGTTATTTTTTTAATTAGATAAAAGTAAAAAAAAAAAATTAAGAATAATTACAGTTCATATTTTTGTTAGTACAATTTGTGTAATTAATTTTGGAACTTTTCTTGTATTAATATTACTTTAAATGTAGTGTTCGGTGAAAATTTCTGAGATTCGCCATCGTCCTTAATTTACATAATGGTTATTCTTAATTTTTTTCGAATCGTTGAAATTCTGGTTCTAAAATTTGCATAATAAAGGTACGATATAAAAAAAAGGTGGAAGCGCGGTGAAGAATATATAGAAGGGAAAGTAGCAAGTCATAAGTTAAAACTATAAAGAAAAAAGAAAAGACAAGCTTTTTTTATAATATAACAAACTCAAAAGAAAAAAATAAATTTTCGCCTGTGTCAATTTTTAACGTAACTTACACATTATATATAAATGCGTGATGCTCCAAGATTTTATAGACTACATTAAATTATATTCTATTAAAGTGCCCAGAACTGTGACACGATGAATGCTAATATTGTCTTTGAAATATCCAAGTTTTTATGCGAGGCAATGGTTTCTCTTGTCTTTTTAGTCGGTAATTATGAATTTAAATAAACCTTAATTAACCAATTAAAATTTTTCTAAATACTCTGCAGTCATTTAGCATTTAGTAATACTTTTCAAATAGGGACATTTTTTTTTGTGGCTGACGATTTTCAAAAAGACAGGATTCGTACTTTGCAATAAGAGAGGCCTTTGATTATCCAAAATGAACTTTTTCTTTGGCTACGACAGACGTTCTCGGCGAGATTAGAAGCGTATTTGAAAATGAAAAACTTTTTCATAATTGTTTTATCGATTATCGGAGCTTTATCAAACAAGCTCTGCAAAAAATTCTTTTCTTCTATTATCGAAAATATTTTCTTAATTTGATTTTTTAAATTTAATCCTCAATTTTTCTCTTAAACTAATTGTAGTTCATCTAACGGCAAAAGAATGCCTTTTCCTTAAATATGTTTGGAAGCAAGTGTTAAACCAATTATTAAGCATTCAACACATTTAATTGTATTTAATTAGATCGCGTCTAAAAATAACTGATCGCTATAAATATCTTCTTTCCATATTCAAGTTTATAGAACTTCAAAAACTATAAATAGATATTTTTTAGAAACAATTTCTCAAATTTAAAAATTAATTGAAAATAATAAAAATCTAATAATTATATTTAATATTTGACAAAATAGTTTTTTGAATAGATAAAAAAACAATTCGGATATTTGCCAAAAAGAAACTTTCTTTTTTTTTTAATTCATTTCCGTTATTAAAATAAATAACTAATAATTTTATTTTATTTTTTAAATCATTACTCGCATTAAAAAAAAATCTCATCTCTTAATCTACACAAAAAAATTAAAATATTTTGTGAATTATTTATTCCGTGTATCCTACGGGAATTTACAATGGAGCGTATCGTTTAACAAAATAAAAAAAAAAAATCAAGGGAAGATAAACGAACACTGATATTGAGATATTTACATTACAATACGGGATAATGCTTATAAATATTTTATGCTATGAATCCTTTTTTAAATAGATATTTGAGAATAATAGGAATTTTCATACAATATCGAATTCGCATTTATATTCATCAAAATCTATTCTTGGTATAGTGATTTCTTAATTCTGATGATTCTATAAAATATGTTCAAACAGGTAAATCGATTTTAAATTCTTCTGATTATTTTCGAAATGGATATTATTTATCTGTAAGATCAATTCTGTTTTGAATCCCACAGTAAATTGAGTCGTTTTTCTTGTAACATGTACGGCCGACGAAAAGTGTTCGAAAAAAACAATATGTACTTACAGGATTTGGTCAAAACTTAAATTTTTTTAAAGCTTAGTTATAATGATCAATAGAACCTGGGACAAAAACGGTGCCTTGTTAAATAATTCATACATAATTGAAACTTCGCAATTGGCTTTCCAATTGTCTACCATTGGCTTTCCAATTGAGTCTACCAAACTGTCTCTTTACGACTTTTTTCAAAAGTGTTGCATTTTCAAATGAGCATGATAACGTCATAGTTTAGCTATCGGTCTTAGAAAACGCTACAGGGAACTAAGAACTAAGAACTTTGGACTAAGTCTAAATTAATTGTGAAAATTTTAGGAAGGGTCGATTATTATGTTTTCAAAGATTTCTCCAAAACTAGTCGGTGGAAATTAAAAAAAAAACTATTTAAATTAAATTTAAAACCTTAATAAGTTTTTGAACAAACAAAAAAACCCGTTGTACCCGACTAATTAAGGATGTATGAGCACGGTAATGGAGACACAAATTAAAAAATATCTATTTTCAATTTTGATGGTGAATTATCTTGTAACTTGACGAAAGGTGATAAAAATATTTTCGATACCTAGAGTAATTTTCAAAACATTCAATATTGAAAATTTTGTTTAATTTTTTACCTTTCCATATTTTGAAAACCGAGGCAGATATCGAAAATTTTATTTTTATTTTTCGTCTCCATTCATGAAGTTATAACAAAATTCATCATTAAAGTTCAAAATAAGGTACAAATAATTTCAACCCTAAGTCTAAAATTGCCTTTGTGCTTGTACTACCTTAAGACGCGGATTCAAAAATTTGACACTCCTATGACTGAATACTAAATTTGTACCTACCCCAAACTCAAATCTTTAACTTAAATGACAGAGATTGTTTTGCTAAACGATCGAAGATATTTGAAAGAAGCGATTCCTTTTTTTCTCGTTTTAGAGTTTAAAAATTAAATAACTTCTACGGTTATATATGTACAACAGGAACGATGTCCAGTGCGTTATTTACAAGTTTTGGCAAAAAAAAAAAATATATTTTGCAAATGTGAAACCTAAGCAGTGCGGGGCACACATTGTTTATTATTTATTCATGAATATGCGTTGTTTAAATTATTTAATAACAAATATTTTTCACAATTAAGTATAAACTAGTTAAAACATCAATTGTAGTTTTTAAAAAATTATTGAATTATTTATTTTTGCTTATTTGTCAATAAATAATCAATAATTTGATTTAATAATAATTTATTAAAAAAAATTTTATGAACAAAACAAAACAATAAAATTATCTAAAATTAAACATGATATCGCAAACTTTATATAATTTTTCAGGGCCAGAAAATCTCTATTTAATTTAGAAAAAAAAATCATTTACATTTTGATAACATTTTATCAATGATATTTATGTTTGAAATTCAACTTAGTCAATAATTTAAAATTGATAAACATAAATGATAATAAATGGCGCTTTGTCATATTAAAAATTTTATAAAATTTTCATTGTCAAAAATTCCAGAAAATTAATTTATCTTTTGTGATTTTCCTAAATTAACTATAAAAAATAAATTTTTGCTTCGTTCATACATTGATAATTTTCCGATTCGATGTTTTCATTCCAGTTCAAAAAAATAAAGTTTGAGCTTAAATAATTTATTTTTGGTTTTGCGTTTTAATATCATTTGTCTGACCATGTTTATTAATAATCGATTAAATAAAAATTTATAGAATGATGCGAGAATGGGTAACGGTGCCAACAATTTCTTTTAGGGCGACTGATTTTTGGATATTTCTGTTCTTATTGGAGTTAGGTAGGAAAAAAGTACGTCTTGAACCGTAGAGCGGAGGCGTTAATTAACGGTTGATGCTCGCGACTATAGAAATCAAATTAGTTTTAGTAAATCATATTCCTTAATTATAAATATAAATTATATTAAAATTGCAACCACAATGAAACCATTTTTTAAGATATTAGAAAAATATCTGGCGCGGAGTTACCCGTGACAAAACTGTCTGGAAATTATAATTTATATTGCTTTTCGGACTGGACAAATGGATTTCAAATGATTAAAAGGGCTAAAACGCTTCTACGTTTCTGAGCTTTTGAAAGGATTTTAAGACAGTTTATTCTGAAAGGACTCGAAGACAGTTTAAAGTATTTTGATGTCTAAAGCGTCACTTTTTCAATTTTCACCCCGGTTCATTTAACCAATCAAAGTAGACTAGTGTTTAATTAGTAGTAGCTAACGCGTATAAATTTCGTAAAAAGAAAAAAAATATCTTCCTTAAACAATATTTTACTAAATAGAAAATATCATAGTAAAGAAAAAAACGGAAGAAAACTATATTCGAAAACTTTTAAAAGAAAACTTCTTGACTGTTATTTTGAAGTGCCACTACAAAAGTTTCTTCTTGAATTATGAGATGATTGTATAGTTACCGACCGCCAGCGAAAAGGAAAAAAATATAGTATATCTTTTTTGTACAAAAATATTCATATAAATCTTTGTGCTTAATTTATTACACAAGATGAGGTAAATATGGCTGTGAGAAGCCAGACTATTATCTTTCCGATTACATAAATTGTTGTTCCATTTTTCTCTAGAATTTCAATTACTTCCTAGCCAAAAATTTTGTTGTTTTAGAACATCGAAAATATCTTTTTGTCTTATAATTACTCCAAGAGATCCTCATCATTGAGAAGACAATCTTGTTTCCTTACATTTGAATTCGAAATCGAAAAATCATTTAGTCTACATATCCGTCGTTCGACATGTTGAAAATTTTGAAAACTTTAAGAAGTTGGACGATGGCCGCATAGTTGAAAGTTTTTCGGAAAACTCAAAAATGAAATCTCCAACTAAGAACATTGTCTTTCATATTCGTTTTATGCGTAGTCATGGTAGGGACAATAAAATCAATGCCAGCGCTTCCAGTGAAAAATTTTGGCGATAAAGGAGGCTGTTATGACTAACTTGCAGTTCTTTACATGTTAATGTTATAGAAAATGTCAAATTGAAAAACACTAATTAATTAAACTTAACCCATTAAAAATTGTGGAAATAAGAAATCAAATTGCGCAAATATTATTTTTCAAATGTAAATTTTCATAATTATTTATTTAAATTTGTGAGACAATAACATTAAATTTTCAATGTAAGTCATAATTGCAATCCATACAATTACATATACATCTACACAATTCTATAATTAAAGAAGTGTATCGTTACCGTGGAAACGCCTCCAATAAAATTCACGCACGGTGTCAATAGGAAAAATTAATAAAGTACGACTTTGATAGCTGAAATTTTACAGCCGTTCGGAAATGATTATCAAATACCCCATTTCGCTTTTCAGGGTGAAATCAAAAATTTAAAAAAAAAGCAGTTTACTGTCCTCAATAAAATAAATATTACTATTATTATTGCTAATCTAATTTAGATTTCAAAGAATCTACACCACATAAAATTTTTTATTTCTAATTAGCGAGCAAACACAACTTTTTTTTTCCAATATTTACAATGTCATTTTTTTTTTGCATCACGCAATAGTTTTTTTACAATGAGATTAATTAGTTCTGAAAATTGTTTAAATTTAATATAATTGCAATAATCAATATTAAAAAGAAAAAAACTTAATGCTAATTTTACCTCGGATTTAATTTGTCATAAGAAATTTGGATTGTATGATGATGGTTTCAAATTTCATTTGAAATATTCGATATTGAAGGGAAATAATTATTTTATTCCTAACATCCAATAAATACGGGAAATTTATTTCTAATGACCTAAAACTAATTTGACTATTAATTGTAATTAAGTACAATTAATGGTTAAATAATTAAAAAACGTGTCTGTATATGTATTTAATTCGCTCTTCCGGTTAAACAATTTCTTTGGATTTCTCGGAGGTTGCCAATGAAAAACTTTTGTATTTTCTTAGGAACTCAATAAAATTGAAATATAAGATTAATAAAAGTATTCCGAATTCAATAAAAAAAGAAATTTTTTATCAGCCTGCCACATCAAAATAATAAAAATAGACACTTTTCTATATATCTCGAAATCGGCTCTTTTCAAAAAAAACCTATTAAATAATAATTTAAGGTGGATTTTTTGGTACCAAGAAAACGGTTCTGGCTTTCTGGTTCTATTTGTGGTTCAACTATTTTGTATATTTGTAGATACAATATCTTAGTATTGTGCACTGTTGTCACAATGGTGCAAGAAAATAATTGCATGTAAATAAATAAGAGCCATACATTAATACATTAAAAAACAAATTTAATTCCATAAATTAATACACACATTTATGCCTCTTTCAGGCTAAACTTGATCGGACAATGTTGATTTATTCACTTGAAATTTGTTTCAATTCATCATTAAATCGAAAAACGTTTAATAATTAGTAAATATTTAAGTAAACATATTTAAGTCAATATTTCTTGAATCAACGATCCCAATACTTAATTCAAGAAAATATGTATTTAAATGTATAAAAATTAATAGAAGTATTTTAATTTTTTCTTGAACCAAGAAAATATCTTATATTTATAACTTTTTTTTTACTGCATAGACATAAGGTTAAGGACTAATAAAAATTTGTATTTGGTGACTATATTTGCGATAAATTTTATAGATTTGATATAAACAAAAATTTATTGTTCAAGAAAAATTATTGAATAACTTCTGTCTGGCCACAAAATGGTTTTTCCCATTTAAACCATTAAAAAGAAATTACATCACAAGTTTTAAGTTCAGCATATAGTATTTAATAGAATAATTCGTAAAGAATTTTATTGTTTCACTTCTTACCTTCGCTTCGTAGAACTTTAAAATCATCAATATTTAACTCATCCAATAAATCCAGTAGTTGGGGAATTAAAAGCAAAAGATTGTTAATAATAATTTTGCTAATTTTAAATTTATTAAAATTTTAAAGGAGTGAAGTATGTCTGGCATTTGAGGGTGCTTTGCTGGGCTTAATAGAAAGAAATTCTGGAAAAAGCTGCAATAAGTATTTTAAGATGATTAAAAAAAAATAGTATGATGAAATGTTTTCAAATCATTTTAGTTTGGCTGTAATTTTTACATTATTAACATAGAAATTTCTTATTCTTATTTAGCGCACGTTGGTCGTAAATAAGGCACGAAACCTTTAATTAATCTTTCGAAAACATTGCCGTCTATCCACAATAAAACCTTCTCCAAATAAAAGACAGTTTTTATAAAATAAAAATACTATTTTTAATATTAATTTTATTTAATATAAGAAATTAGATGACAAATAATAATGACTGAAAAATTTATAAATAAGTTTATATATATGAGAAATAGAAATAAAAATATTTAAATAAATAAATAAATAAAAAAAATTAAGAATTTATATTTTTATTTTTGCAAATTAGTTAAGTTCTCTTATACATTAGATATGCATATAATAATAATACGAATTAATTATATCAACTTATTATACAACAAATGTATATATAAATACATATCGACTATGTACTATATTAAGTCACAGATAGTACCTACCTGCTAATGTATATACACATTATATACTTACTTTTATAGTCCTAAAGCCAGAGTAAGTAAATTGTTTGGTAACATTAACAAGGTGCAAATGTTTAATATATGAAAAATTTAGGCTATGCTGTCTGTATATTTAAACATTATACTTGAAAATTGGTGGAAGCGCAAATAAGAAATGAAATAATATAATGATTTCTGCATCCCCACAATTTATTACCGACGAAAAGTAGAACGTATAATTTTGTGATATCAATTTTTTAGTAGGTATTAAGAGGTAAGCTGAATTTAACTTTATTCGGTCACTCCTGTCAACATTTTTGAGTAATTAAAAATTTTATACTTCGCAAGGCATTTACTAAATATTTGGTTTGATTCGTTGCCAATTGACACGGGGTGTTTAATTTACTTGGAAAAAAATACGAAAATATTTCATTTTGAGATTGAATCTCATGTTTTTGATGCATTGACTGAGAAAATTTCATCCAGATATGACTCTTGCATACTTTTTTAGTCGATACTTAAGAAATAATTCGTCTCATCGTCAAACAGTACTAATTTGTGAATTTGGTGGATCAAAATATCTTTAAAAATGATTTTTATCAGGAAGCCAATTTACAAGTTCATCGTTTGAAATTAATAAAAATTTCAGCAATCGGGGATCGGACTAAATTTTTATTATCACTTTAAGAGTAGAATTCTCACTGGACGTGCAGAAAAATGAAGTGGTTTTAGAAATCTTTAATAATATTCAAGATACGAAGGTAATTGAGACATTTTCTACGAAGAATTGATAAAAATCGTTTATCAATCTAGAAAATCTCAGCATTCGTACAAAATATAAGCTGGCGTTAGGACTATAATAAACTTATGTATATAAATGCTAAATAAATAAGGTACTTAATAAATAATAAATGAAATAACTGGTGATCTCACACCTGTATCTAACTAACTAAGTATGAATGTATTATTTACCAATCAGATAGTTAATCTAAATCAACCATTAAAATATTCAACAATTTTTATTTTTATTAATTTTTATTATATTATTTATAAATCTTTTTTTTTTTTTTATTTATATAAAATTTTTATTTTTTAATAGCAGTTTTTTTTTTACTATTAAAAAAAATTATTTTTATTTGTAAGAACAATGATCATTTATTTTAAAATTAATAAAATTTGTTGTGCTTTTTGACTGTTCTTTGTAATTATTCTTAATTTATAAATATTTATATTTTATGAGTTCCGAGTAAAAATTGAATCACGCGTTGAAAAGGATCCTGGTTTGTTCAGAAAATGAAATTAAATTTTATAATTTATCTTAGTAATAAATCCCGAAAACTAGATTTTCTTGACCTTTCTAGGCTTAAATACAAAATATTTTACCTTTACAAACTTTTTTTTAATTTTTTTACACATTTTAACTTTTTTTTTATGTCAAGCATTCTGATTTAACAGGTATGAAATAACCCCCCTCACCCTCAGATTTTGTTGAAACATAGCTACCATTACTAACACTCTCGAATTAATTTTCCTAACAAACACAAAAATTGCATTCAAATCGATTTACCCGTTTAAGAGCATCGGCGATGTCACAGAAAGAAAGACAAACTTATAACATCGGTCAAACTTATAACACCCTTCGTTTTACATTGAGGGTAAAAAATCATTTATTAATGAATCAAGAAAAGTTTAAAACATATAGATGAGAAGATTTACATTAAATTTAGGCAATAGGCCACATTATCTTGAATATGCGATTAAGGCGAAAATTTTTCTAGTCTCAAGATAATTTCTTCTGATTTGAAGAAAATTTTTATCTTCCTTTTAAAAGTCTTGATTGAAATAAAAAATGCGTCCAGAAAAGCTGCTGGTAAAGTCTCAATTTTTGTCATAAATAAACCGATTTTATCGCTTTTACCCAATTTTACCTAGAAAATTTAATGCCTTTGAATTTTTTTGTTTTTGGCTAATAATTTTTAAGTTTAGTTATTAATTTATAGATATTTTCTATTTTCATTAACTCTGGAGGAGCTTGACAAAATAAAACTGAAGTTAGATTACAAATATTGAATATTTTTACTAAAATTAAAGGAACCACAATTTCCCGAAGTTTCCTAAAATGAAAATATTCAATTTTTTTATTTATGCTTCTATTGAATAATAAATATTTAGAAAAAATGTCATTTGAATGAATGTGTCAAAAAATAAAAATTAATTAATTAACGTTTACTGATTTTTGACGTCATTCTATTTAATAATGTAATCGTCATTAAATTTTATTTAGAATTTTAAATAATATATTTTTTTTGTTAAATAATTTATTAGAATTAACATGTAACTTAATAAATTAACAAATTAATAATTTATACTTGTAAACAAGTTGACGATAGAAGATAGAATTACTCAAAAAACAGACAAGCAGGCAAACAGACAGACGCGTTTACAGGTTGTCATTTCTAAAAATAAAAAAAAAAAGTGTATTTTTGACATATGTGTTATTTGAATTTCTTTTTTTCAAATATTAAAATCAAGATATTATTATTTTTAAAATAATAATATATTTGTTAATCAGAAATAATTATTTTAAAAAACCCATGCAATCACATTTTTAATAAAAAAAAATTATAATAATAATATTTTTTTCTAAATAAAAATAAATATAGGGTTTTCCATTCAAGAGTAACCAGATTTCAAATTTTAATTAAATCAGCATTGATTTTTATGTACGAAATGATTTTTATGTACTCAACTGATCAGTAAATAATAAGCAAACAATCTGCGAGCGTCGCATCGTGCACCGCACTTAATTATAATCGAATCGAAGAATGATTCGGTCACATAAATACCTCTTTCCTGATTTACTGTTTCAAATAAAAGCAATGATTGTTTAATTTAAGATTAAAATTAAATGGACACTCTTAATAGAACCCTATACAAGAAGGAATGTATGTTTTTATGTAATAACAAAAAATATTAATTTTACTATTAAAAAAAATTGTAACAAAATAATTTATGAAAAAAATTAAATAATAGTCAATTATTTTTAATTTTTTTTTAATAATTTTTTTTGTAGGTAATATTATAAAATATAGTAGTTCTGTATTTATGTTTTCTAATTATTATATATCTAAAAATTATTATTATTATTTTAATTATTATATTATTGTTGTAATGTTATATATTTTTTATTGAAAAGACAGTGGCGCAATTGAGGAACACGCATTCTCGCTTCTCTTTGCCATAAAAAATTTAAAAAAGATTATATATAATATTATCTGTTATGATTATGAGAAAACAAAAAATGTGCATAAAACCAACTTATGAGACAAATTTTGTTGTTTTCGTCCCGATAAAATTTGTGGACAATAAGTTTTAATCAATTATTATCTATAATGTTTATGGTGCCATTTTTCTTTAAAATAAAGTTAGTCCTTTTTTTATTTGAATGCTGGTTGAATCTGGATGTTTTCTGACTTTGTTTGATAAAAATATTTTAAAAAGGATCAAATGTTTTTATTTTTGGTTATTGCGGGGTTCTGAATGTTGATGTCCCCAGTTTTTAAACAAAAAAAAAAAACGAGACTCCTACAGGAAAATTACTGCTCCACAATTCATAAGACATGTAATTAAGCTTCTGATTGAACAAATATTCAAAAAAATGCTTCATTCGTCAAGGGCATAATCTGATCTTCGTCTTATCCCATTTTTCGGGTTTAATAGTGATGGAACCGGGAAGTTTTAAACTTTTCGTACAGTTTTAAACTGTTAGCAAAAAGATATTTACTTTATTTTCTTGGCCGTGTTTCATTACTGATTTGCAGGTAACTTTGACTTCTTTTTGATAGTTTTGACTCAAATACTACATTTTCAAATTGATTCCAAACTACGCTACTGTATAAGTTTATAATCACATGAACATGATATAAACTAAATAAATAAATAATAATATGTATACCAACTTGAATTTTTTAACATCACGCAAATAAGAAAAGATACATATTTTTTAATGAAACTCACACTAATTCATATCTACTTGTATCAGACATAATTGAAAATATTACGTGTTATCTGTGTGGTTAATATGCTGCACGTAAAGTCCACAATAAGCTATATTCAAGCGAAACATGTAAATTTTTTGCAGGTTGTTAATATTCGACGAAATTTGTCAAAAAATACGACTAAAATTTTTCAGAAACTTGTCGTTATAAACTTTTTTCTTTCAACAAATAGCCAATATAATAAAGGAACTTTCTTTTCAAATATTGAGATCTGAAGTCAATAAATCGTTTTATTTCAGTAAATTTTTAGATTCTGATGTCATCAAAATTAAAAAATTATTAAAATGTAGCTGTTTATGAATTTTTGTATACCTATAATAGTAATATTCTAATAAATTATACATGAAAATTTGTCAAAGATTTATGTTGCAATTATTAAGAATACTATTAATATGATACTCAAATATTATATACGTTATTCACTTTATTATATGCTGACGTCAGTATTCAGTAATTTTAAAAACAAATTTTTGAAATTATTTCTAAAATACAAAAAAAGTGAAAACCTTGGTGAAGAATGAAGAACAAATTATCTAAAATATGTCTAGAAAATTAGTGAATTTTTTATTCAAAACGGTTTGCTATCTTTGATTTTAGTGGTTGCTTTAAAAAAACTTAATGAGTTTCTTAGTTGTGGCAAGAGTGTTTATATTGGTGGAAGCGCAGGTCATTATACATATCGGCAATGATAAATTGAGAATTAAAATATAATTATATAGAATTCGGCAATGGATAGCTAAAGTCTGAAATGATAAGAAATTTTGAGCATAGGATTACCTCAAAAATCATAAATGGCCTCAAAATATCTTTCTTTTATCTTAATTAGCATTTTTCTCAAAATTTCACTTATGTTTTTGTTCCATCCAGCTTTTCAATTCAGTTATAGAATAATGATAATAAATAACTCGGAAATAAAATATTGATTTTTGCATCAAATTAGAAAATTTGGTCTTCATTGATTAATTTCCAAACAGAAGAAAGTTGATACTGAGAAAGAGATTTTATTAGATGTTTAATAATTTTGTTTTTATTCACAGTGATATTTTTTTTTTTTTGGTTAGCTGCTTGAAAGTAGGTGTCGATACACCTCAGGCTAATAAAACTACTGGTATTTCAGTAAACAAATATTATTAACTAATTTTGTACACAGTAGCTAAACTATATAATCAACATATATATATATATGTAACGATTTAATTTACAAAATTAAAATAAATCAATTATTTAGTCCTCGGGAAAAATTCGTGTGTAATTGTGTAATTTTTACTTCCTCAATATTTTCTGTTTTGATTATTATTAATTTCTGTAACATGTGAAGTCATTATTTTAATTTGCGTAAACAATAATTGTGGGGAGTTACTTTTTAAAAACTCCCACTTTTTAAAAATTTGCCAAGTTTTTCATTGGAAAATATAGAAGAGTATATTTTTTAGTGCCAAATTTTTTTTTCTAAAATTATGAAATATGTGCCTAGTATTGTTTTTCTGCCATTTTTCTCGAACTTGTCCAATAGCAAAACATTTTCTTTAAATACTCCCCTAAATTAATCTACGTATTTTATCAAAACTAATCAAAGAATTCAAGGAGGTTTTAAAATTTCAAATTTAGCACAATGCCAAAATCAATTTTTGTTTTATTAATAAGTATTTCGATTTTGGTCTTTGAGTGGAGTTTTGATCTTTAAGTACTAATTTGGTTACAAAAATTAAAGCCTCAAAAAATGGCAGCAAGAGAGGGAGGAAATTAGTTCAAAAGCTACGCTGAGCTACGTCAAAGAAGATTCTTACATTTTGACAGTGTTTCAGAAAACACAAAATATCTGCTTTGCTTCATAATTAAAAAACTGCTTTCCCTCAGAGGGGGGATCATATTAAAGGCTACGGTACATGGAAGGAGGGGAAGATTCCAAAGAAGTTGGAATTGAGCCACGTAGTTATGGGCGCTCCTCAATGAAATAAATATTTCTCTATTTCTCTGGAAAAGCCAATAAGAAGGTTCGAAATACAACTATTTCATGTAGATTTTGGCTTTCTTTCCAAATAGTTACGTTAAATTTTTGGAAAATTTTTACTCTAAGCACTTTCAGATGCTGTCTTTCAATTCAAATCGGGTGATCAGTGAGAGAGGCCGATATTTGAGTGTAAGAGAATTTCAACGATTCATTGATGGATCGAAATTTATTTGTAAAATTTGCCAATTATTCTGATTTTTAATTCTAAACAACTTTTGACCTTGAATCAATGAACATCAGATCAATCACCCAGTACTTTAAAACAAATATATACATATTTTTATAATTCTTCAAAAATTTTTAAAAATAAACTTATTTTTTAATAAATTGTCACAATGTTTATTTATTTTGCCTTCGTTGTCGTCTCACACACGAAAACACACCAAAAAAAAAAAAATTGTTATTTCAATTATGATGACAAGTACTTCAAAATGGAGACACAAAAGTAGTATATATTATTTAGACGAAGAACTGACTATTGCAACTATGTATGTAAGTGATTTAAAAAATACTTAAAGGTTTACATTTGAGAAGAAAAATTAAATTAATGTATATTTTGTATACAAATATCGTATACATTGTATAGAACTAAGGTTGAACGAACATTGTACCGAGTATGGAAGAGAAGAACGAATTTGACGCAGAATACAGAACCTTTTTTATCAAGACTTAGACCTAATCAAATGGATCGTTTTGTTACTCTAGACGATATTACTTATAGCAAAGGATGGTTTTACGAATGATCGTCTTTGCTTTTTAAAATGTTTGATTGTGTCAAGAATATCTTGCCTCTTGAGAAAATCAGATCCATTTCGTTTTTCATCCACGGGGCATGAAAACAGCTCGTAAGCAGCAAGTTTATCGTTTCTTCTCTTACATCATATTTTCTTCGATAATTGTCTAGAGTTCATCGAATTGTGCAAAGATTTATTCAGTTTTGAGATCAATATCGTCCACTAACTTTTCTGTGATCTTAAAACGAAAGTTTTTAAAAACGACATGAAAGTATCAATTAGATATATTCCTTCATTAGTGGTTAACGTGATCGTATAGCTTTAAAATAAAACTAAATATACTAACAATAAGTCTACTTAGCATATTAAGTATATCCATTTTAATATTTACATGTCCATCAATAAATGGTTTTGACGTGGTTTTTATCCACTTAAGAACAATAATTAATTGATATTTTAAGTATTTTTTTTTGTTACTTAGTAGTTGTCTTAAAAAATATTTATACTTTGTCTGTATACTAAATTTATTTTTGTAACGATGGTTTCTTTCTATTAATATCAAAACGTTTCAGTTTGTAGTTAAGAGGTATATCTCGTACTTCTTAGGATTAAAATTGCAATAGATAAAATAAAAATTCTGGTATTTTATGTTAAAATTCTAAAATTTATTGATTTATAATATGCTTTATAAATGCTTTTGTAGCCAACGATCTACGTAAAAAAATCTTAGAATATAATTTCAACCTACTTTTAATTATCCAATTGACATGAAAATCTGCCCGCGTATCAAGACTTGATGGCAATACGATATTAATAATAGCTTTATCCTAGTATCGAAACCAGGATCACCAGGATGAACGACATATTTTTACTGAAATTGTATTGATTTGAACACTCAGCATAGTTTTTCTATGGAAAAATGTTCATAGCTACTTTTAATTAATTTTAATCAATTTTTCCATTAACGGTTTTTTGTAGGCCTATATCATTATTTTTGTAATTAAATTATCTTTCCTCTGATATCAATTTCGATGAACAGATCTGTGTAGTTACTTATATTGATTTGTTCATATGGTATGCAAAAATCTACATCGATCTGTTCACCAATTCAAATTGGTATCAGAAGAAAGATAATTTAATTGCGAAAATAATATATAGGATAAAATATGGAAAAAATTGATTAAAATTAATTTAATAACAATAGTCTTGAACACTTTTCGGTAAAAAGACTAGGAGTGTTTAAAATTCAATAATATTTCACAACAAATATCACCTGGTTATTAGACGGGTGATGATCGACCTTGCATGTCTCTTGTGCTATCGCTTCATTGCAAAAATAATTGAATTTTAATGCAAAATTAAAGCATGGGGTGCTCTAAACATTCTACCACCCTACGCTTTGAATTTTACATTATATAATGAAAGTTATAATGCACTTTTCGGTGTAATAAAGTATGTTTTTTTAGTTTGTTTATACTATAATTTCTTTAATTGGAAATTAGCCGATTTGAGAAGATTTCATTAGCCAATGTTGAATTTTAAAGAATTTTGTTCGATAGTTTTTTTCATTAAATCTGGAATGGTTGCATGTCCATTCTTACAAGATTACATCACGTACAAAAACTTTAAAATTGTATACATTCCATAAGTTAAATATTGGACATCTATTAAACATATGTTTCCAATTTGAATTAAATTAACCCTTGTTTTACACGATATAGTATACGATACATACTGTTATATAACTGTATTTATTTCCGTATATAAAAATCGTAAGCAGCAGTTTTTATTCTAGCATCGCACGTGATGGAGGGTTAAAATAAAAATCTTCATCCAAGTATAAATCGTAATAAATTAAATATTTATACTAAAAAAAAAACATTTATACTTTAAATAGTTCACATTTCTCATTCTCTCTCCTCATTTCATATAAATAATTACTGTCAACTTTTATTTAAGATAATTGATTTCAATTTTTTATTTTTTATTTTAAAATTATGTTTTGAAAATAATTTATAATATTTTATTGTAATTGTTTAATAAGTGAAATTTATAAAATTTTTGTGAACGTGCGACGTAAAATAAGGAATCTGAAGCCAAATTTTATAATTTATTTCTAAGATTCATTGAAAAGACACCGAACATTAAGAGAAAATTATAAAATGTATATAAAATTTTATCTTTGAGATTGTTAAATGGTTACCTCGATCCTCCAATATATCGCCGTTTGGTATTTTGCATGGAAGTGGATCAAGTCTATGACTTATTCTTCTACCCTCTAAGAAATAAATTAATTTCAAGGAACAAACGTAAAATTTTGTTAGTGAAATTCTGAAACATCCTATGTAAACATTTAATAATATTCTAGCGGCGCAGCGATGCTAGATAAATTTTATTTTCTTAAAAAAGACACTAAAATATAATGAATTGCGCTTCCACCATTACGCAAACTCTACGATTATTAGTAAACCGACAACCTTTGTATACTTAAGGATGTATACGCGCATGACAACAATGTTTGATTGGCTCAAAAATTGTTTATAGGTTTAGTCTTACTCAAAGAATATGTGTTTAAAATTTCAGCTTAGGTATTCATTCAAAAAACGACATATTTTGAAAGTTTTTAATAACGGGTCGGATGGGATCGGTTTTTGATGAGATTGGACGTAAGCATCAAAAGGCATTTGGGAGTTCCGTTTACAAACTTCAAGCTGATCCCCAATGAGGATATCTAAAAATGAACTATAAGACAGATATGGTCTGAGATATGGATATCGCTTCAAAGGGCCTGTATAACAATATCGTTGCGGATATAACAGGGCAGGGTAGGGGCGATCATAGTTGCGAGGAAAAGAAAACGATGACTAATCTTCTTTGGACAGAAGATGGGGTCATTTTAGTCAGCTTTACTTTGATGACTCAACGATTTGAAGTCCGTTTAAACAGCTTCAGATGGTTCATGTGACTGAGGGTGAGGTCACATCTCTTTCCGGCCTCATAATCGACCCTGGGAAGTTTCCCAACCCGGGGAAGCCGTTCTAGTCTACCCTAACCTACTGATATTGACCTTCCTAGGGCATATCGTTCATGCCTTATTTACTGCTTGATCCACTGATATGTAATTTCAAATATTTCTTCCACTGTCAAATCATTTTAAAATTAAAACGCACTTTTTTTTAAGTATACAAAACATTTTATTAAGACTAGTTTTTTTTTATTTAAAAAAAAATAATAATAATAATAACAATAAAAATACACTAAAACAGATGATACCGACCATCAGATCGACGGACTGACCACTGGACCAACCGACCGATAGACAGACAGACAGACCAACCGTTGGTATTTAATAGCCTTTGTATGTAAGTTCGATTTAATAATAATAATAATAATAATAATAATAGGTACACTCATATGATGATGATGATGCTGATGAGGAGAGATCTTCTTCATCAGAAACAAGAATAAGAATAAGAGAAGAGTGTTACTTCTTCAGAGGTGTATGTGTACACACGCATATAAAAGAATGTGTATATATATATATGTATGTTGATTTATTTACTCATTTATTAGATCAATGAACTTGATTTTATTAAAGAAAAAAATAATCTATAAGAAGTACAGGATGTTTTAAATACTGATTAAAATGTATGTTCTTAATTTGACTAAGTCAAAGAGAAAGGAATACAATATATAGAAAGGAATACCATTGATGATTTTTTTCTCGTATTTCTTAGGAAGTAAAAATCGTAATAGAAATGACAAAAAGTGAAGTTAAAGTTAAAATTGGCCAAGAAAAGTGGATGTTATAAGCATTTTAAACTACTAACTTGACAGATATAACAAAGAGAGATCGGATTTAGTATTTGACGTTCTATACTATGTTTTCAATAAGAACTCCATGCTCAATTTTGTTCTACCAGAAAGAGACACAAATGATATTCATCGACATCCCCTTTTCACAAATCTCTGTGTTGAGAACGGAGCAACCTTTCATTTGGAATTGGGTCGTTGAGATTTAAGCATCTCGTTGGGGACTCCTGCTTTCTTTCAAGTACTCGGCCCTACATTCTTGTCTTAAAGAATTAATAATTGTTCAAGGCTGTCGACTGTCGACTGTAGACGTAGATTGCCTATTATCTTTTTGTAGGAGGTTTACGGTTCAATTTGAAACTGGTTTTCTATAAATTTTACTTAAATCCTCAGGAATTCTGCTCTTGGATTAAAAAAAAATGCTAGGTGGATTCACTTCCAATAAAATGGGCCCTTTAATTTAAAAATTAAATTATTTCTTGAAAAATACGACTTATTATCTTAACGGCTAAGCTTTCTTTCCATATCTAACAAAAACTACTTCCGGCTAGTAATATTTGCCCTGGCCCGTCTTGAGTTTTCAAGCAATGGGTGTTTAGCAGAATAGAGATCTCCAAGAGTTAATCTATATCAATTTTCTTACTATGATGGAAGTACTTTATTGTAAGATAATTGCCTAGAGAAGAATGTTTAAAATAGGAAAGCTTCTCTCTCATCCAAACTAAATGTAGCTAATGAAGTCTTAACAGAGCAATTTAATGTTGTTTATTGAGAAAATTATTTTGCCATGCGACAACTGGAGGATTAAAATAGAACTGCGATATCTGGCTTAGATTGAGTTTCAGCAGACGTTGATTAAATATTAGGGTATGAAGAAACCATTGGTTGTCATTTACAATCTCCTCATTTAATTTTCAAGATATTCCGGAGACCACTGCGGTTTTTTTTCAATTTAGGCCTGTCTATGTCTGACATACCGATTGCCAGACGTCATCAGTGATTTTTTCAATATTGAACAGCTTATTTAAGTATTTGCGCTGTGTACATGTCCTTTGACTCTAACGGTTTTAGTAAAAGGAACTTTGGTCTAAATAAAAAGATTCCTTCGATCGTTCTTGTCACCATTATTTAAATTTCCTCCAACACCCTGTGTAAAGGCACAGATATACATATAACATTACTTATGTAGATTATTATTCTTTTTTAAAAGAGAGTAAAAAAAATCATTATACAACAACAGTATGCACTTTAGAAGAAAATTTAATTATTATGTTATATATATTTATTTATTTTTTATTTTATTTTATTTTATTTTATTTATTTATTTATTTATTTGTATATGTATAAATAATTGTAACAAACTAATATACTTACAACTTATTACGAATGTTGCATACAATAAACTTATATAGTTTGTATAAATATAAATAATAGTAACTATAGAGTAATAAATGATTTCTCTTTTAAAATTTTTATGAAAGTTTTTCTTTATTATTTAAAAATAAATCACTTTGAATCATTCTGGGGGGTATGAGTAGGATTTCATATATTTGAAATTGCATCCTGGTTAAAATAGCTATGACTATTTCGGTGTATTTTGATAGTCTATCATTGAAAATGAATGTTTGTATGTTTGTCCTTTAAGCATTCCTAAATCATTGATCAGATTTTGATGAAACTATGGCATTATCTTCGGAGGTGACCACGAGCTTTCTGGTTCAATAAATCTATGTAAAAATTGTGTATCAAAAAGCACTTCAATAAACAGAATATACAATTGAACAATCTTTTACTTTATCTGATATTGTGGCAATACATACTGGGCTCAGCTAGTAATTTATAAAGCTTTTTATTGATTAAAAGCTAAACCTAGTTAAATAGTTGTAGGGATGAGAGTGAGGTCACAACAAGAAGAGTTGCAAAGAAGAGCTCATATTATCAAACTTTGAATCTAAAGTGCCAATGAAGTTTTTAAACCATGCATACGAAATATATCAAGGTATATGAAGTTTAGTCCCAAGTTTGTAACGCTTAAAAATATTGACGATATGAACAAAATTTTGGTAAAGGTGTTTTGGTATAGGTCTGTTTGTGAACACGATAACTCAAAAACGAAAAAAAATATCAAACTGAAATTTTTATAACGTGCTCAGGGAGTAAAAAGTTAGGTAAATGAGCCACATAGGACCCATCCGTAGGACCCATCTTGTAAACCGTTAGATATAGAACAAAAGTTTAAATGTAAAATATGTTCCTTATAAAATAGTATAGAACTTTTGTTTGAAACATTTTTTCGTAAACATCACTGTTTACCCGTGAGAGCGCAAATTATGCGCAAATTGTAAAGTATGTATTATATGGGAATGTCTGTTATATGTGTGTGACATGTATGTATGTGTAATGTGACAGAGTAAGCAACACTGTCACATACATGGTATTTTAACAATTACTTAGTCAATTGTTTGTTTTCACTTGTTAATCATAGTATTAAATAAGCATAATTTTTGTGATTTTTGGAATAAAATTTTGATAATCATAGAAAGTGTAATCCACATTATTGTTATCTGGTCATTTTTACCATTTCAGAATCTGGATACACTGCCAAATATGACATCCATTCTTTGTTTTAAAGTTCTTTTACTTAAAAAGATTACAATTTTGAAATAATCAACTATGGCTTACAATGCAAACTGTCTTTTTATACTAAGCTGACACTACGGTACACGTGTAGCAATTAATTATCGGTGGTAAATTGCGATTAAGAATTTTTCCTTAACCCAATAATATTTCATTAGCACGATTCACTTTTAATCTACCGTAAAAAAATCAATTTACAACATATCGTTTAAAACAAAAATGTTACGATAATAACATTTAGTTTGATTAATAGATCTCCGTTACTCTTTAGTTTAAAGAGACCTAATACAATTCGATATTGATTAATCGTATAATTAATCATCTCTCTAGTTATATACACTTGATCAACTTTTATTGAGTGTGCATATATTGATTATTATAAATCGATACATATATAAAATGAGTTAAAATGATGTACCTTGGATAGTCCTGCAGTTTTTTTTTAAAGACACGGTTTGATATCTATGAGATAGCAAGTATTTGAAGCCAAAGCTTACTGTACTTTTGTTTTTCGATTGATTGAACCATAATTTTGCAGTACACTCTAAATTTTTTTAAAACAGTATCTGTCTGTCTGTATTTTTGTTAGGCAATCACATCTAAGCTACTGGAGCGATTGAATGAATTTTGAGACAAAAATGGTCTAGACTCTGAGGAAGGACATAATGAGAAAAGAGGGTTGCAAGGGGTTGAAATAGGCGTTGAAATGATTGTGCATCAAAAATTTAAAAAATTGTGCATCGATAAAGCTCAATTTTGACACGATATACAAGCAACTTCAAGGACAGGATAGGAAAAAATATACCCAAGTGGGGTATCGAATAAAAGGGCATGATGTGTAAATTAGAAAACCGTAAGACCGACGCAAAGGTGAACTCTTTTATCAGGGATTTACCAAATTTCATAAAATTTATTAGATACTTCCCATCCATTTCTATGCTTAGTGTAACGAACAATTTTCCACATACATCCATTAATGCTTTTCCTTAAATGAGCTAAAAAATCCCTTCGTGAACGGAACATCTTCAGTTAAAATTGAAGAGAGTGAGTAAATGAAATATTAATTGTATTCCAAGGTACAACATTCTCCCATACATTGGTACTTACTTTTAAAAAAATGGTCCAATAAACAATTAATAATTAATACATATTGATTACTTTTACATAATCTTTTATTTTACATTATATTAAATGTATGTTTGTAGTTTTAATTATTTGATAGATTATTATAATATAATATATTGAGAAATCAATTTTTATTATATGTTCGATCAGTTTTAAAAAAAAAAAAGTTTATTCTCTTATAGTAGGTAGTAGTAGATAGTTTCGTATATAATAAATTTTATAATTTATAAATTATGCAACTAATTAAATATTTATAGCTATTGTTTAATATATTTGTGCTGTTAGCTAAATAGATTTTAATCAATTTTATTCAAATAAAAAATATATCGGTATTTACTCTAAATAGCGAGTGATTAAAAATGATTGAACATAAATACAAAGGAATCCAATAGGAATACAATTGACTGGCTACTGAATAAGCAACCAATTTTATTTATAGCTGTGTAGTAAGTATATGTTTAAGACAATATCCAAAGGTATTTAGCAAAAATTGGTAATAAACCGTTGAATTAAACACATATAACTGAGAGAGTTCAATGTTTTTATATTATGTACATACTGATTTTTATACCATGTATACATTAAATATATCAAGGTAAACTAAGTTTAGTCCCAAGTTTGTAACGTTTAAAAATATTGATGCTACGAACAAAAGTTTGGTATACATGTTCATAAAATCACCTAATTAGTCCATTATCGGTTGTCTGTCCACACGATAACTCAAAAACAAAAAAAGATATCAAGCAGAAATTTTTATTGCGTGCTTGGGATGTAAAAAGCATCTGTGCTGTCTATCTGAGGCATCGTAGTTTGATTTAGTTTTCATTTTTTGAAAGGTGACTTGATTGAGAGTGTTCTTACCTAGGTTTTAAGTTCAATTTGAAGATTTTTCCAAAAACGTCAATTTTCGTTGTTTTAAAAGCATTACTTATAGTTTAAAGGTTTAAGGAAATGACCCATCCTTTTAACGACATGCTCCTTTGGTTAAGAGCATCCAAGATCTATCTTCTTTTTATATCAGTGTTTTTTTTTTAAATTTTGTAAATTTCATTTGTTCAACAAACCTATATATATCTCTAGTAATAGAAAAGGCCATAAGTTAAAAGCACTATTTTGGTTCTATAAGTTGATGCAAATATAAGCGGTCTTAGAGTATTTTCTCTAATACAATACCTGCTCTTATAAATTACCGTTTTATAAAATAATCAATATAATCGATATATAATTTTGTTTTCTATTATATTTTTCAATAAATAATTAAGATAATGCAATATAATTAATATCTGACGTTTAGTAGATATATTAAGAATGTTTTATTTTTTATTTTTTAAAATAATGTTCGCTATTCTATGTATTAAATATTAATAAATTAATTAACATCAAAAACTTTTACACTGATTTAGCTAGCTATTAGATTTAGCTATACTTTTAGCTCTCTGATATCTAAACTTATTTACAGGTATGTTGTATGTGTGTAATCATGTATGCCTTTAGCAATATTAATTTTAATGTATATTCAAACATATTAAAGGTATACATGTTTGTACTTAATAATTTTGTGAGTTTAGTTTCTAACAACTATTAAATTTGGTATAAATACTGTTACTAATTTTAATGTATTAGCTTAGTTAGCTAAGCTATATACCTACGTATGATTTGGTAAAATTATAATAAAGTGTATAACTTTTATTTTTTTTAGCTATTTATGCATATCAAATTATATTTGATGTTTGATTTTTATGGTGGAATCAAAAAAAAAAAAAAAAAAAAATGTTCATTGATTGATTTGAATATATATTGAATTATAATAATTGGGAAAAACCTTATTTTAAAAATCATTCATAAGTTCAAATGTTTAAGAATGTACGAGCGCCAGGACAATCTTGATTTTTTTTATATGAAGTTGGACTAAGTCTAAATCAGTTTTGTCAATTTTAGGGTGGTTGCCCAATTATTTAAATAAATAAATGACTTCAAAAGTAGGTATATTTAACATTGGTTTTATGGGAAAACGGAAGATGGATGATATGTTTTCATAGATTTGTCCAAAACTAGTCGGTGGAAATTAAAAAAAAAAAAAAAAAACTATTTAAATTAAAGTTAAAAACTTAATAAATTATTTAAAAAAAACAAAACCATTGTGCCGACTAATTAAAGTCTGTGTGATATAAAGTTTTAAATTTCATACTAGCCTCCATTTAAATCGTATATCAATACACGATCGCTAAGCGTCTGAATCTATAATGTTTGTCATATATTTAATTGAAATTTCATGTAAAATTTATTACAAAAAATCATTTTGATATAATTAATATGTGTATATATGAATGAACAAAAGCTCTTAAGTGTGATATAAATTGAATTGTATTTAAAATAATAATTTGTTAAAATAAATAAATAATATCGAACTAAAATCAAAGAGACTCTACAAGAGACGCCTCTTATAAAACAAATTAATAAATTATATTTTTAATATTTATATACAATGTACTCTATTTATATTTGTGTTTATAATATAGTGTAACGATATCGAAAAACCTGTTGAAAAATTATCGATTTTTTAATTTAAACTTTATATTTTGTCTGATTATTTCAAGATATCAACTGTATCTTCAAGATATCAATATTTTAAACAGCAATTGAGAAATTGAAATAATTTTTCATTCCTTTGTTTAAACAAGCAAGAAAATTCGAGTAGGTTTAATAAAACGAAAAAATAATGTGACTGCCCCGTTTTGAACTTTGATTAAGTGCAAGGTCAGTACGACCTATCATGCTTGATTCTTGTCATTTCAAAACGGTTGAAAATTGGAAAAAAATTTTTGCCTTTTAAAATTAGCATAACCGGAGGCTTGTCTTTCAGCGACCCTGGGAAATTTTTACAGTTAGTATGTATTAAATAATCAGATATTTAAATAAGATGATAATTGATTAATCAAGATTTTCTTCCACGTTTGATTGAATGTTGAATCAAATAATTTTTACATTTTTTACATTTAATATCAACTAATCTGCTTGTTTAAATAACGGCCTCAATGAATATTCATCAATTTTAAGCTTGTTAAGTTAATAATTTGTTTTCGTAAAGGACTTTCCCAACAATTTCTCATCGTCTCGATGGGTATTAAATATTTTTAATCCCCGAACTAAAAAGAAGGGGTGTTATAAGATTGACCGCTATGTGTGTGTCTGTCTGGGTCATCGTAATGCCCAAACGCATGAACCGATTTTGATTTTTTTGGTTTAGTTTGAAAGGTAATTTAATGGAGAGTCTTCTTAGATATGTTTCAAGTGTGAGTGTAAAGTTCCGTGTCTGAAAAATTTGGTGGAGGTTTTTTTAAATTTTATAAATTTCACTTATGATCTAAGTTCCGAGTCGAACAGAGAATATTCACGATAAATATATTAACCACTAAGATTTATATAATAACTCCTCGTCACTTTATAAGATATTATGTGCTATATTATATCAATTAATTGACTAATAATTATGATTATTATTATTAATAATAACACAGGTGTTTATTTTTATAAGTAATTGAATGACTTTTTTTTTATATTAAATAGAAAAAACACCGCTGTACCGCCACATAAACGATCGTCTATCCGTCGCCTAGTGTTGTTTATCGTTGTATGTCTGTCTTACTTGAACAAGAACAATTATTATTAAAATGATAAATGATCTTTTTACTGTTTTGAAATGTTGGACTAGGTGTAGTATCATAGATAATATTATTTATTTACAATGTTTTAGTGAAGACCCATGATGTGAGATTTAATATAAATTAAATAATAAACATTGGTATTTAATTGTATGTTATTTTATGTTTGGTCCTTCGAGCCGAATCTTTATAATTTTAGCTATATCTAGAATAGGGTATTCTACAATGTTTGAAAAAGGACTTCAAAATGTTGATTTTCCTTATAAATAGCCACCAAAGATTATTTATTAAACACGCTTTCTTACCATAAAATTAAATTAAAATTTAAATCTTTTTTATTCGGTCAAAACCGCTGTCATATCAACAGTTATTACTTCAAAACATTTCGAAGCTCTAATTCATTCTTCCCATAGCGTACCAACTCGTACCAATCCACTTCTATGTTGATTCTTGGTCTCTTTTTCTGCGTTTGTAATATTAATGCCATTAAAAAAAATGTGCTATTTGATTCAAAAATTAATCACAATCATTGCTTTTTTTACTACACATTAGGTAATATAATGAAAGCTTATTAATTTTTTTGCAAACAAAATCATTTTCATGTTTTTAGTATTGATATTGGTAATTTTTTTTTTTTTTGATGCTGTCAAATTGACGGATATGTACCCAGCTGTTTTCACTGAACTGACAGTTAATGCCACAGAAAATTATACATAGAGATCGCCCTTGCCCAAAATTAGCGATATGATGAATGAGAGAAAAGACTGTATATGTACACAAATTCCAATTCAGAAATTTAGCGACGTAATAGAATCTATATCTCAACAACTATAATTTTGGCATAAAATTGGATTAGATTTCAATTGGGTATAGTCGTATTTTCGATTTTCGAATTATTTAGAGGAGTTTTCCTTAGAAAAATTCCAAAAAATCAGTAAAAACTTTTTGTTTTCGTTTTTGTTAAAAATCACCTTCACTGCCTATTTTGACTTAAAGAAAAAAAAATGTCAAAAAAAAAAAAAAATACCAGTAGAAAATGAAAATTCAGGTAAATTTGATGCTTTAAATATTTACGAATTCATATTCAGAAATTTACTGAGGTAATATAATCTATATCTTAAAAACTACAATTTTGTCATTAAATTAAATTGGATTTCAGTTTTTTATACGATGTAGTACTATCAGCAGATATAGTATACTAAAATTCAGCATGCAAAATTTTCAAAAAATATTTTTTCTATCGAAAACGGCCTTCACGAATTCCAATCATTTTCAGTAGCGCCTATATGCAATAAGTTAACAATTAAGATGTAACTAATAGATAATTGTTAGATGTTTTCCTTGAAAGGTGTTTTCAAAAATTTCAATATTATTTTTCCTCTCGTGATTTATTTAACATTTATTAAACTGGCGCCATATAATTAAATACTCAGAAGTATCAGTTAGAATGATTGAAGATGATATATTTTTTAAAGACAAATTTATATAAACGAATTAAAGTGTAAAAAGGCACTTCTTATAACTAGTTAAGATGATGCCCGCGGTCGCACTCGTGTTAACACTTATAAAAATAGTTAAGGTTTGTATGTATTAAAAATCGTTCATCTTCTTCGTTCGTGAAAGATGTAGTATGTGGTTTGTAGTTTTTTTTTGTACCCAATATTTATTAGGTTAATCGCCAAGACAGGTTCAATCATTTAGCACAGGTTTTTTTTTGTGTATATAGGCACTTATAAAAGAATTCACGGAAATAAATTGCTACAAATATTTTGTTTTTTTTTGTTTGTTTGTTTATGTTGTCATAATTGTTTTTTTGTTCGATGAAATAATTTTTTTTTAATTGGTCATGATTGGTTTGGAGGAAATTGATTTTTAAAAAGAATTAAATTCAACAACAAAAATTATATAAATTATATAATTAAAATGCATTTTTACAGGTTTATTGAACATGTTTCACATGAGTTGAGCTTTCAGTTTTTTATTTTTGGTCCTTCAAGCCCAATTTTATTTATTATAATCAATGATTAAAGTTGCATCGTCTTTGGCATTGTGATTTGTCCTTGTTCTTAATGAATTCTTGTCTAAAAAATTTGTAATAAAAAACTGTAATGTAAAATTCAAAGCGTGGGGTGGTATCTACATGCAATTTTTTAAATTAACTGATTTGACAGATAATGATAACTCCACGCTTTGAATTTTACATTAAAATTGAAATAAGAATCCATTTAAGGATTATACGCCCGTTTATTATAATCGATTAACGATCGAGGTTTGAATCCATAGACTGTTACCAAAATAACAACAGTTGTACATTATTTCAGTCTCACGTTTTAGCTAGGACAATTCCTTCTATGAATATATAAAGTATAGTAAATATCCACAGGCGGCGTTGATAAAAAAAATCAATTGTTATAATAAAAACAAAATAATTTATTTGCAATTATTTTATGAAAAAAAAGAATCATTAAAAAAAAGAATTGTTACAAGAAAAAAAATCATAATAATAATGAGTATATACATAATATTTTTATTCATATTATTAAAATACATTATAGATACATGAGGCTGTGTGTATCTGTCCGCTGCTATAGCAGGCACACATACCATTGCGCGTTGCACAGGGAAAAGTGTTGTATCTAGAATTTAAAAGTTTTTTCAAATAATATATTATAGTTTTTCTCCTCACTATTGGTTGAGAAATTAAATATTAAATAGCTACAGATAAAGACGATATTTATGTTTTACTTGTATATGATTTATTTAACAAGATCATCATGTACAATGGATTACTTACTAATGTACGTTGGATCATTTTTCACGGTTGTTACTGGGAAGCATTTCCTTCAACATAAATCTGCACACTTTACTTTAGGGAAGATAATCTTAGTTGTTTTGTGATTGAGAGTTTTGTGATTTGAGCATCCAGAAACACCATAAACTGCTTTTTTAATTGGTTCGGAACGAATAACTTTTCTTTTTATGACCTGTACTTCCTAGCCACTCAACACCTACGTGACATTCATCAGAGGTACAGTGACTTGCTTAGGTTCATGAAAGTTTGCATCTAATTATGTAATCTATTCAAGCTCTACCTCCTCAAATATTTTACGCCATGTTTAAAACTCAAATAATAGAAAAAAAAATATCTGAAAGCATCAAAATGAGTGAAAAAACAAAAAATAATAGTTAAAGTAAAATTGTTTATCCTGCTGTTAAAAATTTTTCTATTTTTTTTACTTGAAAACAAAAACACGAAAGACTAAAGATGTAGATAGAGATTGTACATGATACATTGTCCTCAAGGTACAATACCTTTACCCATATATTAACAACATATGTGGAATGTAGAATTTGTACCTGTTAGTAGCCAAGTCTTAATATATAATATTGGAGAAGTGAAGTTAAAAAAAAAATTGAAAGAAAGACTGACTACTAAATACTGCTACAAAAGAATAAGTAACACTAACACTAGGTACACTAAGACAACACAACAAAACACTATAACACATATGAGCTGCTCATGAGAGAAGAGAAAAGAAAAAGATAAGTCAGTCAGTAACTTACTTTGGTGGATACTAGCACTACATAATACATATATACACAGAAAAACAGCTCATACTTCTTTTACAGGTGTATAATAGATTATTATAAACAATAAATATATATATATATATGCATTCACAGGGTGTATTAAATCACAAAATGTTGCGTGTGTCTCAAAATTACAAAATGATCATTTTCAGCATTTTGGAAACATCTATAGTAATTGTTTTTACTTTTAACTAAAAGTGTTCCTCAAGATTGTATCCTTGAACCATTATTGCATAGTTTTTAAATTCTTAATTTTTCTTAATTCTTAGTTTTTCTTTAGTTTCATATATTTCTCGGTCTTGAAATAAAAGGAACCTTCGTTGTATGTACGACGTATGTATCTTTTCATCAGTTTGAGTATTATGAAAATTCATAATTTTGTTAAAAATTTCGAATCAAATAGTTTTAAGAAAACCAGGACACAATATCAGTAATAAGATCACAAAATCAACTAGAAACGAATTAAGTTAGCGTTACTACTTCTTATTGAATGTGTTCTGCATGGTTCTATCTTGGGCCTCTTTTATTTAACTCTTATAAGCTTATAATATAGTTCTGCGAGAAATTTAAAATGTTTGTATAAAAAAAAGCTTATAGTCTATTATGTAGGCAAGTATAATCAATTCAATCGTCCAATAGTGTCAATTCGTAATAAAATTGTCGCATCGGTATGAAAATTATGAAATTCTCAATCGGGAACGAAATATACTTTCAGTTAAAAACGCAATAATAGTTGATTAATTAATTTGTTAGTTTTTTATTCATTTCTGGACGTCTGCAAATTGTTTTAGATCAATATCTTTCGATCATATAGAGAAATTGATCGATATCACTCCATGGTGCATTGAAAACTAAAAATATTAATTTAGTGATAAATTAATGCGTAATAAATTAAATTTCTGGCCATTATTTATTCAGCCATAAATAATATTTAATAGAAATTATAGAAAATATTGATATAATTCATAACATTTAAAAAGAAAAATAGATTAATTTAAAATATGGAACAATATTATTAATTTATGATCAAAAACCAGAAATAATTAAACTCTTTAATATTTGTCATGTACATTTTTACATATGTTAAATATTATTAAGTACTTGAGTTTTGTGAGAAAAGTATATTTTAGAATCCTGTTTTTCAATTACTATTTCATGTAAATGTTAAAGGAATTAACCTTTTAAATCGTAGCATATATCTATAAATTATTATATCGCAAACCACTTAATTTCTATTGAGGATTCATTTACTAATTTTATCAAGTTATATTTATATTATTTGGCATAGTAGTTCATTTAGCTTTTTTGTGCTTTATCTGCTTTGCGTCTCCAAAAAATTTGATATAATTTGTAATTTTTTTGGATGAAATACAAAGAACAATATACACACTTTTAAAAAGCTTTTTTAATTTACTATCAAATGTCGTTCAATTCTATTTGCGACAACTTGGCTTAGTAAATGTTTCCATTTAGTGCTAGTTGCCAAGAAATTGGGGGCCTTATTCTTTCTTCAAGTCTTTACTGGACCATAAATTTTGGTCCAAATTTTTTTCTGAAAAACCGACCATTGGAGGATAGGTGTGTGTTTAATTACTCATCGATGAAAATTTGAAGATCTAGCTATTGGTGTAATACTTTTTCTCTATCACATTTTTTTTTATAGGACAACTTATAATCACACTAACAAGACATGTTATTAAACACAACATGCAAATGTAACAGAAATTAATCTTCCATAATTTATGACATAAAATATCATAAATTTCCTCTGTACATTACATTTACATACATACAGAGTACATACATAAATAAAATTTTTCAAAAAAGAAAAAAAAAAGTTCAAATACCCTGTATATGTATATATTTTAATACAGGTGTAAATAAATCCTAAATGTAGTTAATTTTATATAATAATAGATTTAATATATTCTCTTAAATATCAAATAATAAAATATTGTATCTAATAAAAGACCGTAAGCCCATGGTAAATTGAAATTTTTTTGATTAGAAATTTGTTTTATTGTCGACTAGCTGTGAACTACCCGCTTTGCTGGGCGACATCCCCACTTTGTAATGTACACGTCATGCTCTTTTATTTGATACCCCACTCAGGTATATTTGTAAATATTCGATAATTCCTTCCCACTTTCTCGCTACACCTTTCTACCCTCCGAAGGTTAAAAGTAGTTAAAAACAATAGATCTTTGAAGCTGGTTGTATATCGTGTCAATATTTGAGCTTAATCGATGCACAACATTTTTAGTTTTTGAAGCATACCCCTTTCAACCCCTATTTCAACCCCTTACTCTACTATAATATGGATGTATTATACATAAAACAAAAAAAACCGCATCAAAATCCGTTGCGTAGTTTCAAAGATTTAACCGTACAAAGGGACATAGGGACATAGGGACATAGGGACAGAAAAAGCGACTTTGTTTTATACTATGTAGTGATATGGCAGTCATAAGCAGGCAAAATCTGTAAAAGAAAAAAGAGTAGTGGTCTATGGAATGACAAGATCGTTAAACGATTTGACTATTTTTTATAAGACAGTTCAGTCAATACAGTCGGAGCGGTACTGTTTTAAATTACTATGGTTTCTATAGTAATTAGGATCCATCTCTTGTTCAATGCCTGATGAAAACCAGTTTAAACCTGTTATCGCATTTTAAGACACTGGTTTTCGCATGGCTTTCCCAATACAACAGACAATAAAAAAAGTATAGAATAGAAAACAATTTACGTATATCAGTAATTGAACCAGGATCTGATGTAATTCATGCCAAACGCCTTACCAACTGGGAATATTAGCAGCTCTAGGTATTCTTTTTATACAAATTAAAAATATTTAAGTCCTTGAAAACTCCATAAACCTTCATTTTTCTTCATTACCAAATTTAGCCTTATAAACAAGCAGAGGAAACAAAAAAATTTCACTTCATTATGAACTCACGATCGATATTGTGAGCTGTATCTGTTCAGTGTTGGTTTTTTTTGAATCAGTAAGAGTCAGGTTGAATCATAGAGACTTGTACACTTATTATAGAGAATAATAATACTACAAAAAAAACAGAAACAACCAATAACTAATAACTAATATTCTCTATAATACAGTAAATAATAAGTATATGTATGTATGAAACTAAAGGCCCATTAGAAATATCCACGAACTGACAGAAAATGTTTACAAAAATTAAATTATTACATAAAATAAATGTGAATAACCTTTAATAAAAAATTCTCTTATAACCGGTTATTATCTATATATATATGTGTTCATATATATATTTATATATATATTTACTACAGTTAAATTGTCAGTAAATAAAAAATAAAGGAGTTCGATTTTCAAATTCATTTGTATATTCAAATTCATACATAATAATATAATAATTGGGTTTAACCTCCGTTTCTCTGACATATACGCCTATAACAGAGGCCACCCACATCATTATTTGTTAATCTTTATTTATTTAATTACAAACATATTGACAATTACATTTTGATGTGGGTGGAGTCGGTTACTTCGTTCTTATCCAAGCGACACACTGCCGCTGCCTGGATTCAAACAAGCAACCTAAGTCAAAATAGGCGAAGACAAACGCCTTAGACCGTTCGGCCATTTAGGCTCTATACATATTTCCATGAAGATGCTTTAGATTTTTCAGGAACTTGTGTATTGATGATGGTAATAAGTATAATTGATAGTGATAGGAATAATTAACAGAAGGTGTTCCTCAAGGCTCTCTTCTAAGACCTCTCTATTGGTTTATTTAATCTATGGGAGATTTAAAAATAGAAAATATTATGCAATTTGTATGGTAATTTCTTTCTAATTTACAGCTTTATCAACTAATTTTTGGAATGGTAAACCTCAGCAATAAAATATAAATATGGTCCAAATTATTTTAAAATTAGGTTCCTCCCTATAATTATTGATCAGAGGTACAATATATTGCTTAGGTTAATGGTACATGCCGATACGGTCTATTCAAACTTTACCTCCACAGCAAGCTTAAAACTGAAAGATGGCATAGCAATATTTTCTCGAATAAGCAGTGACTTAGATATAATGTGATTTGAAACAGTGAACACAATGATAAACTATTATAAGTTTTTTTACTAAAAACTTATTCATGCACATGGAAAATAATATCTCGACTACTTGTTTTCTCGTCAGAGAACTTTCTTTTTTTCTGAAAGTCAAGAAACTGAAGAAGCTTTAACTTCCAGAAACTGAAGATCTATCTAAGTTACATTGACTCCAAAATACAATACCTTATCCAATATCGTCACTGTCGTTTTAAAAGGTGGTATGTCGAAATTTCAAGTTCTCTTTTATTTGGTTGTGTCTATACCATTTTGCGTTCTCCATAAGTTATTGTGATCGATTGTGAAATATAAAGGGCCACTTACATTTGTGATACGAAGTAAAAATGAGAAATTTCGACTATGATTATTTCAAATTTGACGCGACAACAGTTTTAAATACAACACTGGTCATTTGTTTTATAAAAATTCTTATGTGTGGATTTGTAGAAAAAGAAACCAAAAATATCTTTCTACAGTTAATAAACTTTATTCCAAAAATGAAAAAAAGGACATAATTTAAAAAAAAAACTTTTAAACGATTATTAAACAATCAACCAGATTTAAATATATATTTTTATTCCAAAAAATTTTATCTCCTTTATTCTTGAGAT
The DNA here is from genome assembly GCF_905475395.1 of Chrysoperla carnea. NCBI lineage: Eukaryota > Metazoa > Arthropoda > Insecta > Neuroptera > Chrysopidae > Chrysoperla > Chrysoperla carnea. The sequence continues at coordinate 25,140,789 of NC_058340.1, read as the reverse complement.
TCCACACATAACATTTTATTATTAGAGAGTCCATCGTCACGTCGCTATTTGCTTTTGACTCATGATTTTATTCTCAAAAAAACAATAAAAAGTACAAACCATCACCAAAAAAAAAAAAAAGAAAAAAATACAGATGAAAAAAAAAGAAACAGGAAAGTTCATTTGACAGGCTAATAAATTTTTTTTTCAACCAATTTAATGTTGCATAATTAATTATTATTAACAGGTATTTTTATTTTATTTTTTATTTTTATTTGTATGTATCGGTATACGTATATTATGTATGTATGTATATTTGAATGAAATATTACTTTTTCAATGTATGTACGTATATTTATATTACAGTGAAAACGGTTTAAGATCTTGGATACTAAATTTTATTTAAACTCGGCTGAGAAAAAGAAAATACACAGAAAAAAACTATCCCTCGCTGTTATCAGTAAACCATTAAATCCTTCTAGTATATTTATCGATAGATGGCTTCCGCGCGATCAAATTAATCGTTCAACAAAGACGTATGATGATGTATAAGCTAATTTGATTTAATTTGATTTAATTCTGCTTATGATTTATGGTAAGACAAATTTCTACGTAAAATTCCTTTTTTTGTATTAGTTTATGCCGGCTGGTTGTTTTACTGTTGTCTTTTGATGACTTTGAATAAAATTATAACACAATTTCATGGGTGTATAATTTTAAGGTCAGTTTTTACGACGATATTCAAAGATGTCGTTACGGGTAAAATGATCCCCTTTATATAGGCTAAAATGATCCCTATTTGTGTATCCCACTATTCTTACAAGATCGGTCAAAACAATCCCTTTTGAGAAATATTGAATAGTTCCTGCGTATATTTATATTATAGTACAAACGGTTTCAGACCTTGGCTCGGTTGAGAAAAAGATAATTATAAATGCACAGAAAAAAATTGATTTTGTGACTCGAGAACACATTAAAAAGAATACGAAAATTTATGAAAAGATATAAGAATTATGTGCTAACTCTTCATTCACTTGGAGCATTCCAAAATTCATTCTGATCAATTTCGTTTACTGGTACATCTAAGAGCCGTATTTTAAATCTATTCTTTAAAAATTTAAAACAGAATAAAAAATCACATTTTAATTGTTTTGAAGAAAAAAACTGATGATCTTCAAATGAATGAATAGATTTTCTTCAAGTCGATGAAATTAAATGTTGTTTATTTCTTAAGCATGTTTCACTGTATTAACATTAAAATATTATAATGGTTTTGTTATAATATTTTGTTGTATGGGTTTTTATTATGGATTTAAAAAATATGCGAGTCACCTGTTTAACTCTTAAATACTCAGTGAATAATTTGTTTAAATAATATTTCGTTATTAGCTTAATAACTTATAGTTGTAGTTGAAACATTCTCACGAATCCTCTGGTTATTGAAAAAAACAAGTATTCAAATTTGCTACTACAATATTAGTTTTTTAGAAAAAGTTCAGTTTACAAAATAAGAGGTAGAAGGGTCCCAAAGCATTAAGGAAGTTTACGAGAACTTCAGATGAATACTGCATCTGATTTAGATCAGACAGATAAAAGTAATTTCTTTCAACAAGAGATACGGTAATTGTAATAATCAACCTTGCAAGGTCGTATCAACGACCTTGTAATGGTCGTCTTATACTTCCTACGTTAAATAGCTATTTTTCTTTAGTATTTGAATATATTTCCAGTTTAAACGTTTAACTAATTTTCATGCCTGTTTCTTTTCTACGATTCTTTGCGATTTAACTTTTAACTAGTTGTAATTGAGTTCTAGAATTTAGACATTTTGACCTCTCTTTGGCTTTTAAGGTAATACACTCCAAAATTATGATGAAATCGTTATGGGGAATACATACACGGGTTTCATCGTTATTATTGAGAAATTAAATTGGGTTTTGGTCTTTTAACCATAAACAAAAGACTCTGCATGGCCTTATCTTGGAAGAGAGGGTTTAAATCCATAATTACGTAATATTTTGTGAGTCGAAATTTTATATTATCATCTAGTTCCATTTCGGATGCCGTTATCTTCATTTTCTTAAAATTTTAAAGTTTTTTTTTTGCTGTGATATCATAGCGGTATGAGTCATAGACCATCACTTAGTTCAGTGTAGACAGCTGGGTATAATGTATACATAGATAATAAGTATTTATATTTATTATAATCAGATGCCTATGCATATATCTGTAAACTTATTAGTGTTATTTCGTATAGCGATACCCATATTACGTCATTAAATTGGAAACCCGCGTTTTTGACAGTTTAAAAAAGGTTTAAAATTTAAGTTTTTGGCAAGAAAACGAGTGTATTTTTCCGAAATAAATTTTTGGTGGCTTTTTTTTATAGCAAAATCAACATTTTGAAGTACTTTTTTAAAAATAGTGGAATACCCTATTAATGATTGGCTCCTTAAACAGATTAACTGCGCTTATGTATTTGTAGTTTTTAAGTACAAGGTCTAGGTTTGTTTGCCAAATTTTATTTTACTCTATTAAATTAAAAAAGCTTAACTAACTTAAAAAGTAAATAAAATCAGTTTTTATGATTTCATTATAAAATTTCTAAATATAATATGTATTTTAAAAAGTCTTACTAATAGAATTAAACACATAAACTGATATAGTGTATCTCTCTACTATTGGAGATACCTTAACAGATATCTTAAGATAAAAGTCAGTGGACTTTTCTAGGAACTATAAGTTAAATGACCTTCAATGTTTACGCATTTTATAGTTATATGTTTATAAAAATACATATACGATTCAATGTTTTTTTTTATTTTTATAATTCCTTCGAGTTAGAGAAGATATCTTCACTATTTTAAAGAGTGAAATAAATCGATCTTTATGACCTGATTTCAATCAAATTAATTCTTATAAGCAATAAAAATTTATTGGTTTTTAATTCATTTATTTGCCGTAACGTAATGGGTCTTTTTGAAAACATTGTTTGCGTCGGTATGTGTCTGTTTATCGTCATAAATCTGGGAATTTGTCAGAAGAGTTAATTGAACTCATTCTTAATAAACGAAACCTCCTTCCCATAATATGTGGCGACGAAGGGATTGTGGCAGTAATAGTGCAAAGCTGAGCACTTTTGTAAAAACTTTGAAAACCGAAATGGAAAAAAGAACACGATTATTTTGACTGCTATGGATCTTATGAGTTCATTACTCTGCCATAGATTTATCTTTCCGGATAAGTTTGTCTGCTATCATAAAAACTCCTACACTTAATCTAAATAACATCCTAAGCAATTTTTGTAATAATTTATCTAAACCGCTGAAGAAATGCAATCTGCTACCCACATTATCTAACATCTATAATTCACTGACAAAACACAAAATACACAGCTCTAATCAAAATCTATAAATTAAAAAAAGTTAGCTAATAAAACTTATAATAAAATTTGATCTTTCTACTAAAAAATTTATTTCTAGCCTTAAAAAATTTAACAGTATTTTTTATTTATTTCATACATCGGAAATAACATTCTTTGATAGTTTTAATCGAAGTCTAGTGTCAGGCATTGTATTTGTCGGTCAATTCATAATGTTTTTTGAGATTAAAGTTTTGGTTTCAACTTTGGAAAATCAAAAAATTTTAATTGGAGACTTCTTTTCAGAGTCTCTGGTAAATTTAAATTGCTTGGTCAAGAAAAAAAAAATTAATGAACATAAAGCATATTATGGCCAATATTTGGAAGACCGAGGTCTTTGGTCAATTGGGAGGATTCGTTTTCAAGCTACACTGAGATACGTCCGGAAAAGCTAGAAATATAGTCATGATATACGTCATTTTCTTTCTTTTTTGGCATAATGATTGAAATGATTTACTGTTACAGATATACAGATATTTTTACACATCGTAGTGCCAGCGTTTCAGAAAATACAAAATTTATTATTGATTTGATAATAAAAAAAAATTACGTTTCATCTGGGGAGAGGATAGTAGTAAATGCCACGGTTGTCTACATGGAGAAAAGTAGATGCACCAAAGAGGCTTTCTTAATTTTTTACAGATCTAAATTACTATTCACCAGTGTTATGCTTGAACCGCAATTAAAAATTTACAGCTACCTTCAAAGAGAATTTCTCGACTAGGGCTATTTTCTGAGAGGAAAAAAGTGATAGGTACAATTTTGTAAAATAACTATCAAATACTACAGTTGGTCCTAGATTTATTAGTTTTTAATAATAGAAAATACTTAAAAAATAATGAAATTTAGCATTAAATAATAAACAAAAATTAAAAAAATAATAGAATAAAAAAATAAAATAAAAATAATGCGCCTAAAGGCCTTTATCTTTACCAATATACGGACATACATAGCATTATATGTTATTTTCATGTTGAAATTAATTAAATTACAATGTTATATAACAGAAAATGTTATAAATTACGTACTCAAAAGATAAATATTGGTTTGGTGCTTTGGTGCCTACCTGCTAGTATTAATTATGTAAATTTGTTGTGTATAATAGTATTATTTTTTTTTATATTCAAAGAATTATTACTAATATTATTATTTTTATTGCATATGGTAGGACATTAAAAATATATACTTTATTAACATTCATTTAATTTGAGAGTATGTATTTATTATTTTATACTTTTGCGAAAGTTTTTTTTGGAGATCTGTAACTGAATTTTTTGAAAAATAAGCTAGTTATATGTTTTCTCGTTAGCGCTACCGCTTAATTCAAACCTCTATTTCAGTGTTCAGTCGATATCTATCAGTCCTGCCCGATTTCCGCCTTAGTTCTTCAGCGTGCAATATTTTATTTCTTCTTGCGATCTTCCATCCATAGCCTCCTTTTTTCTATATAGAATTGGGTGGTCTACAGCTTAGAGATACTATGTCTATGTAAAAGATATGCGCCAGGTGCCTAAACTAATTTTTTACATGTTCTTACTAGGATTCTCCTATTTTAAACTCTCGACGCAAAAAGAGGGTTAATATAAGTTTGTCCTCTATGTGTGTGTGTCTGCTTGTCTGTGGCACCTCTTAAACAGATGATTTTTTAGTTTTGCAAGGTAATTTGATCGAGAGTGTTCTTAGTTACGTTCCAAGAAAATCGGTTTAGCTTGGAGGAGGTTAGGTTTCCAGAATTTAATATAATATGGTATAGTATATACAGAAAAAAGGATTTCATGACTTTCTTGATTTTCATTTTATGTTCCTGGAGCCAAAAAATCATTGTTTCTCGTCTTTAAAAACTTATTTTAAAGAGATTTATTAATTTTTTCATATTTATTATTGATATATTATTATCAAAATATTTTCCTTTCATATGATAAAAGGCAATACCTCCTTGTTGCCAATCCTTGGACTACCAATGGTCCGATTTCCATGATTAATTTCCGTACCGACTTTTACGTAATCTGGCCAGACTATCGCCTATATTTGGCTTTAATCGATAGTCTTAAATATTCTTCATTAAAATGTTTTGTAATTTTTTGGACGGCCATATGCAAAAGGTCCATTATATATACACCATATACATACGTATCAGCGATAGAAAAAAGTTAATTATACCTGTGTCTATAAAGGATACAGTTTATATCTATAAATTCAACAACAACATTTTAGTAGGATCGGGTCATTTTTTATTTCGTTTGCTCGAAAATATCTGCTTATTATCAATATACGAGCAAAGGGAGCTTTAAGGGCAATGTTCTCATTTCAAATCAAACGATAAGGGTAAGTAGGGGGAAGTAAATGTGTTATACATAGAAATCGAATGCAAAATTTATATTTTTTATTTATATCAATCATTGATATCGGTATCATTATGAATAAGTAAGATTTAAATTTTTTTGACATTAACATCATAATTATTCATTTTGTTCACCGTTATTGGATAGCACTTTAAATTGCACACATTATAGCTATATTAATTTCAACAATTGATATATTATAGAGATATATTCATTCATAAAATATGACGTTTTACTTTATTTATTTTATTTTTCATATTTCATATTATTATTAATATTAATAAAAACATAATATTTATAATAGATTTATAATTTAGTGTTTTACGTGGGTCAATCCATATTATAAAATCCAAGCCGAAGTGTTTGTGTGAGAAATTCACATAAACATTTTTTTTTTAGTATTTGTTAAAATTTATTAATCAATACAAGTAACGTTATTAGAGAGATATGTGCGATGTATCCGTATGTATCTTTATCTATATTATTATTAATATCTTACACATAATATACATAAATTGTTGTACCTTGGGGACAATGTATCATAAATCATCCTTTGGTTTCTTGAAAGATGCTGCAGCACTTCATATGACAGCAGCCTGATGTCGATTTTAGCACCAGAAGTGATGAAGACTCGATTTACACACCAGAAGGCAAGTAATCAAGATTATAGTTGTTTTTTGGATTTTATTCGAACAAAAAGTGGAATGTTGAGAAGGTAAACTTGAAAAAAACTACTGCCATGTACCTTGGATCAAAGTAACAGTCTGTACTATTGATAATTGACTATAAAGAGATTTAATGTTAAAAATAATTATCATACAGTAATACAAATTGGAAAAAAACACATTCCTATTCACCCTTAACCAGTCAATGGGGATATTTACTAAATTTTTGTTATCACTTCAGGGAAAAATTCTCACTTGACAGGCAGAAAAGTGAAGTTGGTTTTTGAAAACCTTTAATAGTATGCAAAGAGGAAGTTAAGTGACGTCTTTGCACGGTATCACCTTAGAGATTACATATAAAACTTTGTTTTGATAAACAGAGATGTGCAACAATCTTTGAATGCTTATAACTTCTTCGGTTTTTAATCAATTTTATTTTCATTTTCAATTTTGGTTATGGTATTAAATCAAGTTTTATATTATTATGGGTAATATGGCAAATTTGACATCAAGAAACTGTCGTATTGAAGTTGGATGCTCTGAGAAAATAATGCCTGTATGGCAACTTTAAAGATTTCAATGATTCAATCAAATACTATCTATGTTGTTGTTTCCTAGTGTGAATTGTAACGATAAGATTATTGGTACAATTTGTTATGATGATCCAAGGTACTTCATCTTGTGATCCATGGTATCCATTATGATGCTGTACCACTAATCATATTTTAATAAAATATAAATATATATTATCGATATATTATATATTATATAGTTTATCGATATCGGTATATTATTTTACTTCTCAAATTTATAGGATAATAACGGTGGTATCAGAAAATAAATTTGTAAAGTTCTTATTAGAAGACAAAATATATACTCCATGGTACAACACTCTCCCATAAAATGTCTATTGTATGTTCTTCATACACAATATAATGTAATATCATAATATAATATCCCATATAATTAATTACACTTCTATAATATTATAGATTTTAAATGTTTAAAGAGTTACAAAGTGTTTTAGTGATAAATTATAATAATTTTTTTATGAAAGCTATTAAACAATAAAAATATTTATTATTTATAAGAGTTTCAATATTCATTCTATGTTGATTTTTACTTCCATATACATACATTTTTCCTCTACTTAGTGACGGCTCAAAAATTAAAAATATATTAAATATTGATTATAAACTAAATTGTTCTGTTTTTTGTCTTTTTATCAAACTATTAATAAAATCACAAATATTTATAGCAAATTTGTTACATGTCACATTATTAAAATTACACTACACTTTTGTAAAATTACAAATTCCAGAAAATTGTCTATTCTAATGCCACTTAAAATAGATTGTAAAAATTGACCATATACTTTAATTATATGGTGGTTAAATCAATTTTTATTATTTTTAAATTCCATTTTCAAAAAAAACCATACATATAATGTATCTTTGAATGTTTTACTTCGCTTGATCATATCCATGTTGTTTACTTCTTTAATAGCTTATAAATGTAATTAACTATCTTTTAATTAATATAATAAAGTTAGTTATTAAAATTATAATTTCGTATTTCTTTTTTGTGTATGTATTATAATGTTTGAATCGTAATGGTTTTAATAACCTACTAAAAAAATAAAAATAAACTTTTGTTTTTTTTAAATTTTTTTATTTTTATATTCTTTTATAAAACAGAAAAAAAACCTGTTTATTTTATTAGGCTCTTCTTTGACTTGTGAGATGATGATACTACACTCACTTATGGCATTATGTTCGAACGTAATATTTGAATATTCAATAAGTATTTCAGTTTATTTGTAGCATAAAATTAAGTTTGGAAAATATTGAGACGTTTTAAAATTTCTTTTAAATTTAAGAAATTCCTTGATTAGTACGGCTGTGATTATAAATGGGGAATTAATGCATTAAGTCGGTTGAAATTTCACCGGTCAGTCGGTTGAATTTTCGGTATCTATCCAAATAGCGGAGGGATATAATTAGTTTTAAGAACATCGAGTAAACTACAACGACAATGATTAAGTGGACATGATGTTTGTATTTTTTAAAAATCGGATACACTAAATGTTCCCAAATTGATGCAATTTTCTTAAGGTTTTGAAAAAATTGGATAAAAATTTTTGTTTCAATTTGATGGAGCTTCTTGGTGTAATAGGTAATTTGACCCAAAAAATATAGAAATTGAATTCATTTTTCGATTAGGTAAGTAGTTTTTAAGATATTGCCTAATATCTTGAACGAAAACTTTTTATTTCGAAGAAATTCTGTATATATTTTGAAAACTTCTCATCTCATCCTCAAATGTGTTACATTTTGATGTTTTTTTTTTATCATAATTTCTTTAACGATTTTATCTGAACGAAAATTTGATTCGTTTTGCGACCGAACAACTTCTGAGATGTTGACTAAATTTGTTTTGGGATATCGCCCTACATATAAGATTTTCGCTCAATATCTCAAAACTACTTATCTAATCTTTAAGTAGACCCAATTTTAGCATTTCTAACAATTTTTTTAAGGGGCACCCCTTTGAAAAAAATCGAAACAAAACGCAAACAAAATTTTTGTTTTGGAACCTGATGAAACCCGGTGGATGGGGTAATTTTGATTCAAAAAGTATGAAAATAATGTTAATTTAATGATGTAATGCAGAGTTTCTGAGATATCCCAATATTTGGATCGATTTTAGTCCAAATCGATATCTATCTCTAATAGTATCTCAAAAACTATTCGACCAGTCATCAAATGCATCCGATTTTAGTACTTTTTGGGTAAAAATTACCATATATACTGAATTATATCGAAAATGGAGATACAAAATTTTTTGTAATTTTTTTTAGGAGTTCGTATCCCTTTGAAAAAATCGAGAAAATCGCAAAAAAATTTTTTTTTTAGGAATTTGAAATTATAATTTCGTACCACCTTCATTATTTCATAAACTCTCTTTATTGATCTCATCAGATCAGTTTTATTATAAAAATTTTGTGAATGTATGGTATATGTATCTTACATTAACTTTTTTGTTTTCTACTTGCATATTTACATAAAATATATTAAAAAATTTAATTGAAAATATGTAACTATTATTATGTTATTATTTACTTTTTAGAAAGAAATAAAAAACCTTTCAATTTATACATCCAAATGTGTAGGTTTGTTTTATTTGATTTTTTGGTGTTGCTTTTATGATTACCGTGTATTTATGGCAAAAGGAAATGATTTGAAAGTGATTTAAAAAAATGATAATCAGTAAATTTATGATTTATTGTACGATAATGCTGAGATTAGTAAGTGGAAGTAACAGGTTAATGGATATTTTTATAGATATTGTTTAACTGAGTTTTTACTTCATTATGTTCGTAGAACGAATATCTGTTATCTGACTCTTTAAATTGAAATTTGGATGGGGCGTTTCTAATTGGATGTTCACAAATTTTAAGCTTGTTACGCAGTTTTGAATTTAAAGAAGTTTCCGGATACAAGAATTTCACAACAATTTAATTTAGAAACAAGATCTTTCGTTTCATCCTGATTGAAAAAAACTGCCAGTTTGCTACGATATTGAAAGTATTTTTCGCCTCACACAGAGATTATATTAATTTGACCGTAAACTCCTTCGCATTCATGATCCTTTATAAGATTTCACATAGTGTCTGAACTTGACCAAAAACGAAAAAACGAAATTGATAATACTAAGGAAGCTTTTGACTGTTGGGCTGTTAGCTGAAAAGATATTTTATAACCGCATCCATTTATTCTCGACTTCTTACAATAATATATTCCCCCGAATTTCCCAAATGAGATTGAGACAATACAAGATTAATTTTTAAAACAAATCTCACCTCCTCTATGAAAAGAGAAGTGAAAACTTTATAAGCTACATCTTAGACAGTTATTGGTGAAAATTAGTCCAATAAACTCAAGAACTTACAGTAACTTTTCTATTAAGAATATATATAATTCTTAATATCACAGAAATGTCTGAACTCGGTCCTTACAGGATACCCTATATAAAATTTTAATAAGAAATAAAATTGACATTGAATTGTATTAACTACAACCCCATTTCATCTGACAGACTAGTGTATGAGTGGACTACACACAGTGTGCAGCGGACCTTTTGTAATATTCATACAAAGTTCTGTTCGGTTCTGTGACTTCGCAGTGATATTGTCACTTTTATCGCGTTTTTAAGTGTGTGTTGATTTCATTGTATTGTATTAAGTATTATTGTATTAAGTATATATTTGTGTATTGTATGTTAGTATCGATGTTTCTTACAGTTTAACTATACACAAGTCAGTATAATAATAATATGCTCTTTTGTATAATAATAACATATTAAGTATTTATTGTATTTTTTTTACGTTTATTCCTTAGCTGAACATGAATGTACACGCATACAGATTGGTCCGCGGAAAGTCTTATGTACCCCACAGAATCGCCAGGCTACGATCTACGATTTATTAAGTGATGTTATGATGTTTGCTACTGAACAAAAATGTTAATATGCAGACTGCAGGGAAGTTAAAAAAATTATAGCTAGCTTATGGTCAACCTGGTAAATGCCGTAATTATACTCTAAATCTTAATGGTGGGGATGCTTATTGGTATAACTGTAGAGTCATAAAGCATTTGTGCTCCAGGAAGCTCGGGAATAGTGCATCCTGCTTAAATTCAGATCAACCGAATGAGACGCTTGCATGACAGAATATATAGGATAATTTGGGGCTGGTAAAAAAGATCAAGAAACTCGATAAACGTAAAAGTCTAGTAATAGGACATTACAATACCACGTGTTTAAAGCTGTGTGTACAGCTTCCCTTAAATGTTTACATTCCAATGCTGATTTTGTGATGCTTTATTTTATATATTATGAATTTTTCCTGAACATATCCTGTAATGAGAACACTTCTGGTTTTTATTGATTTCCAATTATCGAGACTCTACTGTAATAGGTTTGTTGTTTTAGTAAATGCGGCTTTTGCAAATGTAGGAAATGAGTGTTATTAAGTTTTGTTTATTTTTGGACTTTTTCATTTTCTAAACTCAAACAAATCGACATAGCCGTTTGAATATGATTGAAAAAGAAAAATTTATTTTTCATGTATCTTTATTATGGATAATATCTATTGATGGTTTTAGAAGACCATTCTGTATTCAGATATTTTAAAATAAATATCTACTACCAGTCTTATTTCTTAACAGTTTTCTGGTTGTTTTGTGACACATCTTAACTTCTATACTTCTTCTTCTTCTTGTGTAAAATGTAAATCCATTTTATGGACATGCAAATATAAAATATAACTAAAAAAATAAATAAAACAATAAAATGTTTTAGTGTAAAACACTTTTGAGTTGTTCATACATTTATTTATTTATAGTCCGAGAACCAAACCACATAGACTAGAAGGACTTAGATATAGCATACAAGTTAGAGGAACTAAATTTGATTCACATTCTTTGATTCCAAACTTTTTAGAAAAATTGAATCATGATTTAAAAAGTATGAAAAAAGGAAATATTCTCATCTGAAATTGTTGTTATAAGTAAAATTGAAGCTATGAGAGAACAGATGAACATACATACATATCTGCATACATTCATACTTACATACCTGTTAAACACGGAACCCTCCTCTCGCCGTCGGGGTAATAATTTACAAACAATTAAATTCCTAAAAATCAACAATCAACGTATATTTCAAGTCAGATAAATGGAGTATTTGAATAACTTTGAAACTAAAATTCATGCTTGTGCAAAAAGCTTCGGTTCACATTTGAATGATATTTTATACCCAGCAAAACTTCAATGATCTTAGCTTGACAATAAAAATATACTTTATAAATTCAAAAAAATATCAATTCTTAACATTTTGAAAGACTATGTATTACTCATAAGCTGTTAATAAACGTTATAAAAGAAATGATTACGATAGAAAAATAAAACAACAGTTTTCCATTTCAAAACATTTCTTAGGATATTATTACGTATACACTCGGTATAAAAACCAAATAAATTCTAAACAAAATGTAATTAAAATCAATTAAAACAATTCATTGATATGATAATCAAAGTATTTATATGTTGTTGTAGGTATATAACTAAAAACAATTATCACTAAATACATATATTTTAAGAGTGGTAAGAAGGTAAGTTAAGAAAACGGTAATGTAAAAGCACATGACATTATTATGCGAACGTACGAACGAACGAACGAATGGAGTCTCTGATGTTTGATAAGAAACACAAACATAGAATTTACAATAATGGAACATTTCTGCTAATGATGTTAAACAAAATTAAACATAACATCAGAGCGAACAGACGACTATGAAATGAAATGAACGAACATTCATGAAGAAATTATGTTCTATAAGTGTATATACATGTATTTTATTACCATTACAGTGAAACTTCTTGGAAACTATCATGAAAATATTTTTATTCACATTTTCGCCAAGTATTATATAATATGTAAAACTTCATCAGGACTGAAAAATTAGACGTTTTACATAGTACTCGATGTCATAAGTGTTGAAAAAGCCAGCAAAGTTAACGAAACGTTGGCGATAAATAAAAAAGCCTTACGTAAGATCTTTTTTCTTCATCAACCACATGAAGTAAAATATAATCTATATAAAAATGGTGAAAATTCATTTGGAATTCGATTTCCTTAAGTATAAAGTTTGAACACTCGATCATATGCAGAGTCTGGTTTGTATAACAAAAGTAAAAATCACATCTAACTGTGTTCAAAAGCTGTAATCTGCTCTCTCGATTCCTAGCCTAAAACTGTCATTCTGGATATTTCCGGCAAGGTCGTATAATGCAAAGAAGAGACGGTGGAAATAGACATCGAGAAAACAGTAAGATTATTTTCTAAAACCTGGATTGTATTCATAGAGAAGCCTTAGGAGACTTTTCGCAGCGCCGGTCAATCTTTCACAGGCACAACACGATTACGATCCAGCTCACAAAAGTGCAGCATAAGCGTTGGGCAGGAGTTTAGAGATGCGATTTAAGGTGAACTGTAGTTACGTCACAATTATGTACCACTCGTCGGAATCTGTACCACAAAATCATCAAGTTACATGATTAGCAAGTACATTATACCCATCTTTGGTTAATCTTTGATGGAGTACTCTATTTTACATTTTACCACTTCATCCTACCTTACTAATAAAACGGTCTACCCTTGTAGCTGGTAAGTAGTACGGTAGCAATCACTTTACGGGAATCAAGCCTTCATTCTTCTGTAGTTCGTGAAGAACCATAAGAATATTTTTACAAGTTTTGTTGGTATGCATGTCTCGTCGGTTTTTATCAACACAAAGACACCTAACTCAAATAATCATCCAAAGATTTAAAATCCAAAGTCTAAAAAGTCCAATAAGGAAATATATGTGGCTTAGACCTTTCTCCCAATTGACTGCAGTTACAAATTTCGAATTACTTGCTAAAGTTGAACTGTACAAGAAATCACAGTAAAATAATATTAAATTTAAACACAATGTTAATATACTAAAATTTGAATAGATTACATACAAAAAACATACATACAAAATATTCAAAAGCATTTAATATTTATTTACTTCACCGGATGCTGTTTTAATCTTTTTATAAAAAGTTTTTTTTTTTTAATAGTAATTCGTATTGTTTCCAAATAGTATTCTATTCCAATCGTTAAAATACAAATATGTGTGGACTGTGTGTCTTCTTCTTCATCTTATGTTAAAAGATATTATATTCAAGAAATGTTTTCAACCAAAAAAAATAACATGAATATTCGATTTGATTTTATGAGTTTATTGTTATTAAGAAGATAATCAAATTGTTCTTAACCTTGAATGCTTACTTTATTTGAGAGAGAGATATTTGACTTTAAATTACTTTTATAGATCTATTTCTGGCTTGAAAAATTTGGTTAGTGTGAGGTTAATTAACGGCTGATGAAATATTGGTTCCGAATCCTTAGTTAATCATTGTTAATCATTCAAAACGTCTAGGATGCATATTGAATGTGAAAATTGAAATTTTGACTTTCAGAAACATTCTCTGAGAAAGTTTTAGTAAAGAATTGAATTGAAAATTGAAGAATCAAATATTGCGAATGGTGTCACGAATGTGATACAACTATCGTACGGGGTTGAATGGTGAAGTTGACACAAACGCATGAGTTGTTTGTATGAAAGTAATATACTGTCTAAAAAATTTTAAATATTGTTGTTTTGAAATGCAACATAGTTTTAAACAATCTCTTTTTTTGATGTGTCAAAATAGTGATGTGATTGTCACAACTACATGAGCAGGTAAAAAAAAAGAGGTTTGTACCTGCTAATAGGTATATTTAAAAAAAATTAGTTTTCTTCGAGTCGGATTTTAAGCAGCGACATATTGATTACTATTGATTTTAGTGTCCTAAGTCACATATGGACTAGATATGATAGATATGCGATCATAGTTACCAAATCCTAATTTAAAAACTAAATTTCAAGCAAAACGTTATGAAATTTTCTTTTTTCGACTCGCTTTATTTACACGATTATATATTCCAACTAAGTACAATTATTTTCTATTCCATCCATGACTTTAAACTAAAATCAATCTCTTTTGTAGATGCAATGATTTTGTCTATTTAACTTTAGTGATTTTGTATCAATGAATTCATATTTTAAATTCAATACAATTTTATTCCTAGCACAAATATTTAGCTTTATTTGTTTCAACCGTTAGGAAACTTTTTGAAAGTATTTTTACTTTATTTCAATATAATTTCTTCAGTGTAGAATAAACCAATATAATTCTCAAGAGCAGATCATTTCAAATGTCTAAGTTCACATAGCCTCGCGTCTTAAGATGCATATTATTCACCATATTTTAATAATATATACCTATATAGCTATGCTAATACAATTAACACACAAAGTCTGATTAAGATTGTTTAAGAATTTACTGAATTGTAAAATCAAACATTGTAATCATCATCAATATACTCTATAATTAATTAATTAATTTAAACAACGTTGGTACATTATATATGTTCGAATTTAAATCAACAGGTAATATATTAATGTTGTTGTCATTGTTATTGTTGTTGTTGTTGTTCAAATCGATTTCATTCTGTAGATATATAGATATCATCAAGAGTGACTTCCATTGTTTATATAACACTGTACCAAGTTTTTTGTACCAAGTTTTTATACCATGTATATATGAAAAATATCAAGGTATACTCAGTTAGGTTCCAAGTTTGTAACGCTAGGTGTTAAATATAGGTGTTCATGAAATCACCTAATTAGTCCATTTTCGGCTGTCTGTCTTTATGTCAACACGATAGCTCAAAAACGAAAAAATATATCAAGCTGAAATTTTTATAGCGTGCTCAGAACATAAAAACTGAGGTTGAGTTCGTAAATGAGCAGCATAGGTCAAGTGGGTTTTGTCCTTTTGTAAACCGTTAGAGAAAGTTAAAAAGTTAAAAATGTTCCTTATAAAAAAATAAACAACTTTTGTTATAAACATTTTTTTGTAAACATCACTGTTCACCCGCGTGAGTGCAAATTATAAAGTATGTATACTATGGGAATATCAGTAAAGTGTGTGTGACATGTATGTTTTGATATGGAAATATTATTCATTAAACAGCTTTACGCTTGATAATCAGTTAGAATTCAAGCGCCAGATCTTTATTATCTGTTCCTATACCATACCAGTATTGTAATAAACGCTATGCATGTTGTGGTTAAATATGTTAATTTTCCACTCAATCAGGCAGAAAAAATTTAGGTATCTGAAATGCTTACCAGGAGTTCCATTTCATTTTAGGATTAAAAGAGTACATTCGATATATCCTTTAGGTTCAAAATAAAAGTTTTTCGTGTAGGATTTTCACTGAAATTTGCCAATCGTTTAATGTAATAAGTATATAATACGTTTTGCGAGATTTTTATTAATTTTTTTTGCAAAACATAAAATAGATTTCTTTAGTATTTCGGCCCAGTAATATGTAAAATTTGGGTCTATTACGTTGTTTTTTAGATCTCAGTTTTCGTTCAATACAGTTAAATTCAATCTTGTCCTAGTAATCTGTATGATCCGGAAATTACCAATCTGATCAAGTAATATGCAAAAATCGATAAACAATGACTACGTTTTTTTAAATAATGAGGTGAAATACACCAAAGATCTGCTCACTCGTCAATCGATTGTTAATCAATAGTTAATACAATAACGTTTTTACTCTGATATAGATATCATCAAATTAACTTCCATTGTTTAATAAACCATACCACATTGCTTTTTTTTTTCATAATGTATTTATTATGTAAATGTTTTAATTTATTTTATGTTATGGTTCATTCAACCAAATGGCTTGTTTTTAGTTGCACAGGTTCGGTCATTTATGAAATATAATTTTTTATTTTTTATAAAAATAATTAATTAATGCAAATTTATTAAGACATATTTCTTGTAGATTGAGATACCTGATTTGATTTGTTAGTTTTTATTTTACATATTATAAGTCACGATACAAGTGAATTATATTTTTATAAAGTGTTCAAACTTAAAGCCAATAAACAATGATTTTAGATATAGGTTGGATATGACAGTGAATTTGACGATTTGATGCTTTGTTTTCGAATTATTTGCTCTGTTTGTACCTAATTCTAGAAAACCTTGTTAATTGCGTGCTAAATCGTCCCCTTGTTAAATCGATGACAATTTTGCAATTTTCTAATTTATCAAAAAAAAAAAACAAACAAACAAACAAAGACCCAAATACCAAAAACTGTGATATTTCATAAACAATTGTTCGGAACAAAATGATTGAAGATAAAATTCGTTATTCGCTCTCTAAATCGTGAAATAAGCATGATTATTTTCGTTTTTTTCTGATTTCATTATTAATTTATTTCTCCCCAATTTTGATAGAATTGGGTTTTATAACCCTGGTTTTTTTCTTTCTCATTTTATTTTTCCCATCCAGCAGAGTTGATAAATCAATTCATTGGACTCATGGAACTTCATCCCTTTGTATGCAAGGAATAATTTATAATGTAGTTTTATCCTATCCTTGCATTCTTAATAAGTAATTATTGGTATCTAGTTCAATTCTTCTCATTAACTCTTAAAAAACGACTATAGACACAATCCTGCAAAAAAAAGAGTACTTATGTAATTATTTCACATAGTATTTAATAACTGGGCCCATAACCTGTTTTATCTATCTTTCTGTTTACTTGGATTTATGGAAATAAAATCTTGTTTGACAATTTCCTTTCAAATAGATAACAGGAGCTTAATAATATTTCCTGTTCAATTCGCATCGTAAAAGAAGTCATAATTCACCAAACATAAAGAATAAAAATAAATTAAAATAAAACTTAATAAAAAACGAAAAAAAAATTAAATTCATCCATGTTAGATTATTATTAAAACAAATAAAAAAAAATATTTAAAATAAAATTAAAAAAAAAAATAAATAAATTTTTAATCATAATTTATGAATGTCTCAAAAAATACCTGTTATACTCACATAACAAGAAAATACAAGCACAACAAGTGCATGGCATGTAATCGGTTGACTTCTATAAATAATAAATAAATAAATAAATAAATATATAAATATAAAATAAAATCAAAATGTGTATAAAGTAATTTACAGTTATAATAAATATACCTAATTGAAATTGGTTTATAATAATAAGTAATAATGTTGTATAGTATAGTATGGTAGATACCTGTGTGCTAGAGATATCGTGAGTTTGATAACATATATTACAACAGGTCTTGTTCTAAACTATAATACACTCGGAGCCATAAAAAACTACAGTACATACAAGTCAATCACGATGTATTTCATTTCATTCATAATGAAAAAATGTCGATAGTAATTTGTGTTTTTTCAAATTCTAGCTGTCTCAAGTTCACAATCATGATCTATTCTATTCATAATAAAAAATTCTGGGGCTAAGGATTTTGTATGAATTGAATATATGCAGTGGGATTTTGTAGAAATTAAATATATGTTCAGTCGTATCCTCAACTAAATGAAGTCTGTCTAATATGTATCCATTTTTCAAATTTAACGAAAACAAAATATGCGCTCTTCAAAAGACATTTATAATTCAGGAACATTATACGAGAGAGTTTTACCATCTTCTTGAACATGGAAAATTGTGGTTTTCTCCAGTCCCATGTGATACAATTGCCAGATTAAAATTTGACGTTTTCTAAAGTGAAAATTGTTCAATGAAGATCTCCCGCAAACTGGACAATCCATTTTTGAGCAGTTTTTAATTTTATTTAAAAACTAATTAAGTTTACCCAATCGTTTAATTCAAAAGCCTTACAACGAAAACAATCCCATTTAATTAGTTTTCATTCCTATAAGAATAAAATTTTTAATATAGTACTGTTTTTGATACTCTTGACTACATAAATTACAAGTGAAAACAAACAATTGACTGAGTTAATTGTTGAAATACCCTGCATAGTCAGTGTCTCATACATAACTTGACCTCACTTTTTACGTCCTGAGTACGCTGTAAAAATTTCAGCTTGATATCTTTTTTCGCTTTTGAGTTATCGTGTCCACAGACGGACGGACGGACAACCGGAAATGGACTAATTAGGTGATTTTATGAACACCTATGACAAAATTTTTTTCCTAGCATCATTATTTAAGCGTTACAAACTTGAGGCTAAACTTTATATACTATGTATATTTCATATATACGTGGTATAAAAATCAATACTTTCAATACACACTTTACCAATCTGAATTGAACTGAATCAAGTGAGTATTTAGTGTAGATACATTTATTTTAATATTGGTTATATTATATACCTACCTACCTACATATAATACAAATAACAAACAGATCTGTTTATTTCATGAGTAGAGAAGAGGTACATTTAGCTCTAGTGTATTGTCATTGGGTTTTTATATTATTGTTATTGTTGTTGTTCGACATACACAAACATATGTATTGTATTATTATTATTGAAGAAGAAGAAGCGAGCAAACAATAAATACAAATCTTGGTATATGTGGCTCTTGAAAATCAGTTCAATCATTTTCTGATTAAGGTGTTTGTTTCCCTACATTATTTTAAAAAGTTTTGGTTTACATGCACAGTCCATACATATAAACAATACAAAAAGTACAAAAATATATAATATATTGGGTGTAAGTGTTGCTTATAAATTTTATAATATAGATATCTCTCTCCAATCATCAATACTCAAACTATAGTCGTCTCTGTTAATAAAATGAGGGATCTTCGTTGAACTCATAATTAAATTAAAATTATATATTTATATCATCGACAACCTTATATTTTTATGGTGTTATTATAAACTACAATATTGTTTAAATATTTTAGATAATTTTTTATCACACTCTCTAGATTTTTTGATATAGAAATATCCAATTGAAAAGGATAACCTGTATGATTCATCATTTTTCCAGCCAACTTTGAACGATAAAATAATAATAAAAATTCCGATGACCTAGTATTATTCAATCCTTGTATATCTTCAAATCAATTTGTAAATTTACGCCAATTCATCTACTGTTAACAAAAAGCATTTTTCGTAAACGTAACTGTTTACCCGTGAGAATGCGTAATCAACACTGTCTATACATGGGATTTGAACAAATAATTCAGTCAATTGAAGATTTTCACTTATTTATTCTTATTATTAGAATATCAGCGATGTTAGCAGCGGTCTGGAGTAAATCTACCTGCAAGTAAACGTAAGTTCTCTCAGTTGACAGGCGTACCTCTTTCTTACTTATTCTCAATAAGGAAGGAAATATCCAAAATTGA
This sequence comes from Chrysoperla carnea, assembly GCF_905475395.1. Taxonomy (NCBI): domain Eukaryota; kingdom Metazoa; phylum Arthropoda; class Insecta; order Neuroptera; family Chrysopidae; genus Chrysoperla; species Chrysoperla carnea. The sequence goes on along the minus strand of NC_058340.1, from coordinate 25,120,524 downwards.
GCCCTGTTAAAATCAACGTTTTTGGTTTGTTGCCAGCTCTTGTACCATGAAACAATAACTTTCTATCAGAAACGATAAAGAAGATCAAGACGAAGAAGAAATAAACAAACAAAACAATGTGATATTATATTTTATCGTATTATATAGTAAATTATATATATAAAGTATAAAAAGATTGTATAAAAAACAAATAACAACGCCTGTATGCCGCTGAGCATATCAGATTATTATTAAAATATACAAACAATAACACCGTTTTTTTTTTTGTTAAGTAGGTAGCAATCCGCTTCATACAATGTTGTATTATTAAAACAACAATATTGTCACTTATTGTTATATAAGAAATCGGTACCTTGTTTTTTTGGTTAAATTGAATACGTGTAGATATATAAAAGACAATGTCGATCAATCAATATTAATTATGTATGTTTATATAATTCAAACAAACTTGAATAAGTTTTTTTTTTTAAGTATTTGCTAAAATAAAGTCAATTTACTGTTTATTTTTGTACACAGGAACAGCACTTGATTTATAATTGTCAATGTGTCATCAAATTTCGTTTCATAAATTATTTAGTTAGGTATATTTATCAAATTTATCTAAAAGACCACCAAATCTAATTATTTTATTCTTATTTAATGTATAGTTTAGCTGAATACTTTAAATTAAACATTATTCTCTATAAAAACATATATTAGTTGATTATTTTATATTTTTCTAAAATTCAGTTGTTTATTGAAATGAAAAAATAAAAAAGATAATCTATTATATATATTTCGAGTGTGTAAGTCACCGATTTGGATAAAATTTGATGTTCAAGTGTATCCGATGATGGTAAGTAAGTATATCATTAAAATAAACCATTTGGTCCACTGCAACTGTTTTGGAGGTTCCGCACCAAAAAAATTAGATTGAATTAAATGGTGGGAGCGCATATAAATCATATATTACATTTTATTATTCAGGTATTGTGAATAGGTATTTATTAGAGCTACATGTAAGCGCAGCTAAGTACACTGCCAAAGGCTCCAGCTAGGCCGATTAATGAACTGCAGTTTGCTCAGGACAACGTCTGTCGAGTCCGCTAGTTAATTTATATAAAAGTATAATCATTCTCCTATCAATTGAATGCGGAAATCATTCATACGATCGTTTTATATCTTAAAATTTGCTGTTTTTTAAACATTGAAGTCATAAACATGTCGTAAACGAATCCATTGTAATCATTAATGGTAATTCACTGCAATCCAATAATTAAAATAGAAGTAATAAAACCTATTTCATTGAGATAATAAATTTTTCCAATTGTAAAACGATAATATTAGCCGAAACATATGTTTATTCACATAAATACATAGCTTCATTCGTAACTAGTCTATTGTACTCCAATAAAGAGAAATAATATCGATTAATTATATTTGTTTAAAAAAAAACCGAAACACAACTATTCAATAGAGTATGGACAAGCAAGAAAAGATATTGAGAAAAACTTGTTGTTTGTATAATGGGGCCATATACTCAAAGAGGGTGTCAGGCCCTTGGTTGAAAAGTGAATCTTTTTTTAAAGTCAAGTTGATTGAGAGTGTAACATTAAGTTGGTGTTAAATTTCTTCTAAGGCTAAATATTACCACGAAACCGATAGCGACCAAGTACTGCGAGGGAAAGGTGAAAAGAACTTTAAAAAGAGAATTAAAGTACACGAAACCGTTTAGAGGTAAATCTGAAAAACCCAAAAATAGAATGATAAAATTCGTTAATAGTTTACAAAAATTATATAATATTGTAAAAACTCAGTAAGTTTCCAACCTTTTAATGGACTTGCTAATACTTCTAAAAAAAAATTATGCATAATGATTAATTTTCAACTCAGGCTCATTTAATTTTTCTTCAAAATCCTATTCCTATTCCAATCCTATTCCACGACATATCTTCCCTTTTTTTAAACTTTATTACTTTCTTCAGCTTTTCCTTTGAATTTTTTTTTCTTCTACTATGCTGGACCGGTTATACGACTTTGGGAAAAAACTTTTCGGGTATGAATCAGTTGGCAGGTATTATGAGGTATGATTTTTTGATTTCGAGGGAAATAAAACCACAAAAGAATAACTGCAGCGATTTCACAGTTTTTATTACGTAGCGAATCATTTATCAAATTTAATGACTTATCTTTGTAATGAGTTACATTTACATGCTAGTTGACATTGTAGGTTTTGTCAGATCTGTCCGTTGTGCCTGGCCATACCCGTTACTACACAATTATTTTAGTATTTAATGGTATGTAAAACAACACATATTAAAAGTTACAATGCCTCTGGTGGCAGAAGACCGAGAATATACTGCTCTCCGAAAGGAAGAACAAACAAATAAAAAATAAGACTGCTTATTCTATTTTATTTTCATTGTAATATTGCAATTTTAACGTATCGTAAAACATTGTATTTGTGTACTATAATGTCTTTAATCTTCACCGCGCTCAGCTCACAGCACTTCGCTGCGGTATGGTGCACTGTATGCAGCGCAGAGCGCTTTGCTGCTTTTTTTTTTATTATAATACTTTGTGATAATATTCTTTTGTATTGTTCTTCGGCATTATGCTGTTTGTTGTATAGTTAAACAATAATGTTTATTTAACAATCCGCGCGTTTGTATTAAACGGACTTAAGTAACAACAAGGTTAAACATTTTGATGACAGTATTTGTTGTTAAAGATTATTATTATAATACTTAAGTTAGTTTCTTAACAACCACAACCAGATGATTTCTCAATGATTCATCTTATATTACACCAATACAATCCAATATACCGTGATGAGTTATCGATAAAAAATATGTGTTTATGGATGAATACACTCCGCATATCTAGAGTTTTATCAATTTTTATTATGAACTAAAAATTAGCATTGTATATAAGTATTTAGTTTATTCATGGAATTTATAGGTGACTTTGTAATTAAAAAACTTTATAGCCGTGGTCGTAATTTTTTTTAAACTGTGGAATGTTAATTAATTAATGCAATAGTAATTAGCTTCTTTTGATATGCTGGGAAATCGAACTTTACGCTTTTCAACAATAAAATAGATATTCTTGCTATAGAAATACATTTTAAAAATAATTTTTTCCTTCTAAGGTATCTCAAATGATTTTTTTTAAAGTAGGTAAGGATAACTTTGTCACTACAATCTTATTTCATTGATTGGCACTCCTATCATAATAAAATGTAGCGATAAATATTGGGAAAATGATTATGCCATGCGTCAACCATTATCTTCGGCAGTTGTTGACTTTATAGAAGGGACCATAGTAATTTGCAATTTATTGTTAAATTGTTCAACAAGTAAATCAGTTTAAGGTTGAGCGTTATTTACAGGATTCATATCGTAATGGAATGTTTAAACTAATCGTAAATGGGAAGTTTCAAACTAACATTTGACGTTTAAAACAAGCGAAAGTATTCAAAGAACTCTAATTTACAAAGTTACAAACATGGGAAATGAAATTGGATCAGCCTTGATATGTCTTTGTCCATATATCATCAAAGACCTTACATTACTGAAATCATTGAACTTGAATTTGAAAGCGGTCAGTAAATCGGTCAAAAAGTTTGAAAGCTGTCAAAAAAGAACTAGGTATATTGCTTTAGTTACAGAGGTATTGGCAATACCAGGTACCTTTTCCAAGGATGTTAAGGAGCTTTACTAGGAGTACATTCTCATACAAAAACCAATATTATCACCGAAACCTTACGTTAACAAATAAATCAAAATTCAAAACGGAAATGAATATAACGACATTAATAAAAAAAAATAGAATTAATTTGAAAAGAATGCGCATAAATGAAAGAAGTTTCAATAAATCATATAAAAAGCTTCATTTAACAATTTTGAAATGTATTATTTATTTCAGTAAGAATGTTTCAGGTTCATTTACCTTCACAATAATTTCGAACTAGTGTATGAATTTTACTGATACTTAAAACAAATGTTATACAATCTAGACTTTGAGACTTTACACAGACTTACATTGTTTTTTTATGTATCTACTGTGTATTAATAAATTATTGCAATTGTGTAGATGATTTTCATCCAGATTTTATTACATTAGAACCAACATTGTTGTCATGGAAAGTCATAATGACTTCCTGTTTTCTAATTCTGCGATTTGAAACTATAAAGTTATTTGTATAACTTTAAAGTTTTATTTGATTAAAACAGTAATATTTTATGGTAATTTCAATCAAAAAATGTTATTAAATTCACAAAATTTACTAACCAAAAGTTGACAATGCTTTAAAATTTTCTTGAAAATAACAATTCTCGCATAACAAATCAATGAAAATATCTGTTATTTTTTGCTCCAATCACAAAAAATGTGCATTAAAATAAATTTTTCTTCATATACCAAAAATGTAGGTTTGATTTGAAAAATGAAGATCGCCATTTACCCACCTAAAAATAAACATGCATTTGGAAATGATTGAAGCTTTTGATCATACTTTTGTTTGAAACAATTTTTTGTATCTGACATTTTTTTTTTAACTGTCAATTTAAAAAAAACCCAATATATTTAAAATGAGTGATAATTAGTTAAGAAGCCAAAAATACACATCCTAAAGATATCTCAATTGATTAAATTAAGCTTAAATTGATTTTTTTTTGTTTCAGGTAAGCGAAATGTAAAATTTTATTCAATAAATTATACCAGTTTTGAAAGTAAGTATAATTGATTAATTATAAAAAATTATACAATAAAACTAATCCCTACCAAAAAAAAGGTATTTGATTATACCCAGATCAAAACTGTAGTTATATTTGAAATCTCCAAATGTTTTCCTGAAGGAGAGAGTTGGGTGAAAGATCTCAGTTCTCAGGAACTTTCACTCTACTCCAGATTTTGATTTTCAATTGGATTTTCTTGAATGAGATTTTTCTTTGAAAATAATGAAAATGTTCCTGTTTCGCTTATTCCAAATAAGGCAAATACTCCTATCATACGATTTACGACCAATCCATCTAGATTTTCTAGTCATGATATGTCTTCTTGGAGTTTAATTATTTCTGAATCGGATATGACACATAAATTTTTTTCCCTCTTAGAACACATAATATTTATTTTTAGTACACATTGTATTTTATGTATATTCTTCTATTATTTATTTATTGCAAAAAAAAAAGTAAAAAAAAAAAAAAAAATTGAACATATACAACACAAAAAGTAATCCTGAAAGACTAGCATCTGTTTTAAATCGAAATAAAAGAATAATTTAAAACAAACAATATTGCATTTAATAGCTCTCTCTGGTCTCTGGAATAAGATGAACATAAGAAATAATATAAGAATATGTATTGTAATATTATTATTAACTATTGTGGTTTATAATGTATGTATCGAGTTTGTTATTTTTGTCATGGTGTACTACACTTTCAGTAAATAAAAAAGAATAGTATTGTTAGAGACTAATATAAAACTATCCTTTCTTAGCTACACTTACTGCAGCACAAAAAGAACAAACTTTATGTTTGTTTGTTTGAAAGTGTAGTGTATTATTATTATTATAGAGAGTTCATCTTATTAGATAGATAATATTTACTATGTCCATTTCATTCTTATAATAAAACTGGTGTATACTTAGAGAGTGATTTTTTAATAACTTGTAAAAATTCACTTGTCATCAAAAACTTATTTTAAAACTTAACAAATGACTATTGACTAAATTGTTGAAACATCCTGTCAAGAAAGTGTTGAATGTCAGTGCTTGTATTATTTTAAACAAGTAAGAAAAGGATTTTCTAGAGTTTTTATCATGTTTCGAGAACCTTTCACAAGCTTTCTAGTTGAAGCTAAATGCAAATGTACAACTCATTATTTTTATAGTTTCGGAGAAAATGGACACTGAAGTTTTGTCTTAATTTGAGAAAACATGGATGTTTATGAAAAAACTGTTTCAAACAAAAGTTGTTTATTTTTTATAAGGAACATTTTTTACATTTAAAATTTTGTTGTGTCCCTAACGGTTTACAGGATAAAACCGTTATGAATTTACCTATCTTGCTCATTTACGAATTCAAACCCGCACATCCTGAGCATGATATTGTTGGTATTAATCAACTTTAAGCTTGCCAAAGAACTAAAAAATTTCCAGATAACCTGAAAGAGAAGTCCCAAACTATGAAAATTTTCGTATCAAAAAGTTGTACGATACAAAATCAACTAACATCCTGTTAAATTTTTAACTGTTCTGAAATAACTGTCAAATACAAGGCTACTAGATCTTTGAAGCTGTATAGTTTGTTTGTTTATTTAGTTTGTACATGCGTGCTAATTAAGAACCTTTTTTTTCAGCATTTTTTCCATTCACAAAACTTATATATTACCTACAATCACTTTAAAATCATATTATATATAAAACAAAACATATTATTTATATTTAATACATATATATATATATATATACTAGCGGCCCCGACGGACGTTGTCCCGTAAAAACGTAACTCCAATTCATGAATACCTATACTACGTTTAGCCTGTCCGCTAAACCCATCCCGCTAAACCCCAATTTAACTCCTATTTATTGGAGTGGCCTGACCTTCGACCTTTGGCCTGACCTTTGATAGTAGAGCTCGCTGCGCTCGCATATGGCTCTAATAAATGCCTATTGACAATACCTGAATACTATTAAAAATACATAGTACACATAGTATACATAATGTGATATGATTTATATGCGCTCCCACCATTTAATGAAATTTCATTTTATTGGTACGGAGCCCTCAAAAACAGTTGTACTAGACCAAATTGTAAATCTAAACCATTCTCCAATCCCCTTGAACTCACACAAAAAATTTCATCGAAATCGGTCCAGCCGTCTAGGAGGAGTTCAGTCACATACACACACACACAAGAAATATATATATTAAGATAATATAATGGTTTCTGTTGTAGTTTTTTTCATCTATACCATTTGTATGTGGATGGTAAAGATGTGCTTGCTTGCTCTTTGATGCTTAGCTTTACTTAATACTTGTATGCTGTTATGTGTGACACATATGGAGGACATTGTATGTTTAAGAACAGGGAATACTTATTGTATGTATGTAATAATAATAAAAATATACCAAGTGTTTTTTAAGGTTTTTGTTAATAATTTATTTATTCAGTGTCAACAAGGGAAGTTTAAAAATACGTAAGGGGAAGATAGTGGTCAGTTTCATTTATAAATCATGTATATTATTAGATGAATCGACGATTTTTGAATGTGAAAGCTAATATTTTGCTTGTTATACCATGTGTATATGAAATATACATAGTATATTAAGTTTAAAAAAATTTGGTATAGGTTTTCAAAAAATCACCCAATTAGTCCATTTCCGGTTGTCTGTCTGCCTGTCTGTCGTCTGTCTGTACGTCTGTCATCACGATTACTCAAAAACGAAAAAAGATATCAAGCTAAAATTTTTATATCGTGCTTAGAACGTAAAAAAGTAAGGCCAAATTCGTAAATGAGTAACAAAGGTAAATTGGGTCTTGATCTATATTATCTTGTAAACCGTTAGAGATAAACAAAAGTTTAAATGAAAAAATGTTCCTCAATTACAATGCAATTTTTAATGTTGAAAGTGAATTTATTTCAGTAGTTTTATTTAATTATTACCTATTTACATTGCAAGTAATCACATTCAATTGATTAATGACTGATTACAGGACCACAGCCAGAAATTAGGAAATTTGGTCTCGCGGCAGGAGGGAGGGTACCGTAGTTACAAAACATCTTGTTAACGATTGACAATTCTTTAAGAAATGATATACTTCTATTAATCTACTTCATATGCCTATTCTACTCGTAAACCTTGCCTTCCTACACAGATGAATGACCCCATATTTCTATCGACAAAAAGTCCATGAAGTTTAATAACGTTTTTCGCATAATGTATATGCGATAATATAACGATCGACCTTGAAAATATAGATTTACGCAATAAACTTTTGAATTTATTTAAAACACAATGTATAATTTGTTACAAGAATACTTTTCAAACGCATATATAAATATTAATATATGTATTTATAACTTTAAGAATTAACTATAACGTATGTGTGTGTGTATGGATGGACATTGTAGTTATATATGTATAGGTTTTCGATGTGTTTCTGTGGAAGTAATAATAATTCTAATGAATCTGTATAATACACAGCGAATGTGAATTTTTTTTTTTTTTTGTAGTGTATGTTTAGTGAATCTGGTAAATAAATACACAATAATAATATATGTGTGTACATTAGTGATGGAACGAAACAACTATCCAAAATTATTGAAATTTGTATTTGTCTTTATTTGCCAGATCAGTAGGAATTTCAGATTAAAGGAGATAAGAAAAAATTTATAAGGGTATGGAATGGTATTTCTCATGAAAATATTATTATAGCATCATCTCGCTTTCGTCTTGAAAATTCTCAAAGCAAAAGAAATTATACTTACGAAAAATGAGCAAATTTTTGAAAATTAAATTTCCTGTTCTCGTGTCTTTGAAAAGTTAACCTTCGCTTTCATCAAGTTTATTTAACGAGATTGAGGGAAACATTTCTTTTAACCAAAGTTTTAATCCAAACTTTGCTTATTTATCCTAAACTCGCACTTGAAATATATCTAATAACACTCTCCGTTAAATTACCTGGGTGGTTAAAAATCGGTTCACCCGTTTAGGCACTACAATGCTACAGACAGACACACAAATAGTGGTCAAATTTCTAACACCCCTTTTTTATTTCGGGGGTAAAAAAAAGTTCCATGATTTAATATATCAAAATTTATTATAATTTATGGTGGAAGCGCAAGGAAAATATTCATTTTTTTAAGAAAATAAATATATTTGTCAGTTTTGACCGATTTAACATGATCAATTTAAGTTTATTAGACATCGAATGTTTTAATATTTAATTTTTATCTGTTTTAAGCTATGCAGCTATCTTTTGTACATTCATAGCTACAACAAAATGTTACAGCATCTGTCTGTGAACCTCCTTTGATATCTCTACTAAATACAATTTGAGTAGAATGTCAGTTTGTGCAAAAATTGATTTTAGCTTCCTGTAACATCACTAAATATTAGCATAATACTAGACTAATACTTGAAGCTTTTCTTGATGATGGACATATCCACACATGTACACATTCATACTAATTCAACAATCTCGGTTCAATCCACAACACACAAGTTAAACAACTGTTAAATATATTACTTGTTATTACAATAGAAAATGACAATAGATATACTATAATATAATATAATACAAATATATAATACAAATATAATATACATTTATTTGTATTATATATTATAAAAACAACTAAACAATGAAAATTTATTTTTAGAGTATGTAATATTTTAGACAAGTACACAACTATATACACATTATGTTGGTATATATTCGTTCAAAAAACTTGAACCAATGTTATGGAATCCTTTTATAATCCAGTATAAAGAAATTTAAATATAAATATAAAGAGATATATTTAAAAAGAGATAATTGCGATTATTAGATCAAAGTTTTACTGGTTTGACGTAAAAGTCAAATATATGTAAATACGCTAGTCTAATTCTACATTAAAATCGCAAAACGCGATGTAAAGCGGTTTTTTTGGTATTTAATTTGAACCCCTTAGAGCAGCGTCAAACTACGTATCGCAAGCAAAAAAATTTGTGTTTTCGGACTTTTTTTTTCAGTTTTTCACCAGTTTTACAGTTTTAATGGCAAAAGGTAGTTTCATACTCTCCTAAGGGTCTAAACAAAATACCAAAAAAGAAGCTTTACATCACCTTCTGGTCGCCAATTGTACTATTTTTCTAAAATTTTGAAATTTTTCAAAGTATTTTCTAGAAAAAGATTTTCCATTTTTTCATATTTTCCATTAGGCTCACTAGTTGAAGCTACTTACAAGTTTTTATCTCTCTATCTTTTATAGTTTTGGAGAAAATTGGCACCAAAGTTTTGCCTTAATTTGCCCTCTCAAGAGAAAACAATGATGCGTAAAATCGTTAAAAAAATTTTTTTTTTAACTTTTCACGGATTACGCAGGTAGCACAACTTTGCTAAACGATGTCTTACACTCCCCAAAGAAGTCCAAATAACATTTAGTATTTTCTAAGATTTTACAGGTGTAATATGTAAAAAATATGAAAGAAAATGAGGTAAACACTGAAACATTGTCAAAAAATTAGATCCAAAAGTTAGAATCTGCAATACTTGTGATGACAAAATTTGGATCTTGCAGGTTTTAGGATTGCAAAACTAAGTAGTAAATATAACTTATTCCAAAGCGGACATGGTCAAATGCTAGCTGATTCTGCCTCATTAGTTATGGCAGGTTATATTTTTTTGATCTGATATGTACATCCATACATCAGAGATCATCTCAGCATCTCAACACATAAAACATCTTTGAGGAGATGAATGAATGAAAGAGGACTTCATCTTTACAGTCTTATAATATACGAGAGTGAATTCTCTTTCTTTGTGTTTGTGTGCGTGTTTGCTCTCTGTTCAAGCAATCTTTTAGTCCAGAATCTCCACTTCTCCTTCACAATAATAATGTGTAATGTTTTGTTTGAATTAGTATTATTATTCACTTGTTAAATTTATTCTATAAACAACATTTTATTTTACAAGAAGTTGTTTTTTACTTTAAATAATACACATACACACAGATATGTATTTTTATATTTAATTTATACATGTCTTAAAAAAATATTTAAATATTTTTATTTTATTATTATCTTTATTTGTAATTCAAGATTTCATTGCTACGATTTAACTATAAAAAAAAAGTTTATATGGCCGATTGGAATCGAACCCACGACCTCTCGTTTACGAATCGACCGCTTAAACCATGTGCCTATTCTATCTCAAAGAATCTCTACTGAATAATGTAGTGTTTTGTTTGAATTGATATTATTTATTCACTTGTTAAATTTATTCTATAAACAACAATTTATTCTACAATAGTTTTTTTTTTTTTAACTTTTAACAGATACACAGATATTATTTTAATTTTTAATTTATACATGTTTAAAAAAATAATATTTAAATAATTTTGTTTTTTATTTTATTATTAATTTCATTGCAGTTCAATATTTTATTTAAAGAAATCAGGTTATTAAAAATCAAATGTAAATGATTCCACAAAAGTTTATACTTATATCTTGCACTTCAGGTTTAAAGCAGGCTTATGATGCTTTAAAGCATAAAATATATTTTAAAATGATTTTAATTAATTCTTATTGTTCCATTTAAGATTGTGAAAATTAATTGAAAGTGGGCTCGGACATATTTTTGTTAACATTTGATTTGAAACAAATATATAAGTAACGTTATCTTTGAACGAAAAATCTTTTGTATCTTGTGTTTTAAGATTTTTTACTTTATTTTGATTACAATAGTTTACTTATTATAATATTTTATTAAAAATCAAATTAAAAGAAATTTTATGTTTTTAATTTTATCATTTAAAATTAATGAACTACCAGATATTCATTTTAATTAGCTCTAGTTTGATTAAAACGGCTATGTTCAGAAAACGTAACCAACTGGTTGTATGTTAATTTTATCAAAATTTATAACACTGCACTAGTTTAATAAATTTCAAAAAAGCAAACTTTGAAATCTGAGCAAATAATTGCAATTAATTTAATGCTCATTGATATATGTTGGAGACTGCAAATTACAAACAAATGTGGCTTAAGATCTCAAAAATATAAATTCATTGCGGTTTTTAGTAATCAAAACAAGGCATTTAATACGGCATCATTGGCCCAATCAAAACTTTTTTTTATATTTTTTTTATTGTCGCTCTGACAATCCAGGTCCTTGGCGACTGCACTTTAATACAATATTTGGTTAAACTTATAGGTGAACAAATTATCAAAACTTATGACTAGCATAAATAATTGTTTCATATTTCATGAAACAAATACCATTCAAATAATGAAACTTTTATTTTCAATATTAATGTCTAAAAGAATTATAACAAACAACACATACAAAATACAAAACCGAATTCGATACTCTGTGAAATGTTTATGTAAGTTGTAAAAATCATTTAAGATAATTTATTTTCATTAAAAAATGAAAAATAAAAAAAATAAAAAAATATTTGAAATAAAAAAAATCACATAGAGAGTTGATTATTTATATTATTTTGAAAACAGAATTTATTTTCAAATTGATTTATATAAATTTAGTAAATTTAGTAGCTATCTATATTTTAAGTGTATGTTTCTACTTTATTGTGAGATATTATATATACAAAATTTATATAATTTTCTATTCAGTAAGTGAAAAGACGTGATTATAAAAAAATTATACAACTACAGGAAAAATGCTGTTGGTAAAGAAGAAGAGTAGAGAAGTTGCATTAATTTTTTGTTGTTGCCACAAATTCATACATAGATGAAAGAGTAATTCATATAAAGTATAGTAACAGATACCGGCCGCTTTGCTGGGCAATTTCTCCTTTAAAAACAAAGAATATCACGTTAGCCCTCACTTATCCTCCATTTTGTTCACAATTTTATGAATTTTAATTTTTTGGTGAAGAACTTCTGATAGGTCCAATCTTAAATTAACCTGATTTTTATACTTTTTGGATCAAAATTACCACATCAACTAAGTTTCATCAGATTCCAAAACAAAATTTTTTTTTGCGATTTTCTCAATCACTTAAAAAAAATTGCAAAAAATCGAGAAATTTCTTTAATCTAAAATTTCGATATAAACTCAGTATATAAGGTAATTTTAGTTATAAGGCAGGAACTTTCGAACAATTTCAGCTGTCAAATATTTCCCCTAAGCTATTATAGTTAGATTCCATATAGATCATATTTATTGAATGCTATCGTACTTATGTTCTTCTGTTTATATATTTTAAGATTTAGTGAGTAAAAGATACATTATTATTCCTCTTAAAACATTTCCGTAAAGAATTAAATAAACAATAAAATCAACAAAACATATAAGAAAACAAGAACCGATGAAAAACATCATTACAATTTTTTTTCTTCTTTTTTGACAAATTTATTACTTCTATTTCATGTTGGTACAATTCTGACTCCACTACTGTTTCATTATATTTATTCATTTCAGAGATTTGTTCTTCTATTCAAAAAAATATGGTGAAATGTATATTGAACAAGTGAAAACAAACAATTGACTGAGTTAATTGTTGAAATACCATGTACAGACAGTGTTGATTACAATGTTACATGTCACAAATATATAATTGATATACCCATATAATACATCCTACACAATTTGAGCCTAATTTGCGCTCTCATGGGTAAACAAACGAAAAAATGTTTCAATCAAAATATGTTTATTTTTTTATAAAGAACATTTTTTACATTTAAACTTTTGTTCTATCTCTAACGGTTTACAAGATAGGTTCTACGGACCCAAGACCCAATTGACCTATGTTGCCTATTTACGAACTTGACCTCACTTTTTACGTCCTCAGCAAGCTATAAATTTCAGCTTGATATCTCTTTTCGTTTTTGAGTAATCGTGATGACAGACGGACAGGCGAAAGACGACAGACGACAGCCGACAGACGTCAAACGACAGATGACAGACAGACAAACAGACAGACAACCGGAAATGAACTAATTAGGTGATTTTTTGAACATCTATACCAAAATTTTGTTCATAGTATCAATATTTTTAAGTGTTACAAACTTGGGACTAAACTTAGTATACCTTGGTATATTTCATGTACATGGTATAAAAATACACTGAATAAAACTTTTGCAATGTTTATTGTCCATTTTGTGTTTTCTGTTATATGTATAGGGATGTGATATTTGGCGTAAAGTTGTCGTCTTCCGGTTTTTATATATTTTCAACAGTATTTTTTGGTAGATTTGTTGTATTCAATTCATACAACAAAAATAATGAGAATTTTGGATAGAAGAACGATTGTATATTTATGTTTTCTTTGAACAATTTGTTATTCTTTTGTTTTGATGACTATAGAGAATAATTTATCGTCGGTGCACATATAAAGTGATACAATTCCAAATTCTCGTTTTGCAGTTCAAAAGTTCAGTACGAAATTTCTTCAATAATAAGGACTTCAAGTTTAGGGCTTGTTAAATTTTAGGACTTGTGTCTTCATTAGAAAAAAAAGTTTTTTTGGCATTTTGTACTATTCAACTGAAATAGAGAACAAATTTAACAAACACTTTTTAAAACCAAAAATTTTTTGTATTTCTGTTCATTTGTTAAATTTACGGCAGAGTTTATGAATCGTATTATTGGCTTCGGTTTTAATTAACTTACCACTTCTTCTGCTGAATGTTCAAATATAGATTTCGTGAAATTGATAATTCTGAAAAAATAGTTGAGGCTTATCTAAGTGAATTTAGTACTAGTTTTAAAGAGACCATAGCAGTGAACTTATTTATTTATAAAAACACCTTCACATGTTATAAAAAATTAATTCAACTTCTGTTTTATGGTATTAAAATAAAAAATCTAAAACTAATTTAAATATGAGACAATACTAAAAATGGATATCATTAAATTCATTGTATTTTTTAAAAAATTACAATAACATCTATATATTTAAATCCTTATTTGATAAAAGTAAGTGCTAATAGAGCAATTAAGCCATAATTTATATTTTTTTAAAGTGTAAATTTTTATAAAAATGGTAACTTGAATTATATAGTAAACACTAAATTTGTACACAATCAGTTTTTGTGTTATTCATTTGGTTTAGAAATTAATTTGGAATGACACCGAATTAATTAGGAATACGAATCAAATTGATTGGCTTTAAATCATGTCTTCCATTCGAATGTAGCATCTTTTTGAGGATAATTTTAAATTTGCAAAAAGTCTTAAAAATTATTTGGTATTATTTTATGGTGTTAGTAGGTTCCTGAGCCAACATTTGGACACTTTCTAAAGCCCAACACTGTTGGACTTAATTTAAATGGCTGATGGATTCATAATTAATGTGAAATATACAAAATTTAAAAAACCCCCTAACACATTTTTCGGTACGGAATCCTAAACTCGAACTTGAAACATAGCTAACAACACTCTCCATTAAATAACCTTTCAAACGAAATAAAAAATCAAAATTGGTTCACCCGTTTAGGTGTAACGATGCCACAGACAGACACACAGACACACTTAGCTTTCAAATTTATGTCACTCTTTTTTTAAGTTCGGGGGTCAAAAATATGAGATGTACTGGACTTGCATATAAAACAGTAAAAATGGATATTTCTATTGAAATGTTCAGTTAGACCCAAGTCAAAAATTTAAACCATCTACGGCTAATACATACCTATATTCTGACGTTAAAAGAGCATTTCGCGAATATACGATTAAGAAATTTCATCCCAATCACATCGACTGTTAATAAAAACAATTTATATTCCGATGATAAATCAAAAAGAATTACCAAGTGCAATATGGAAATGTGTCACATTTTCGGGGACCAAAAAAATTAAATTTTATTTTTAACTAAACCGTAATCCTTTGACAAACCTTCTCAAAATATGATAGCTTATTGCAATGAATAATTGATAATATTTACAGGAATGCTAATGGAATATGTTTCATTCGACGTAAAAAAATATCAACACAAAATGTAAATTAGAAAAAGTGTCTGTGAGTCTGTGTGGTGATATGTGCGTGCGTATGTCGTTCTGTTTGACGAGGAGTGAACGTATTATTGATATACATTAATCATTTTTGAACAAATACTGTAAACAGTACCAGAGTGAAGCCAATATAATACCTTTTTTTTGTATGTTCTTAATTCTTTTTTCTAGTTTTGTCCCCTTAAGACATGATTTTCTTTCAATTTTAGTTTTTAAAATTGAATTATTATATATTGTTTATGTATTTATAATATTATAGAGGGTGATTTTAAATTTGAAATAAATTTGATGATATGTTTGATTAAGTATCAATCAATCAATCATAAAAACATAGGCGATATATTAATCAATATTTTCGAAAATCTGACTGTCGAAAATTCATTTATAAGAAATCTAGTAGTATGCATTCGTTTATTAGAGACCTGTAGATTAGAGTCTATACTAAAATCAACTGAGACCAATCTTAAAAAAAAGAATCAATTTATCCTGTTCGATTTTCTAATTCTGCTTTAATGATTCTGTACAACGATACTCGAAAATGCACTTCCCAATGCAAAGTTCCCAAGGCTGGCCTCGCTAAATTAATTTTAGTATAAATTTTATTATAGGCCATATGCGAAACGAGCTAAAAACCATTTCTTAAATTTTTAAACTAGATGTATTTATGAGATTTTTATGATTTTCAAAAATTGAGATGGGAAAATTTTTAGTGATCCCTTGCGAATTTTTTTGAATAAAATTCACTCTTTAATTTATTGAACATGAAGATCATGAAAATTGTTCTCATTCGTTTACGAGATAGGTACTAGCTGAGAGCGAAACAAGCCTATGTCGGAATGAAGGCTCTTGGAAACTATCCTTTGAAAACTATTAATTAAATCAATAAATCAGTTGTATACTTCTAGATTTAGAGTTAATTGTTTTAGAAACAATAAACTTTTTTATTATCCCAAATTATGGACAGAAAATTATGGGAAATGTTTCCATTTATATTAGATATACAGAGCTCGAAAAAAAAACAAAAATCATGCTTATAAGACGTTTCAAATAATCGTTTAGGGTATCGAATACACAATTCGAAAGCGAAAATATCTGAAAGCGGATACTATGCTTTAAATCGTCAAATTTACTACTTTTTTGCATTATTCATGAAAAAATGTGGGTCATCACATTAAAAATAGAAATTACACATTTATTTTGGGTGTTTTTGCTTCCAGCGTATGACAAAAATTTCGACTAAAATTGATTTTCTCAATCACTCTAACAGTTCTTTTTTTTTGCGTCGTAAAGGAACATTTATAAATATATTCAACAGGATACTTTGAAGAGGGTTCTCGTACACAAAACAAGAATAGTACGGTAAACAATGATATTTTTTTTGGATAAAGCACTTGCTTCTGCTTACTTACTTATACATAACAATAGTTTATTTATTATAATTCGCTCCGAGCGTGAATTTCGTTTCCATGACAACGATACACTACTTTAATTATAGAATTAATGGATGCATATATAATTGTGTGGATTGCATTGAAAACTTACATTTAAAATTTAATATTCTTGTTTCACAAATTTAAATAAATAATTACGATAATTAACATTTGAAAAATAATATTTGTACAATTTGATTTCTTATTTTCACAATTTTTAATGCATTAAGTTTAATTAATTAGTGTTTTTCAATCATTTTAATTTGACAGTTTCTATATCATTAACATGTAAAGAATTGCAAATTAGTCATAACAGCCCACTTTATCTCCAAAATTTTTAACTTAAAGCGCTGGCATCGATTTTATTATCCCTACCATGACTACGCACACAACGAGGTAGCTCTGTGCCCTGTATACAACTACAATGGAGATATACTATTATTTTACTACTGTACTATACAAGTAGTGTGTAGTCACTGCATATATTTATTATTGGGTTGTGTCATACAATTATTATTTACCCTTAGGTTAGATTGTTCTACATAAAATACCAATTCTTTTTGATACATATATTTATATAAAGGTGATTCAAATCTAATGTACTACTAATGTACATTATTTACCCCTCATTTCAAAGCTTATAGTGCTAGCAAGTTACGAAAAGTAGACTCATACCATAAAAATTAATCGTTTAGGAAAAAACAGGCTAGAGAAATAACATTAAGAATTAATTTTGTTCATTATGCAATTCGTATATCATATCTGTATTAAAATTGCTTATAAATACAAAGATTAAAATATCACTTATACTTCTCTAGTCTGTTTTTAACTATGGGTACCGCATTGCGAAATTTCTTGGAACTAAGTTCCTTAACGTGTGTTGCGAGGGTGAGCGAACTAATAGAAATCGCCACGTAAAAAAATGAGCTATGATGTGTGTGTGTTCGTACAAGCCAAGCAATCCAGCAATCCTATGTAAATCGAAGTACGATGCAGAAAACATCTAAAAATTAAATAAAATTTCAAATTTACTGTCGTAGTAAACATTAGTTTGTTCATTTGAGTTGAAGAAAAAGCGTAAGGAATTTTATGACAGGAATCCTACAACCGCTCTCTATGTCTTTTACAAGTGAAATCTACAAACAATTTAGAAAACCCCCAAGAAATTTTTCGTAAACGGAACCCGCACTTGAAACATATCTAAGAACACTCTCTTTTATATTACCACTTTCTTTAGAGCATTCTTCAAACTGAATCTGTGAAGAGCATCGCCTATTTATTAGTTGTTCCAGGTACGGAATGCTAAACTCGCACTTGAAACATAGCTAAGAATACTCCCCATTAAATTATTCTTCAAACGAAACAAAAAAATCTAAATCGGTTCATCCGTTTAGGCGCTACGAGGCCACAGACAGACACACGTGGGTCAAACTTATAACACCCATTTTTTGGTTCGGGAGTTAAAAATGAATGATGTTTTTTATTGATTGGAGGCTCAATGGCAATCTTCCCTACTTTTTAAAAATGGCCAAAATTTTCTTTTAATTTTTTTTCACTACTATTCTACGAAAATTGTTGTTGTTTTTTTATCCATGGGTACAAAGTTAGTTCCTCTTCAAGTGTTTAGAAGTCAAAAAGTCATCAAACTTTCAATTTGTTAATAATTAGAGTAAATCACGGTAAAATCGAATCATCCCATATCTGGTATTAAGTAATTCCAACCCTAACTTTAAACATACATATAATATATTTACAAAATACATGACTAAATGTTCTCCACAAATAATCTATATATTATTGTTATATCAATTGTTACAATATATAAATCATGTATAATATAGAAGGAACAATATGTCTGTTATTCTTAGTTTCGTGTTGAATACTGCGTGTAAATAAATAAGGATAGTCTTATTACACTGTAATATTACTATACTATTCGATCTACGTTTAGTGTAATACTCCAAGCTGAAAAGAACAGATAATTGTGTTGTGTGACGACTTAAAATCTAATTCTTACTAACAAATCTATAAATACGTATGTATGTAAAACTTATAATTGATTTGGAGTTATTAATTATTATATATTGTTTAGGTTTATTGAATGACAACCAACAACAACTAATGCTTAGTTTACTTCTTGTATTGAACGTAGTTGTAGAGAGAAAACAATCTGATAAACAACAGTAGTCACAAATAAATTGAACATTTAATATTGTTTTAGGGTTCAGTAAATTATATTGTTATTATTGAACAAGGATATTGAATTCAAATGTAAGATATTATAGGATATTGAAGGATATTGAAGACAGTATAATATAGCAGTTGAGTATTTACCTTTATGAGGAAATGAACACTTAAAGAATTGATAAGAGATTTCAGTGATTGGTTCCTTGGTCAGCTATTGTTTTAAGATAATACCTGCCCACTGTATTTACTTTTACTGCGTAGGTAAATTGATTTCTGTGTTTTCTTCCCCTTCAGCCTATTGTAAAAGAAGACACACCTGGGTGGGTTGAGCAGGCGTGGATTTATTTTATTCTTTTGATTTTGTAAGCAATTGCGTTTAGTTTCTATTCTTGTCACATTTTAATAATTCTGCCTTCAAACTACACTAATACAGAAAGTGTGGTGATCAACTTAGTACATCAAATCGCATCACGTCATCTTACCAATCGCATCACATGAAGCGACAAATTTTTATTTCATTCGTAGGAACCTTTACTGCATTCAACCAATTCATACTTGATAGAATAACATTTCCATTTTACTACACTTATTCATTAAGAAAATTGTATGTAAAATCAGAGAACAATGGATGATATTATTATTATTATTTCAATTGAATGAATTGTTTTTTATTTAGACTTGATTCGATTCTCTAAAATTAATTGATATATTTATTGAACAATTTACAAGGAAGTCAACCATTTTAAATATTCTTCATTTGTTATTAATATGTTAGGTGTTTACATTCAGTTTATTGGTTAATCAAAGTCGGTTTAAGATTCAATAATTTATAAATTTTCTTTATTAGCTTTTTTTATAGACAAGTGAAATTTACAAAATTTAAAAAACCCTCGACAAATTTTGCGGATACGGAACCCTAAATTCGCACTTGAAACATATCTATGAAGACTCTCTATTAAATTACCGTTTTCTTTAAAGATTTTGAATATCATCGACAATTTTTTGGTTTTTCGGGTAGTAAATCCTAAACGCGCAAGCTAAGAACACTCTCCATTAAACTACCTTTCAAACGAGACCAAAAAAATTTAAATCAGTTCATCGGTTTAGGCGTTACGATGTCACAGACAGGCACACACATACAGACAAACACACATAGCGTTCAAACTTATAACACCCCTTTTTTTAGTTCGGGGGTTAAAAAATAGGTATCTTCAGATCTACGGTCAGTCGTAGTACTTAACATACATTTCTGGGCTGCTAAAAATTTGGTGGACTTTAGTTAACGCCCTTCCTAACAACTTTTTTTTCACGAAAATTTTTTATTACTTTGCAAATTTAAAATTGCTCTTTTAAAAGTTGGGCAAAATCAAAAATAATTGTCGCTTGACCTATTCAGCTTCTGCGTCGCGAATTTTCTGAGAAACTTTTAAGATTTTTAAATGACAAAAATTCAAAACTTTGAGAAAATTGTAATCGTAAGTAAATTACTTTTCTTTAAGATAAGTAAGAAGCAGATAATAATTGAAAAATTTCTCACGAATTTTAGTTTTTTTCTATTAAAAAAACCAATTTTCTAAAAACAAAATGTAATTTCTCATTTGGGATTCACCGGCTATTAAATTTATTGTTTTCAATGTTATAGGTTTCTTTATTTCTGTTTAATAATTGTATTTTAATCAATTTATCGAGGGAATATAATATGTTTTTTTGGGTTCACCTAAATTTCAATAAACTTTAATGTTGGGAATAACCATATTATATACTCTTTCTTTATAAACAACGTTTCACCCCCAAGTTTTTAAATACTTTATTGACGAAAATACGCAGTTTATTCGAATATCAATTGTCAATTGAGAATACGTAAGTTTCTTTTAACTATTTTATCGGCTTTTGTAGAAAAACCGAATACAGTATGATAATCTAATAACTTTTACAATATTGAAGTCATTATTTGAATTTTTTCTAAATTTAGGGGTTGATATATGTGAGGGAATACCTGTTTGAAAGGAATTCGTAAAATATTGTAGATTAACAATTATAATTTGACGCTTGTTTTTAAGGACGTTCCCAAAAAATTATGTCATCTTTGGATCATCTTTAAATCGTGTACATGCATTTTTTTTAATAATCCTTACGGTCTTTGCGATTTTACCATGTAAATCTTATATTGAAGTGTTTTTAAAGGTATGCTTTATTATGTTATAAGGCTAATTTTCTTAAGATTAGTTTGAAAAACTAATATTCATTTGTTCAAAGCATGACTAATATTTTCGTTTAAAGGAAATTATAACAAGCGGTACTCGTTTATCCATAAAATACATTTAAAGTGATAATATGAATTTCATTTATGTGTTATTTCTAATCAGAGCTAAATTTGTTCTAAAAATATGCTATATATCTATCGAAAAATTATACTCTTAATTTTCGTGTAGGTCTGGAATATTTGAATACACTTATTTTTTGGGAACGTCCTTAAATCGTCAGTTTTGGAAGTAATCGTAAATGAGAATTTATCAAGCAGACTGGAAATGTCATTTGAAGGGATTCAAACAAGTGAAACATTTTTCGATCACCTAGCCTATTTTATTTTTTGTTCCCTGCAAAATATAAAAAGGTTATCAGGTTGCAATTCTATGGAACAAAATGTCTTTTTATGGGACTCGACTCAAATGTTCGTATTAATGTGTTGAACAAAGTCATGTTGATTTAAAAGTGTGTATAACGCTTATATTTGAAAAACGGCGAGACGTGAAAAGAGCTAGTAGACAAAACTTGTCTAAAATCATTCAAAGTATGAGATACAACAAGTTTCAAGCCACATATTTCCTCGAAACCACAGAATGATCGTTATTTTCGACAATATCAAATTTTCATTAAAATTAGGATTTGTTTTTTTTCAATCACTTGTATCTCAAAAACGGCGAGTCTTAGGAAAAAATGCCATGAGACAAAAAATGCTAAGAATACTCCCAAAATATTCGGTACAATGACTAGTGTGGATAAAGGACACTTTCTAATCAATTTGCCATTGTTCTACTCATACATAAGAACATTTTGAGTCGGGTCCCATAAAAAGTCATATTGTTCCATAGACTTGCAACCTTAATTGCTTCATTTCCTACAGTAGAGTAGTTTTTTGAACTTTTACTCATTTACAATCTCTCCGTACTTTATAATATGATGACTGTTATTTGAAATTTACAATTCTCAAACGAATATTTCAGTATGTGTGTGGTTCTGTTTTTATGGTTTTTATATTGGTTGTAAAAAAAAAAAACAAAATTGTGTGGGTATCTCTCACCCATAATAACAGCGAGCGGGGTAACACAAATTCTTTACTTTTATTTTTTTTTCACTAGTAATTCAGTTTCAATTGTAATGAATTTTTTATCAAATAGATTTTTTATTATTTATATACACTTATATTTGTTGTTCTATATAATGTCTTCTTGTTTTTTTCGTTTTTATTTATATTATTTATTTATTTATTTTAAGTAAAAAAATTATTATGTTTGTTTTTTGCTTCGTCTTCTTCTAAATTATTCTCGTAAATGGTAATGAAATTTTTTATTTGCTATAGAAAGAAAAACAAATTATTATTTAGCGAAGTTTGTTTTTTATTTCAGTCTGGCTGATTAATTTAATAGGAAAAAAAAAACTTTTTTTAAGTCAATTTTTAAAATTTATTTTTTAATATCTTTCAAACAAAAGTAAATGTAAGTGTCTAAACAACTGTTTTTCAAAGATATTTCGATAAGTAATACTTATGCCCTTGCACAAACTTTCGTTTTTGTTTCCACCAATAATTTTGAAGTATTTTCAGATATTTAAGTAATAAGCCTGTGTCCTGATTTCAATGCATCTTTCGTTAAAATTTTAAAATGTGCGAGAATAGACGACATTTGAAATCAAAATCAAAATCAATTGTAAAACATAAATTGATATACCATGTGTGTTTCTACCATCTAGTAATGCATCTAAGCGAGAGGTATTATATATATGAGTTGTAAGACTACAGATACGATACGACAGATCTTTTGTTGTGTGCATGCAGAGAGTGGGAAAAAACTACCACTCTCCAAGCGTCTTCCAACTAATGTTCAATACATGTATATAATACCTCTCGCTTAGATGCATTACTAAACGGATGTATTCTGTCATACTATAGATATGTATATGCCTAGATGATAGAAACATACATGGTATAGTCTCTATGGCAATTACATGTTATGACGTCACCAAGTGTTATTTCCCTTTCTTTCTATTTGTAAATTTAAATCTCTCATTTTTTCGTAGTTATTGATATTATCCAAAAATTGATTTCACACGATGTATTGGCACGATAAAACAAATAATTGTTTTATTTATTTATCTGTTAGAATTAACAATATAGATGTTAATTTCTCCGGGAAGTGAATCATTACACAATAAGGATCGTCTTAATTATTTCTGTTAAACACACATTGTAAATTTGAATGGTGCTAAGTATTTATAGTCGAAAACTATCTTGAGTTTTATATTTAAAGTTTAGAGTCTCGAATTTAGAGAAAACGAGAGATTTTGAAATAAACTATCTCAAAATCTGATTTAAAAAAGAATTAAATCAAGTATTTCTAGTTCAAAATTGAGAAAAAGAATGAATCAGTTTTGTAATCCAGCAATTGATATTCTCAAGGCACATAAAATATTTTAAGTACTCCTGAAAAGTTAAAACCAGCTATAAAGAGCATCTTTTGAAATAAAAAGGACACTTTTAGGCGATGCTTAAGCCGGTTTTAAACAATAATGCTCTACAAAACAAATAAAAGTTTCATCCGGTTTTAATCACATTACTCTTTTTAAAACTAAAATTTTCCCATGAAATATGAAACAAAAAAAGCCGTATATTTTAAGTAAATAAAATTAGATCAAATTTATGACCAATATCCATTAGAGACAACCGATATGGAATTTTTAAAACATTAAAAACTTATATTTTTTTCGATAAACAATAATAATCGTAATTCACAATAAAAAGAAAAATATCGAATAAATACGACAGTGGACTGGACACATAAAAACATCCCATAAGTTATATAAAAATAAAATTGTATAAAAATCCTTATAACAAAGTTGATCTCTAAGGATTTGTTATATTTTAAGGATTATATAACTATATATATATACATTCTTCGTAAAGTATGTTAGTGTGGCTTATTGGACTCTCCAGATAATGTTTTCTGGTGTTCACATATTATGTAAGTAAAGTAGCCCAGCATATCCTTACTCCTCTTTATAACACATATTCAAAACTTATTTCAAGCGAAGCAGGTTTTTACTTATATTCACCCTTATTTATTTTAGCCAAGTGTATTTTATACAGGTTGTCCAATCTAGATGTTTAGTCCGAAAATATTATAAAAGCAAGATTAAAATGCAAGTAATCCAGTATTTAGGAAATCTGCATTGTAATCTTTGTCAAAAATTCACAGCCAAAGGTTGTACAACTTTTCAATGATTTGTGCGATATCTAAGTACGTGAATCTTTGCTCATACCTCTTATAATCTTTGTAAATTTCCAACCGTGTCTTTCTCTATTATTCAAAAAGTACTTTGCATTTCCTCTCAAGAAGCATAGAAAAATTGCAAACTATATCAAATTACGTTGCTTCGTTGCCGTCTATGACACGGTCTTCGAACATCCTCAGCAAACAACAAAACTGTGCCAGGATTGGTTATTTCAGACCTTGTGCAATACTTCTGCACACCTTCTTCAATTGCATCTGGATATATTTGCCTATATCCAGATGGATGACTGTTTTAAATCTGGACTAATTATTCATAACAATATGATGCCCCAATTATACTAGTTTGTAAATAAATTTTCAAAGTCGGACTCCACAAATTTTCCATTTCCTGTTTGATATTAACTTTGTAAAATTAACAACTTTGGAACTTGAAAAGACATCATGAGTTTTTTAATTTTTTAGCCTGTAAAAGAACGTTCCAGAGGGTGTTCACCTGAAAAAAAAATGAAAATCGATGAAAGCGATTTCAGTTTTCAATAATAATAAATTTTAAAGTACAATTGGACTATTTAGCAAAACCCCTTTTCTTAAATAATAATTTTTTCACCGAAAATATAGAAATAGAAATTCCTTAGCCACTCTGTAAAACACTATACCAAATCGAACCTAGTTTTTAGGTAAGAGGTACCTCTACCTAAAATATCGACAACACATCCCTTCAAAACGTAAGAGAAAAAAAATTGTAATTGTATTCCCAAACATCCCCTTCTTGTAAAATGTCTATATTTTTATGTGATTTATGTATTAAATACATATACATATGAGAGGCTTACATGGTCGCTTTTCGGTCACTTGATGGTTTTGAAATTTGATATCCACACGTGTTTTTTTTAATGCTTTTGCTCTTATAATTCCAACATATGTGTATATATGTTTGCGTACTCTACGTTAGGGAAGAGTGTAGCACCAAGGCTCGAAATTTACATTTATGTGTTTATTAAAACTATTTTCAAAAATTTAACAACAAAAATTGCATAAATATTTATTATTAAGAAATGTGTTTTTTATGGAATTTCAATAGTAAAAACCTATATAAATAAGTCTTTTTTATTTACATTTTATTAACTTGTGATTCATGGCACAAGCTCATAATGTACCATGAGTCACACCTTTTATGTACTTTGGATCATAATCACCGATTTCACTCGAAAATGTTCTCTTCGACATGTAATTTAAACAGTTCTGGAACAGTAATATAAAATATATGTGATTGATATTAAGTTTGACAACATTAAAAATCTCACAAGGTTCCCTTATGGGCTTCAACTCACCTAAAAGCGTTCAGTAATAGCTTCATTTGGTTTTTTATTGGTTCGGAATGAATAATTCCTCTTTCTTTCTTACATGTAACCAATTACAAAAGAGAAAATAACTGTCAAATTAATGGCATTATTTTTAACATGTATCAGTGGTAAAATACGTTGTTTTATCCAAGGTACGTGATGATGTGACTTTTCAAACTTTACCTCCTCAACGTTTTCGTAATGTTCAAAACTGAAATGTGGCAACAAACTAGTCACTAGTAAGCAGTAGTTCGGGTGCATTGCTTTTTCCTTTTTTTTTTGAAACATTAAAATAGAGTTTTTTATGATAGTTTAAATAAATTGGGCGGTTTTTTTACCATCTGGCAAATATCTCGTGACATAGTTAGAGACAAAGGTATATGTTTCAAGATACTAAGGTATATATGACCCAAGGTACAACACCTAAACCAACCAAGTGCTCTTGCTCTAAATATTTTAATGCGTTTATTATTATTATTTTATAAAGACATTATTTTTTGTAGTTAAGAGTGTATTTATTGTATTTTATTATACATGTATTCTCGTTCTTTGGTCCTTTATCTTTGTACTTCTTTGTTAATTTCCTGTCTTTAATGTTATTCACGTGGTTTTGTTCTGTTCACTTTACTTTGTCTCATTGGTTAGAGAGTACAGTATTGTTCATTTCTTAAAATTTATAGACATATTGCTTTTATTTATAAAATAAGGACGCGTCATAATTCATTGTTTTTCTGATCTGTTTTGAACAAAATATATTTGATCTGTTTATTGTATAGTGGTCAATCAGTAGTTATTAATTTATTCAGATTATGAACTGAGAATATGTAGTTAACACAGTCATTAATAGATAAATCCTCAAGTTGCTTGGAAGACAAGTTGAAAGTAATATATTTGAAACATAAAAACAAACGATATTATAGTGCCAAATCTTCAAACAGATAATTCTTTCGCAAGATATGAAAATTCAGCTATAAATTTTGTGCCAATGGTAGAATATTGCTATTTCAAGCTCGATAATTAGCTTAAAGAGAGCTTACTAACAAGATGTATAGTTTTCATTCTATGGAGCATTAGCGTGTAGTCTGGACAATGCATCTTTTTTATTTGGTGATTTCGAACACTTTCAATTTCGAGGAAGTTCTAACAATAAAGACCTTGCCACATCCTTTTTCGGTTTTCCCTTCACCTTTACAACGAAAAGACTTTATTTTCTATTCCGCTATCTTTAAAATATTTCTTCCATAGTATCGAGATCCTACTATTTGACAACTTTTTATTCTGACAAAGTTCAATTAAGCCATTATTATTTTGATCTTCATCAAGTTTACTTTATCTCATAAGGCGAAGAGAAAGGAAGAGCACAGTCTTGAACAAAGAGACTCAAACAAAATTGAAGCCCTTAATCTCTCCGTTAGAAGATTTTTTTATCCACTCAATCATTGGTGCCAAAAAAAAAATCCGTTTTAATTTTGCGTTAGCACAAGAAACTATTCTACAAATTTTAAAGTTTTCGTCTTATTCAACAAAGATTTAGAATTTAAAACACATTTTCTCATTAATTTTAAACAAAGAGTAATTTTTCAAAAAATAATTAGTTAAAATATAATTCATAATAAAATACTGTTATTTGAAAAATTCCATAACACATTACTGGTGTGTTGTTACCCATTTAGAAAAGTTTAAAATTAATTATGCTTTTAATAGCATCTAATGTCTAAACATTGATTGACAATTACCTCGCCCCTTTTGTATAAGTAAGTTTCTTTTAAACTAATCAAATTAGTTTGGAAATTCCATATGAAATGACTCATCACAACATATGAATTGTGAAGAAAAGCAGTTAGTTAGTCTCAGAATCATAAATATTCATTTACTCTCTTTAACACTTTTAAACTTTGCAATCAACATTTGTTTACTATGTAGTCATACTCCTAAGATTTCTTTTAGAAACAAGCCGTTACGGATATGACCTACAGGGGCTGTATCAACAATTTGCTGAATTCTACACTTTTACATTTCCTAACTTATAACACTAAAGGTTTGAAAAAAATTAAAAAAAAAATATCTTCTTATTCTTATGTACAAGATGTTATTTTACTAAACAAGTGAAATTAACAAAATTTAAATAAACCCCGATAAATGCAATTTATTCCTTGTAAACCGATTTTCAGAACTATAAAATGTTCTCAATTAAGGCGGTTCGATCGTTTAGGGGCTACGATGCCACTGAGAAACACACAGACGCACAGGATAAACACTTTAAACTTATAACACTCATTTTTTAATCAATATCAAAGTAATGATCAAGGACAACAGATGAGATGAAAAGGATACTTAGAGAGCTATCATTTTTTGGGACAAATTTTTGGAAATATTTTAATTGAAATTGAAATATTTGAGTTGACTTTGTTCTTTTGAATTATTGTTTTGAATTACCTAATTATTTTACCATTTCACTTTTCGAAATGAATTGAGCCAGGTTTATTGGACCATTCATTTCAATAGTAATTATTTATATGTTAAAATTATACGTCATGCCTTTTCCTAACTGAATTGATTTTGAAGATCATCGCCAATTTTTTAGTTTTTTTGAGAACTAATCTTTTAAATGAAATCAAAAAAATTCAAATCGGTTCATCCGTTTAGGCGCTACGATACCACAGACAGACAAACACACAGACACACTCTCATAGCGGTCAAACTTATAACACCCCTTTTGTTTTAATTCGGGGGTTAAAAATGAAATATTATAGGAGGTTAATAAGTTTGATAAATTTAACCGTTTCGGTAATGTACAAAATTATAGCAATAATGCCATTAAAATTTTTTTAACAGGTTTCTGATCAATATGAAGATCTAGAAGAGTATTTCCCAGGTCAAATATGATTTTAACAATAATAAAAGTACAGTTAAAACTGCGGGATGCTGTTTTTACTTAGTGATAAAAAAACTATTCAATATTATATATTTAATGTGTTTGTTCTACATCAATAATTAATAATTAATTACAAAAACCATTATAGGTATATATACTGACTGTGCCAACTTTATTCACATCTAATTAGTAACAAAACAACACACCAAAAAAATTAAGAACTAGGTACCAATCAAAATTATAAGTTGAGTTTTTTTTTTCTACTTGTTGTTTTATTAATAATCATTTAAATTCAGCTTTCTAATTTTTTTTTGTGATATTTTTATATTTTATATGTGTATCTTGTTCTAATAACGTCAATTTTAATTATCAAATTTTTTTTAAATTAAAATGTAGAATACACTAAAAGAAACATGTTGAAAAATTAATGGTACAGTAAACTAATGTAATGTGATGTAAATGACTCGGTGCTTATAATTGTTTTAAATAACAAATGAAAGCATTTGAATGATTTAAAGATTGACAGAGAATAATATTCCTCCAGATTTTGCTGAAAAGAGTTGGTGTCTAGCATCGAATATCTACTTTTTTGGCACAACAATTGTCGGAAGCGATAAAAAAATTCTAAGCTGGTGGTCAAAACATTTCTATTGACAATGGCAAATAACACAAAACACAAAGCAACTGTCTATCAAACAAAATAATGTTGACAACTCTAAGATATGAAGCTCTAAAAAACATCTTTTAAACGATCTTTAAGGGTATTTTCTTTTGCATTTGTAGAAATAATAAACTTAAGTGGAAATCGTAATTTCTGTTTATTTTGAAATTCCATAATTATAGACATTTTCGTTAATAAATTATTGTTAGTTAAAAAATTATTATTTTTTTGTTTCAGGTACGTGTAAGCTGCATAATTAAATATTATAAGCCTTCTTTTATTCAGAGTACGTATATTTTCCACCTGTACACATCACAACATTTTTAGACATAAAGTACATCGAACATTTAACAAAATCAACTATATAATACTTGTATATATTGAATATTCAAATATTTATCTGAATATTATAAAAAAAAAAAAAAAAAAATTATTAGTTTTAAAAATAATATTTTAATTTGTTTATAACTAATAATTTAAAAAAAAAAAATAAAACTATAATATTAAACTATAATACAGTTGTACAACTTTCAGTATTTAAATTTAATTATATCGTTTTGGTGATTTATCGATTATAAATTTGTTATAATCAATGTTATTATTATAATTTTATATTATTCTTTAAAATTATTCATTAAATTTTTATATACTATGAGAATTTATTCAAAAATTGTATTTTTATTCTTATCATTGTTTGAAAATTCAATAGTTATTTTATTCACATTAAAGAATTTATCCAGCTTCTTCGATAATTCTCAATCACTACATAAATTTTTGTTGTGAAATATAATTAAAATTCTCAAAGTTTTAAAAATAGAAACAAAACTAGAAATTTTATTTCATTTTAATCGATTCAACATGTTTTTATTTTCAAAATAATTTAATATATTTATTATTAAAGTCAGTAAAAAAAAAAAAACAATAAAAAAAAAGTATTTTTAAAGGAAATAATTAACTGAATAATTAAAAATAATGAAATAAAACTTAAAAAAAAAGAAACACTTTTTCTTCTATTTTAAATTAAATAAATCAATACAATAAATGGTATTATTTAAAAAATGATGTAATATTAAAAATAATTATTGTAAAATATTAAATAAAAACTTAATGAAGAACAAAGGATTTGAATATAATAACTAACATACATACTAACACACAGAATCTCATACCACACATCTGGAGACAATTATTTATTTTTTACTTTCAATGTCAAATATTAAAAACTTTAAAATGAATATTATATTTTTAAAGTATATTATAATAAATATTTATTTTTTGTAAATATATATATATAAGAATACCGGCTGATCCTAAAACAAGTTTTAATTATTTGGAGAATATTTATGTCAAATATATTTTTCGCTTAATTTTATTACATGGTTCTTTTAAATAAATATAATTTATCCGAAAATCAGAATGAAATCTTTTGAGGTATTTGTCGTGCTACGGCCGCATATATACGTATGATAGGTAATTGTATTAGAAGAATTATCGAAATTGGTTCAGCTGCTCTCGAGATTTGCGCTTATTAACACATTCAGCGATTCATTTTAATATTATAGATTATGAAGAAGCTATCATCTACAAAGTTAAAGAATATAAGAATAAGAAGCTATTTAACGCTATCATCACGCTACTAAAGATTGCCGAATGTTTAACGCACTGACGGGCTTAGAAAATTGTAAAAACTTGACACAAAAATGCAATGCATTTGTAATAAAATTTCATGTGTGATAAAAGGGAAAAGACAAAATATTTGATTAAATGGTATAGTGGACATATCAAAACCTAAGTTAATTTACATAAAATATGGGTGATGATTAATATGGTATTCTAAAAACACTTCGTTTGTCATATTACAAACACATTCAATCATATTATACTACGTAAAGATTCATATATAAATTTAAAAAGGGTTCACAAATCATCCAAATCTAATTAAACTTAAAAAAACAGTTGTTTACATTTAATTAAAACATATTGAAAAATTACACTTTGTACAGATTATAAGTTTGGAAAAAGTAAAATGTCAAATTTATTATTGTCTCTATACGCACGCATAGATAAAATGGATAATTAAATTTACATCAATCAAAAGTTGTAGAATTAGGAGAATGTGGGCTCCGTAAATCATACGCATTTTGCATTTGTCCACTTTAAACTAGGGGAATAAATCAAAAACAGTTTTTGTTTTATTGATAATCTTGCTGGAATTAAATAAATTAAATTTGGTAATGTCTATTCCGAAGTTCTTCTGATGGTGCTGAAGTTTATACCTGACGTGAATATATTCTTTGTCTAGAAGACATTTTTATGGTGGAAGCGCAATGAAATCATATTAATGTTAACTACCATTATAAGCTGAAGAGTTTGTTTGCTTGGTATAACGCGATAATATCGGATGAACCACTGGTTCGATTTTATTTTAGTGTTGGATATCCCATTGATCGAGAAAGGCTATGGGCTATATAGCAGTCCCCTAACCAAATAGCTGAACGATTTCGAAAATTACTGAATGGATTTTAATGAAACTCTACAATAATGTAGCTCATACCTTGGAATACCACCCCTATATTTTAAGTGTTAAGCATGGGGGAATAAGTGAGCTCGTCAAGCGAAACGGGCAGCTTACTGCTAGTAAATTTTACCAATGTAAAAATTAAAATCTTGAATCTACCAAGTGCTTCCCTCGTCTATATTTTGTAAAGTTTACCGATTCGTACCCAAGATCTATTTGCTTTATTAATTACCCGAGATAATGATAATTCTCGGTATACAAATTTTAATAAGGCTATTTTTAATCTGAGAATTCTTGCTCCTTGTATAAAAAAACATATTTATTCCCATTTCTATCTCGATTTCTTGTTTTTTCGTATCGCTTAGTTAAAAGCTATTTATGCATAAAAATACGCTTTTAAAAAGAGAAGACTAAAGCAAAATAAAAATAAAAATAAATAATTTCCTTATGCAATAATGTTATTAGTTTATTGTCCCATATTCTCTTGTTGTTTGAATATATTTACGACATTATTAATTTAATTTATAAAAACAAGTTTTTCATATACTTTTTTAAAAGCGAATAATAATAATAATAATAATATTGAAGCTTTTGCAGTAAAGCTTTGGTGTTCTGTATATATACCTACATAGATAGATAGCTAGTAGAGCTTTTTCTTATACAATTTTCCTCTACACAAATATAAAATCTATCTTTGTTCATCATGTAATAAAAGCATTTATAGTTTAACAGCTATGAAGCAAAAAAAGAAATGTGTGGATTTGTCAAAAAGTATCTCATCACTACAATTGTCATGAAAGATTAAACTTTTCATTGTTTTTCGATCGCCTATCAGTTTCAGTTCTCTAGAAAATTATTTTAAGTGAATTTAAAGTAACTCCATTTTCTTCAGAATTTTAATTGGTTTTGATTTTTTTAATTCGATCTTCATTACTCAAAAAAACATCCCATTGCCATTATTAACATGGGTTTGGGAATTTTTGTTTTAACCAAGAAGAATTTTAGGTGTTACCAAGTTAAACTAGATAATTCAATCTATCTATAGGTTTTAATATTGAAAAATAATCAATTGTAATTAAAACTCGGAAATTTTTTTGAAATAATTTTAATCGAAATAACTGAATATTTTTAGGTTTTTTCGGAACTCTTCTGGAAGTTTTTTGACTGAAATTTAAGGTGCCATTCTCAGGAATTGATATCAACTTTATGGAAGAAGAAAGATACCAGCAGTCACCCTCCAGTTCCGCTGAACCGTTCTGAAAACTACTGAATGGATTTTAGGTTAGGCTAATTATAAGATCAGAATTCCTGAGAACAAAAGTCAAATTCGGTATTTCTAAAACAGCAACCTTACTTATCTAGTAGTTTGAACCTTACTTATCTAGTCGAGGCATATTTCGGTTTGCAAGAATGACCTATAGTGATGGCTTTATAGCTCTGGGACTAAAAAAATCACTGCATACAACGTTTGTGTGACGTTCTTCTATAAAGAATAATGTTTCCTTTATATTTTACAAATTACAGGTCTGTTTCATCTACGTACACACAAATACATTACATATATACACACAGATATCTACTTCATTCATTCATTTTATTAAAAGAGATGAAAATTGTATAGAAGGAAAAAACGAAGAAGTAACAACACTGTGTTCTATATGTATGTACAGTATTTTGTACACTTTTTCTTTTTTCAATAGATATCTACACAAAATAATACCATATTGTGTGTATATATTTTGTGCTCGTTTGTGTTAGTGTGTGTGTTGTAAATAGGAAGACACCCTTCAATAAGATTATTATTAACATTAGTTCAGCTTAATATAAAATAATTGTATAGGTACTACTATTAATGCAGACGCTCTATATATTTTTATTTATTCATTTTCTATACAGTATGATTTAGGATTTTGCTCCGATACAATATTGTCAAAATTTTTAAATGTACGGTAACAGTATTTGAGCTTGTAATGAAATGAGCTATTATTTTTGTCTAATATTGTATTTCTGGAAGCTTCACACATACAATACTAAGTACGTGATCAGTTCTTTACAGTACTATAGCTGACTGTTCTATAATAGCTGTTTCTGTTATAAAAACAAGATTCTACTATTGTTTATTCTACGATATAACCCTTACTTAATTAAGCTCTTGAGTCGATGTGGAACATTTTCTCTTGTAAGACATGAGAAAAATGGAAAAAAGTTTCTGCTCTTTGCTAAATAAGTTCCCTAAAGATTGCACTCCTCCTGATTACTATCCTTCTCTTCCCTTACCGACTGATATCAATCAGTCTAAGTTACCGATATTCGGACGTTTGGGAGAAGGAAGATGGGGGAAATGATTACCAGCAGTAAGTAACGTTTGTGCGATCATTAGGAAGCTAGCTTTTTTGGTAAAGGGCAGAAATTTTTCTCATTTTTTACTAATTTTATTTTCGCGTACGCCTCTATCACGAAAATGGCTGCTCTAGCATTCATATGTCCTATGTGATGAGCTGATTTACCACGCTGAAGAAAATTAGGGTTAATGGATTTTTTATAGTGATACTTCTACTAAGCTAAAAAAAATTGATAATTTATATTTTCCCACGCTTTTCTCATACTGTACTAAAAAATACAAAAATCGGGTTCATTTAACGTTTTGATAAGTAGATTTTGTGATATCGCCAGAAATTCACCACTTCAGAGGGATTCTGAGAATATCTCGTAAAATACTTTTCTATAGTCGTATAGTAGATTTTTAGTAAACATCTCAAAACTACTCGTTTAATCGGTAAATGAATATAATTTTTGAATGTTTTCTGTCAAAATTGCTGTAGTAAATGTCTTTTATCCAAATCAAGGACAAAAAAGTAGGTATCTATAAATTTCTTTGATATACCCACAAAAATTTAAACAAACTATAAACCAATGAATAATGTTAAGAAGGTACTTTTATAAATCAACGTATTTGTCTATCGACATAAAAATATTAAATCATATTCATCTGGCAAAATCAAAACATGTGTCTTACGTAATATTTATTTTGTGACAATCTGTACTTTCATCCCCCAGGTCATATAAGAAAGGCGTCCAATATTATAAAAGGAACAAAGTTCAAATATATTATGTTATAGAATTGAAAAATATATATAACAATATTCCATAATTAGTAATTAGTTGTTTGCATATATTATGTTTCAATCACAGAAATACTCCCAACCAACCTCTATGTGCGTAACTTAAGGAATCAAAATTAGTTCTTTCTACGCTTAATTTTTTTTATTTAGTTTGATTTTTTCGAATTTAACCTGTGAAAAGTTTTTAAAGCTTCTAAAATGTTTTTTACCTAATATGACCATAATGGATTTAATCTGTTTATTACCAAAACAGAAGACCAGATGTGGAATTTGATTGGCAAAAGCCTAATAAATACAAGATGTCCAGATTGTGCAAGTAAAATTTTTTTTTAATTGGGTAATTCTTCTTTTCAAATTTTTACTTAATTATCATCTTGTTTGAATATCGTCCTCAATATTCATTAGTTTGAAGTTCACTGCACAGTTAGTAATTTCCAGGGCCCCTTAAAGAAAAGTTCGATGGCTAACAGGGGCGCATCGTGAAATTGTGCTGCTTTGAGCTTATACCCACTACTAAGGGACCCACCGAATGATTCAACTAATTGCCATTTTATCAAAAAACTTTTTTCTATAGTAATGTAACTTTACGATATCATTGCAAAATAAATGACAGGCTATGTATAGTTATGATATATAAATTATAAAGTACCCTTTCTGCATTTTTGTGCTGAAAAATCCTCTATTTGCACATTAACTCTTTTATTAAATCACAAATTATGGAAACAACGGATAAATGATTTAGTGGAGAAACAGCGCTCCTTTAAATGCAAGCCAATTTGTCACTTTAACGATGAGAACGTTCAGTGATAGAAGTTCGATTGATTTGAGGTTTGCCAACTTTATAATTTTGATAATTTTTTTTCACAATATCGTATTCAACAGAGGCTAAGTAACTTTTGTATTCATGGGGTCCTAGACTGCAACCTAAAAAGCTCATTAAGATCAGGCTTTAAAGTCTATTAGTTCAGAAATGTATCGCTCCACTATAGAACTATGACTATTAGAAGTCCTGGCACCTCTCTATTGACAAATTTTTCTGCTACACAGAGGTGAATAAGAATTTCACAAATACTCCTGAAGATGATAAATGTGCAAGGTTCTCATCTTCTTTTCAATTTCTTAGTGATGTTATTGTTCATTTGTACAACTGTATTTCTTTTAATATTTTTAAAAATGATCCAATAAATATGTATAAAGTTTAAAGTAAAAAAAAAAGGCAAAACCATACATACATACATACTCAAAACATAACAAAATATCACTTTTCAAACATCCGACGTGACGTGTTAGTAGACATTAACCAAATACATACATCATGATGATGATTGGATTGGATCGGTCTTTTGTTTTAAAATTACAACAACAGAACACATATGCTTTTTATTTTGTGTTGTATGGTTCTGTTTTTAAGATAATATAATTATATTTTTAAAATAAAATCTATAACATGTGAAGTTTATGATCTTTGGAAGCTAGATCAATAATGATTCAATCATGATAAGTTATGAATTTATTATATAGTCCAAAACAAGTGAAATTTACTAAATTTAAAAATGCGATTTACTCGTTGTAAACCGATTTTTGTAAACTTAGCTATAAAATGTTCTCAATCGAGTCGATTTGACCGTTTAGGGGCTACGATGCCGCTGAGAAAAACACAGACGCACAGATAAACAATTTAAACTCATAACACTCCTTCTTAAATCAATATCAAAGTGATGGTCAAGGACAGCAGATAAGATGAAAAAGGATATTTATATAGCTATCTTTTTTTAGAGCAAATTTTTGGAAATATTTTAATTACCTAATTATTTGACCATTTCACTTTTCAAAATTAATTGAGTCAGGCGTACCTCATCGAGAAGTTAGTTTAAAATCAATTAGAAAATTCCATTTGAACATACAAAAGCGAGTTAATAAAAACATGTTAATAATCCCTCTTTATCGGCACTATTTTCCCCACAAATAGATCATTAATACCCAAGAGTGTTCAATTTAGTTGTTACACTATATACCCGTGATATTTAACATTGAACGAAAAATCTTTAAGAAACAGAGACCTAAAGATACAACTCGTTAGGATAATTTATAAGACACATATGATTTTCAGGATGAATACAATATTTTTCTTAACACGAAATTATTATTAATACTGAGAAAAAAAGTAAAAAGATTTTTTGAAGTATTCATTCAATCTGGTGTTTAGTTTACATAGTTTTGTGTTGTTGTTTAATTATTTTAGTAGTTTATATGAAGTAAAGATATGTAGAAGTTAATAAATATGCATATTGATTACGTAAATATTTATGAAATATTCATTCAATAATAAATCAAAATTTTTACCCCTCTAAAATGTTTTTTTTAGTTTGTTTGTTTTTCTTATTGTTTATTCTCTGAGCTTGAATCATTTTTGTTAACGACTAACTCTTATTATGCTAAATAAAATTTTTACAGGTAGCTTTGTTTTTCAAGGCAATTATATCTTCATGGATTTGATTGCAAAAATGAATGAAAATTTTGACGATGAATCGTACATTAATTTATAAAAGTAAAATCGACTATTAATAAGTTACAGTATTTATTGCTAATATTCGAGACCATAAACTTTATTTGTATAACTACAAAATCATAAAAGCATTTATTTGACAAGAAAATCAGCAAAATCGAGTCAGATTAAAAGATAATAATTCTTTGACTCGATCATAAAGACCAAAACAAGAAGCTTAATTTTTAAGTAATAGCAATGACAACACAATAGTCATCAATGTATGTATTTACAAATGTATATGTCATTACTAATAATACGGTTGATTATGTATTGTGTGGATTATACTTTTGTAATATTCCATTATGTTTTTACCTAACTGGAGATCGGATAACATGGATAAGTAACAATGCCGAGTTTCGGAGATATCGCAATATTTGGTCCGTATCTCAAAAACTATTCGACCAGTCATCAAATGCACCCGATTTTTGTACTTTTTGAGTCAAAAAGACCTTATATACTGATTTTTATCGAACTTAAAGATAAAAAAAATTTCTCGATTTTTTACAATTTTTTTAAGGTGTACCTTTGCGAACATCGAGAAAAACGTAAAAAAAATTTTGTTTTGGAATTTGTTGAAACTCGGTGGATGGGGTAATTTTGATCCAAAAAGTATAAAAATCTAGTTAATTTAATGATTGGATATATAGAAAGCTACAATGTCAGCGGGTCTCATGGACAAAAATTCATATTCAAAAAAGCTCCCCACCAAAAAATTCAAATTAAAAAAATTGTGAGCAAAAGGAAGGGTATGTGAGGGCTATAACGTGATTTTCTTTGTTTTTAAAGGAGTAATGGTCCAGCAAAGCGGGTGGGTATCTGCTAGTAGAAGATATTTATTATAAAATCCAATCTCTACAAATAATATAAAATATAATACCATATTGAAACACAAAAACAGTAGCTTCGAAGTGTTATAGTATTACTAATAATATTTTACTACATACATTTCATATAAGTACCTTACTAAATATATGTATTATAGTTCGCTAAATAATGGATTCGATTTACTGCTACAAAAGTTATTAAATATAAAAGTTGCCAGCCCTCGTTCTCCTTTCCCATCCTCTCAACTGCTACGTTAAATATAAGTTTTTTTTTCATCACTGAATATGACTGACTGCTGCTATAACATTGTATTTTTACACAATTATCCTGTCATATTCAATAATATATCAAAAATATTGAATCAATAATTATAATTCTGTACATATATGTTTATGTCATATTAATAATTAACTTCTCAATTGAGTTTCATTTATTAGGTTATTGTATTTTTGGGTGTATTGTATACGAAATAATGGTATTTCTACTTTGAACACGAATTGAATTTTTCTAAAATCAGTTTTGGTTTGAAATATAAGTAAATATTCAGAAAGCTTTCTCAACAAAAGTGAAATTTAAAACATGAAATTAAAAAAGGATTTGTTAACTGGAAACATTTTATACTTTTTACTGGATATCGCTCAAGAATTTTTGAGACCATACTCACATTTCAACCACAAGTGCGCCAAACTTACTTTGGCGCCCTTACTACCTTAACGGGTGTAATTTTGTGAAGTAACATTTTACACATTCGAGTGCGTGTTTACACGAAGTGCGTTACACTAAAACAATTGTAGGGAGTTGCACCAAAAAGACGCACGAAAATGTATAAAAAGTTACTACACAGAATTACTTACTCAAAATGTGTTAAACCAGTTTTTCTTAACTCTGCAAACTGGGGAAAAAGAAAAAACAACCTCTACATAGCAAAGTGGAATTATAAAACTGAAACTTTTCCGGTTTATTGCTTCGTTAAAATGAAAGATTGGATGTAGCTTGTTCTTATTATTGATTGTAAACATAAATAATAAATATATATATAAGCTTTCTATTACACATATTATTATTTGTAATATATAAAAATATATAAGAAGAAAACTTGATGAAAAAGAAAGTAATTATAGTAATGAAAAAAAAAATGTTTTATGTTATAATTATTGTCTTATATCAATATATATATAAATATTATATGATTCAACTTTTATCTTGATTTTGTAGATGACTTGATATACTTACTAGACTGGCTCTAAAAAGCAAGGAAAAGAACTCCATCCATGATGACGATGACTCTGATTGTAACTGATGTAGTTTGACTGACAGACAATGTTTGTTTGTAAAATATAAAAGTATGTATAAAATATACCTTACATTATAATTAACTACTGTGCTACCAAATGCTTTATGATAGCATATCTCATCGTTTGATTTTGTATTCTTTTTAGATGTTTCTTTTCAAAAATAACATCAATGAATTTTTCTAATATACATTTTTCTATACTTTTATTATCTTTTCATATTATTAATGCGTATTATTGTAAATGAAATCTACAATAGGCGACCGGATATGGCCGCTGATTTCTTGTAATAAATTATAGTTAAACCTATCAGCACTCGCTTTTTGAGTATTTTGCTCCCGCTTGATTAAAAACATACATAATTTTTCTTTTCCAATAGTATATATGGTTGAAATGTTTTCCCATTTTCATAAAATTTTCAATATATCTACAAATTTAAAAATATATTTTTTTCAAGTCCTTCAGAACTTGCAAAAATTTTTCTTATCACAAAAGTAAAGGTGTAAGCAAAAAATATTAGCTTTCGGAAATATTCGGGCCTGTTTGTGTACTTTCGTTAGTTTAATATATTTTCACTCTCAAACATCAATCAATAGTCACGTTATCAAACTATTTGAAAGTAACGCGTGAAGTATTCCACATATGCGCAGAATGCGAGAGCAAATCTATGAACACGGCTAAAGATTACCGATCGGCTGACGCGCGGGGCGATGAGCTAGAATAACTCTATAATAATACATTAAAAAACACGCTTTATTGCACTAAAATTAGATAAATATTTAAAATATAAGGTGAAATTCGAAGCTACGGGGGTTTTCTGCATTCTTTTTTTATACAAAAATTTATAAAAATAATGGGGTTTAACCTTCGTTTCTCTGTCATACGC
Organism: Chrysoperla carnea; assembly: GCF_905475395.1. NCBI lineage: Eukaryota > Metazoa > Arthropoda > Insecta > Neuroptera > Chrysopidae > Chrysoperla > Chrysoperla carnea. The sequence continues at coordinate 25,079,665 of NC_058340.1, read as the reverse complement.
CTATAACAGAGACCGCCCACATCATTATTTGTTAATTTTGATTTATTTAACCATATCAATATTTACAATTACATTTTATGATGTGGGTGAAGTTGGTTACTTTGTTCTTATCCAAGCGACGACAATGCAATAAATTCTACCACCCCCTTAATTATAATTGTTCACAATGCCGTTGCCTGGATTACAACCCGTAACCTAAGTCTAAGTAGACAAACGCTCAAAGTCTACCACCTTAGACAGGTGTTAATAACAGGAATAACAGAGTCCAATCCCGTTATGAATCGTAAAAATATCTATGATGGAAGTTAACCTTGACTCAAACAAAACCACCGTATATTACTTACCCCATACAACCCAGTTTATTTTAATTAGTTCCACACATCAAAAATAAATATTTAAATCAGGTTTCATAAAATTACCAGAGCAATAAATAATTTTTGCACAAAAAAACAAGTACATACAAGCAAAATTACAAAAAAAAAAAAACTAGCAAAGGCATTTGTTGACTCTTTTCTTTAAATGTGACGACACAATACAGCGAAAACAGTCTATAAAAAAAAACTAAGATGTAACAAGTTGTATAAATAATTCAAGCTCAATTGTTACATAACATTTGTTAAAGGATATAATAAAAGGGAATTGTTAAACTATTCCCTCTTTTTTATTATTATTTTTATATCCCTATTGTAGTAAATCGGGGTACAATGATCACATGATGATCCTTTTGTAGCCTGTTGCTCCTATATATATTCCCGTTATACAATAAATGTTATTGTGGCTGTATCAGAGCAAAGAAGAATAAATATAGGAAGGTTTTTGTGTGTATTTTGTAACATAGTTCACAGGATAACAATACATAAAGAGGGAGTTATTCTCTACCCTTCTTTGCTTGCTGTACTGTCGTCTTCGTCGTGGTGGATAGAGAATTCGAGAATAGAATTATTTATACCTCTAATACCCTTACAACAGTGTTATATATCGATTGTGGAGAAGAATTCACTTCTCTTGTGATGTTGAATGAAATGTTTGTTTGACATCCGGAATGTAAAACCGACAACCAATGGAATTTATATGTACCGAGGATTGTTGAAAAATTTAAAGTATTTTGTTTCACAAATCCCCTTTCAAATTTTACAAATTTGGAACAAGACTAAGTTAAGAGGAACTGTATCAGCTAATTAATTCTTTAATTTGCCTTGTTGGAGCTTTCCAATGAGATAATATGTGAACATAACAAAAAACTACTAAAACGTTTAAGAACAAGTGAAAACAAGCCATTGACTGAGATTATTGTTTAAATACCCTGCATAGCAAGAGTTGAATACAATGCTTGCATTATTTTTAATAAATAAGAAAAGTTTAAAAAACCAACAGAATTTTTAATTTTCACACCAACGTTTTGCCCTAATTTGCACTCTCACGGGTTAACAATGATGTTTACGGAAAAATGTCCTATCTCTAACGGTTTACAACATGAGTCCTACGGACCCAAAACGCAATTGGCCTATGTGACACATTTACGAACTCAAACTCTTTTACGTCCCGAGCAAGGTATTATATATCGATTGTGGAGAAGAATTCACTTCTCTTGTGATGTTGAATGAAATGTTTGTTTGACATCCGGAATGTAAAACCGACAACCAATGGAATTTATATGTACCGAGGATTGTTGAAAAATTTAAAGTATTTTGTTTCACAAATCCCCTTTCAAATTTTACAAATTTGGAACAAGACTAAGTTAAGAGGAACTGTATCAGCTAATTAATTCTTTAATTTGCCTTGTTGGAGCTTTCCAATGAGATAATATGTGAACATAACAAAAAACTACTAAAACGTTTAAGAACAAGTGAAAACAAGCCATTGACTGAGATTATTGTTTAAATACCCTGCATAGCAAGAGTTGAATACAATGCTTGCATTATTTTTAATAAATAAGAAAAGTTTAAAAAACCAACAGAATTTTTAATTTTCACACCAACGTTTTGCCCTAATTTGCACTCTCACGGGTTAACAATGATGTTTACGGAAAAATGTCCTATCTCTAACGGTTTACAACATGAGTCCTACGGATCCAAAACGCAATTGGCCTATGTGACACATTTACGAACTCAAACTCTTTTACGTCCCGAGCAAGGTATACAAATTTCAGCTTGATATCTCTTATTGATTTTGAGTTATTGTGGTGTCAGACGGTCAGAAAGATTTCGAACTGCCGGAAGTGAACCACTTATATGACTTTATGAACACCTATACCAAAATTTGGTTCGTATCATCAATATTTCTAAGCGTTACAAACTAGGGACTAAACTTAGTATACCTTGATATATATTTCATATATACAGGATGTAAAAATACAATCTTAATTGTGAAATTAAAATTTTATTTGTCAAACCAATAAATGGAACACTTTTTTTCGATAAACAAAGTTATTTCACAAGAAAATATTTCACTTGTTTTGTAATATTGCTATATTTTTTTCAAATAGTTGGAAAATTACCTATTTTTGTGGCAATATTGTATATGATAGTAGGATTTTATACTCGCAGCAAAAAAAAAAAGAATAGTTAACCAAAATATAACAAAAAAGTTTCTCATTTAACGTAATGAATAGCCAGACATATTGTATATGTTTGAATACGAATTTTATGAACAATTTATTATTATAAGACATATTGTTCCCTATCAATATTTTAGAAACGCTTTGTATTATTTTTATAATGTGTTATGTGTTCAATATTGGTGACAGGTATTAATGTCTTCATTTAAATAATCGCTATTATATTTTTGTTATGTTTTGTAATATTACAATTCTCTTCTCAACTACAAAACATTTTGATTAATTTGAGAAATATAGTGGTTTTCTTTTGATGATCGATTTTATACATATATAATACGTGTATTAGCTTTTAAGATATACCTACAAAAATAACACAAAAATAAAATAAAAACTGTGAGTTAGATAGTAGAAACTAGGAGAGAAACTAGTGTTGTACCTTGAATCAAAATTGAATATACTTTTAAACCTATTTCTTTTAGCATAAAAACAGAAATTCTTGGTCTCCCTTGATAGGACCATTGTTTTATACTAAATCAATATCAGATACAATAAGTAGGATGTGGTTTAAAAAATAGTCGAGTGTGATCCATGGTACATTTTGGTCTTGTATCATGGATTGCATTTTAGTATATATTGGATCACTTAATTTTATTTAAACGGGTACCCCTTAAAAATTCGAAAAATTTATGTTGTCTCCAATTTCGATAAAACTCAGTAAGATAATTTTGACCCAAAATGTTCAAAAATCGTGTTCATTTTATGATTGGATGGGTAGTTTCTGAAATATCAATCAAAATCGCATACGAAAAGCTATTTTCTCTTAAACCATGCATCCAATCAGAAAAGGGGTAATGAATAGTTAAAATATAAATAAAGTTTTTAGTATCGTAACATTATCTTAGTTGCTTATCTTTCAGGAAACTAAAATTGATTCAAGGTACAACACCTTACCCTACCTACTTTTTTGAAATAAAATATAATCATCTAATATTACAAAAGAATTGAAGAATAATGATAAATAATTACATTTTTTTGTATTTAAATGAACAAAATGTTATTATATTATTTATTATTTCTTTGTTATTTTTAAGCGTATTAAAAATTGTCTGTATATTATGGTAAATTTTTTTTTTTTTTCTTCAAATCGACATTTTTTTATCACATGGGGTTCGAATGATTAAGTTGGTTAGATTATTTCTGTTTTTCATTAATTTTTCTGATTAATATTGTTCAAATAATTATAATAAATAGCTTAATAAGAATAATATATTTCTCTATAAGAAGACCCCTAAAAATAGATCTTAAGTTGCTATCAGATTCTTTTTCAAAGAGAATAAATTATCCTTTGTAAATGATTATGAAAATATAACCTGGAACTTCCTTAACTAATGTAAAGAAAATGAAAAATTCCAATCACTATTAATATATACTTTGGTTCATACTTTCAAATTACGAGTGAATTTAAGTTTTTGTATCATTTAGTTTTAGTTTAGGTCTTCAGTCTTCCGATCTAAAGAAACTTCCAAAAGAAAAAAATACAAGAGATTTGTAGACTGAATCGATTTTGAAAATCAACGCCAATTTTTAGTTTTTTCGAGTACGGAAACCTAAGCACGCACTTGCTCTGAACACTTTCCGCTAACTTAACTTTCAAATGAAACCAAAAAAATTAAAAACGGTTCATCCGTTCAGGCGCTACGATGCCACAGACAGACAAACATACAGACACACACACATAGCGGTGAAACTTATAACACCCCATTTCTAGTTCGGGGGTTAAAAACAGTTTTTTCGCTGAAATAGACATCTGATTTTGATAATTTTTGGATACAAAAATATTATAGGAATTGTTTTGAACCAAAATTTCTCGTCGAGATACATATGGAAATATAATCTAAACTTGATTCTTTATTTTCATCTACGGATTCCTATATATTAACCCACCAAAATAAAATAATTCGATGGAATTCATTATGGTCAAAAAATTATTATTCAGTTTTATATATTCTTCATTATTATTTTCTGTTTGTTAACCAGTCAAAAACTAATATTACAAACAACAAAAACAGTTGATGAAAAAACAATTTGAATATAATATTTAAATGATAGATATGTTGTCATTAATTTTATTAAATAACAAAACAGGTCGAAAAAAAAATATGGTTTCGTTATTTTATTTTATTTTTTTTTTTTTGGGAAGAAAATATTTTGTGGTTTTTAATTCATATAAAAATATGTAGATATTAAAAAAAAATATATGAATTCAAAATATTATTAATATGATAATCATTATTATTATAATAAATTAATAAATTAGATGAATATATTATTATAATACTTAAAATACAATGAGTGATAGAATATTATTTTTAAATACAGGGTGGTCCTACTTTGATATTTAACAGCTAAACTAAAAAAAAGGGTGTTATAAGTTTGACCGCTATATGTGTGTGTGTGTATCTGTCTGTGGCAACGTAGGGCCTAAACGGATAAACCGATTTTAATTTGTTGATTTCATTTGATGGGTAACTTAACGGGGAGTGTTTTTAGCTAATTATATTACCATTTTTAGCTAAAATGGTAATATAATTAGGTAATTCAAAACAATAAATCAAAAGAATAATGTCAACTCAAATATTTCAATTTCATTTAAAATATTTCCAAAAATTGTTTCCAAAAAATGATAGCTCTCTAAGTATCCTTTACATCTCATCTAATATCTTTGACCATCACTTTAATATTGATTTAAGAAGGAGTGTTATATAAGTTTAAAGTGTTTATCTGTGCGTCTCAGGGGCATCGTAACCCCTAAACGGTCAAACTGATTGATTGAGAACATTTTATGGCTATAAGTTTCCAAAAATCAGTTTACAAGAAATAAATCGCATTTGTCGGGGGTCTTTTTAATTTTGTGAATTTCACTTGTTTATGTAAAATAATGGATAGTATATGCTATTTAATCACATCGTGCATGAAAATTTAATTTTTAAAGTAGGTACTATAAGCCAGCATTTTGCTTGTTCGAAGTGTATTCTTTGAATTCTTCAGCTTTCAGATATATTTGAAGAACTTCATCTAGATCGAGTTGTCCACTCAGTAGAATATAGCGCGATAATATTAGAATACTGTGTTTATTTCAGGGTTCATGGTTTATCATATTCATACATATTACATATACATGTATCCAAATTTGGAGCATTGAAGTTTATCACCACTCATTATTATTTTAATTCAAACATACTTACATTATAACGATTGTTTTTAAACAATTTTTTTTTTAATTTTAAATATTATTATTAACAATCTATATCATTAAATAATAGAATTTATTAATTTTATCATGTATCATATTTAATAAAATTTATATATTTTTTTTTGGTGTATAATTTATAGTATTTGCCAAATAAAATTATCATTTATTGAGTATTTTAAAATTCATAGAAAACAAATATGATTTTCATGTTTTAGACGATTTTTGAAGTGAAAACTTCTTTAGTGACGTTGAGCACTTTTTGGTAGGGGAAAATGTTATGGGTTCGCGTTACCGACATACGCGAGCCGAAATGCTTATAGCAGTATATCTGTAGCTATACAACTGACGTATTGTGTAACATTAGTGCTGCGTATATAACAAGTACATTGAAATTTATATAAATACAAATACTATCCACAAATCATATGATTGTATATTAATTGTTATTTCAACTGAATTGTATTTATATTTTGTTTTATTTTTGTTCAGCCCGTAATATATTTAAATAATAAAAAACCATATAAACATGCATATAATTGTTGCTCGGAGTGTCAATAGATGTGAAAACCAGATTGATGTTGATAATTTTAATTCAAATATAATGAAATTTCAAATTTTTATACTAAAAGTTCTAAGTTTTCACTTTTTATCAGCAGTCTCTATACGACTGCCAATTTTTTTTTTGATAATAAAATTCTTGAAAAATCGTAGGAAGTTGACAACTATCAATAGGGGACACTATTTTTTCACGTATCGTTCTGTCAAAAACTATTTTTTCTATATTTTAACAAAGTGTTGACGAAAAATCGTAATAAAATTCGATTTTCATAAATTAAACAAACCATCTACGGTTAAAACCTAAATTTACATTATTATCAAACTAACGTTTATGAATCCTCACAAAGAATAATGAAAATTTCTCTGAAGAGCATTAAACTTTTTAACGATTTCTGTAGCTAATCAATCCTTCAAATACACTTTATATGTCAAAGACTTAAATTAATATACTTCAATCTGGATGATAATATTGCAATTGGACTGTTTTTATAAAAAGTCTTATCTCCATAATGTATGCAATCAAAATGTATAGTGGTGATGTTATTAAAAGTGTGACCTTGAATATTAATTCAATTTTTACAAAAAAAAAAAAAAACATAGTTCTGATTTCAAAGGTCAATGACAATGACTTTTTTTGGTTGTTCTATAATGTGATCTGTATGTGTCTTTTTGCAGTGATTTCCAAACGACAAATAATTTTTTGTTCAATGTAATATTATGCTTCTTTATCAAAAATTATAATTAGAACTTAAACTTTCAAATATCATTTGGAGCCTCGAAAATAAATGTAATTCGTTGTAGTGTTTCAAACAATGTAGCTCCAGACCATTGCGTTTTTTGAATGTTGGTGTTCTTATAAGAAGTAAAAATTTCAGTCAGCGATCTGAAAGCTAAATTCAAGAAATATAAGTATTTGATCGTTTAAAAAATAAATTGTAGAATTATTGTACTGTGCATGAATGAAGAAATGAAAAATTGATATTTTTGTAATGTCGTAGAGAAATTCAATAATAAATGGCTATAGCAAATAATAAGAACATTTCAAACGTAGCATAAACATAATAAAATAATAGCGAACCAGTCAGAAAACTAGGTCATCTTATAGAACGACGTCGAAATACTAGAAACAACGTAATCAATAAATTGGTATAAATGATTATTGTATCAATGAGGATACTATTACATAGAATCGAACATATAGAAGTCAAATACCCTTTCCTGAATTCAATACAAACTTTATTTAAAAATGACTCCAATGGAAACCTTAAATATTAATTATCAGAAAATACTTCTGTATTCTTACCGACCTGTTTCATAGGGATCTTCTTCAAAATAGACTTGGGATAGCTATATGAACAGGTAGCGTTATTTTTGAACGGCTGTGAGACCTATTTAGATTAAAGGCCCAATTGTGATCATTGAAGAAAGATCCGCTATTTTTTTATCAACTTAGATCTCTTCATGAACAGCTTTAAACAAAAGTGCGAATGATATTTAACCTGTGTCAGTCTTTTAAGGAAATTAGGAACCTTTGCATCGGCCTCACAATATCAAAAATACATCCATCTCCCCCATAGTATGGGTTTTATCGTTTTATTAAGGACTTGTTAGTTCGCAAACCTTGATGTTGACTTATTTTGTTTCATTGATTTATGGAATTTTTATCGACCTCCACGAGTTCGTATGCGTTCTTAAATTACATCGCTCCATTTAAGCATTTTTGGGATACCCTTCCCTCCACGAATAATACTCCTCCTATCGGATGCTTTAATAAATATTGCAAGCGCAGCTTTAAAATTAATCTTCTCTACTCTTGACCAGGCTACATGGTTTATGAAAGCTCTCTTTCGATTTCTCTATATAGTTAATTTTTCTCCGCTCAGTTTTTTTTACGGTTTACGCCTTATTTGTCCGAATTTTTAGAGCTGATTTATCCTGATCATTTCTTATTTTGTAATATTATTGTCATTTTTTGTTTTGTTTATTTTGGTATAAAATTTTCCATTTATACTGAATGTAACCCCCGTCTCCATTTTCACCCATCTTTCCTCTACAATGCGGTTAAAACATACGTGATCACCCTACCTTACCCCACATATTAAGTAATAAAAGTTGTTCTTTCTTCTTTTCTAGAACGACATATAAATATATAAAATAATTCAATTTCTATTTGATGTCATTTTTCATCACACAAATGACATCAACGAAATAATATACAGTATATATTGACAACGACGAATAATATTTCGTTGTTGTACATTCTATGTCCGTCCGGTGACGATGCGGTGATATAAATAATATTTATATGAATGATTTGAAGAGAAAAATAAATAAATAATAATAAACAACATCATACAAAAAAGTATTTTTTATTTTATTTTATTTTTGTTTTAGAAAATTTTACAAAAACGATTTTGCCCTCTTTCCACCGTCTAAAATGTATTACTCTTTGATAGATATTATTATTATTGCTAAAATATTCATGTATGAGATGGATAGCCAGTTGAAAAATTAATTCAAATCATTAATTATTATCAGAAAAATATAAAGCGAAACAAGATATTAAATTAGCAGCAAATATATACAAGATTTGTTTGAACAAATCGAAACGAATCAGGAATCTGAACAAATTGTAATCAAAATAAATATTACCCTGAAATTTGAAATTCGAGTAGCCTTGACATATTTGCTGCAATATCATTAAACATCACTGCAGTAAGAAGTTTTTCAAAACAGCATATTTTTTAAGCAAAACAGGGTAAATTTTTTATAGTCACCTTTCACACCAATGTGTATTTTTCTTTCATGCTTTCGAAAAACATTTCTCAAGTTTTTTTTAAATATTACAATTTGGAAATGTTTTTGTAAACATTTACCAGACGTTTTAAACTCAGACGTCTCTTAGAGGTATTCCTAAATAGAATTTCTCTAACAAAAATCATTTCAGAAAATTTCCACCTGTATGCAGTTGTATGATGTAATTTGGAATTAGGGATAATGACTTCTTAAGTTCATTCGTGGGATGTGTTATTCTATATGATGTATCATATGTTAAAGAAAAGCATGCCTCTTGACTTTTTTTTGACATATTCAACTTTAAAAATAAGCAATTATAAAGGACATTAGACAGTAAAACATCGGACTTTTAATAGAATAATATAAATGATTGTTTAAAATATTCATATATGAATCGAACCACATATCTATTTGTATCTGTCTATCTAAAAAAAAGAACAAAATAATATCTTTTGCATGATCGCATCAATTTCCTGTGTACTATACGTATCGTATACGCTTTTCGATAGATATTTTTGTGTGCCCACTAGACGTTGATGATACTTTTCTTTCATTCAAAGCAAAAGTCGTTTATGTAATGTATGTTTGTTTATATTTATTTATGTATATATACATAATATGTATATATAGTTGTCTTTGTCTATTTTTGTTTATGACTAGTTTAGTTTTTAGTTAAAAAGACAAAAAAAAATTTTAACTGATGTATTTCACAATATACAGTGTGTTGGGGCGATGCAATACCGATTTTAATAAACTTTGGCATTTATGGATACCCCTTGTTAGTATCCTGAGGTAAAATAATGAATTAATGATAAGACCCAATGATTGTCTCAAATTGGCATTCTCTCGAATGTACTTATATAAAATATGGTGGAAGCGATTAAAAATCAAATTGAACTTGCCAGATTTGATTTCAAACCACGGGCAGGTAAAATTTAATAAAAGCTTGTAAAAACGAACTCAAATAGGTCCGTTTGGGAGCTATTCATCAGTTTGGATAAAAGTACAAATAATAATAATAATTTCAACCACAAGACTAAACTAGCCTTGGTGCTCGTACTCAAAAATCATCAAAGCACTTGAAGACTTTCATCTTTTCACTTTTCGCTCAATTGCTCAACATTTTTGGAGGGATAATTTCCTAAACTTGTACTCCATTTATTTTGTCAAGTGGAGAAATGATAACCTCCTGAGTATGAGGTATGAAATCAATCCTTCACGAGATAGATTGTTTGAATTCTTTTTTTGCAAATTTAAAATATTACATCTTGTACCTTACTTAATAATGAACAAATGATAAAAAAAGAGATAAAAGAACTTGATCATATATTTCATTTTTAGAACTATAAATGTTATTGAGCCACTTTTATACATATAATATATCTAGAATCACTATATTTGAAAGTTTTTAAAATTCCGGAAATGTAATGCCATTATCTATAAATATAAATAATATTTACATTTGTTAATAAATTATTGAAAAAATATAGCAAAATTATTCAAGACTGTTATGGTTTTGGGAAAAAGATTTAATTAAGATGGCATATTTTTTTTTTAATTGTTCTCGGCACCGATTGTTCTCGACACATTTATCACAATATTTGTAAAAAAAAAAACATAACTAGTATTCGTATAGGATTTGATTAGTTTGGATGTTCCAAACTAGCCAATTTAACTCGATAACTATAAAGCAAATTCAGTAGAATTGATCATTAAAATTTGATCATTCTCTGTCTCTTTTTAACCGACTTCAAACAAAAAGTATTTTTATTTTTTTTATGTGTGTTACCTCAGAACTTTTGACTGGGTGAACCGATTTTGATGATTCTTTATCTATTTGAAAGCTGGTGCTTGAAAGCTGGAATTTCATTTAGTCTAGCTCTGACAACGGCATCCATGAGAAAGTCCTAAATTTGCATTAAGTATGTACGACAAGAGGACGAATAACTCAATATCATGCCAACCGATTTCGACGATTCTTTTTTTAGTGACGTTAGTGTAGGTACTTTAGATTTACTAAAAAACACAAAATAAGAAAAACTTTTGAGAAAAAGAAAAACGACTTCAAAAGAAAAACTTTTCAAAAAACAAATTAATATGCACTAAAAAGTAAAAAAAGTAACGATAATATAATGTAGTTAAAATTATTGTTATTTTTGGAGTCGGTGTCAGCCAAGCTAATGTAGTCAACTGTTCTATCAGAGTTGTTTCTTTGGCTGACACTGACTGCAAAAATAACAATAATTTTAACTACATTATATTATCGTTAGTTTTTTACTTTTTAGTGCATATTAATTTGTTTTAGAAAAGTTTATCTTTTGAAGTCGGTTTTCAATGTGTTAAAATTTTTTTTTTATATATAATTCAACTGACTGTTACTAAACTTTCTCATTTTTCAACATAGGACCCATAATACTGACGGAAGGAACTCCAATTTAATTCTTTTAAAAATTCAGTTGTCATTGATGACGTGCACTCTTTTCAATTTACACTTAATAACTTACAGAGTTTTTCATTGGAGTTTTAAGCAAATAATAATTTTAATAATTTAAAATACGTATAAAATGCATGACCTAACGCTTATTACAAGCATTAAAACATTAAAATAATATAATTTTATTGAATAAATGATTATGCATTTATAAATCTATTGTATTTTATTTAATAAAGATAGTTAGTTATATGTGTTGTATATTTCATACGGTATTTATTAAAATACCTGCCTGTTTGATTTTTTTTTCTACTTCAAAAGATATTATCTACTAAAAAGAAAAGAAAAAATCAGTTACGTGTATAAATGAACCTGTATGGAAAGAGGTTTCCATTAAGAGTCATAGAAATTTAAAAGAAAATTAAACAATTACTGTTCTTACCTATGTTTCATGTGCGAGCTTAGAGCAAAATCGATTCAGTTTGGAAAAGGCATGATATATAATTTTCACATATAAATATTTACTATGGATATGAAAGATCAAATAAACATGGCTCAATTCGAAAAGTAAAATGGTAAAATACTTAGAAAATTCAAGACATTATTTCAAAAAAAGAAAGTCAAGTCAAACATTTCAATTTCAACAATATTTGAAAAAATTAGTCCCAAAAACTGAAAGCTCTCTAAGTGTCCTTTTCATCTCATCTGATGTCCTTTACCATCACTTTGATATTGATTAAGGAAGGAGTGTTATAAGTTTAAAGAGTTTATCTGTGCGTCTGTGTGCTTCTCAGTGACATCGTAGCCCCTAAACGGTCGAACCGACTTGATTGAGAACATTTTAAAGCTAAGTTTCCAAAAATCGGTTCACAAAAAATAAATCACATTTGTCGTGGGTTTTTGAATTTTTTTAAATTTCACACTAGCATTTTATTGTCTAATGATAACTTAGATTTATGACCTAACAGCCAGTAAAGTTTTGAGAATTTTAAAAACTTACACTCTTAATGGAACTCATTTTATATATGTATGGTTATAATAAGTATGTAAATTTATATCTAACTATGCATAAATTATTATAACAACATAATAATAATGATATTCAATAATATTAAATAATTGTTTTATTATTTTTATAATAATTACATTTGTACATGTAAGATAAAAATACAATTAATAAAAAAAAAGTTATTATTATTTGATTTATTGATTTATCAATAAAGTCATATTTTATTTATTTTTTAATGAAATTTATTTTGAACACACTATGGGATGGACTTTTAAAAAAAAAATTAATATAAAGATCTGTGTACAAGTGAAATTTGCAAACATTTAAATAAACCTCGAGGTAAAAGGGCACGACACTTTGAAAAAAACATGGTAAGCGGTAGTGGATACGGTGATCTGTGCGGATGCGGTGATGTAAATTCTATTCGTCTTTGTATATATTATCTCTAGGCTATTTTATCCTGTCTACGTGGGATCTTCCTTATTCCTTTATCAAATTCCACAAATTATCTCTCATTTTCATGCTTATCGCAGATTAGAAAAATAATATTTAATTTAGTTCATTATGTAATTTTTATATCTGTACTAAAATTGTCTATGAATAAAAATAAAGTAAATGTTGATTTTATAAGACTTTTTAGAATTTTTTTTAGCTACGGGTACCGTACTGCGGAATTCCGAACAAATCGAGATAGTAACTTTGAAATCTTTTAAAAACAGTTTTCAATAATTTTCAATAATAATTTTTAACTAAAACCCAAATTCTTATTTCTGAAGCAAATCTTTGTTAATTATAACGGAACTTAACTCAAGCATTCGTATCTTTTACTTGAATACCGAAAGCTAAAGTTTTCGATATTATTATTTATAATATAGCAGAAAGTACATCTCTGTAAAATATGTGCATCAATACAACACAATTGATTGATTTTTTAATTAATTATTGAAAATCAATCAATTTTTTTGTTAAATATTATTATTTAATTTTAATGTTGTCATAACACACTCTCACTAAAAGGATTGATATGGTAATCATCTTGATCCTTTGAACTTTCGATGATTTACAAGGTGAAATTTGTCTTTTTATTTCAATTAATCATGCCTGGAAATTAATTGATTGGAATTCTTAGTATTTTACATCAAAATAAAGACTATCCCTTTGAATGTGTCCAAAAGTACAATTCTATTTTATTATATAAAGAAAATTTAACACGGAAGTTAAAAAGCTCATGCTTTTTAATTTCATATTAAAAGGTTATTCTTAATATTAAAGCAAGAAACAACACCGTTCGAAAATTTTCCCCGAATTTTTCGCCAATCAACTTGAATATAATGTTAAAGAAAACTGAAGAATCATTATGGGTTTTCTTTAAATTTTATGACTTAAACTATACTGACAGTTTTAGACTGATGGTGACTACTAGAAAATCGACATACAAAAAATAAAATAAAATAAAATCACACGAGAGAAGGACAGTCATAAAACTTTAAAAATTTTACAACTTTAGGTATGTTATTATTATATTCTCCATCCACACTAAAACAAATAAATTTATATAAAAAACAATAATAAAAATATTTATTTATTTATTTAAGACCAAAAATAAATACCACATCGCCATCCTAAACGTACGAATAACTATATTATTTTTGTTTTAGTTATTTTATTTTTGTTAAGTTTTTGTTTTATATAAATATATAAAATAAAATCTAAATTGACTAAAACTATAATAAATTAAAATATTTGTTAGTTTAACCTTTATTTTAACTAATAATAATTATAATATTCAATAGTATACAGGTTGTTAATTAAAATGTAAATATCTAAAATGTGTAATATGAAAAGGGGTATAAAATCAGTCATATTTTGTGGATCATGTTTTTTTTTTGCTTGGAGGTCAATCAAATACAATATTTATTATTTTAGAAAGGCTTAGGCCGGAAACCCTAAGCAAATCATGTATCGGACGATCATGCGAAACCTTACTAAATTATAATAAATTCCTGATAAAAAAGTAATAATCAAATACAAAACAACTTTCCATTCATTCAATAGCTGAACGTTTTGGTATGAAAATGAACTGGTTATAATAAAATAAGAAAGAACTATTTTTACTATTAACTCACTTTGTTATATCACTGAAAAAGTAGAAAAAAACATAACGTTAAAATGACGGTGTATTTGTTTATAGGTTGGATTGCCTTTTTGTCTATGATAGTTTTTACGCATTCCCACAACATACAAAATGAATTAGTCATTGAATGCTTTTTTTTTTTTTAAATTGGGATATCATAGGATCCGGTTCATTATTGGGTCCATTAACTTATGAGAACGATAAGGTTTGGTTACAAGTGTACGGTTTTTTAACTATGACGATACACACGCTTGTATTTCAACATTCGTGTGCCCAAGCCTTAGGAAACTAACTCTATGATTATAATAAACTTGACTATATACACCATAATTTTCGTAATCTAAGCTCGCTCGCATATTATAAAACTATTATAAACTAATAATAATAATATTAAAATGTTACTTTATTATTTCAGTTGTGTGTGTTATAATATGGTGAAATATTAGTTTGATGATAGCCTGTTTTGTAGTAGAAATGTGTGCTGTATGGCGGTATATTTTATTGTGCGCGCATATCTACACACATGTGTTGTCAGTAGATAATTTTTAGATATTTCCATTATTATTATAAAAGAAGACGATTGAAACTAAATTATTATTATTATTATTATAAAATATCTGGCGAAATATTATATTTTACCTATTGGTTATTATATACAGAGTGTTAATTGAAACATTGTACACTACAAAATTGTGAAAAACACAAATATTTGTCTGACTTCAAAAATTAGTCTTTAGCAGGCTTAAATCTTAAAAAAAAACAGGGGTGGTTCTATCTTAATACTAGACCGTTCAAAAGATAAGGCTGTATTTATTTGATAGCTCATGCAACAGTACTGTTGTAAACTACTACGGTTTCTTAATATCCGTCCAGTTATTCAACGCTTCTTGAAACCCAGTTTAAACCCACTGTCTTAGCTTTTATTTTTGAGCCATTCGTTGTCATGGAAAGATGATTTTGTTTATAATTCATCTTATAGTTGAGATCAATGGCCAAGGTACATTTTGGCAGCTACTTTTTAGAAAGGACAGAAATTTGAGAGCCTGTTGTTAAAGTCAGATATTAGAACTTTCATAGTTGGAGAGATTTTAGTTGCACGGTAATTTTAAAATTGATAAATATTTGTTGAGGGCCATATTGAAATAAAAAGAAAATTAAATAAAATATGTAAAAATCAATTTAATCAACTCTCAAAAAAGCAGTATGTCCGTTATTAGTAACCTTGAAACCTTCATATTTGTAAGGTGTCAAAAATGGACATCTCGTTCTTTTTAATGGTTGACAAAAACCCGAGATATAAAAAATTAGGTCATTAAGTGACTGGGGGCCCTTAAGTGGGGGCATCTTTCGGAATGTATCGTCAGTACGGATTATAAATGTGCTGGTTATCATATTAAAACCACCCTTAACATTTTGTAAGTATCTTTAACGCGTTTATCATTGATAGAAGGAAAATTTCTTGATAAATGTAGGGCCTCGTACACTATTTGTTAAATATTTGGTCTCATCAACAATTATAGGTCCACTTGACTCACCTATAAATCCAACGTTGAATTAAAGAGTTAATATTCAAGAAACCAACTATATATACAATAATAGATTAATCATAGGTATTGTACATTTCGCTTACAAAGTAACTCACCAATCTCTCGATTCAAATGAAGTAACTAGTCAATCTAGGTAACACATCATAAAATATTATATTATTATAAATTATTTATTGATAATATAATATATTTGATTCAACATTTTAACATAATTTATAAATTATTTATTATTATTATTATTTATAGTTTAATTTTCTTTTATTATTTTATATGTTCCCATTTCTTTCATTATTATTATTACTATTTTTTTTTGTAAAATAATATATGAACCTTCTATTTAAAATTTATTAGATTTTATTTCAGTTGCATCATTTTTTATTTTATGGTTTTTACCTTATTTGTAGTTTAAGAATTCGTTACTAGGTAAGTGAGTTGCGTTGTATTCGTAATAAAAATACGAAATTATTATTTTATGACTGTTGTAGTTTTTCATAAGATCGCATTGATTTTGCTCCAATTTTTGGCTTGTGGAGAAAATTATAAAATCTTGGCATTAAATCTGAATGCTGGTTTAACAATCATCGTGCATCTAGCGTTTAGAAAATCTTTGCAGATTGGATTCAATAACTGACCTTTAAACTAATATTTATCCTGCAACATCGAACACGAGTGAAATTGACAATGAATTCGCACGAAAATTTCTTGAATAAAATAATTTAATATAAAAAAAAAAGAAATATACTGAAAAAGTAGGAAAAAAACTTCGATATACTATACCATAATTAACTTTTATTAGATACCAGAAGAAAGAAAAATGTTATATATATGAATTATTGTTCAATAAATTTGTACATTTGACCCTAATTGATACAAAATGAGATGGTTATTTTTTTTTATGAACTTATTAGAGAATGTCACAAGAGTGCAATTTGATCGTTGCACAAAGAATAGAGAATATAAAAGCTGATAATGGATATGAGCTGTAAATACATTACTAGTAGCTTTCTGATTACAGTCAAAAATTTCTTGATTAAAATCAGTTTCAATCTGTTCTTTCCTACTTTCTTCTTCTTTTGTCTTTATTCATATTTGACTTAATAATGATAGATAACACCTTCTTAGTTTATTTCCAAAAAATTTGACTGTTAACTCTTTTATTATTGTATACTCAATGTCACAAAAAATGCTCGTTTTAAAACATTCTAAGTGTTACTATTATATAACATAACATATGATGCGTACGCTTAGAATGGTTTTAACTGTGGCACTTTTTCTGACAGTGAGTGTACATCGATCACTCTGAAATGGAAGAAATTAATTTCAATAATTTTTAAAAACGAGTTCCATAATTTACGAGGTTGAGCTTAGCTTTTAAACGGTGCAATAAAAGTTAAAAGAAAAAATTTTCTTTTTTCAAAAATTTTCCTATTTTAAAAATATGGTGTTAGAACAATGCAAACATTTGACACCAAAAATATATCGTACAATTTTTATATTTTCGGAGTAATGATAATAATTTTCTATCAGAATACCAACTAGCAAGACGGGTAGTTGCAACCCTAACCCTTGAATACGAGAATAAAATATAATAAATTCTCTCGCATTTCATCACATATATATATGGAACTATAGTATTATATTTTGTAACAAGAATAGTTTAATATAATGAGTTTTAGGTTATAATATATATGCGAAGCTAGTTGTTACTGCTGCCAATGTTTAGTTGGAACAATAAAGCTTTCATCAGCATCACTTGTTCGTAGAAAGGAAATCATTTTGTGAGAATAACGTGACTAATGCTTCAGGCAATCTTTCATACTATATAGGTACTGTATAGTTCAACTGTTTTTAGTAAGGTATCAACAGCTATGGTATGGATGAATGATGGAGATATATAGAAAAGTATACTAAAGTCAAACACTATTTTATGCGAACAGAAATATTTTGGGTTTCTGACATTTTCAAGGTGGTACTAACATTAATCGTACTTGATTCAAGAGCAGTTTCATAAATTACATTGACTTGTAAAAATATTACTCCTTTTTGCTTCGACTGCTTCTACAATAAAAAATTTCCTTACCGTTTTTCTTTAATATTTTTACGATATTTTATTCAAATATCATCCCAAAATAGTTCATAATAGATTTTAAAATCGCTGCTATCTTATGAAATTTGCAATAAATCACATGTTTTCTTTAAAATATAATTATATTCCAGTTGTTTAAATATATTTGGTAAAGTAAATTATTGAATAATAACAATTATTGAAACTTGTTGCATTAGAAATTGTTAAAATAAACGACAACATACACGGTAAGAAATTTTTTGCCGCTCTCATTAGGCGGGAACGTAATACTGCACTAATGTTAGTGGCGTCAAAGTTTTTTTATACCAGACAGTATTGTAAATAACGCCATAGGTATGGATCCTATGGCAATATCATATTATCAGATATTTTTTGAGTGTCTGCCTTTATACCATACGAGCATTGTAGTAAACGTCATGAATGTTACTACCTTATTTTGTGTCGTAGCATATTTAAATTTGTTTGAAAATAGTTTTAATTTTTAAATGTAAAAAATATCCTTCTATATTTTAGATAAGGCAGTGAAAACATATATAACATACTAGCTGTGAACTACCCGCTTTGCTGGGCAACATCCCCACTTGCACCCCTCCCTCCACATTTCCTTGCGTGGGATAACAGTTTTGTAATGTACACGTCATGCTCTTTTATTTGATACCCCACTTAGGTATATTTGTAAATATTCGATAATTCCTTCCCACTTTCTCGCTACACCTTTCTACCCTCCGAAGGTTAAAAGTAGATAAAAACAATAGATCTTTGAATCGTGTCAATATTTGAGCTTAATCGATGCACAACTTTTTTAGTTTTTGAAGCATATCCCTTTCAACCCTTATTTCAACCCCTTACTCTACTTTAATATGGATGTATTATACATAAAAACCTTCCTCTTGAATCACTCTATCTATTAAAAAAAAAAACCGCATCAAAATCCGTTGCGTAGTTTCAAAGATTTAAGCATACAAAGGGACATAGGGACAGAGAAAGCGATTTTCTTTTATACTATGTATTGATACAACAAAAATAAACGCGTTAGCTTCAATCCTGTGATTTATTTTTAAAATATGTTAACATACAATGTAATTTAATAAAAACTTCTACCTTCAACAATTTACAAACTTTGATTACCAAACATATAACATTAGTAATAGTTGTTGCCTTGTTGTAGAATGTTGTTCCGACTTAAATTGCTTACTCGTCAAATATATATTATCTACAATACTACAAGATATATCTGTAGGTATAACTAAACACTACCTATTATGTAATATAATAATAATAAAATTGAAGAAAATGATTATTATTTTAGGCACACTTACTGACGTAGCAAGAGCTAACTTTATGTTTTATTATTATGCTATAGGTATTATATACGGACAAATTATTAGCTTATTATTATATTGGATTATTATCTCTTTTTATGTGTACAAGATGTACAAGGATTTATTATAGATGCGTACAAATATTTTATGAGTTAATCTATGATAATTGACGTTCTTATATAAAATGAAATATACTAATTCCTCAAGCTAATACCTTTATTAACTAACATGATTAGTCGTATAAACAATAGTTGCTAATACTATAACCGGAGGATTAAAGAACTATTTAACAGGCTTAAACAGGAGTCTCAGTAGTCATTGAATAAATAGATGTACTTATATTAAGAAAACATAGTAATTTGCAATAATATTGTTCATTTGTGTGAACTGTCCTAAAAATAACCTACTATTACAAGTGAACTTTACAAAATTAAAAAAACCCCCAATAAATTTTTCGGGTACGAAACCGTAAACTTGCACTTGAAATTTATCTAAGAACACCCTCACCCATTAAGTTTTCTTTTTCCTTAAAGCCTTTTCCAAGCTGAACCGATTTTGAAGATCATCGCCAAATTTTTAGTTTTTTCGGGTACGAAACCTTAAAGTCGCACTTGAAACATACCTAAGAACACTCTTGATTAAATAATCTTTCAAACGAAACCAAATAAATCAAAATCGGTTTGTCCGTTTAGGCGCTTCGATGCCACAGTCAGACAGACAAACAAAACAACTCACCTTTAGACCGGGAGTGGAAAAATAACCTCCTATATGGTCTAGATATTCTATAGACCAACCCTTTTTTAAATTTAAGCTTGCTTATGACGGACATATTGACGTCATTTGTGACGTCGATTTACTTAAAATCACCCTTGAGTCATGCCGAATTGAAATGATTATAAAAATATAAAAACAATATCGTCTGAAAGTAGAAAATGATAAAATAATTGGTTTTTACTCGGTAGATGGAAATAAACCGAAAATTAAGTTATATCCGAAAAAAAAACTCTTGAGTTGACCTTCAAGTGAACCTGACTCTGACCTTCACAAATGGTATTAGAAATAAAAACAGTTTAATTTTTGTTTCTCTTAAATAAATACAATTTTCCATTTTTCACATTTTTTCGAATCCTACTAATATCATCAAACTGTAATGACGTGAATGTCTGTTTTTAAAGTTAATAATCCAGAAGTATGAGAAAAATGGTACACTTATTTTTTGTAAAAAGTTAAAAATTTCTGAAAATTTGATCGAAAATCGTATATTTCGTTAGTTGAAATAAAAATAAGACAATAGACCATTTTAAAACATTAATCAACAAATTAAAACATTAAATAAAGCTACCTCCTTTATTAATGGCAATGGTCTCTAGCTCGTCGAAATTGTTCAAACTTAATAAGAAAAGCGATTTTTTTTTTTTTTTTTGACGGTACAACTTTGAAGCAAGAACATATTATAATAATCATTGAAATGGCATATACATTCATATAAAATATTCACGGACATTAAAACAAATAGAAAAAGAATTCATCATTTTGTGTTTATAGTTGTGTATATTCAAAGAAGATAATATACAAACTATAATTATATGTGATATTATATAATATAATGTATAATATAAAAATATTAAAAAGTCTTTCCTGAATTCTTATACACAAAATGTAATACATATTACTAATTGGAACATGTAAAAGAGATATATAATTTGATTGTATTTATTTATATATAGAGAAAAAATAAAAAATTATGTATCATATCATCATAAAGGGTAAGGTATTGTTCCTTGATCTTCCATCCAAATCCTTGAAATACAATGTATAATGTAATGGATTAACGATTAGGTGAATATGGTAGACAACTGGAAAGGTCAAAAGAGAAAAAGACAAAGTATGAGAAGGACGCCACAAAGAGGCGCCAAGCTATTTACGAAATCTTAACAAAACATGGCTCCGTTTGATATCATATCGACTAGAGACCCTTGAGAATTGCATTGCCGAGGGTCTGGGCATGGGATAATACGGCACCAAATAAATATTAAAAATCCAGAGAACAGCCACCATATCAGAATATCAAGTGTGCTTTTAAGCAATTGCAATCAATCAAGAAGATGGTTGTCCATATACTTTTGGACAACCATCAAAGTTGAACACCAAGATTCAACTTTCACCCTAAATCATTGCTAATTGTGGGCGATGTTGTTATGCCATATATTAGTTTTAAATATTAAGCGTTGAGGAGGTAAAGTTTAAAATTATTTGCCATGCACCTAGAATCCAAGTCCTGTTGTAGCACTGATATATGTTAATAAATAGTATAAGTAAAAAAAAAGAATTCCGATTTATCTCGAGCCAATAAAATTGACTTTTTCTCTTACTAGATAACATGTAACATTATCCTAATCCTTTTATAGTAACATCGATGGAGATGATCCTACGAATATTTCGTTCCATGGTAGATTATGATCCATGGAACATTATGATCTTCTAGCATGGTTCACTAATCTTGTATCAGATTATTTTCTCGACAGAGGTTTAATTTTTAAATTCTTAAAACAATTGTGTAGTAATAATGTTGCAACAAGAAGAAATTTTATCTCATGTTTAAAGAAATGTTTTAAAAGACGTATAATTTAAAACAAGTTCAAGATACAATAATCTCCCTCGCACATAAATATTCATTTAAAAATTTTCACTTAAACCATGCAAGTGTATAGCATGTCCGTCCGTCCTTCTGGATAGCTACATGCTGTATGAGTTGTGTGTGACAGTTGATGTTTTGTTTATAATATTAATATAAAAAATGTAACAAGAAGTAAAGAAATAAAACTTCATATACTTCATACATATATACCTACTACATATAATAATTACTTCATATGATCATAGTTAGAACATATATATATAACATAACATGTTATATTTATAATTATTATATTTTTATTAAAAATGGTTGCCAACCAACAAACGTATATATATATATATATACGAATATATACTACTTACATACTTACTACAAAACTACCTACCTACTACAAACTATTTAAATGATGTACAGAGTGACCACAATGTTTTGTCCTTAGTCCTAAAATTAACTAGTGATATTTGTTGATAAACGCCGCGCCGCTTCAAACTTATTTCAACCTACCGGCAACCTCCACTCCATTGATATAAATGAAGTATCATCCAAGAATATCCTAAAGTTTTATAAAGTTGTTGGACTTCTTGAGCACCTTTAAAGCCAAAATAGGTACAACAGATCAACCTGATTGTAGTACAGAATGTCTAAAAAGACTTAATAGACTTTTATCTACTAAGAATAAATCGGTTGGATAAGTTTTTAATGATAAGTCATCATATGTAGATAACAAAACACAAAATTAATTTTTATAAAATATAAGGATTATTATTATTATTTTTAAATAAATTCTTCAAATTTATCAGATGTACTTTGAAGGTACTACTTCACGCCATATGAAAGGTTATGTAAGCTTACAAATACAAAAACATGTTAACTTGCAAATACTTGTAAACTTACATATCCCAAAATGATTGTATGTCACGGTTTGATGTCATTCAAGACGCCACGACACTGAAACTGTATTAGAAATAAATTTGAATTGGTTTTTAAAAATTCAAATGTCTATTAAAACTACACTCTAATAGACTCTAGACCTTATCAGTAGTTCAAAAGTAGCAAAGGAACGAAAGTTATCATCGTTTTTAAGAGTTTATTTTGCTAAGCCAGAATTGCAGTAGGTATTTCTTTCCCTAATGACCTTAGGCATGAAATACATCGCACCTGAGAGCGGCTTCGTTAACTAACGCTGAATGAAGAATTGAGAAGCAATTGAATTTCTGCCTAACAAATAACGGCCAATTCTTTAAACTGAGCCAATTTTTAAACATAGCTAAGAACAATGTCCATTAAATGACCTTTAAAAAAAAATCAAAATCGGTCCATCCGTTTAGAAGCTATTATGGCACAGATATACAGGGAGACACCACCTTGTAAATATTAGAATTGCAGAAAAAAGTAACAAATGATAAATTACGGTAAAATTTACTGCCAAAACTATTTTTTTTACAGAGTAACGTGTAACTTATATGTAACATTAGTTAAACTTCACACAATTTGATCTCAGGTTGACAGAGAAATACTTTTTAAACCAATAATCCATTTGGAAATACCATATTGTATTGTAAATTGACTATCACCCTGTATTTAAAAATTTGCATACATACAAATAATATACAACGCATATTTATAGACATCATATTATATATATTTGTTTCACTTTTCTGTTTGTTCATTCAGCTGGTTCGCTCTATAAAGTAAATTAAGTAAGTAAAAATATACAATTTTCATATTCATTAAATGAAGTTTTTTTTTTTTTTTTTTTTAAATTTATTTGTGAATGTATGTAAAATATAAAAAAAATGTTATATTTTATAATAAAATAGTGTTGCTACTGGCGTTAGCTACTATATTTTTATACTGTTAGTACCTCCTATTAGACTGCATTGCATAATAATAAATACTAGAGTTAGCCATCATAGTATTATTATTAATAAAGTAGTAGAAAAGAAAAGAAAAATCTTACTATTATACAAAAGTAATATAC
This sequence comes from Chrysoperla carnea, assembly GCF_905475395.1. Lineage (NCBI taxonomy): Eukaryota > Metazoa > Arthropoda > Insecta > Neuroptera > Chrysopidae > Chrysoperla > Chrysoperla carnea. The sequence goes on along the minus strand of NC_058340.1, from coordinate 25,055,353 downwards.
TTAAATTAAAATATTTTGAGATTCAGGGTAGAACAAAGTTGATTTACAATCGGTTTCCACAATAGACTTAGAGACTAGAGAGAATTATTTTCGACGGACGTATATGCACTTCACGATTTTCGAATGTGCTTAAATTTCGCATGCATATGAAAATCGGATTACAATGCATTTTTATAGTAAATATAACCTGATTTTCCCATCGCTTCCACCATATTTGATATATTTTTTTTAGTTTTAAATTAAAAATTTACATAAAAAATACTTTTAAGTTACAAGCTTTCATTGAACTAAAAAGTAGGAAATAATTATTTTACAACTCACTCATATATGATGAAAATCTTAAAGCACTCTGAATCGTTCTTGGTATTTTAAATAGATTGCGTTCAGCTTTTTCAAACACTCATTTATGAGTGATTAATCAAAAAAATTATTTTCTACTTTTAACAACAAAAGCTTGTTCCTAGAAAGTATTTTTTATTTATATTTTTATTTTATCTTTTATTATTCTCTCATTAAAAACGCAAGACATAAGTATTTAACAGCCCTGCAATCATATTTTGCAAATAGCAATGAGATGTCATTTTTATATTATAAAATAATATATTTTTACTTGGTTCAATTATTATTATGAATAATTAAAAGTAAATCTCTTTATTTTATTTTTTTTTTTTATGTCATTCAGTTTTAATACACTTCTTTGTTTGTTGTATTTTATTTATTTATTTTATTTACTCTATTTTTATATTTATACATAAATAATATGTTTATATTATTATTCTTTATTTTAATAATATAATAAAAGTATGCCTACATTATATGTATTACCTAATATTTGTATTATTTATATTTTTAAACTATAATAATTTTTTTATTTTATTTTAAATGCATTTATTATAATTTTATTTAATATAGTTCATTATTATAGTGCATAGTACTTAAATATTATAAATTATATATAAATGGTCTGTTTAGAAAAATGAATCTATGATTTTATTATACAATTTTCATATTTATTATTTTTTATGTTCGTCGACAAAAATTATTCTATTCACCCTGAAAATCAAAGAAAATTTCAGTAGCCTTAGATATGGCTATAAACTTCTTACATCCAATAAAAAATATATTGTTCGTAGGAGAGATAATATAATACAAAAAGAATATAGAATAAAGAATATAAAAAGAATTCCCAACTTGATTGTTATAGATAAAATGGGAATTTCTTTAATAGCAAAGTAGTAAAAAATAAATTATTTGCGATTCTACAAAATTGTTGGTTAAATTATTAATGAAAAATTATTTGTGATAAGCTAAAATGTAGGCATAAGATTTTACTATAATTTATTACTTGATGTTTCCTGAGAGATTAATATTTACAAAAATTCTTAAATTTTACTTCTATAAAACTTTAAATTTCTCTTTTTATAGAAAATATATAGTTAAAATAAATTTGGCTGCAGTTTTTCAATGGATATAAAACTTTACTTAATCGTAAAGTATAAGTCTAACCTTATAAGGTGTCAAACCCACTACAAATAGTTTTTTAAATATAAACATTTTAAACTAAATAAAATTAATTATAAATAATATTTTTATATAAAAGAATATTCTTTCTGAAGCTTTGAAGAATACTTCTTAAATGTAACTTTTTTTAAAAATAAAAATATAATATGAAGAAAACAAAAAAATATATATTTGTTTTAATTATAGTAGGTAACAAGAAACTAATTTACTATAGAAAAAAAATTATTTAAAATATATAAAAATTTTGCTCGACAATGATTTGATAAAGAAAACGTTGCAAATAAAAGTAAGCAAAGTAAAAAAAAAATGTTGGGTTGATTTTAACGTGTTAATATTCTTGTAACAAGTACATACCTATTTATTAAGAGTCAACGATCTCTATACTTAATTCAAGAGAAATAAAATTTTTAATTTAAAATTTTCTTAAATCAAGCTTAAATGTTTTCTCGAACCAAGCCAATAATTACTTGCTGCCATGTGGAGAACAATTTTTTTTTATTAGTATTTTTTGCAGATACTTTTATGATGTAAAGGTCAAAAAATTATTTTTAATTACTTCGATGAAAGAGGAGCTTTATCAGGTTTGAAGAGTGATTTTTTCGAAATACAATTAATACTACCTTCTTTTCAAATAAACATAAATTTAATTCACCTAGTTAACATTTATACATAAATAAAATATATATTATGTATGAATGTCCGAAAAACTATTTATATAAAAGAATTACCTTTATTTTTATTTTTTTCTCTTTTATTTTTCAAAATATACTAAAACTACATGTAGCTAATTATAAACAATTAACAGCTGTGTTTCCTGTTCCTATAATACTGATGTGAACACACCAGTAATACTCTAAACTAAAGTGAATCTATGGACCATTTATATTTGAAATGTCGGTGTATATACTTAGTATATACAATTATATACATTATAAAGTGTATATACAAGGTGTTTTCAGTACTTTTATAATAGCGGAGTCGATAGAATCATTCGATTTTAAAAAATCATCGTAAATGCTTCAATTTTAGTCGAATAAAGATCGATAATAAATTGAATTAAACTAGCTTGAAAGTCAAAAATATTTGATGATTTCCGATACATTTTTTAATTTAGCAACCTGATGTTCTGAATTCCTAAATTTTGAGTGCTTCCGTTTCTTTCAGTGCTTTCTGTTCGTCAGGATAGCGGATTCGATTCCCATCGTCACAAACAAAATTAATTTAATTAATAGTTGTGATGGGCTCGTGTAGTGAATGGTATATGCATGGAGGAGGTGCACTCGGCCTCTGAAAATGTGTGTCCTTCGTGGGTAGCCAATATAACCTTACCTAACCTAACGCGAAGTTGTTTCTCAGAAACGATTATTGTACCTTATTACAAAAAGAGTATTTTTTCAGATACTTATATTAAGGAGAGGCAAGAATATATAGCGAGATGTGTCATGGGGTAGCTAATGAGAACTATATTCTTTTCACTTTAATTTATGGTTATATATTTCAAAACTTTGAAATGCATTGATTTTGCATTAGGAGCTCTAACCTCATGGAAAATCAGTCCGTGAGGAGCTCGCACCGTTTCTGCATAAGGAGGTCGCACCGTTACTACAAGTGCAATAACTTTCTTGTTTCCTTTTTCATATCGATGTATGTTTGAAACGGTCCGATAACAATAGAGTAATGATTGAGTGAAATACATAGCACAATTTTCACGTGTCCAATGGTTTGTTAGTTGCACAGCTTTTTTAATGGCGCACATGAGATATTTTGCAATCAAAAAGCACTGGGATTAGTTGACTTTATCAGATCACCTTGTATCTACGTGCTGACATAAATTTTGCTTTGTAGCAATAATCCTTATACACATATGCTTGACTTTATAAGAATTTGATTTTCAGGGATTTTCAGTTGGTTTTCAGGAACGAATTTATTGCTCCTTCTGAAACACCCGGTATATATCTACACACTTTTTTCCTATTACAACATCGTTAATTAACCATACAACCACACAGATATAATAAATATAAGTATAAATGAAACAGTTTTTTTTTTTAATAAAAATTTGTATTTTTTTGTTTGTTAATTCGCTAGGTTGCTCCTGTCACAATGAAAGATATAAACAGAAAACAAACGAGTACAAACTGCTTGTTTGACCATTTTACAAATGAGAATAAAAAGGGGAATTGTTTATTTATTTGTGTGTTTTATTGTATTATGTTCAGTTTGTTTGTTCTGTTTGTTTGTGTACTTCATGGATATTTAAGTTGTTTCATTTTGTAAATAAAAACTATTTGGTTGGTGTGAAATGTTCACACGACAAATAAATTCTTTCATGATATACAACGTTTTGTATTTTAAATGCTGCAGATATAGATGAAAATGTATAGCGATCACGTAATTAGTAATCATTTGAGCATAATCGCTTCCGATTTAAGTCCGCTTTTTTTAAAATTTGAAGAAAAAAAAACCAAAATTGAAAATAGATAGCTTTATTATTAAAGTGAGTACAATACTATTTACAGTTTATAAAAAAAGAGTGAAATTTTGCAATATCAAACTGAATTTCCTAAATTTCAAGCTTAGCTAAAATTCTGCCTTGATAAAGAAATCAATCTTTGGGCGGTTTGAACCAAATTTATCAAAACAGTCTTATTCAACCTATTTTATGATGCTTTGGGCTTTCAATATCAATTTCATTAGGGAAGATTCTGTAGCAAAAGAAGCAGAAAATATATCGTGAATAGATATATGGATAAATTTCCGAAATATCTTGCTTTTCTGAATATTTTTTCGATTTCTGAACAGAAAATTTCGTTTTCATTTTTTGAAATACGTAAAATTTTGTCTGCTCTCTCATATTTACAGAGTGAATGCTATAACTGAAGCCCAAGGAAACAATAGGCATGGGAGTTGGAAGTGAACACAGAAGAAAAGGAAGGAAACAAAAACCTTATTTAGTAAGGAAAACCCAATCGAAGTTATGAAATGGGACACCTTTATCTTTGTGAACTTGAAAATTGTTGATTTTTTAACACTGAAATACTTTACAGCACTCTTCGAGAAAATGCAAGAAATTGAAGCACTCAAATCTATGGCTAGCTAACGATCGTGTTTTATAGCCAATAGACAATCTTCTTATTTTGAGGAAATTATTTAAATTTTTGAGAAATGTACAAAGAAAAAATATAGGCCATAGTGTTAAAAAAATTGATGTGAAGCATCATAAAATAAAACGATAACTACTTCCGGTGGTAATAAACAAAGATGTTATTCGAAATATAGGTCATTTTTTGACATGAGGGAATTCAATTGTAACAACTGCCTCAAAATAAATTGAATTAAAAGTTTTTTTTCTTGTGAAAGGTATATATCAGACCCAAAATAACAACGTTATTCCATTTAACATTAAAAATTTAATTCAATCAATTTATAAATTGAAAACGAATAATAATTGAACTTTTACTCTTTATTTTTTTATCCATTACACCGATCAAATTTTAAATTTTAAAATCTACTCGGCCATATTTTGTTAAATTAGATTTAATTTGACAATTAGGAATAAGACATAAGTCTCTAAGTTTAAAATAAACATAATTATTTGAACCTTTGCATGTTAAACAGCTGCACCACCAAAGAGTTCTATCAGTTATTTTAAATAATAGTGAAGAATTTAGAAACGATCAGAAGATATTGAATTATCCACAACGAATTTTAATAAAAAAATATTGAAACATTAAATTTTTTCGTACACATAATCAATACAATCAAACCTCAACTAAATCGGAAAACACTAACACCCATAGCAAAAAGTTGAAAAATAAATTTTCCGCTTTAACTCAATAAAACAAATATCAAATTATGCAACTAGTTTTCCCCATAAATAACAACAGAACTATTCAAACAAATCTATTTATTTTATTTAAAAAGACAAAATATTATTATATAATAAATACAAATAATATTGAAATTAGATTATAAACCATTTAATAATAGGGTTGTTAGGTAGTTATTGAGCGGAAATGTACTGAAGTAATGTTGTCTTAACGGGAAATAAATAATAAATAAATCCATCTCCAAAACTCATTCTTACCATTCCATTCCACCACTCACTTTACACCACCTCCACCCTCTTAGTATAACAAAAACAAACTACTATACTAGTGTTTTATACAATGCCAAATAGAAAACTTGTTGAAAGACCTGTGCTCTTTTTAAAACCTGTTTACGTGTAAGGTTTCTTTTTAATTAAATAGAACCGAAAAAAATTCACATATACCTGGAGTCAAACACAGTTCACTTGGATTCATGCCAAGTGGCATAGCCAACAGGCTCAATGTGTAATTTTTTTAAACTTAACGAATTTTCTTTTTAATGATACAATGACGAAGATGCCACGGAAATTTTACAATGTGAATATTAGCTCCGTGCACATGCACTTGGAAATTGAAAGCCATAAATTAGACGAACTTTCTACGAAAAATTAAAGGTAATTTGATTTAAAGTAGTACTATCGGTAATAGACTTTGCATTCAGAATTTAATGAAACTTGGCATAGTTGTCCATTATTATATCATAATTAATTAGTTTAACTTTTAGAGGCCTTCAGAGAACTGAAAAAAAGATATTTTAACATTGATTCTTATGGGAAATCACAGATTTTATTTTATTTCACAAAACTGGACGTTCAGATTTTCAGTTCTCTGAAGGCCCCTAAAAATTTAACTGGTTAATTATGATATAATAATGAACAACTATGCCAAGTTTCATTTAATTCTGAATGCAAAGTCTATTACCGATAGTACTACCTTAACACAAATTAAACAAATTTTTTTTCAAAAGCATCTTGATATAATCGCGTTGTTTTATAAAGTGAAAATTATTATGATGGCATTCACGAGTTTTGATGATCAATTCTTATTTGCAATTTTCTTTGTACTTTCAAGGGATTTTAGGACAATTAGCAGTGTTGTCTTTGTCGTTTCAGGGTATAGACTACCATTTTACAAAGATGATGTTGAAAAATGATCAAATATTGATCATAGGATATGCCAGATAACCATAAATGATGACTATTTGTACGATAGTAGTGCTCTTTGTATTTGTCAAGGGTTCTTTACAATTTCTCCTATTCTATCGTTTTCTGTTCTCCGTTCAATTCGCATCAACCAAGCACAAGCAACAACCTTCAATCCTATACTTCGTTCGCTTCTCGTACACTCTCATAAATTTATATATGGATCGTTGGATTATGTATTGAAGTTCCATTATAAAACCATACTCTACTACTATATATGCTTGTTTGCAATCAATGACGGTGGTAACAAACAACACAAAAAAAAAACTGAAGTCTATTGAACAACAACCGAACTGAACACAAAACACTACTAAAGCTTTTGTATTTGTTTGTTTGTTTGTTTGTGCAGATATTTTATTTATTGTTATAACAATGTGTTAGATGAATCTATTGATAACAATCTTACAAGATTAATAACGCTTACATACCTTTTTTTATTATTTATTTATTTCCTGGTTGGAAATTGTTGGCTTCGACATGAAAATCTTTGTATTTTAAGGGTGCATGAGCATGACAAAAATGTTTCATTTAAAGACTTACAATTTTGTTATAGGTAGACTTTTACTTAAAGAATATGTGCTTAAAATTTCAGCTTAGGTATACATGCAAAATTTAAAAAAAAAATTCATTGAAAATTGATATTCAAGTGAAATTAACAAAATTTAAAAACACTCAACAAATTTTACCAAATTGAAGCATATCTAAAAACACACTCCATTAAATTACCTTTATTTAAAACAATTATTTTAAGATCAAAGTCTCTTTTTGCTGTGTGAGAAATTTTCGACCATAGAGACTGTTTTATAAGTAAAAGAGGAATATATAAATTTTAAATTAAATAAAAGTTCGAAAATTTTTTTTTATTAACAATCAAAATAGGAAATAAATTGCATCAAATTTTTCAATGTAGTAGAAAATTATTGGTTTGTCCTCAATAGATCATACTCACAATGGCTTGTTTTATTTATTGGGATTCGTTTTTTTATTTGTGTGATAACAATAAATAGAGAATAAAAAGATTGTGATGCGTAAAAAAATTGATTCTAAGTATTCTAACACTATCACTAATGGTTTTACTTACTTATTCTGATCTTGTATAATAAGAGGTTAATGGTTTGTGGGTATTATTCGATGTGGGAAAATCTATACTTGTGGACTTTTTTTTTTTTATAAAAAGGAAAAATTACGTTGTTTATTTTACGATTTCTACTTTATTTCTGAAATAATTGCTATTGGTAGTTTCTTCCTTTAGCAATTGGTAGTTTTGGATACCATAAAGGTATGTTTAGTGACTTTAGTTCTTATCTCTACGAAGGTCTATCCATACAATGGAGGTCAATGTGTTTCAACTAAAATCTTGTCAACCTAATGATTGACAATTGCATCAAAATAGATAGTATATAAAAAAACTTAAAAAAAACTTAACGTTTTCTTTTGTTAAAAGTTTTTGTATTCATACTGTATTTTATTAAATTAAATTAAACACATGGACGTCGCCAAGGGGTCGGGGCAGGAAGAGGCAACTGCCCCTCCCTAGATATTCCACTCACTTTCTTTAAAATAGAAAAATTCTACTGACTTTAAAATTTCATTTCACACTCAAACTTTCATTTTCATTAATCAAACTGAATTTTCAGGTAAAATTTTCAGGTAAAAAAAAAAAACTGCATTTTCATAAGATATGTGTAATTTTAAAACACTACCAATTTCGTGTTTTTTCCTTATTTTGACTCGAATGACTTGTAAAAATTTTATTTTTTACTTATATATCATATTTTGTATCTTTCAAGCTACCCCCCTCGGGTCCATTGGCTGACGACACACCTGATAAAAAATAAATTGATTATCAATTTCAATAAACTTTTCATTTAAAAATATTTTTCGATAAAAATTTTAATAATCAGTGGGTCGGTCAACTATTTAAAAGTACTTACCTTCAAGTTAAGTAACCAAATCTTATGCATATATCTATCTCTAAATACAAAAAAAAGTAATCAACGCTTAACTCCAAAGACCTAACTAACTAACTATCAACATTCTTTTCATGATATTATTTTATTAAATTAAAATAAAATTTTTTTAATCTTTATTCCGGTTTTTTGTAAGTAAAATATATAAAATTGTGTAATATGTTTACGATTTCAATACCTATACATAAAATATTTTAGGTTATTTAATTCTTATTTTTTATACCATGTATATGAAAAATATACCAAGGTATACTAAGTTTAGTCCCAAGTTTGTAACGCTTAAAAAAATTGACGCTATAAACAAAATTTTGGTATAGGTGTTCATAAAATCACATAATTAGTCCATTTTCGGTTGTCCGTCCATCTGTGAACACGATAACTCAAAAACGAAAACAGATATCGAGCAGAAGATCAGATTTTTACAGTGTACTCAGCGTACTTACAGCGTAAACAGTAAGGTTGAGTTAGTAAATGAGCAACATAGGTCAAAAGGGTGTTGGGCTCGTAGGAGCCATATAAAAATATAAACAACTTTTGTTTTAAACATTTTTTTTTTTGTAAAGATCACTGTTTACCCGGGAGGGCGCAAATTAGGCGTAAATTGTATAGTATGTATTATAATATGGGAATATCAGTTATGTATGTGCGACATGTATGTATCTGTAATGTGACAGAGTAATCATCACTGTCTATGCATGGTATTTCAACAATTAACTCAATCAATTATTTGTTTTAATTTTTTTTTTCTTTTATATTTAATTTTATTTTACACTTACAATATTTATATATCATATCAAATTTATAATAACAAACAATTTATTTTATTATCTGAATATAGTTAAAACAAGAATATTAACTTACAACAAACCGATTATGTAGAATAGACCTGGTTTTTATAATACCTACGATTTTAATGTAATTTTTCATGGAGGAAAAATTTCCTACAATGGCTTGTTTTATAACTAAATTAATATTACTTATTTTAGTAAGCAAGGTGACACTATTTAAGTAAGATTATGAAAATTTGCAGTTTTGTAATAAAATATTTTGTTTAAGATAGTGTAACGCGCTGGTGATTCTTATTTCTTATTGATCGTAAGCAAGATCAATTAGATCCATGGTTATCATCCCATACATATTACTTTGGTTACACATACAACCAATTACCCAAAGAAATTGGATTTAAAAACGTCAAATGGTTGTTATTATTTCTTCTCCATATTCCAGCATTTAGAAAAAAATACATTTTTAAAACCTGTAAATTGGTTGAAGAAATCTGCAAAATTCATAATCTGAAAATAGATAAAATTATATGAATAATGTGCGAAATGCGAGTGCTGACGGATTAAAATTATAGTTTTCATATTTAAAGACTTAGGTCTCCGTTTTTTTTTTCAAACATTTTCCGTAGTTTGTATAAATGATAAATATTGATGTTTTAACAAACCTGATTATTATTAGCTTGATATTTTATATATAAAGTTCACTTGTATTTAAGTACTTTAAGTATCGCTTCATATATACTTAAATGAATGTAGTTAGTAATAATAATTATAAACAAATCACATAAATATAAGAGAACGTTTTAATAATTTTTATATTTTTAATATTATGATTGTGTTATGTTGATAATTAACACGCACATTCCTAAATCAACTATCAGCTATCTACTATAACTATTTTATTTACTATACGCTTATACATATATTTATGACGGCATCTTAGCATCACATGGTATATAGTATGTAAAATATATCTACACTTACTTATGTATTTGTAATACAGGTTCATATCATTTGTGGTACAGGTATACAGGTTTAAAATACCTGTAAATACTATATGTTTAACTCATAAACACTTGCTGATCAACCGTGTACTAACCAATCTAAAAAATGAAAATTTTAAAACAATTAAATAGTCTGTTTTTTGTGTTGATTGATAATTTTGGTATCACGTCGCGACAACCATAGATAATAAATATTATTATAATTAGTTGTCTATGGCGACAACTCTCCTACGATATCTTACCCGTGAAAAATCACCCAATTGAAAATATGCGTAAACGAAAAATCACCCGTAAAATAAATAAATTGTGATTACACACGCTCCAATTTGAATATTTGATAGTGTAATATTTTATATGTTTCTCCCATCTTCTACCGAGTTTTCCGCCTTTCCGCGTTTAACCTTGTGATTCATAGAGGTTGTACAAGTTAGCCATACCTTTAATAGGATCAGGTTAGCACGGAATTGTGTTTTGGACTTTGCAGTAATCCTGCGATTACGTCCACTAAATGATCTATAGGTTGTCTATACCTCTAAGGCGGTCAAGTTAGCAAGGTGTAGCTTGAAGAGTCATATAAGAACGGTTCTGTAGGTTGTATTAACTCAGTGAATTTGCTTCTAATAGGGTCGATATTTAATCAGTGAGTGAATTGAAGAACGGCTGAAACGATCAGCATTCGACCAGCATTATCAAATAACTCGGAAAAATGTAATATGCAAATACTTCGACAACGTATCGTACATTTTCTTGTATATTTTTCTTGGCTCCAATAAAGGCTCGAAAGCTGAAACTTTTCTAGCTTCTGTGGCTTAACTCACTATCGAAATTGATACACAGGTACCGTTAAAAGTTTCTTGTAATCATGCAGCCAGATATATGATCTAATCAGATAATGGTTTAGCGATTTGCTGAAGGAAATTGAGCTATTGCCTTTGTACTCGTGGTGGAATTTTGAAAAAATTTCTTCAAATGTTCATCGATTCTACCTAATAGATGACAAAAATGACCATCGTTTAAATTTCTATATTCATATATATGCATCTTTACGTTTATGTGTCCGTAAACTCTCTAGTGGTTGCAATTTAAGTCCGGTTTAAATAAAAGAGTTTTGATATTTGAAAAGTCAAGTTCGTTAATGAGACAAATCGATAGATAAACAAGGGGTTGAAGGGGGGGGGGCGCAAAGTAAAAAATTTCTATATATTTTTTAAATAACAAATATTTTTAGTTTTTAATCAGTTCTAAGCAAAAAAGTACTCTTTTAATTTTTCTCTAGACGCTTAGTTTATGAAATAAAAATTCTTAACGAAAAGTAAAAATGCAATATTCGATTTTACGATAAATATGCTATTTTTTCATTCTCTGAGGAAATTCACTTGGCTAACGTAGCTCCTGCACTTTTTCTAACTGAAGATAAAGCCATTCTAGTTTGCCAAATGATAAGAAAAAAACAAAGTAACCCTTTTTTACCCTTAAATAACAATTCGTACCATTTCATATCACCTCATTATAAGCTGAGCAAAAATTTATGGATTCTTCGTACACCATTTCAATACCCATTTTGGGATTTAAGCTAACTTGCTCAAACAATTTGCTGTTCTTCATAGTAATTCAACATGTATTTTTCATCATATAACTTCTCGTAATAGCTTAACAATAAACACAAACTGATTTTTGTTGATGAGTCGTACTACAATAGACAAATAAACCTAGTACATTGTATGATGATTCATAATCAAAAACTCTATTTGTTCATGTAAATAGACTATTTATATAAGATGAGAACTATAATAATTTTTTAATAAAATAAAATACATTTTAAAAATAAAATATATAAAATAAGAATGTTATTCTCAATGTGTGATCAACATTATTTTATTATTATTATTATTTTAAAATGTAAGTACACATTATACATATACAGGTACCACATACTTTATATATATAAAAACATTTCTGTATGTCATTTTAACATTCATGTTGTCAAGTTGTTTTTAATATTATATAAAACTTGTATATCTATCTGTTGTTTGTTAGCTTATATTATTAAAAAAAAAGGTGATACGAAAATACGTCAAGACACAGTGGCCATTAGTGTATGGAGTCCAAAGTTAGCAGAAATGTTGGCAGTCAATCTGAGATGAGAAGGTTTTAAGAAATAAAACACGAATCGAATTAAATTTTTTTGTTTATTACCTCAGATGAAGAATTAATTCTCACTTACAAGAATATAAAAGTGAAGTTGGTTTGTTTAAATCTTTACTAGTATGCAAGATATGAACGTTTAAAATGCCTAATTATACAAAGAGGAAGAAACTCACTTGTAATGTCATACGTGGGTATCGCCAAAGAGATTACATATAAAACTTTGTTTTGCTAAAAGGAGATGGGTAACTTTTGAATGGAATCGTTGATTACTTATATGTAACTTCTTTGTTTTATAATCCATTTTAATTATTTCACGTTTAAATTTTGTCAAGGTATCAAGCCTAGTTCTACATTTTTATCGGTAATATGGCCTATTTGACATCAGAATTATCCCCTATTATGCATATTTCTTTTAGAAGTTTCACTTTTTTTTTGGGCTTAAAATCTTCCGATTTAAAGCAATTTAGGTAAGTGAAAACCGTCGAAGTATTGAATAATTCACAAGTTCGATACTCTTCTCCGCTAATGTTAGATTTTCTACCACAAATTCAAATTTTTTTCAAGTTTGTAATGTTCAAAATGAAATCGCGGTATGGAGCATATGCGAATGTGTACTGTATTAATAGTACCTAGGTACCTTTTTCACCAAATGGAGCTTGTTCTATCACTCGAAAGTCGAATGCAAGAATATGTTTGTATAATACTGGCATAATATTCAACTTGATTGTTGTTACTTTTGGAAAGCTAAATTCGAATTTCAATTGTATTGCGATACCTAATTCTACTAACGACATTGTGACATTAAGTTTTGGTCAATTTGGAACTGACAGTACCTACCATTTAAACTGAAGAATATGTTTGCTAACAATCGCTTTTTAAAAATTAATTTTTTCAAATTTTCGATCACAAATATTCTGCTTTTAGAATTACAAACCCCACAAGAAAATATAGGCATAAATTATCCAAGAACGCTCGTTGAACGCAGGAAGAAAATTTAATTATCTGACCCTTCTAAACTAAACTATCAAATGAAAGTCAACCCGTAAAATGAAACGAACTCAACATTTTTTTTTTCAACTTGGAACATATTTTTTTAAGATTTTTCTTCATCTTTTTGTTTTAGAATCCTGTTGGTGTGACAATGATATATCAAAATGTCATCCAAATTCTTTATGAAATTTAACCCTTGCTCTCCGCTTTCTTAGGATTAGATTATAATATTTAATTGAGCTTGAAACTCCGTAACATAACTAAAATGAATACACGGTTGGTAGTGAAATGATAGCGATTTTAATTCAACATCAGCTTCATCATGCAACAACACAACTTACCAACAACTTGAACAAAGTAAAATAAAAAATAAAAAAATTTACATTTATTATATGCATACAATAAAATATATATCTACAAATATGAGATAATATTTAATTAATATTTTAAAAATAAAAATATAAAAAAAAATATTGTAATATTTTTATATTTTATAAAAACTACAAAAGTAAATTATATGAAATATTAGTGTCATCAGATTGGATACATTATTTTGTTTATCCTATTATTATTAAAAGTCTAGAGTCAGGCCTTGTATTTGGCTAATATTTCAGAATGGTTTAGAAAGAGTATGTTACAAGACTTGGCAATGCATTCGATAGTTAATCTTAAACCCGCTGATTTTCGAATATTTCTTTCCTGATTGAACTAGGTAGGAATAAAATATTCCAATTTTAATAATGGACACGTAATGATACGATACGTCTAGGATAAGGACTGCCTATAGAAGTAAATACTGATTTTCGAATATTTCTTTCCTGATTGAACTAGGTAGGAATACAATATCCCAATTTTAATAATGTATACGTAATAATACGATACGTCTAGGATAAGGACTGCCGATAGAAGTGAAAACTTAGAACTTTTAGTGTAAAAATTTGAAATTTCATAATATTTGAATTCAAATTAACAGCATTAATCTGGTTTTCACATCTATTGACACTCCGAGGGATAATTATATATGGCTTATATATGGCATGTAAATTACGGGCTGTACAAGATTATGACAAAATATAAATTGAAATAACAATTAATATACAATCATATGATTTGTGGATAGTATTTGTATTTACATAAATTTCAATGCACTTGTTATATACGCAGCACTAATGTTACACAATACGTCAGCTTATAGCTACAGATATACTCCTATAAGCATGCCTGCGCGCGCACAGCATTTCGGTAACGCGAAACTTTAACATTTTCCCCTACAAAAATGGCTACTCCAGGCCCTAGATCTATCCGGACAACAAAAATAATTCTTTAATTTAATTTATTAAAATATTCTTTTAAAAAAAAATTCATTACATTTTTAATTGAAAATAATAAACAAGACCATTTGTTTGACACAAAATATTGTTTTGTTAAGAAAGAAGGTATTTTTTTTGTAAATAAAAATACAAAACATGTATTTTTTTGATAAAAATATGTTATAGTGAAACAGAAAGAACGTCTTTAAATTCTTAATTCAATTAAATAAAAATGAATTTTTAATTTTTGGGTTTATGTGAAAGTAAATAATTGGTGTTTATAGTTTAGGATTTTATTATTAAGTTTTTTAAATTAAGTGCCTGAGACTGCCTACCTAATTTATTGACTGGGAAATTTAAGATGGGGGTAAGTTGTTTGATTGGGCGTTTTCTTCTAACAAATAGATAAAGTATAACAGAAGGTGTCAAATGGTAGATCATGCTAAAATAATGATAACTTCTCAATACATTTATAGCCGATAAAGCATTATTTTCTTAACACAACTTGTTGAAAGAAAAAGGATATTTTTGTGAAAATTATTACAAAATTTTCTTTTTAAACTCTGAACTAAAAAAGGGGGTGTTATAAGTTTGACTGCTACGTGTGTCCGTCTGTCTGTGGCATCGTAGCGCCTGAACGGATGAACCGATTTTAATTTTTTTTTTGGTTTCATTTGAAAGGTAATTTAACGGACAGTACAAACTTAGGGTTCCGTTCCCGAAAAAAAAACTCGCGATGATCTTCAAAATTGATTCAATTTGGAAAAGGCATGACATATAATTATAACATATAAATAATTACTATGGAAAAAAATGGTCAAATAAACCTGGCTACATTCATTTCGAAAAGGGAAATGGTAAAATAATTTGGTAATTCAAAAGAAGAAATTCAACTCAAATATTGCAATTTCAATTAAAATATTTCCAGTAATTTGTCCCAAAAAATAATAGCTCTCTAAATATCCTTTTCGTCTCATCTGATGTCCTTGACCATCACTTTGCTATTGATTTAAGAAGGATTGTTATAAGTTTAAAGTGTTTATCTGTGCGTCGGTGTGTTTCTCAGTGGCATCGTAGCCCCTTAACGTTTGAACTGACTGGATTGAGAACAGTTTATAGCTAAGTTTCCAAAAATCGATTTACAAGAAATAAATCGAATTTGTCGGGTGTTTCTTAAATTTTGTAAATTTCACTTGTTATGATAAAATACAGTTAAAATTCAGTGCTATCCTAATAGCACGAAATTTTCAAACATCTCTCTATGTACATACATTTGTAGATTCCTGACAATGCTTTTCTTGATTCCAGGCAATTTCCACTTAAAAACAACCACACTTATAATCTCCTTGAACAAAAATATCCACTTAAAAAAACCTCTTTCAAGGGTATATAATATAAATCCTTCTCATCTAAATAAAAAATATGTTATAACTCAAAAATCAATGAGTCAAATCATATTATGATTAAAATTTTGAGTTATAATAATTAAAAACTCCAATATAAATCAGAACTACATTGATAAGTATTATATTTTATATAATAATGGTGTCAAATGTTATCTCTCCGAAAAAAAAAATTTTATTCATAACACTTAAAAATGTCTTCCTTTTTTTGTCTTTTTTTTTTTATTATTTAATGCTAGTAACTAAAATATAAAGCGTTGTTTTCTAAGCCCAATCAATAAAATGAATTTTATTATTATTATTTAATTTCTGCTAAAAAATTATTGTTTTCGCCTCGAAATACCAATTTTATGATATCTATCTTTGTATAGATATTAATGTATGTGCACGTGTATATGCGAGTACCAATTTCTATCGTGCAATTACTTCCTATTAAGTTTGCTCATCAAATTCCGTAGCAAAGAAATCCCGTTTAATATAAATGGAAATACATATCATATAGTTAAAAAAAATTATTCCCAATAATTAATCGCCAGATAATCTGGTTTACAAGTTCAATTTAGTGAAATATAGAAATATTTATATTAAAAGTACGGGTGGTAGCTTGTTAGATTCGGAATGATGTCTAGAAAATTGTGCCCGAAACAATTTTGGCGAAAAATGAAATACCGTTTTCTTTTATATTGAATTGTTTATAACTTTTGCGATTTTTATGTGCTGAAAAATAGTTCTAACACAATTTTCTACGCATTATTTCGAATCCAACGAGCTATTTTTACGACTATTATTTCTATATTTCATCAAATTCAACTTGTTATAACCAAACTAAATGCAGTTTCAAGAAATTTGCATTGAATTTTTCTATGAATTTATTGTATAACTGGACAAGAAAATTACAAGTAAAAGTGAATTGAGCATAATCATTAATTAATCAGAATGTAATTGGTAAAAACCCCACAGGCCATATTCACCACGGTTTGTTATTATTATGAGTTTTGTCATGATTAAAACGTGATACGATAAATATCTTCAAGTATTTTTGAATGTTATTTCAAAAAAGTTTTTATTAGTTTAAGATATTTTATATTATTTACTACAACTCCAAAATGTTCAATTGTACGTTTTCTGAAATAATTGTTCAAGATAATCAAATTAATAGCGTCTCCTGCCTGAAAAAAGATTGCTACAGATTTTCTTTTACGGCCAATGTTGCTGTTTGTATTTCGGTTTCGTATGTTTATGGCTACAACGTGGCTCACAAAAAAAAACTGAATTAATTGCATTGCTTTTTGGTAGCATCGTTTTTAAATCTTTTTTTCGCATAGAATTCACTATCCCATATTTATAATTCCAGAAAAAACAAATATAACCAGTGCAAGTGTCTTCATTGTACTTGTATGAAATGCCATTAAATCTTTCAATATAAACAATTAATTAACAAATGAGACGACCAAACACAAAGTTGTTGACATCTCTCCAGTTCTACTGTTCGGATTGAGGTCAACTTGACATTTTCCTTATTTATATATATTCAATTTGCCAGGGGTTGCATTATGAAACAACTTTTCTGAACTAAGGTATTCCATTGGTTTATTTTAGATATTCCATTGGAGGGGGGTGTGAAAAATAAAAATTTTGGGGTAAGACCTCGTACAGTTCTCATAAATATTTACGCGTATTGTAAATGAGCAGTGCAAAAGGCGCCCAAAAAGTCAAAAATCTCTTATAAATAAATTAGTTTATTTGTTTAAATGTTTTCAAAATACTTACGATATAAAAAAAATGATTTTTTTTTTTAAATATATAAATTTGAATTCTATGAAAAAAACACAAAATATTGACCGAAATAAAATACCCGTATAACCTTTTGTTGAGGAGGAAAAAAATTTGAAAGAAATTGTTAACTTTTGGTCCTGAATTTGTTTTTAACAATTGATAAATGATCGCAGCTATACTTAAACGACGTACTTTCCGACGCAAAGCTTGTACGTATTTTCCGCCCAAATTGTATGAAGATGGTATCAGTTATCAAAATAATTATATTTTATTAAAGATGCAAAATATGTTTAAAATTTACATTTTGGGTCCGAACCTTATTGAGCTTCGAAATAAAATAGAAAATATGCAGAGTAAAAAATAATATTTCAGATACAAAAAATAAAGTTCAGTTAATAGAAAATGTTTTGATACAAATTTCATTTGATTCAAAGACATGGAAAATGACTATAATTTGAGATTAATTAGTTTTTAGATAAAATTTCTTGTTTAGCGTTAAAATTTTATGTTGTGGTAGGTCAGAGTCTTATTTTTGTGAAAATTATATTAATCAATAATTAAAATATTAAATGAGATTAAAGATTCAAGTTCAAAATATGTTATATTTTATAGCTTCAATACAAAAAGCTATTTAGTTTATTTCGATTGTTTCCGTCAAGTTTCTCGTCTTGTTTCGTCTAAATTTTATAACGATTTTTCGATATAAACTATATTAATTTGCATCTGAAAATTTAAAAAATAATTTTGAATAATTTACTATCCATTTTTGACATAATTTATGATATAGGATTATAAATACATATTATGCACCAAAAAATAAAAATAATATAAATTATAAAAGAACATAAAAATTATTATTAATAAATAAAAATAGAGGAAATTAATAACAAACAATGTTTTTAATAAACAATAATCAAATCACAAATATTAATATGGCATAAAAGGTCAGACAAGGATCGTCAAAAAATAATGTGACCTAGAAATCATATTTATATCATCACTACTTTTTTGAAAATATAATACAAATCATTTTGATACTGGTAAATTGTATCCAAAGCACATAAAAATTTTACAAAAACAAAAAAAAAACTTTATTATAAACGATAAGGTCTAAATTTAATTTATTATTGATTTTAAATATTTTTTAATTAAATTTAAACATTAAATTTTTCCTTGTAAAAAATTAATGCAAAAAAAAATTGGTTGAGATAATTTATTAAAACGGTTTTACAATTTATGTACCTCGTTCAATTTCCAGTGATTATCGCGACAGTCAACACTAACCTTCTATTGGTTGACTTGCGGAAGTTTTTCGTATATAATTATTTTATTTTTATAACCATCTTGATCTTTCGGACAACGGGGAATGCAGATTTACAAATGTCGAACGTAATAATTTTGAGAATAAAATGCATGTAAGTCTATGTTTGTGTGTTCCACGCCGGAAGTGGTGGAACAGGCCAAAATTTTAAATTTTGAACATTACTTAGAAAAATGACTTATAATTTTATTAATTTTACTTTAAAAATGTTTAAATTTTATTTTTTTTATTTTTTAAAAGGTATATATTTATTGATTTTCAATTTTTGTTTTCAGGAGTATGTCATCTAAACGAAAGTCACCTCCAACTAAACTTCAAGAAGGTGGCGTTGCACTGACAACATCAACAAATACAAGCACAGTCGAGAGTGATAAAGCATCAGATGATAAAACTTTATCAACAATACCAGCAATTATCACACCAAACAGTGATAAAAATGTAATATGTGATAGTGATAATATAAGTGTAAAACGTGAATCAGACGATGATGATAATGTTGATAATATCGATGAAACAACTGAACTGATAACACAACAAAATAATAAACTTATCGAAAACATTATCACTGCATCAGCAACCACATTCTATTCATCACATACATCAACTGCATCAATATCATCAGCCAGTACAATCAGTGAGGATATTGATGTAGATACACGTATCGAGGACGTTGAGGATATCGAAGACGAATTAGACGACGAAGACGAAGAAATTGACGACGCAAGTGAGATAAAAAAAGACATTGTTGAACAACAAAGTTCACCACCAAATAAAAAACAACGATATAATAATAACAGTGATAATCATAGTGATAATAGTGATTTATCATCAGTACCTGTTACATCATCATCAAACTTAATGATTTCTGAACAAGCAGCCACACTTGCTTTACAGCAACAACATTATCAAAATGATCTAGAACAATTTTTATTGCGACAACAGCAACAACAATTACAATTACATCATCAACTACAACAATTACATAATCATCATCATTCATCATCAAATCATCATAATCATCATCCGTTACATTTATCACCTTCACATTATCATAGGCAATTGTTAATGATGAATGAGCAACATCAACAACAGCAACAGAGTGATAATACTGATGAGTCTACATCACAGAGGCAGCATCATTTATCGTCACTATCAACGGAATCATCACCGATACAATTAGATCTCAAACAAGAATGTTTTGATAATAATAACACATTAAATAATAACAATAATAGTAGTAATAACAATAATAATAGTTCGTTAAATCAAACTAATGGTGGGGGTAATAGTAACAATAACAATAACAGTTGTGCAAGTACGACCTTGACCACATCATCAACAACTGCAACGACTGGTGGTACAGGTAGTGGGGGTAGTGGTAGTGGTACTGTAACTGTGCATAATACAACCAAACGTACTATGGACGATGTGTTAAAACGTTTAACGTCTAAAATGAACAATAGTACGATACGAGAGGATCAACAACAATCAAAACGACCGACACCATCATCAACGCCAAATATTAAACAGGAAATGTAAGTACTTTTTTCGATGTTCTTTTATTTATATCAAAAAGCATGACTTTTGTGAGTTTTGCGAATTAAATTTGAGATCTTTTCAGTGAAAAAAAAGTAGTTAAAAAAAACCTAAGGCTCAGTATATTCACCAACACACGGGATACTAGTATTGGTGATGTTAGTTTAGCGATGAGTAAACAAACTTTTTCTGCCATTATATAACGCCTCCACTCTCGTCGAAAGCCAAAGCTTTAGAGATTCAACGGCTTAGCCAATTTCTAACGTTAATCGATTCTTTTTGACACACTTCTTGAGTTTACTCTTAAGAATCGATTATCATATAAGGCACCCGATATGAAAGTGATCGAATAACCTTGTTACGTTTTTGGTACGCAACCTATCGTGCGCACCTTCCACAGTTAAGTAATGCGTGTGTACAACAATTTGTATACTTGTTTGCGGTCGATTAAGCATTTATTGTTTGAAACTGACAATAACCTGATGAACATAGAACATAGAGTAGTTGTTACCTACCGATACAAAATGGTAACATAGCTACTCAGCCAACGTACATCGTACATCTTCGGGTTTTTTTCGGATTTTACCATATATAAATTATACTTCATGGTACGTATAACAGACAAAGCATCTATTGTTTGAAACTAACACTAATCTGACAACACACTTTACAACACTTGAGGAGTGAATTCCAGTCGTGTGTCGGAGCTTACTCACAAAGTTTTTGGTAGTTTATAAGTTGGTAGTTAGTTTTAAGGTAAAAGGCAAATTCATGACACATTTAGAAACAAAACTAAATTAGTATCAATTATGTCAAATCCAAATGCCTGTGCTTAGACTATACTAAATTCTTTACGAGCATTGTTAGAATAATTTCAAAAAGATTCTACCCCCTAGAAATTTTGCATACAGAAACAAAATTTTATAAAGAAATCCATTTAACAATTTACCAAATTAATCATTACTAATTCTTTTTCTATAAAAAAAAAAAAAAACATATTTCCGTCAGATAAATTGTCATACAATTGTACTCCTTTTTATCCATATTGATATGACACAAAACTCTCGCATACACTTTATAATTAAATTCTTGTCACGCACCCTAATGTATGGAACGCGCGCCTTTCCTTAACTCCCTTACAATATATTATATTTTTAACTAGAAGTTTTCAACTACTATATACGTATATTTGCAAGGTATTGTTGTGTACAGAAAAATGCTTAAATCACAAGAGGGTTGACGCGGTCAAATGACAATTGTAGAGAGATTGTTGTGTGTAATATTTGTTACGGTAATTACGGAATATTTGTTTCATCATTCGTTACGTGTTATTTGTTTGAAAATAATTAGGGTTAGTGTGAAAAAAGTATTTTTATATAACAGAGTTATTAGGTATTTTATCGTTCGTATAAAAGTTTTGTTGTTGGTGTTGTAATCAATAGTATATTGTTCTTTAAAAAAAGTTTTGTTACAATAAATAAAACTTTTGGATTATAATTGAGAAAAAAGAGAAACGAGCTGAAAAGAATTTTTCACAAGTTTGCGTTTTTTACCCTACCCGCCAAAATAACATAAACTTAATTTTAATAGCATCGTCTTATTACATTCCTTAACAAAGAAGAGACATTATCCATTTCAGACTTCATGTTATTCAGTGGTTATTGCCAACCGCTTCCACCAATTTGGATATGGCATTGGAATTAAATACATAATTTATCTCACTTTTCTGTTTCTTTGTGGGACGCTAGCGTTTGACACTTACTGCTGACTCGTACTTGACTGTTTCTTCTGAAGTATCAGTTGTGTGCGGCCCTTCAAAGTCGCGATATTTTTTTAAGGCTAAACGTGGCTCAGTCTTATTATGTTTTGGGTCTTATAATGGAGGTTAGTTAAACAGATTCTTCACACAGATATCAGTATCCCTGAAGAAGTTTTTCGTCATCAACACTAAGTTTGAATTCATTTATGACAACTAATTAGTGAATTATTTTACAAATTGTTCAGCTCAAAGAAAGATATAGTCACACAACGCCTCCAGCTCCAATCGCTGCGAGCCGTGTCTAAGATAACGCTTGCATTAGATTTCATAGTAGCAATATTACGTCAGTCGCGCCAGCCTTATCATAGCAATCATACTTTAAGTGGTTACGGGGCTCGTGATTAATGCTAAGGCTCCGGGTTTAAATTCCTGGCTGATGGAATGATTTAAACTTGTTTACTTTTATGGCTGAAAAAGAGGTTGAATAATGTACCGATGTAATGTACCGAAAATATTATTTTTGTTTCAAAATATAATTAAACGATTCCAATTCGGGTGTAAGTTATCGAAGTCTTTGGATTAATCTAGAAAATATCGTACCTAATTGTAATATCATATCAAGATCGTCTAATCTTAGGATCGGTAGTGTACTTAAAAAAGCATTAGATTAACATAATATCGTAGTTCTCCAATGGAAAACTCTTCTCAACTAACCATGATTTATTTCATAAAAGTGAATAATGAAGACTTTTACCAATTAATACAATAAGAAGAGAATATCGTAGAAAATAAACGAAGATAATTGATATCTAAGCTAATACGATACGGCTAGTTTAGCTTGAATACCATACTAAACCATAGATACGTTTTGAGTAACATAAAGAAAGTAAAGAATAGATAGACATAACAATATAATAAAAAAAAAACCAACCATTATTATAAAATCAATTACTATATAAATGAAATGAACACCAATTATTTTTTATACAAATCAGAACAATATTTATTATGTAAAACTGAATAGCAATTATTTATTGCCTCTTTCTTTTTGCTATCAATGTGTAAGGATTCCGTAACTACATAAAAAATAACTTTTAAAACAATAAACTTTAGATATCTAACTATTTAAAGTCACATGAATTGTAAATAGTGTAATATATTACATATTACATGTAGTTGTATGTACATTAAAGAAGCGACAATAATATATAGTGTGATATATGTAGAAATCAAAAACTGAAGGACGGGGGGAAATTAGTTGATTGCATAATTTTGTAATATTGTCTTGATTATTATTTAAAATTGAATCACAAGATGTCACAACTCGAAGAACTGTGATCATTGGTATTCGAAGCAAATTACATAAATATCTCAGGGCTTCGGAAATTAATGGTAGTGCAAAATTGTTTCTTCTTCTTTCGATAACTTCCGGTACCAAAGCTTATTTCTGTCCGGCATTTATATAATTCACTTGCAGATGAGACACCAAGGGGTGAGTATTCTCACATATACTCACCTATTTATTCCGCTCAAAACTGGAGCTATGATGTTTAAACTTACTTTTGCATTTAGAAACATCTTTTTCAACATGATTCCTGGTGAATTATCTACCCGAAAATTTTTAGAATAGGCTTGTAGCCTATAAGACTCCTGTTTCATAAACTATTGGAAAAATTATTCTTCTATGTGATAGCCAGTGGCTTAAAATAGAACTTTGATAATATTTCTAAACTGAGTTTGAATAACTAGACGAATATAAAGAAACCATATTGATTTAAAACGGTACTGTTCAAATGGATCTAATGATTTCATGAACCCTTGTTTTTTCTTTTAGGATTTAAATCTACTTATGACTACCATATTGACTGTTTGATGTTATTATTGACTTTCCCAATTGACTGATAAAATTCAAAATTCTCACGACAAGCCAAGAATGTACGGAACTATCCATGTAATCTAAACTCTTGTATTTATTGGATTTATAAACTTTTTCATACAAATAATAAACTACAAAACAAAACACTTAACAAATACAAAAAAAAAGAACATTAAAAAAAACTCTCCAAACAAATGAAAGATAATTCTTTGTTTTTTATATTTCTAAAGCAAAACCATTGATTGCATTTAAAAAAAAAAAAAAAACTGAGTTGAACTCTTCTGAATTGAGCAGCTCGCATTATTATACAATACACAATTGTAGATGTTGTATTATTATTTATTTATTTATTTATACATTTAAAATATAAAATAATAAAAAAAATAAAATAAAAAAATTATTATTCTCTTCTCTATAGTTCTTTTTTTTACATTTTTACTATTATTAATAATAATCTGTGGTGTATTCTCTGTGATATGAATGAAGTTCATTTATAATAATAATAAGAGTTATTTTCAGAGAGAGAATGAGAGTGGAATGGAGAGTGTATATATGGAAGAGAAGTGGAGTTGGAGGGGAAGATCTATGTGTATAGAGATGAGCAATTGTAATTCTTGTTCTCTGTATATGTATAATATTAGTTCTATAATATTTTTACTATACATGTAATATATAGACAATTCATAACGTAATTGTGAAAGATAAACGTAACTCAATGCAATATGAATGTAGAGTATATAGAAAACTATATATGAACTAATAATAGGGACTATTATTAGTCTGCCTAGATTCTCTGCTAGAAAACTAAAAGTTATGTGTGAATGTTTTGTTTGGTATTATGAATGAAAAAGTTCTGTTTAGTATGGACATGATGAATTGGGATGATGACTCAATTTTTTCACCACTTCAGGTGAAGAATTTTCATTGCACGAGCAGAAATGTGAAGTTGGTTTTTGAAAAAAAAAAAGTACGCAAAATATGAATGTTTAAAATTCATACTTAAAGAAAGAGGGAGATCTTTAAAAGTGACGTCATTATTGCGTATTGCCACTAAGATTACATATATAAATTATGTTTTGCAAGAAAGAGACGGTCAACAATCTTTGAATGCTTATAATTTCTTTGTTTTGTGGCAAATTTGTCACAGTCAAATCAAACTATTGTGTTTGGCTCAAGAACTACCAACTGGAATATGTTATATTATGAAGCTGATAAGATTTGTGGAAACTTAACACCAAAAAAATGCATTTCCCGCCTAAGAAACTTCTCTATGGTATTTTTTTAAAGCCTTTTGTTTATCTTCTAAATAGTTTAGGAGTGAGGAGGAAGAAGTGATGTCTCATTTTTCTGTGTCACTGCTCAGCTCTGGCCACGAGAAGGTGTGCTCACTTGGGCCAGCCTTTCTTTGACGGTCTCTCCGACGTGAAGTACGTTAACTTCAAAGCATTCCTGCTGTTCCTAAACATCTTCAAATGATTCATGGAGTAGTGACTGACTGGGAACTTGTTTTCCCCACCCCAGGGCAGTCACTCTAGCCTAACCTAACAAACCTAGGGCGAAAATTAGAAGTTATTAAAAACATTCGTTTGTATTTTGCAATATTTTCTCTACTTTTCATTGAATTGTTTTTTTCAATCTTCTGTTTTTGTAGAAATTTGATTTCCCTTCCGGCAGCATTCGAGACATATTTCCAGTGTTATAACTGAGCAAAAGCTATCAAAAAATTTTGTTCAATTCCGATCTGAATTTCTTCATTTTGTTTTTCCGAGATGTTAATTAATACATGACTTCCTTATACTCAATGGTCGAAAAACAGGAAATAATTTTGCTCTTTTAACATTAACCGTTTTTTAAATTATAATTCTGGACATTTCGAAGTTAAAATGATTAATAAAACAAATGAATGTATTCAATTGAGTCGTTATTTCCTAAAGAAATAACATTTTGTTGAGAGACTGTTGTCAAAATTGCGTCTCATAACTTTTCCTTCTTAGAAAATTATCATAGTCCAGAGGTTCTGCTTTCTTTTTGCCCCCCTCGAACTGAACTTAAATAAAATGTACTGTAAAAAGGCGTGTAAGTTTATCCTACAATTCAATGCAATTTAAATACTACATTATTTTACGTACCCATTGTGCAAAAATATTATATTTCATACCTATTTTATGTATAGTACATATTTCTCTCCCAAGTTCCATCTAGATAGAATGGCTAGAATAATAGAACCATAGAATATCGAGAAGAGGACGACCTGTAATAATTAGTCATTTCCAGGCGTTCTACACAATACCATCATTCATAATTTTGGTGAATATTCTCTTTCCGATATCCTCTGACCAAAAGACTTACAATTGCTTTAAAAAATCAAAATTTTTTAAGATAAATGGTCGATTTTAGTTCTATTTTGACTGTTTTTGTTTTTACTTCCCGTACTACTTTATTAAAGAAAAATTATTGTGAAAAGATTGAAAATATCTTTAATAAACGTTTTTTGATTTACCCTCAATGGATATGTCTTTTTCTGTAAAATATTTATTTTCCAAAGGAGGTTCAATCTCAAAATTCCGGACCTTGTTTCGTTGTTTTCGAAAATTTGCTCTTCTATCTCAGAAAATTTGCTCAGAAATATTTCAGTTTCATAGATATAGAATATTGAATTTCGGAGATACAGTGATCGGGGAGTGTCGTTAATTCTTCAACTGGTTTTTTTTCTGTGCTATATAACATAATTTTTACTTTACTATTATTTTCATCATTTAATTCAATCATTTCAACATTCTTCTCTGCTCTTTTACCTTCTCACCACTGTCCTGATGTTCTGACTGTAACTCTACAGATGCGTACGTCCATGCATGCATGCATGTATTGGTTCATCAGCATTGTACAACAAGTGTATTAAACAACAACAACGAAACTAAACAACAACAACAACAACAACAGGTCATCAGTGTTAATTCAAAGCAGATTTTATACTAATTTTCACGTATTCTTTTTCTATATATCTACCAAGTAATAGTTTTATATTTTATACATACATGTATGATGCGGCATCATATTCACTTTAGTTTTTATTATTCTATT
This sequence comes from Chrysoperla carnea, assembly GCF_905475395.1. Lineage (NCBI taxonomy): Eukaryota > Metazoa > Arthropoda > Insecta > Neuroptera > Chrysopidae > Chrysoperla > Chrysoperla carnea. Next base: position 25,027,805 of record NC_058340.1, on the reverse strand, counting down.
TGTAGATAAATATGTTTGTGCTTGCTTGTACAAGGTGATTCAGTTTAGTTATTTGAGTTTAATTGGAGACAAAATGCTAAAAAATCCCAAATTTTAGCCCGTATCTCAAAAACTATTCGACCAGTCATCAAATGCACCCGATTTTTGTAGTTTTTGGGTCAAAATTACCTTTTGAACTGAGTTTTATTGAAATTGGAGATAAACAAAATTTCGCGATTTTTTGCAATTTTTTCATGGGTACCCCTTTGAAAAAATCGAGAAAATCGCAAAAGAATGTTTGTTTTGAAATTTGATGAATCTCGGTTGATGGGTAATTTTGACTCAAAAAATATTATAATCAGGTTAATTTAATGATTGGACGCAGAGTTTCTGAGATATTGCAATATTTGGATCGATTTTAGTCCGTATCTCAAAAACTATTCGACCAGTCATCAAATGCACCCCATTTTTTTTACTTTTTGGGTCAAAATGTCCTTGTACACTGACTTTTATCGAAAAAATCGAAAATTTTTTTTTATTTTGGAATTTGATGAAACTCGGTGGTAATTTTGATCCAAAAACTATAAAAATCAGGTTAATTTAATGATTGGATGCAGAGTTTCTGAGATATTGCAATATTTGGATCGATTTTAGTCCGTATCTCAAAAACTATTCGACCAGTCATCAAATGTACTAGATTTTTGTACTTTTTGGGTCAAAATTAACTTATATACTGAGGTTTATCGAAATCGGAATTCTCAAGTTTTTTTTTTTTTTTTTAAGTATAATTATCCGTTTTGTAATTTTGTATGCCTTCATTTTATTGGTCATTTAAAATCCCAGATTTTATTAACTAAAATATCATTTATTACATTTTGATGCATAAAATTTTTGGTACCTATTCTTCTTTCCAAGGTTAAACATCAAATCAAACAATAAACACTATTAATATCCATCTTGTCAGATCCTGTCCTTGTAAATACGCGGTGTACTTTTTAATACTAATCGTTATAAATACTTAATCCACGAATACAGGAGCTTAACAAACAAAAGAGTTTCACTTTTCAAATAAAAAAACTACAATAAACAAATTCTTATACAACTTTTGTCCGTGTCATTAATATTTAAAAAAAATTGAACATATTTATTCTTTTTTTAAACACAATTAAATCATGATTCAAAAGGAATATAAATCCTTAGATATTTTTATGTTTATAGAAAATTAACTCCAGTTTGTTTAATACAAAAAAAAATTGTGTTTTTATTTCTAAATGATAAATGAGAATCTTTTCATCAATTCGAACAAAAAAGTCATTATTTCAGAATAATAATAAATATAATAATATAATATGTTTAAATTTTTTCGGTCGGTAGTGAGTTATTATTATGTCGGCCATTTTGTTCAACACAATATTGAACACAAAAATTAATTTAAAAAATATATATATATTTTAATATTTTATATTATTTATAAAGATGTAAATAGCGCGATATATTAAAAGTCATTAAAATTATTATTCTGTTCTAATATTAAAAAAGTGGGTGGTCCCGTATAGAGCCGGGAATATTTATAAATTTTGTTTTGTTATTTTCACTCATGATCGGAAGAGGTTTGTGTCTTTTATTCATGCAAGGATTATTGTTTTTCAAAGAACAATTTTATTTGTTTTCCAATTTATTTGGCTATTCGTATTTGAAGGCGTATCCGATTCACAGTAGAGAAATTATTTGTAGTATTTCTCTATATAGTTTAATGATATATAATAACGTTTTTTTTTAGCCAAATTCTCTCGACTTTGGCGATCAACCTGGCGAAATAATCCAGGCAATAGTTATATTTTCAATTTACTTTAAATTTATGAAGAACAATTTGTCACAAACCCATGCGGAATAAATAAATTTTTTGAAAAAAACTTGAAATTTTATCTTTTCATTTAAGTAGGTCTGAACGTCCCAACAGCTTTAGAGTCATTAAATTAAGATAATATTATTTTGGTCTAAGTGCTGAATATATTTTGTACACGTTTAATACTTATACCGGCGCTGCCTCCAATAAATATCGTAGCTAGCAAATTCAGTGAAGTCTCGATACAATCGGTTATTCTGGAAAAAATCGATAATTGGAAACCATCCATGTAACCGGATCATTTTTAACACGCCCCCTCTTTCCACGATTTTGTACCAATCACTGAAAAATTGTATTGTTTGCTTGTATATACATCCAATATGATTCATTGCTATGATTATAAAAACAAAATTGCATCAAAATCATACGTGCTTAATCGTATGTATACAGTCTCGCTTAAATACATACACTCGAATGCTTTTTTTTTCAGTTTTGTTTTATTTATAATAAAGTTTTGCATACAGTCCCAACAATCGGAACAAATGTAGTAATCGGAACACTCCTGGATTTTATTAAGTACTGATTAATGAGCTTCTAAATTATAATAATTAATCATTAATCTTTTTTAGGAGCTCTTTGCCTGGCAAACAATGCGATCAAATCTTTAAGGCCTTTTTTCGACATTAACAATTGTATTCCTAAAGTTGCTGAAATTATTTCTTAGTTAGTGAAAATATCGATGTCATTTTGAATTTGATATTTGTTATAACTTTGTTTAAAATATATATTAAAAAATATTTATTCAAATTTTAATACTTAAGAAAAAGAAGAATTTTTGTTTGTTTTAAGAAAGACAGCGTTAATTTTTAATAATCCTACAATAACGGATATATCAATAAGATAAAAAACTACTGTGATTTTAAAAATATATTTCCCGTGTACATCACATCAACCACAAATTTATATAAATTAAGATTATAATTAGAAGAAAAAAAAACTTAATAAATAAATAAAAAACAGAAAAGAATTAATTATTATGTTTAAACCATTAGTAGAATCATTAATATCAAAACAAAACAGACTACTAAAAAGACTTCACATGACTAAGAAGTCTACTAAAAATCATTAATTGTATGATCCGGTAGGTATATTATCTATATGCTTGATTTAACCATGGATGTTCTTACTAATTAATATTTTTCAAACAAGACAATAATACTGTTGCTGTAATCTTAGTGAAATATCAAAATACCAAACGTGAAACGTAATTTTTTTATATTAAGCTTCTTGCTTCTTTTTACTCTCAAAAAAGATAAAGAGTTGAAATATTAAGTAAATTTGTTGGGAAAAAAAATTAAGTAATTTTTTTTTTTTTTTATGTAATAAATTTTGACTTTGATATGACTTTTGAATACAATTTTCTCTTGAACTAAAAGCTACTTGAACTGAAAATGACAAAATAAAACTTTCTGTTCTCTATATTTTAAACCAGATATTATTTCATTGAAAATAATAGACTATTGTTTTATTAATAAAATATGACGTACATTTTTCAATTGATAAAATTAAATACGAAACAAAACAAGAAATGATTTTTTTTTCTAAATAAATATTTATCAATCGTTCAATTTATTAATTAAAAGATTTAACCAATCATAATTATATGAAATTGAACAAACCTCAAAATGCACTTAATTGAATGGAATACTTACTTAAAACATTAGAAAATTAATACATCTCTATATATTATAAATGCGAAAGTAAGCATGTTTGTTTGTTTGTTTGTTTGTTGAGATTTCACGCTTAAAATTAGCGAATGGTTTTTACTTAAACTGTACAGGAAATATAGCTCATACTTCAGAATAACATATGAGATATAATTTATGAAGATATATTAATAAAAAAATAAAAAAAAATTAAAAATTAATTAAATTTGACATTACCATAAATTACAGATTTCTGTAAAAATAGACAATTTGAAATATTTCACGGCCAACTTCTCTGATATACTCAATGAATAATTACTAATATACATAGAAAACCATACATACCATATTTTACCTGTGTAAAACAATCCTGACCATTATTTCGAGTGTTATAGAAAGGGGATAAACGAGAACAATCTTTATCAATCTTTACTTTTAAACTCAGCGAAGCGGGTGGGTATCACTCTAGTAATAAATAATTTATACATTTATTAATAGTTTCTCGAATACAACCAGCCCATATTATTTTCGATAATACTGTAAAATATTTCAATGAATTTTCTAGACAGAACCTAATAACAATTAGAATATCTAATCTACTCATTTATACAAAATAAAAAAATAATATAAAATTTTTTTGTATAAAAAAAGGAGAATAAAATATTTAGAACAAATTTCATATGTAATAATTATAAAACTGATAAAATTGCATTAAAATTAGATAAAAAAATACAACAAAAAACATTTTATTTCAAAAATAAATGTAAATAATTGTATTATGTTATTCAACTATTAGACGAGAATACAATAATCAATCTTGACCGGAAGTTGAATTAAATAATTTGAACTGTGTGTTTTAAATAAAATTAAATAAATATATATTTATTTATTTTATTCAATTCGTTCATTTGTTCATCATTTATATTGATGAGGTTTATTTCATTGATTATGTATTGAATTGAACTGAAATCAATATCGTATTGTTATGAAAAAAAAATACAATATTCTATTGATTAATTTATTCAGTCAATAAAATAATGACTATTTTCATTATTTATCTATCTACAAAATATCTTACTTATATTTTAAAAGAAATTAAAATTAGTATATATATGTACTTATTATATAATTATTATGTACTATGATAAAAATTTCTCGACTTCAGGCATTTTTTCTTAAGGGGTACGTACCCCTTTGAAAAATCGTGAAAAATGCAAAAAAAATGTTTGTTTTGGAATTAGATAAAACTCAGTGGATGGGGTAATGTTGATCCAAAAAGTATAAAAATCAGGTTAATTGGCTGCAGAGTTTCTGAGATATCGCAATATTTGGATTGATTAATAAAAGGGAGAATAAGTGAGGGCTATAACGTGATAGTCTGTTTTTTTATGTTTTTAAAGGACAAGTTGCCCAACAAAGCGGCCGGGTATTTGCTAGTACCAAATAAAAGCCTTTGAAAAACGTTTAAATGGAACTAAACGACAATCGCACCCAATTAACGAATTCAGAAAAACAGTAATGAAATCATTTTCGAAGTAGTATGAAACAAAACTTTGAGAATAGAAATTTGTTTTAAAAAGAATCCCAATTGTTGATGAAACTGGCATTAAGACAAAGTTTCGACTCATTTTTTGGGCTTATTACCGATGTAGTAGCTTCTTCTCCTTATGATTCCTTGATAGCCGGAGTAGGACTTCAATTTTTTTTCCTAATAATTAATTATACCTTAGAAAATTTTTATTCAATATCCAGAATTTTTCCTATTAGAACAAAAGATTTTCTTATTCTCTCCATTTACTAAACGATATATTTCTATATATATATCTATTTCTATATATATATATATATATATATATATATATATATATATATATATATATATATATATATATATATATATCCACATCTAAATATGCGTCGGCGTGCTAGAACAATTCTATAAGTTTGATCATTGCGCGATACAAAACACTCTCTCGATAATACCTCTTCTTTCACTCGATACATATATACGAAGAAAAAACAATATGATGACGACATATGATCTTCTCCTTTTCTGTTTTGCTGCTTGTTTAGCTTCGTATACAATTGACACAAGCGTAGTAGAGCATAAATATATAACATAACATTTTCAATGCGTACAAAAAGGCGTAACCTTACAATGTCTTAATAATAATATATTGTTATATATTTTTTGGAAAATATAAGAGAAGGTGTAGTACCTGGAATCGACATGTATGAGTTTAAAGCTATGTAGTAACATATCACAATGGAAAAGCTTTCTGTTTACAGTACTATTATTCCTCAATACGGTTGCTGTTTTTCGAAAATTTAGCTAATCAACAACTTTCGATAGAAACGTGTGAACCATGGAGCATAAAATGTGTTCCACGATAGGTACGATATCATAATGTTACCAACTTAATGTATCTAGAATTACCCCTACTGATTATTTTTGAAAGCCTATCTCCACTTATTGTTTTTTAAAGCTTTCTCTAGGGAATAATATCCTAAAATGTGAAAAATTGAAAACCCTACACGTTTCTCATGTAACTCTCCACTACTCCGACATTCCAGCAACAGTTTTGACTGGCAATTTTACTGACTCAGGGTGAATGAGCTTTTTTTTTCTACTTTTACTTCACTTCCTTATACTTTGTAACCCAGGGAATTTAGTGTATTAAAACATTAAGTTGTTAAAACCAACTTACCATGAATGTAACTCAAAATCACATTTCTCTTTGTATTTGAACTTTACCCCCTCCAAAATTTAACAATATGTTCCAAACTAGAATCTGGCATAACATCGCATTCACCATCAACAAATTATTTGCTTTGAGTGTTATTTATAAATCAATATGCAATGGTTAGCTTGTATATAAACAATACAAAGAATTTTTGAGAAAAAATTTCCTTACTAGTTTATTTGAAATCAGTCTTCAGCCTATCAGTGTTTTGATAACAATACATTAACCCTTATTTCAATACAAATACTCCCAGGTAAATATCGCTATCTGCAGATAAACTACAGAATGATTGGAGGTACATTGTAATCAAGGTGCTAAATCTTACCCTATGTACAATTGGGATGTTACAAGTCTCAAACATTATGCCACCTTTTCGGGTGCCAAACACTCGAAATTTATATTTTTTGACCTATGATCGAAATAACCATAAATTTCAATTAAAAATTCTTGAGAAATATATATTTTTTTTTTGTCACAAAGTAGTTAAAATAATAAGCTTAATTGAATTAGTAGCCAATTATATTTAGAGAGTTGAGTTTTTTATTGTATCGTTTTGTGTGGGTTGGAACAAAGAAAAAATTGACTATTGGATTGTGTTTTTTGTTTGTTTTTTTTTTTTTTTTCATATTGTTTGGCGACAATAATGTGATAGGTTGCCAAATGTGTTTTTGTAATTAGGTAAAACTTTATTGTTATCATTTTAAATGTGATCAATATGTCTGCCCACCACTATATTCTTTAAAGAATATATTTATTTGTTTTTTTGTACTTTATAGCATCTGGTAGATTATAAACGCTAATGCCAAATGTCTAATTTATCTCAAAGCTATTATCAAAAAACGTGTGTTAAACTTATTAAAGGAAAATGTTTGGACATCTATTTCCCAAATTTTCGAGATATTTGATCACTTGAGGAAAGGAAAATCGTCATGCAAAAATTTTAGGCTAACATTTTTATCCTGCATGTATAAAATATATATCAAGGTGTATTAAATTCAGTCAAAAGTTTGTAATGCTTAAAAATATTAATGACACCAATAAACTTTTGGTTAAAGTGTTCATAATATCACCTTATTAGTCTTTTTCCGTTTGTTTGCCCGTCTACACGATAACTCAAAGATTTTAAAAAAAGGAATCGAGCTGAAATTTTGATAGCGTGCATAGGATGTAAAATGTGAGTTTGATCCATCTTGTAAACTGTACGTGATTGAAGAAAAGCTTTAATATCAAAGCTGTTCCGTAAAAAAATAAGCAACTTTTGTTTCAAACATTTTTTTTGATGAACAAGAGCAAAAGATAGAAATCTACAAATGAAATTCTAATAAATTCTACCATTTCATATAAAATTTAAAACAAAATGATCAGATTGACCATATCGAAGGAAAATAAAATTGAATTGTTTTTTCCAACATAGAAAACAAAAATCTTTCCAGAGTTAAATAAAACCCTGCAATGCAATATCAGAAAATTACCTTTTCTACCTTGCTTCAATGCAGTAAAAAGACAATGTTCGAATGTTATATTTCCATACATTCGATAGGTATTTTAGATACAAAATGTTATACATTTTTTATGTTATATACAACATTTTTATAGATAAAACTTGTATCGATACATACATAGTTACTTTTTTTTTATTATTTGATATATTTGTGCAATTTTCCAGTGGTTTACTGCATATTACTTCACATTAGACAGTAAAATACATGAACATGAATATAGACACAAGTATGGAGTATTTTGTGTCGAAGATACAATGAAAAAGTGTGAAAATAGATAGGCAATATGAATATTGATACAACGTATTTCAAAAGTTAACCATTTCCTGAATTACTCAAACAATAAACGCATGTATTAATAACTATATAAAAATGAAGAACAGTAGTCAAGAATCGAATTTGAGTGGTGATGGTGTGGCGAATTACTATCATGCCCACTGTCCATTTTTGTTGATATATAAGAAATATTATCGGGTTTGTGATTATTGGTTGAACCAATATCCACATTATTTTGTATTTTGGATCCCCGACGAAAGTGTTCGCGGACGGTAATTTTGACCCAAAAAATACAAAAATCGGGTGCATTTGATTACTGGTCGAATAGTTTTTGAGATACGGACTAAAATCGATCCAAATATTGCGATATCTCAGAAACGTGCTAGTATCTTAAACTTGTAATATTAAAAACATGGTATGGTTTGAAAGGTAAAAGTCCGCACAGTTTCCGCGAATTACTTTACTTTTAAGAAACCTTGTACAAACTACATATACATACTCACCGATATCAATAACATATATTTTATGTAATACAGTGGACTTTTGTATTAGAAAAAAACAATCCCCAAAAGTGTAAAATAAAACGTAACCACGTTTTTCAAATATAACCAATGATGCTACTACAACTACCCACTCACATACCTGCCCAATATAACTCTAACTCATCCCATAGTTTTCCCAGTTATCATTGATCGCGCAGTACTAGATGGTGGCTTTCATACATACATATATATTGAATATCTCAATTCTTTCTCTTTACAACCATACATACATATTCAATTGCTTTTGCTCGTCGGTCGGTCGGTTCGTGGCTACTTACTACATCCAGAAAAATGTATATAGAAAAGTAGTTTTTTGTGTACGTGTAGATTGTTGAAACAAGTACAAGTAGCAAAGCATTGGAATATATATTATTTTGTAGTTTACTTTACAAAAATATTTACAGCGTGTTTCAGAAAATAATGTATTGTTCGTTCTCGTGATGCATGATTTTCCAAATAAAAGTAGATTAAAAACCTTTTTGCTGAATCCCCGATGCGAATGAAGTCTCGCTGTTTCGTTAATATCTTGCAATAACCAGCGAATTTACCTTTTATTGGGTGAATTACGTTTCATTTTTTAATGCAATTTTGACCATAGCCCTGAAGTCAGAGTTCAACTATTTGAAACAATTTCTGATCAATAATTTTTAGCCATTGCACTGAAAAAAAACACAGAAAAAACTAACTATAAGTTCTTAACATGGTAGCAAGTAAATATTTTCTTGACTCAAGAAAAATCTAAAGCGGCCAAATAGTATATTACGACCCTACCACTTATGCCAGGACCTCTAACATTCTGGCCGTCGGTTGGGTCATACTTTTTTTTATCTTCTAGCCCCAAGTACGATCTTCCTATCAAGAAACACTTATTTTCGACTTACGTATTGAAATAGTTGAGCCAAAACTATTTTCTTGACATAAGAACATCAATAGCCAAGTATATGTTTACTTCAATCCAGTAATTTTTGTTTACTGTGTAGGGTACTTTTATCACTCAGCCTACAGCAACGCTAACCAAGTGCACTCTTTAAAAAATCGTGCAGTTTCAGTAAATTTAGATTCAAAAGTTAGTTCAATTCAACTAATTACAATTAATTTCATGTTTCAGCTGCGAGTGAAATATTGAACCATAAAACTAACCAAAATAAAATCCATCAAAGATCTGTTTGTATCTCTTTCTAGCAAAGCAAAATTTAGCATGGAGTTCTTATGGCAAACATAATGCACGACGTCAAATACTATGTCCTTATGCTTAAATATGCTTATATCATCCGTATTTCTTGGCAATTTAAATTTAAATTTTACTTTTTATCAACTCTTTTATAGTATTTTTCTGTTTTGTTAACAAATTCGAAAGAAAAACTTAAATATTCCCCATTGAGGAATAATCTGCTTGAAGTGGCTAATATTAAAGTAACCTAATAATAAAAAGTACATCATTTTTTGACTCATCCTGTAAATATTATTTGTATGTAATGTAAGTTTTACAACAACAAGCAAAAACATATAATATTGAACTTTACAGGAATTTGAGCTTAGTGTAGTTTTCAGAGAGTAGAATATATATTCTACACCCTCCTCTTGCTCTAGGTCTCTGGCAGCTGCTGCACACTGGCTCTGTGAGTGAATGAGTGCTTGGCTACTATTTCAATTCAAATAAAATTTACAACATTATTGCTATTTTCTAAGTGTAACTTATATTATGTATGTTGTATATTCGAAGGAGTTACTATATATGTATACTTACTATTCTCGAAATAATACTCTTCTACTTTTACGATAATATATATTATTATTCGATGTTAGAAAATTCTACTTTGTCTGATTTTATTATATGGACTGAATATTTTAAGTTCGAAAGTATATACATAGATGTGTCGGTATAACGTATATATGTTTTGTTTTTAATCTTTTTAAAATAGAAGTTTGTTTTTCTATCGAGAGGGTGGAAAAGTATATAATTGTTGAAATGAGTAGTTTCGAAGTAGATGTAATAGATATGTATTTATAAACGCGATCAATTTATATTTATTGTTGCAATAAATGTTTAAAATGGTCCACGGGTATATATTAAAATTCGATTTAGGAATCTACGAATAATTTTCCGGTTTCAAATAAGATGGAAAAGATAGCGAAATGAAGCTCGTATAGATTGTACTAATTAAAAGATAGATTTGTAATTGTTTGAGCAACAGTTTCATTTTAATTTTTGTGTTATTCCTTCAGTTTTTAACAGTAGGTTTTTGAATAGATTATTCTTCTTGATTTGTTCCTAACAAAAAAAACTTGAGCTTTAAAGAAAAAAAAAGATTCTTTTGATTCCTAAACCAAAATACATCTTTCGATGCACCCTACCAATCGTTTGATAAGTAAAAATTAGTCTAAAAGACATGAATCTTCAAAACTACTATAAAGGGTTATGTCGTTGTTCAATATTAAAAAATTAAAAAGTTTTACATTTCTGTTGTAATTTTTCGATCTTGTATGGGTGAAAAAACAACGGACGAAGACAATTTTTTTATCTGTACGATTTTGAATAGTACCTACAATTACGAGATTAATAATGTATTTGTTTTTATTTTGAAAGGATAATATCGGAAAACTTAAAAGAAAATATTGGAACCCCTTCTATTTTTGTTTGAATAATTAATTCCTTTTGAATTTAGCTACATAAATAAACTCAATATATTGTAATCTGGACTAAACTGAACTAGTCATTGCATACCAGGATCATATCCACAATTATTCGATTGTTTATTTATCTTTTCATATGATTTTTTTTGCAAATAATTTTAGGACAAGCATCTGTCGTAGTATTTGACAGTTTTTTCCGAAGAGCTGAAAATTTGAAAGGCTATTTTCAAGGGCGTGACCTCGATTTGTTTTCTTTGAGAAAACTCTTCCGAATTAAGTCAAGACCTCTGTTTTTAAGAGCAACAAGATATAGATGAAACTCAATAAAGCGAGTTATCCATCATCCGCCATTTCGAAATTCTCAATTTTTATGGAATCGAATAACAAAATCCTTCTTTAGGCTATCGGACACAGTGAATTTTGTATTCTTATTCAATTATTTTCGTATTTGAACATCATTTCCAAGGAATATTCAGTTTTAAGGAGGCCATAGACTTAAAAATTTTCCATATCCCCTGGAAAAATATTCAACCTGTTTCAATGGACAAACATGAGCAGAAAAGATACAGAGGAAGACAAATAATTTCGTGGTTTTATAACGTCACACAATGGATCAAAACCAAATTCATTTTAATTCATCCAAACTGTTCAAGATGTATTAAAATGGAATCGAGTGGTCTCCAATATCTTCTTGGGGATATTGAACTCATCAATATCCCATGGAGAGATGCGAGGCATGGAGTGCCTCTCAAATTGCATTGAAATAGTTCTTAAATACTTCGCCTGGCCCTAGACTTCTATCCATTTACATTTTACATAAGCAAAAAGGCTACTTTTGAATATATTGTCTGCTTACATTTTCCTCCACATAGTTTTCTTTCTCCTGGCATTATTTATTTATTATTTAAAGAAGAAATCAATTGTATATATTATACAAAGTACTTTACATTGGGTTTGGTTTGTCGTATTGTGTAACGTGACTCAATTACATAACGAATTATCGTGTTTTTGTTAGAAGAAAAAAAAAAGATAAAAAGAAAAAAATTTAACCACTTCAAACTATAGAAAAAATAATGAATTATTTATGCATTCATTTTTTTTTTTAAGAAAGATTGTATAAGAAATTATTTCTTGTCTTATAAGAGTAGATCGAATTTGGATTAAAAAAATATTTTTAATAACTTTAAAGACATCGATATTATATTTTTAAACCATATGTATAAACGAGGGATGATCTAATTTTTGTCCTCAAATTAGTTTAAGGATATATTTACGATGCGTAAGCTTTGTTTTTAAGATGGGTACATTCAGAGTATCTAGTATCTGAAAAAAAAAAAACAAATAATTAGAAAAATTTAAAAATTGATAATCATTTTTCGATTTGATCAAAAGATTAACAAAATAAAACAATTTTTACAAATTCAATTGTATCTTTCTATTGAGTATATGTATATACAATACGTCTAAGTTTTGTGTACAGTAATCTGACCGTTGTCACAAATAGTGCACGTATATTTAAGTATATTTTTATGAATTTAACTATAATGGATAAACTACCTTAAAGTTATTTCCAATATAGTCTCTATGTTCAAACAAACAAACATAATACCTTTGACTGTAGTTTTCAGTAGAATTCACTATCTAGTAAAACGTACACCATCTTCCACATTTTCTTTGTAAACTATGGCAAAACCGAATATAATAATTTACAATTATCATCTCTTTACTACTTACTTAGTTACTTACTTACTCTAAAATGTAAATAACAACTAACTATTAAATGTTAAAGATAGAAGAACAACTTCTATATGTTCTAAGTAGAATAATATTGTATAAATTTATACCTATTATCTATCCTTTACTATTCAACTCTAAAACAACTCAAACTAACAATTACAAACACATCATATTTAGTTCAGGAGTTTGAGGTTTTGGAATAATATGGTGGCACAAATGGGGATGGAGTGAAGGAAGAAATGCTGTACAAACTATTATGTAAAATAGTACATTTATTATAATAACAGATATGTTGAGTATAGAATGTATCAGATACGTTGTACTTATATAACATCGAAGTCTTCACTTTACCCTGTTTTTGGACTCTAATTAAAGTTAATAACATCTGAGCTCAAGTCTTTTAAACACAAGGCGACTTGTTTCAAAATAGTTTCTGAAATCGCTCCTTGATATCACTTTCATATAGAATCTTTGACAATATCTTAGTAATTAATCATCTTATGGTTAAATTAAATACGATTTTGTTATTTTTAACTTTTAAATTTTTTTGGACTCTAATTAAAGTTAATGAGGATCTTAAAAAACGTCTAAGCTCAAATCTTTTAAAGACTAGACGATTTGATTTCAAAATAGTCTCTGAAATCGCCCTGAACTATCACTTCCATATAGAATTTCTAGCAATATCTATATCTGGAAATCGAAATGACCATAATTCATTTTGCAATTCGAAATTTGAAAATACTTGGTACATAAGATAATTTTGACTCAAATAATACAAAAATCACGTTGCTTTGATGATAGTGCGAATAGTTTTTGATTCGTTTGAAATCTTTCATAATGGAATACCGGATTGCCCAATAGTTATATATAGAATATATTTTCACGATTTTTAGGCTTCTTGTTACTCAAGAAAGCTAAAAAAATATTTTTTTCAGGAAGCAGACAATACCCATACGATTGAAATATTGTGAAAATCGAATCCTCCATGATGTGTTTACGAAAAAAGTCTTGAATTAATATGGTTTAATATTTGTTGAAATTCTAATTAACCAAATGTTGGGATAATTCTTTATACTTTACGATGGCAGTCGACTGAAGATTTCTTATCATTGTATTTAAAAATTAGGAAAAGGCTTAGATGTTTTGTTATCCAAAAATAAGTAAATTTAGATTTTTCTTCAACAAGGAACTCTTTCTTATATGTTTAACATTGAATTTTTAAATTAACCTTCGGATTTTACCGATGTAGCAATGCGAACAATATAAAACATCGATAGCTTGCGATCAATACATCCATTAAACTCCTTTTGTAAATATTTCATATATTTATAACCAATAATAATGTCAATTCAATACCCATCTAAATATTTATATTATTTATTCATCTTGTGATGTTTATGAGTATACAATGGACCCTATGGAATTAACATAAACATAACCCTATATTATGTATTATAATATTATTTTGATAAAACAACCTGTATGTGTTTATATATATGTTTATACAGAGTGCCCCTTGTTTAATTTTTTCATTAATTTATTTTCGGGAGTTAAACTTTCGATTTAGATTGGAACAGAACTGATTAGCACATCATTCTTACAAACTAATTTCAGTACATTTTTAATTTGAGCCTGTATTTCAATTAGTCACTTTAATTAAAAGACTTTATTGTTTTTGGATGATTGGCATAACAGTTGTCCTCGACGATTATCGTCAAATAATATTTTTTCTAACCTTGATAACGAATATAAAAAATTTTTAGCAATTCCCTAGGATAAGATTATTCTTAACATACCATTCAGTAAAGAAGTGGTTTTATGAATATTCTACCACAAGCAAGTGTATATCGACTCATTTTGTCCACCACTATCTCTTAAAAAACGATCTTAGACCTCCAACTGGTGAATTAATCGCTAAATCGAAAGCTAATGTGGGACACTCTGTATTTGTATCTTTGTATCTGTGTTATGCAATGAAAATAAATAATATGGGTTGTAGTATAAGATAATAAGTAGCATCTATTTGTATGTATGTATGTATGTATCAATGGTGCACTTACATTATTCAGTGGCTTGACCCTATTTTACAAATGTAAAATACAGATGGGAAATACATTATATAACATATATATACATCTATATTATTATGAAACGAAGAAACACAAGGATATGATGATGGACACTAGTAATATTTTAACTTGAATCAAACTTAAAGTAAATTGTGATCAGAGCACTTATATTGTTTACAACATAGCCAAGCCATAATCACCAGCAAATGTTATTCTAAGCAATGTTCCTCCAAAAGAACTATAGATTTTATTGTTCTGAAACATAAAATTTGCAGTTTTTCGATCAGTTTTAAGATACATTAACCATAAGCTTTGGTTTTATCAAATATCGGTGCAAACTTTTTTTGCTCATACTTTTGGTAAATACATGATAAAATGGTAAAATTTTTCAATACATGGAAAAGTGCAGTAAGAGAGAGCTGATATCCGAGTAGAAAAAGACTAACCTTGTTTGAATAATTCCATTACCACGTACTATTTACTCATTTGTTGCAAAATATACTTTTACTTTCATAATTAATTAAAAAAATTTAAATAAAAAAAACTTTTTAGGAACAACCTTTTATTGTACCTAAAAATAGAAAATTCTTTTCTAATGAGTATTTGTATAGGTTAAACGAATACATGATTATTTGTAAAAGTTAAACGCACTCAATTTATAATATCAAGAATTGTCTTCTAATTTTTAGTACAATAAAAGCTTATATACATATACAATGTTCAAGCTACTTCAGTTACCTTTACAAAACTCTAATGAGAACCTACCTATGGAAAACTCTAACTGAATCTGAAATTTTTTACTAAATAGAATAACGAAATAGTAAAAGCCGTATAGATGCGTTTTGCAGTTCATAATTTCTCGTGTTATGGTCAAGATTTTCGATCTATAGAATACATTTATGTATTTATGATATATGTGTAACAAACTAACATATGAACATAAAAAAGAATGACTTTTCTTATAGTTAGCTAACCTACCTATCTAATATGATACACAAAATATATTTAAATTGTATTTCATTCAAACTCTATAAATATAACAAGTATTGTACAGAGCTAACTATAACTGGATGCTTGCTACTCACCTATTTATCATTAATATAACCTCATATTTTTATATTATATAAACTTACCTACTTGTAAGGTAAGTATTTACTTTTGTTTATTTTTATTATCTTTAGAAAAAGTTAAAGGAAGAAGGAAAATGGGGGATATGTTGTTCTTGGAAGTAAGAAATCAGGACAATACTTATTCTATATTATATATACAAACGAAAACAACCTGGTTTTTAATGATAGAAAACCTTGATCAATAATACAAAAAGAATGAGAGGTGTCGTGGGCGCCCAGTGGGAACCGCGTTTATTCACAAGATATATTTTCTAAAAGTTTGAGGTATTAATTTTGGAAGTTAAAAACTTGTTTCGATTCGAAAATTCTTCAAAGAATTTATAGCTACTTTTAAAAAAGGGACATATTCTGATTTAGTAGTCAACCCAATATGTGCGTATATTACCTACATTTATTTTTCAGTATATTTACTATGATATGACATACAATGTGCTTGTACTTACTTTTGACAAAAAATACAATCGAAAAATTATAAAACTGTTTTTGCAAAATCGCAAAATTAATGGCAAGCTAAATGGCTTTTTCTAGGTTACCTAGGTAAAAATGGTCAGTTTTTGGTGTCTTTTTTTGTTACACTGTTTTTGGTTTTTCCTCCTTACCAGCAAACTAATCACAACGATAACGTACGATAAGAAGTATAATTCCAGAGTTCGTCTCAAAAAACCAATAATTGTGCTCATAAAGAAAAAACCTTTCCTGATAAACAAAATATTGTAATTACTCATAAGCATAATTGTAGAAAATAAATTTCATTATAATTTACCAACGCAAACTAAAGTTATTAAGAATGTTGTTTCTTTGATTATTTTATAATACTTGAAAATTGGCTTAAAGAAAATATTACGTTTCCAAACAAATAAAATTTACAAAATTTAAACTCTTTATATCTTTATATCTTTCCAAAGTGAACCGATTTTCTTGAAACAGCTAAAAATATTTTCCATTACCTTTCAAATAAAGAAAATCAATATCGATTCATCTGCTTAAGAGCTATGATGCCACAGACAGATAACTTATAACACCTCTTTTTTTGCGCGCCGGGGGTTAAAAATCATTTTTAAGCAGTTTAAAAGAAATTCAAAAGTATATGTTTAGGTAGGCTTATAATTTGGGATAATTAATTAGCTAACTTAAGGGCTCAAATTTGTAAGGATCTTATTTTTCTTTTTCAAAAAATTATTTCAATCTGTAAAATAAACATTTTTAATTATTCTAAGAACTCATTTTTATGACTCTTTTTATCAATCAAAGAACACTATTTTAATATATTAAATGCATTTATTGAAACAAATAGATATACATATTTACAAAGAAAATTCGAAAATGTATTATCATGTAACAGAAGAAGGAAAATTGACGTCTTTCTTACAATATACTAAATGGAAAAGGTATCAAACATATATAAGAGCTTTTCTCTTCATCAACAACTTATAGTTTTCTTCATATAATAAGAGTATAGTAACAGTGAGTGAAGTAACTGACTTTACTTTGGGAAGAAAGGATACCCTCCTGGTAAATAAACAGGATGAGTTTGAGTGTTGCCTGTGTACATTTATTATACATATGTATATATAAACAAAATAATATTGGTTTCCTTTAACTTCAATTGCATAAACTAACTTTTACAAACACACAAAACTATATATTATTAAATATTTAGATGTTTTAGAGTAAAATCAATCATGTTTTTATTTTTTATTTTAGAAGAATAAAGTTAATTTATGTTGTTACTTAAGGCAAAATATAATACAATTTTATCGAATGAATTTTTTGATTCCTAATGGACCCTAAAAACGCACTTAAAACATATATACGAACACTCTTCATTAAATTACTTGCTTATTTCTTGTTTTTTTCGGGTACGGAACCCTAAACTTACCTTTCAAACAAAATCAAAAAAAATAAAATCAGTTCATCCGTTTAGGCGCTACAATGCCACAGACAGACGCACACAGACACACACATAGCGATCAAACTCAAACACCCGTTTTTTTTAGTTCGGGGGTTAAAAATAGATATTAAGAAGTCGTAGTAAATTACAGCAAAACTGTGCAAAATTTTAGCCTACTCTGTTAATTATTGAATTATTTCATAGACCACTGCTGTATTGCGAGTTGCCCAATAAAATTTGTTAAATCTGATATTTGCTGAAAAGATATTTTGCTATTTGGTGGAAATTTTTGACTTTTTAAGCTCTTCCAATTTTAAACGGATATAAACATAGCTTTAATTTTTAAAAACGGCCCCATATATTGTATGGTATGTTTCATTATGTAGCCAAATGAATTGTATCCAAATTGAAATCAAAATTGCCGTTTTGAAATCAAAAATAACGAAAATTTGGATTATTTGAACCATAGACAATGAATTTCCTAAACATCGCTTCAAATTGATTATAGAAATCACGGTCTTGGATAATTTGGTGAAGTCTTAGAAACTACTTTGGAAAAATAGCAAAAATCACACAAAAATTTTAGCTAAGGAATTTGATAAATTTTTAGGTAATTTTAACCCAAAAAAATACAAAAATCGCATTTATTAGACGATTGGGAGAGATGTTTCAGATATTATGGGAAATTTCTACAACGTATAAATGTTCCGGCGAATATTCGAATGGTATCTCAGTAACTACTCGACCAATACTTAAATAAACAAAAATTTGTGTTTTTTTGGGTCAAAATTACCTTGTATTCTGAATTTGATCGATATTAACATTTACAAATTTTTTTGGGAATGTTATAAACATATTATTTTAGGGAAGTTTAACGCAAAAATTCAAAAATCGCATTCTTTTGTAATCTCGGATACAAAGTCTCGTAGAGTTTTTGGGTGATACGAAGAGAATTGCTCATCTAATCGGTCAATCAATCAATGGTCTAAATATTCCTTAGTGAAAAGCAAATACGTAAAAACTTGTTGAAAACTAAACCTTGGTTTTCCGAATTAAAATGAAGGTATTCTAAAATGATTATACCGTAATAGTTTAAAGTTTAAGCTCATTAAAGAATCTGTACAACAAATTAATAAAAAATATATATTTTGTAATATAATATAAACCAATTATTGTACTCACTTTAATATTATTTATTTAATGCATATAATATCGTTAACCCCAATAATATAATATTAATTTGAATATTATAGAAAACATTAAAGGGTGAACGAGCCCTATATACGCTTCCACTAATAGCTTAAATCTGTTCATCACATCACAGAAAAATAAAAAGGGTTGATGCGAATGAAACAGTTTTATGATGACAGACAGTTAAAAATTTGTTAAATATTTAAATGATAAGAATTATTATGTCAAAAGAGAAACAATGATAATATCATTGTAAATATTATATAAATATAAAATTTCAGTGTTTTTGTACGTAATAATTTTTTAATATGACTGCCCAGCCCTGCTATATTTAATGGTTATAAAAATATTGTTTAATTATTTGTCATTTAGAAAATAAAAAGTATAATTATCATAAAACCGTAAATATATTGATAAGCCAGCTAAAATTTATTATACTTGGCATATAGTTGACCAAAAATTTGATAGAAACAATGAGAAACGAACAGTGAAAAAAAATTCTTAATACGAACCGATATGAGGTTGTCTCAACCTCATCACGAGATCATATATGGCGAATGGTGCCATGAATGTGATACAAATACCGTACGGGGTTGAGTGGTGAAGTTGGCACAAACGCATGAGTTGTTTGTATGAAAGTAATATACTGTCTGAAAATTTCAAATTTTGTTGTTTTGAAATGCAGCATAGTTTTAAACAATCTCTTTTTGATCGGTTCTACCACTTATAAATAATATAACAAAATATTGAAATGATTGTCACAACTACACGAACAGATAAAGAAAAATAAAAGGTTTAAACCTGCTTAATGGTTTATTTTAAAAAAAATTAAATTTCTTCAAGTCGGATTTCAACCAGTTTGCATTACTATTGATTTTGTTGTTCTAAGTCTACAGCTTAACCAACTGCGTTATCGATGCTTGTTACAAATATGAACTATGTGCATTTATTGTTCTAGAAGTCAAAATCATTCAAAAAAGGTTGGTAAAAGATTTCGTTATCTCTTTTCCATTTTCAGGTATGAAGATGACTAAAGGATGGACAACAATGGACTTATTAGGTGATTTTAGGAGCATCAGTACCAAAATTTTGATTTTAGCATTAATATTTCTTAGGCTATACGATCCACTATGAAACCATACATGTTTTTTTATCTCCTTTTCCTGAGATAATTTCATTTATCAGCAGCTCAATTATTTTAAGAAGCTGAGTGCACCTCTTTCATGCACATATCAGACACTACAACAGCCCATCACAACTATTAATTAAATTAATTTTTTGTTGTGACATGACAGCAGGAATCGAGCTCGCAATCCTAGGCATACTATGTACGGAATTGGTTACGCTTTACCCAACTGAGGTACTACGGTTGACGCATATACACAGGGTAAAAACATAAAATGGAATCACTGAAAATTGAAGAATTAAGAAAATTATAAGATTCTTACACAGTTCTTTCGAGCTATGTGAATGTTTTCATCAGATTGTATATTTCCATAAAGGAAAAACGTATTTTTATTTAATCCTGATAAAATTAGACAAAAGCGATTATCCTACCAACTTATTACAAAGTAATGCAGTGTAATGTTTTTATGGTTAAATGAAGTCGTGATACAAGGAAGAAAGAGAGAAGAAAAGGAAAAATTATTTTTTGATTAAAAAGTTTGAGTGTTTTATCTCTCATATAACATCAAGTAAAAACTTTTATACACTATAATCTTTGTTTATATCAACTTATATACTAAACTTAACATTATTATTATTAAGTTTATCAAAAATGAATGAAGAAAAGCTTTTACCCAAAAATTATGAAATATAATATTTTTAATAAGCTTTTATCCAATATGTGCTGATAAAGAGAGCTACTTAGTTATTATATAAGTTTAAAAATAACAAAAACTATACATGTTGAAGTTACTCTTGTAAAAAAAAAATGCTCACATTATTAACTTGTGAAAATAATTTTCCAATTGTTTACTTATTTGATAAGGAATATGATGATTCTTTGTTAATAATGGAAGAGCCAGACCAAAAAAAAATTCGATTAAATTCATTTTAATCCCAAGAAAATCATAAACGAATCTTATTTATTTATTGTTCATAAATAAAGGCGGACTGACCAGCCCTGTTCTAACGTTTAACTGACTGACTGTCATAACTGTTATCTATATGCAATATACAATCTGTATAACAATTTTCACCTTTAATAAATTCATTTAAATACCACAGAAATCATGAATCTTACCTATTTATTGTTCATAAAAAAGAGCTAACTGACCTGCCTCGTTCTATCACTTAACGGACTGACAATCATAACTGTTATTTATATGCAATATACAATCAGTATAACAATTTTCAGTTTTAGTAAATTTATTTTAGTACCGCGTAATACTTAACCGTTTCGATAGCATATATCTGACCCCTGTTCCATCGTTTGCTTGACTGACCGCAATATGTGTGTGTACACAGCTACTATAACCAATCCTCAAATTATCAGCTTTAGTAAATTCAACGAGTTTTTTTTGGCCTGGCTTTTAATCCATAAAAAAATACTTTGAGATAATGCTTAGTTTCGTAATTAACATTTTATGTAAGTATTGTTCGAAACTGGGTTCTCAAAACATAAGATATCTAATATTTACTTGAACTTTAATTCAAGTTACTTAATATATTGTCATTTAGTAACGATTGAAACATGGGAAACACCCTATCTGTTAGCCTCATTATGAATACAATGAAAAATAGTTTTTATATGCGCTGAATTTAACTGTCCAATAGAAAACTACATACCTAATTTGATTTCTAAAAGATTCAATCAATGACTTCAGGCTTGAATTAATTTTTTTTTTTTTTTTTTAAATAAATAATTCTTATTTTAAATTAGCATTTATTGATTGATATAATAAATAGCCTTATATATAAAAACAAAACACTGTACATTAAACGTACACTTTTTAATTTAAAACAAATATAAAATAATTTTACCTAATATGTTTATTATATAAAATCAATTTTAATGATGATACGTACGCATCCATGAAACCATTTCAATACGAGCAAAGTGTAGCGCATCGTAGCGCTCTATAGCTAAAAAGACTCCATACAAGATGGATACTGATCTTAATAATAAAAAAAGAATTGAATTGTTTGACATTATGTATACACTTTTATTTACTTAAATACAAAAAGGTACTTTATTTCTATGTTAGGTATTTATTTTATTAATTGATAGTATATTTTTCATCAATAACATTTCAAACACAAATGTATCAGTTTACAAAACAGTGCATTATAACGTTGCAATGGGTTTTTAATGAATTTTTTTTTATTGTACGATAATTCCTTAGTACATTTTCTTTTGGATGGTATTCATAGTTGTTCATTGAAAGACTTAGAAATGACTACGAAACTTATTATGATACTAGCTTTTACCTGCGGCTCCGCCCGCACTGGCAAGATCTTTAAAAAGTTAATAAAATAAAATTAATTTTTTTTTTATTGCCTTTAAGGTGAATGATAAGGCCATAAATTTTATCTTTCATGTTTTATGAAATGTAAAAAAAAAAAATAAGCCTACTTTTTTTATAAATTATAGGTTTTATAAATTATGTATCTTTAAAAATTATAGCACACGTGTTATTCTGATGTATGAACTATATTATTGTACAGATTCACTCAAATCAATGCTCTAGTTTTTGTGTGAAAGCGTAACAAACAAACAAACAAGCAAACAAGCAAATATTCTTACTTTCAAATTTATTATATATAAGGATTTTTATAGAACTAAAAAAAAAACATGTTGAAATGCAAAAAAATTTATTGTCTTAAATCTGAGGTGTGTGATTCAGGAGAAGTCTGCGATACAACTATTTCAGACGCAATTCCAAGTGCAATTAGATATTACAACAGTTTTATAATAAAAGCCCATACAAAGTTTGGTATTTAGGACAATTTAAGTTCTTAATCTGGTGATATAAGAGATCTTTGTTCCCAACAATTATCCGATACTTTACCTATGTATTTATGAACTTTTTAGGCTGAAAAATTAACTCTCATCCAAAAAAACATATTACTGCTAGTAACAGAATAGATAAGTCAAGTGTGTTTTAAAGAATGACTATGAATACAAGCTTCAAGTATATTATATTGAACATACATGACCATTTATTGTTTTGAGTTGTCATCGTTCAAAGAGTTAGTGACTTGTATTTGTAGAAAGATATTTAAGTAAAATAGATAAGAATTAATAGTTTTACTTTACTAGGTACTTACTTATTAATCCACATTCTATATAATACATTTTATTGTATCAAATATAATTGGCGGTATAAATTTAATACGGCCTGCCTTTAAATGTCTAGTCTTTTGGATAATTACACAAAAATAGCTTTGACAAAATACCTAAAAATAATTGTTGCTCCTTTCCGATATTGGAACTTTCGATTTGGATATTACTATTTTTAAACTTGTGCTCCTAAAGTGCTAAAAGGAATTTTTTTTCATTCATATTAGCTGGGAATCTCAATTTGTCCGGAACATTTATTCGTGAGATTTTTTCCATTCTAGAGCTGGAAAAAAGTAAAATAACTATCAAAACTTTGTTCATTAAGCACGTCAGCTTTTAATTTTTGTCCACTTTCTCATAATCAAATTAATGTTGTAAAACTCTAAACACTTATTGTGTGTCTACTCCTTACATACTAAAGGTATATCTTACTCCTCTCAATTCAGTTTTTTTCGGTTTCATTTCTTTTCAATCTTTTTTTCCTTGCCTTATCGTGAAGGAAATAATATTTCCTTCCATGAAGAGAGTATTATTTTCGCATATTGTCTCGAAATCTAACCGTTTTCTAGGCAAGACTTAAATAATCGTACTTAAAAAACGATAGACATTCTTGTATCTGTCGTATTTTCTTCTCTTACGCCAACATACACAAATATACTTTAAATACAAAAAGATATCTAATTGTAAAGTTTTTACAAAGTCGACGACAGTACCAACAAAAGTAGAAAAGAATACACTCTTGCAAAGAAGTAAAGTATATTAAAATGTATGTAATACTAAAAAATAATATAAGCAAATGAGAAAAGAATAAGATGATTGTGAACACAGAGAAGAAACAGAACACTAATGTGAATGTATGTACAGGATGGGGAAAAGAAGAATGCGATTTTGAAAACGTTGTCAAACAAAAACATACCAAATACAATTTAAAAAAATGTATTTTCAAGTGAATTATAAATGGTGTTTTTAGATTACAGAAAATACATTTGAGAAAATTAACAAAATGTAACTGAGTTTACAAAATAACTCCAGTAAGACGACGTCCATTCAGTGATTCTTCACAGTCCGCAGGATTTCAGTCATTGTTTTGTTCTTTCAGTGCTTCAACTGTTGGTAGTCGTTTATCCTGGTACACTCTTCGCACTCTCACACTCTTCGCATCAGGCCACATCTCCTCACGGGAAAAATTCACCAGTTATTTGATCCAACTAATTTATCACTTACTTATTATATCATGTATATGAAATATACCAAGGTATACTAAGTTAAGTCCCAAGTTTGTAACGTTTAAAAATATTGATGTTATGAACAAAATTTTGGTATAGGTGTTCATAAAATCACCTAATTAGTCCATTTTTGGTTGCCTGTCTGTCGTCTGTCTGTCTGTCATCACGATAACTCAAAAACGAAAAGAGATATGCAGCTGAAATTTTCATAGCATCCTAAGGACGTAAAAAATGAGGTCGAGTTCGTAAATGACCAACATAGGTCAATTGGGTCTTGGGTCCGTAAGACCCATCTTATAAACCGTTAGTAATAGAACAAAAGTTTAAATATAAAAAATGTTTTTTGTAAACAGCACTGTTAACCACGAGGGAGCAAATTAGGGGCAACATTTATGGTATGGGAATATTAGTTATGAATGTGTAGCTAATTAAGAGTGGATATATTTCTTTACTTATGTGACATCAAAAAACAAACGATTGCGTCATCAACACTGTCTATACATGGCATTTCAACGATTAACTCAGTCAGTTGTGTTTTTTCACTTGTATTAACTATATTTAGTTCAAAATACAATTTATTAATTAATTAAAAATTTGTTTTATATAATTTTCTGAAATGCTTTTTATTAAGAGGGTAATAAAATAATTTGGAATAAGTGATGGGTTTTACGGCATTTCCAAAATCACACATCCCCGTATGCCAATCTGTATGTATATAAGATTCGTATGTGTGTTTGTTTGGTACACAAAAGCAAATAAACAAGTAAAAATGACCATTAATAGTATGTCGTAACTATAAGTACATTTTACTGATCATGATGGCCAGATAATGTTCATTGCAACAACACTGAAGACTGTTTACGTCTGTTGCATTTTATTTTATAAAAACAGTACCTACTCTAAATGATGTATCTGAAGCTAGGAAAACGTATTTTATGTATTATGTGTATATAATATGTTTTCATGTTATGTTCATTCTGAGGTCTGTTCAACGGTTCTGTCTTTCTCTTTTGTCGTCTTTTTAGTTAAAACAGTGCGAAGTCTAAGCAAGTCAAACAAAAAACCCAGCCAAAGTTCCTTGTTGTCATTATTACTTGTAAGCACATCACCGAAATTATGTATGTGTACGTTGCTTTTTAGGGAACTATTGTTTAGTTTAGAGCCTAAACATCTATTCTTCTTCGTTGCAATCCTCAATTTCGAGAGAATACATTCGTTTTGATTCTTTGTGGAGCTGTGCAAACAAGGCTCTAATTATCAAGGTTCAAGGTATCAAGGTTCAGAATCCACAAGTTAAGAACTATTGTTAATCAACAAGCTAAGAACTATTTTTAATCAACAAGCTAAGAATTTATTCGCATGTCGATCTCAATATCGATCTCGATCACGCATCTTATTGCTTATTGTTTGCTTATGAGGTTGTTTGTTTATCTCGATATTGTCTATTACTTTAGTTGATGCGATGGTAGAAATGATTTTTTGCTTCCCACACAGCAAACCCCTCTTTACCGAACAAGCCACTACTTTTATGAAAAATTCTACCTATAGGCTGAGTTTATCCCTACGTCAATTTGTACTTCAGCTACCTAATGATTTCTGGATTTCCCATTTCACTTATTTCTCACTTATTGTACATCAACGTCGCGTCGTGCCTCATCTGAGTCGCAGATTACTTTCAATAAGATACGACCAGAAAACGAAGTCAATCTAGCATATCGTCATAAAAATTGAATCTACAAAGCCTCTTGAAAGAATTTTATTGATGATTTGAAAAAATATTAAATTATTAAATTTCAATAAACGAAAAAGGCTTTTGATTACTTTTAACATTACAAACACTTTACGTAAACTTACTGCATAAAATTTTTTTCACAAGTTAAGTGTGATGGCCCCTTTAAAACTATATTTAACTCGTTGAAAGAAATGACCTTAATTAATAAATCATTTATCTATAATATAATAAGATTGTATTTAATAAAATTAAAAATATAATTTTTAATCATATATTCTCCAAAAATAAAGACTTACGTACTTTTTCGTAATTCAACAGGAGTAACGATTAACGGGATTTTGAGGATATCTGATGTTTTTCGGATTTACTAAGCTGAACGATGTTATAAATGGTAGTTTATTTAAGCAATTTGGACCGGATTCCCAAAGAAGAATCACTTTACTCGGTCTTTTAACGCGCGTCTTTTTCCAGATTCCTCAGGATTGATCTAAAGGTTGATTTTTAGTTAAATTAGTTTAAAAGAATTATGTTTTGGTGTGAGCCTCCCAGCTCCCTGCTTCCTTTTTTCAAGAACATGAAAAAATATTTCAAGAACATAGTGAAGATGAAAATCTCATTTCAAGAAAAAGAAGAATCTTTTAATAGAAGAAGCATCTAACGAGGGAGAAATATGATCTTGAAGTTGTAGCTCTACTACTTATGAGTACTCTTTTTTTATTATTTATTATATTTATAATTCATTAATCCATTAAAATATCTGTTAAAATTGTCGTGACTTTCATCTTAAAAAAACTTTTATTGTAAAGTATTTATATTTATATATTATTATATGGATATAGGTTTATTGTGTTTATAAATGTTGCCTTAAACCAAATTCACAGTCAATTAACCATCACAGCACCAGTAAAACGATGATTTTAGTTAGATTAATGTTTTTTAAGTAAACATTTTTTACACATGACCGCATCGATAATTGTTTTTTAAAGACAATCATCAAGTAACCAAAAAATTATTTATTTATTATTTACACTATTTATTACCGGTTAATTTTTTTAAACGAAAGAAATTATAAAATCAAATTGCGATTAACAATTTGCTTGAGTTTATTTTTGCCAAAATACTAGCTAACGGGTATTACCATTATATCAATAAATAGAGCACTTAAAAAGACATTGTGGGCTTGGTAATTACTTGGTCCAGAAATCGATAATGATTTAATCGACAGATAATTGTTTTGGCATTCAACTGTCCTCCAAATCCATGCAGGCGTTGAAACCGCTAGGATGTTCCCACAATTGTTGACCTGCGCGTGTTACTGGAAGAAAGATAATATAGCGCTCGGATTCTTCAAAAAGAATTTCAGTATTTCAATTGCTTTTAAATCTCCTACAAAACATTACGCACTATGGGTTTATTTCCATGGATTATTTTAAAGAAAAGTTTAGTTTTGGAGGTTCTTGCTAAAATTTGATGAAAATCCTTTTAAACTTATTTAGTTTTTTTATAGCTGGTGTTCATTTATTTTGTAAGTTTTTGTTTAACGCTTAAACTTCCAGAAATAATAGCTCTTATCTAACTTTATAATGATTGTGTATCACATCTCTTTATGTTGGTAATAGGTTTGCAATTTTAGAATTAAAATAACAAACAAATAAACAACTTTACAAAGAATCGTAATAAATGAAGGTCTATTCCAAAGTATTTTCTGTTATTTTGTTGTTTTTTTTACAAAAATCAAACTCGGATTTATATGCAAACAATAATTATTATTTGTAAAAGTTTTATTTATAATGATTTATTTATTTATATTTTCTACAAATTATTATAACAACTATAAAAGTTTTATTTATATAATTAAAATAAATGAAAAGTAGATCAAAGAATATTTATATCTAAAAAAGGAAAAAAGATTTGTCTTTTGAAATTAATTCCGCCTTAATTAAGGTCCAGGAACCAAAGTTAGTCAAAAGGCACAACAAAAATGAAAGCCAGACTCCTGTTATTTAAAAGAAAATTTTCAGAGATCCATAGCCTGTTTCGAGTCACATAGAGATACGGGTGAGAAATCTCTATGATTAGAGAAAAAATCTCTAGCGTCCCTAACTATATTACAAATACAATAGCATTATGTTATGCCCCATGCTTGAGACATTGTGTACCCGTTTTTCTATAAGAAGCAGTATTCACAATATTATTTAAACAACCCTGATTCTGCAAAAGAAGCTTTCCAGGCTACATATGGGAGCAGAAATTATGATTATTTCAAGAAGTCTTGCTCTTTTAACTTAGGCCACTCCGTATAATATGTATAAAGAAATAAATAAATAGTTGAAAATAAAGCAAAATAATAAAAAAAGAACTGTTTGTTTGAATGATGAAAAATCCAAGACAAAAAAACAAATAGTTATGTAGCTCTGTGTTCTGTCTGTGTGTTGAGAACATTGAGAGAGTTGAGAGTTGAGAGTAACTAGCAAGCAATAACCAGCAATAGTTATTATAGAGAATAGCTATAGATATGTTTAGTAAAATAGATCTAAATAAGTTTTGAATAGCTGTATGAGAGATGGAATGGTTAGATAAAATTTTACATAAAAGCGGGGCATAATAGAACATGATGATTAAAAGAAAAGAGATTCAGTAGAGATGTAATGATGATGATTTGTATAATATACATATGTATGTACAGTTAGTTTATACAATTATCAAGGTAGATTTATAATAAATAGCAAACATTATTTCGTATATATATTACAGAAATTTCAAAAATTTATGTCAACTTAGCTCTTAAGTGTCAACCCAAGCAACTTTGCTAGTTAATGCGTAAGCAATTTCTTACGCGGGATGCGTAGGGTAGCGGATTCGATTTCCACCGCCACAACAAAAAATTAATGAATTAATGATTGTGGTGGTATATGCATAAAGGAGGTGAACTCAGCCTCTCAAAATAATTGTGGAGCTTATAAATGAAATTTTCAGCAGAAAATGTAGTAAAACACATATATGGTATCACCTTGGGCTCTATGGCCTAAGTGTGTCTCTCATCGAAAGCCAATATGATGTAACGTAACATTATCTAGCTTGTAATTAGTTCAATGACTCTAAGAAAGGGAATATTTATGCTTTCTACAAAATACGTTCATTTTTATCATTAAGTAGTTGCTCTAGTATATATTCTACATGATCTATTCTGCCGTTTCAAAGAATAATACACAAAATATAAATTAGTTCGGGGGTTAAAAATACGTACACTTAAAATGAGAGTAATCTTTCAATATATACTATTTCCATGGTGACAATTTTCTATTTATAGTCATCCTTCGTGCCTTGTTGGAAAAAATTTCAAGAAATACATATATTTAGGATTAATTTCAAAAACAAAGAACGGTCTTCCTTCAATATTAAAGAAACATTGTGTACATAAACATGTATGTATTATATTTATTAACATATACGTTTTTCACAATTTGTTTCGGAATGAGTTTTGTAATATGTATGTCTGTACGTATGTTTGGAATTGAAGAAGAGAGTTATCTAAACTCTTCGTACATTCCACAATGAACTCCTCACAATTCCTGTGTGTACCAATCATCCAATCTCCATCCTCTCAGCTTTCATCAAAACCACAGACATACACACATATCCACTTTGTTAGGTTTAACTAACCTGCAGAACAGACATACATATCATAATACAGAGGAAAAATTAGTAGTCTTATGGACGCATCTGAAAATTATAATTCTTTCTATTCTCTCATTACAATACTTAACAAATTTAACCTGTCTTATGTTGGGTAGAGATACGGAGAACCATCGTTAATAAGAAAAAAGTGTTCAGCTGTAAATAACCGTTCAAAAATTTACCAGAATATAGATCTTTATTTTAATGTTGTTACTTTGCGCATTTCTTGTATAACTTACACTAGAGCAGCCTTATTTGCTGCTTTGGAATGGGCACTTTTTATTTAGTCTTGATCCTCCTTATTTCTATTGCCATACCTGTCTCATCAATGACAGCAAACCCCATAAGACGAACAATCATAAAATCTGTATTTTATGGCCAAGCATTGCCAAATACCTGTCTGCAGCTACAGTCAAACATTTCTGAAGGTCTCTTCAGTCAAATAGTCAAATCCTTGAGAAAAATGCGACAATATATAAATATTTTTTTCTTTGTTACAGTGATAGTAGTAATGCACAAGAAAATAGTACACTTCAAATGGATGGGGCAGCAGCCTTACAACAAGTACAACAAGTATTAGCTGGTGAATCATTCATGGAAAAAGAACGACGGCTATCTGAAATGATTCACCAATTACAAATGGTTAGAGAGCAACTAGTCCAACAACAAGAAAAAAGCAAGGTAAGAGGAAACATTTTCACATTAATTTGTTTACCATTTGATTTTCCATTTATATAGAAACATTCCTAGCATACTGCTTGTGAGAAGAATAATTAGAATTCTCTTTTGTAAATATTATGAGCCACATGAAGTAAAGAAAACCATAGCATGTTAGCAAACATTGATCCATTAATTTCAAAATGCGGGAAATTGATATATGGATACTAAAAAAACTTAGTAATTTACAACAATACTGTCCTAATTTTTGCATGAACTATCTTATAAGAAAAAGCCTTTTAGTGGTCTATTCATTCCATAGACCACTGTTGTTGTTTTTTAATATAAAACCGGCTTTTGACTATCATTTGACTGCTTTGCGTCATAAGTCATTATTGTGGATTTCAAAAAATTGACTGTGAATCTATGGGTCAAATACATTGTTAGACGAATACTTACCAATAACACTTATTACAAGAAGATGTAAAAACAACCTTAGGTATTAAGAACCATTTTTAATCCTCTAAAATTCTCAAATTTTCCACTTTCGCGGATTTAAACCACTACTACAGTCCTGAGATCACAATTGGATCCAATACTAAAAATTAGAATTTAAAATGTGGAATCCTTTACGTACGAGAACATTTCAGACTTAATCGTTTTTTAATAGTTATTTTTATTAACTAGTTCAAAAATCTTGAATAAAAAACCCATCCATTATTAAAAAATATCATGTTCATTCTTTAAATATTTAACGAACACACAGATACATTCATTTAAATAAATTCATTCTGAAACAACGAATATAAATTTCGTAAGAGATTTTTCATCAAAACTAACATTTATAATAATATTTGGCAAAGGCAAGAATACAAAAAAAATTAGCACAAACAGTGAAGTGAAGTATAAAGAATAAGATGTTTGAAACAATTTAACAATATTTTTTATGTACATTTCTTTATCTAAAATATATATTTCATTCATAAAAATAAAAATAGTTTTCTTGGAGTGTGTTTGTTACAACTGCTGAAACTTATGTTATGAACGAATGAACATTTTAAAATACAAAAATGATGTTTAAATAAAAATTAAAAAACATAATATTTATGTCAAATTATTTTTATTATGTTCTTTTTTTTTGTTTTTGTTGAAACATAAAACATAAAAATTGTAGCATATGTGATATTTGCATGTATTTTTAATTATATTATTTTTTTGAGTAATTTTTTTGAGTTATAGTTTCAAATATTGATTATAGCTGTTTCAATCCTAATATACTGTAAAAAAAAGTACTTGTTGCAAGAAAATATGTTCTTAACACGGTAACATGTAAATATATTCTTAGTTTAAAAACAAAATTTGTTCATACTTTTATTTTTAAGTTGTCAAATACTTATTTTTCTGAATTAAGTATTGCAACCGTTTTTTCAAAAAGTAGAAGAGTAGAATCTTCGACTTTTGTGTTCCTTTTTCAGTTTTCATTAATTTAATTTTTTCAAACAACTAAAAAAATGAATAATAATTTTAAAATGTTTAAAACTTAATTCTTAGATAAAAAATAAATTGTGTGGCGCAAAGTAACTATTAACACTTAAACAGTCGTAAATAAATGTAACTGAGTAAATAAATACTTAATATAGAGAAAGTCAATTTTCTGATACTGGTGAGATAGATAGCCACAGAAGACCGATTCTCACATGCTAAATCTACAATGAAATTAGTGATTTGAAGCTACATCGATCAAACTAAGAGCCACTTTACAAAAGTAAATTCATGTTAATGTGTCTGTTTTAGTTTTCTTGATCAAATAGATTCATAAGACGCGAAATTCAGTTTCATTGATTCATAGAAAAATGGAAATCGATACGGACATGAATCTTCGAACGAGGTTTTGTTTGATATTTTAAAAATTACTCCTTCAACTGTCAAATGAACGCAGTTTTTGTAGTTCTTGAATTGAATTAAAAAAATGATTCGAAATTTGATAAAAACTAAGGGATTTGATGATAAGTATGATAAGTTTGACATTTCTCAAGAATTATAATCGTCTAGCCAATAAATGAATTTTATTTTCATGTGCTTTGAAAAAGCACTAGCTTTGAAAAAGCACTACCTTCATATTATAAAAAATCAAAGAAAAATAAGTTGAATTTTTACGATGTGTTACTGCGTATGAAAATACGCGCGTTCGGCGCCAGTAACAAAAAATAACATTGCCGATACTATTCAATTTACGGTATGAACGATTAAAGATCGATATTTCTTCAAGAATGTGAACAAGGTTAATCGAAACTCGTTATCAGAAAATATTTTTTATTGTTCTGAATTCATTGATTAATAACAAATGTTTCAGTTTTTTTTCTTTTACTCATAAAATAAGAAATATTTTCCAATTTATAATAAAAGATTAAAGTGTATGGAAACACCACAAATATATATATAAAAAAAAAACGTAAAAATGTCAAACTATATTCTGAACAATATTTCATAGATAATTGTATTTTATTGGAATGATAAAATAATATATTTTTATGAATAAAATAATCATAAAAATAAAGAATGGAATTGAAAGCATTTTATTCAATTTATTATTTATATTTATAAAAAAGAAAAAAATTATAAAAATAAAAATAAGAACTGGTGACGGATGAACGAACAAAACAAACGAATGTCGTCGTCATCGATTCATTGATTTGAAACAATCATCTGTTTTCATAACAATAATAATCAGAATAATCTCTTACCCAATATCATCATCTTTAATACATAAAATCAATGTGTATGAATATTTCAGATACAGATTGGACCAATCTGAAAGCGTTTCTGGCATAAATATCAGATATAAAAATATACAAATCTGAGTGGGAATCGAAACCGGAACCTGTTACATAATAGTCAAGCATCCTACCTCTGATTAAAATATGAATAAGGTCATGAGAAAATTTGGGAATAAAATCGCGAGCAATTCTCTTTTATCTTGAGGACAACGTTCTTTTACTTGTAACAGTTTCATTTTTAAAGACTGCTGACGTTTATTCATTTGCAACATCCGTCTTCTATTTTTAGAGTTTTCAAGTTTTTCTATGAGAATTTTCTTTCTGTATTGCCGTATTTGAGGAAAGTTACAAATAAGATTACAAGGTACTAGGATTATCAAAATGACTCTCTAAGAAATACCACTTATTAAAATTTATCGATATCGATTATATTATTTCCAACGCTATTGTATGTCTGCGTAAAAACCTTATTCCCTTCCCTAAGGTTGGTAGTAAGGTAGCTAGGATAAAATACGCAAACCTATCAATTTTCGACTTACTGCAATCAATTATATTATAAACAAATATCACTGAAACTTTCAAGTAGCGGAATATTTCAAGTTATTAGAAAAATTTTAATAAAATTCTTTTAAAGAGCTGCGAAAGCTATTTATTTAAAAAGCGTACCTTTCTCAATAACGTATGTAGATTGGATCTATTGTGTATTGCTGAAAGGTGATCCAGGAGTTCAATAGGCCTTCAGATATATAAAAGCAATTGATTCCACGAGGCCTGCATATGGTCGCTGATCTTAACACTAAATTTATAATTAAATCACTTATTATGTCAAGCAGTTAATATGGCAGTAATAAGTAGGCTTAAATCTTAGAACAGTAGTTGGATATGGGCTAGATCATTAAAAAGTGGGCCATTTTTATTGGACTGTTAATTAACTCATTTGAACAGAATTTTGCAAATAACTATGGTTTCTTAATTCTGAAACCCATTAATGAAACTGTAATTAATGAGACACCCAATACTTGAAGTATAATAATAACTAAGTTGATTGTGAACCAGAATCATAATTTTACGATTAAAACCGCTTATGTATCATTAACATTTTTGTAAAACTTGTGTGTGTGTACGAGAAGCAAGCAGCGCAACGAAACAGTTTATGATTGTAAAACTTTTAATAAATAGCTGCTGCTGTTATTGTTTATTATTATTGTTTTTACAATCAGTAAGACAAAGATCATATTATCTTTATCTTACAGACATTATCATCTTTAGTATGAATGTGTTGTAACTACATGATATTAAAACCTTCAGTTATATATTGTACAGAGTGATTATAAAAGATTGAATCTGATGTAAACGGGAAGAAAATAGATTAAAACAATATGGACGCCTTTGGTGGTCAACTTTTGTAACTAACTAACAGAATAGGCATAGGTGGTCTTTGAATAAGATATAAGTTTATTAGTTTTAAATTTGATATAAATTCTAAAAAGTCATAAAGTTATTTTTGTTAATAGTTCGTTGTCAATTATCATTAATAAGAAAAGTAACAAAACGGAAAAGTTTTTAGTCAGCCTCTTCTTGTAATAAAGTTTTAAATCACCCTCTTTACACTTTTTCGAGTAAAGAGCATTAGAAACGTCTCTTACCTCAGTGTCTGAAAGTTTACTCTGACAGGGTGTGAATTTAAAGTAATCGCGAGGTTATCTCATTCAAAAATCACAAGTAATTTAAGATAATATTTGGCTTTAAGCAAGCGTAGACTTTGAAAATATGTTTTTTCATCGGCCAGAGAATAGGGTGTACAATATGAGCAACTTGGACTATAAAGTTTCTCCTGTAACATTTTTCGTGTTGAATACAAATTTAATTTCTTCTGAACGCTGAGACAAGTTCCGTGTAGACCTTGTGCAGTTGATCCTGTCTAGCGTCCTAATTATATGCCGCCATACCTAAATTGTTTGCGCGTTTGGCTGCATGGTAAAGCCTTCACTCTCATTGAATAAGCGTTAGCCTCCATACAATGGGACCACAGTTATATATAGTTCGTCGGTAACAAACTATTTTGATTTATTGCTGGAGGGTTATGATTTCAATCAATTAAAATCACTTTATATGTGAAGACAGATACAAAACCTCGAAACAGATAAATAAAATTTAATATAAAATGCATAAAACTGTTTGTTGTTTGTTGATGTGCGAGTCTGTTGTAGTAGTTTTGTGTAGTGCAAGGCAACATAAAGTGATACGATTCAATACACTAAACACAACATTCGTTCCATCATCATCATAAAAATCATGAAACAAACACCATATAAAATATATTGAGGGTGGGAAAAAATGAACTAAGTCCAAATATGTAGGAGTCTAGCCAGAAAAATAATGATCTATTTCACATTACGCGACTGACTAATCACACTAAGCGAAATTGGGTTGAGTCAATTCAATTTTAGCTTAATTACCATGTCAGTGGATATCAGGGATTATTTTTTTCCTTTCCCGTAAATACCTCCTAGACTCCTGACTTATGTTGCTCTTTGATCTACCACTATCGACTTTAAGTAACGAAGAAAATTATGTAGTTTCATTTTTCAAGAAATCAAATTTAAATATCGTTTTTGAAAACCAAAATATTGCTCTTTCAAATTATGGAATTTTCCAATTATTTAAAACATAAATCTAATTATAAAATTTACTCTGGATGTATCAAATACTCATATACAGTTCGATTCGTAAACTATTTGAGCTAAACTTGAAACAGAATGCAATACTTTTGGTGTTGGCGCATGGCAGTAAATAACAATACTGCCATGCGCCAACACCAACAGTCCAAAAGTCAACCGCAAATAGTTTTTCTTATTTCTCCTTCAATTGAAACAAATATTACACTTGTTGTAGGCAATCTTGATTTTTTCAATAATTAAAATTTAATGGGCCGTTATTTGATGGGTGATTTGTTTTCTAAATTTTTCTTTCGTGAACAAAACAAAGAAAATATTGAATGTTTAAATTCGGCGTTTTTCAACGAAAACTAAATACAAAATAACTATATTTGGGAAAAAAATGAATATTTATTACATTTTGCAATTTATTTTGGATAAGAGTAATCCAAATTTAATTTCGTTTAAGTGTTTTTTCATACTAGTCAATATAAAAGTGAACATATTTCATCATCTACCACCTACATATATAAAGATGAGAACACATTATATATTACATTATACATATGAATATAATATTATATGTATGTTGTATTTATAAAGATATTATATGATTTTATAATGAAGACATTAAATTTTATGCGTTTTGTTGTAAAATTCTAGCGCCTCATTTTATACTTTTAAACAAAGTTAAATAACATGTAATGAAGATTATGTACACTCATGGGCAAAATTAAATGTTCACGTAACTTATCAAAACTACCCATCAGAGGCCTGGAGCAAGGCGTTGAAATTTTGCTCGAGAATTATAGGTTCTTGATAAGTTGTCATCAACTTTTATGCAACGTAAATTTACAAAACTTCTTGGTCAGGGAGCTTGGAAAATTTGTAATTGTATGGTAAGCTTAAAGTTTATGATTATTTATTTAGAACAATAAGTATTCCAATAATAAAATAATTGAATAAAAAAAATGCCGAAGTCATTTTACTCGTCCGAAATAATGGCAAGCCAGTCGATCTACCTAAAAAATTTCAATTAATCCTGAGACGAAAAACACTCTACTAATTGAATTAAAATTGCGGAATTATTTTGTTCGTCAGAAATAGTGACAAATCAGTCGCACTGCCTAAAATATTTCAATTTTCTAAGACGACTAATAGAAACATATTTGCATTTTTTTTTTCAATTATGTTATTATTCGAATATTTGGCTCAATAATCCTGAATTTTAGACTTACCGTGCGTGCAAATACAATTTTCTTCTTCCCGCAAAAGGTACGTTCCTGCCGTGAAAATTCACACAAAAGAAAGTTGTTAGATACAATAATCTCTCTTCAGGCTCTTGTCAAATGGCTGTAAAATATTAAATTGTCAAAAATTGAATTTTTTCTAGTGCTTTAATGAAGTTTATGCTTTAGATACTCTCTAATAATGACATTAAGTTACAAGTATGATTAATCGCTGGTCTTCTTAATTTTTCTAATGAGTGTACTTTGCGTTCGTTGCGTTATACAGCGCTGCTATTTTTATGTTTGTTTATATAGATATTACTGCTTTTTATTTTAAAATCATAATTATTATTAATATTATTACTTTTATATTAATTTCTGCTTTTTTATTATTATACTGTTGAGAAGACAACACAAAAGTCGAGTCGGTACTTCTATTTAAAAATATATTATACTTTATTAATGACTTAAGATATATGTGTAGTCAGTCTTATGTAAGTAGTTAATATACATTAAGTTGTAATTCAACAGTCTTTGGAAACGTAAATGAGATTAGCTTGGATTATCAGATTTCAGTTACGAAGAGTATCAAGACAATGAACATGGATAATTGTTTTTATACTCTGAATATACAGGCTGGACAATTTTAATCTATTATGTCTAATAGCTCGAATGGTAGTTATCCAATCAAAAAATAACTCTAACAAAAGTTGCAAAGTTTGCTGGCGGACATCATGTTTTGGCATTGATTGAGCCTATTTCTTCGAGTTTCCTTAATAACTAATTTAGATCCTAAACGCTTAGAGATAGATTCTACGACTTAAGTCGTATTTTTAGAATACAACTAAAATATATGTGATTATTGCATTTAATCGATATTGCAAGGGCGATAGAGGCCATTTGACTATGTCCATGACTTTGAACCGCAATTATCGATAAATTTTAAGCGTATTTTCTTTCGATTAAATGCAATAATGACATATTTTTAAGTCGTATTTTCTCCGGAAGCTAATTTTGACCCAAAAAGTACAAAAAGTGGATTTATTTCGTGATTGATATGTATAATTTCTTATATATTGATAGCTAGAAATATGGTATCGGTTTCAGACGATAAGATTGAAATGATTTGCTTATAGCATAAATTTCACAACGAATTCGACTAAAAAACAGATAATGGACATATTAACACCGATTAATGAGATTAAAATCCAATCCAGAAAAATTCATAATAAAAATTTAACCCACCTTCGTGAACCGTAATCTAGTCGATATATTTGTTAACTAATATAGATGAATTCGTAAGGACCACACATAATTCCATATAAATTACGTAAATAACTGCGTTGTGTATTTATTTTCGAATGCTTTTATTAATTTTTGATTGATTGGCATTAATATATTTTCTTTAATCATTCAATTTTAATAAATTTAATTTTAAAATTTAGAACAATTATAACAGGAAAAACAACCAAATAATTAACACATGACATTTTTACTTAGTAATTTAAAACAAATAA
The DNA here is from genome assembly GCF_905475395.1 of Chrysoperla carnea. Lineage (NCBI taxonomy): Eukaryota > Metazoa > Arthropoda > Insecta > Neuroptera > Chrysopidae > Chrysoperla > Chrysoperla carnea. The sequence goes on along the minus strand of NC_058340.1, from coordinate 24,988,803 downwards.
ATAAAATATGTTCAAAATCTATGCGTTCTTTCCAACACAAAAAATGAAAAAACGGGCTTTTATTGAAATATAGTTCAAAACGTATTTTATCATTGATTTAATTTTCGAGAAATTGAAGAATGATTCAAGGTATAGAGTACAGATGATCCATTTTCAATTTTTCTATGTTTGCAACTCTTTGTAGTTAGAATTTTGTGTATATTTTCACTTGTTCCAAACGTCAAAAGTAAGTTTGAAACATTCCATTTACGATATGAATCCTTTAACTACCGCAAAACAACCCTTAAAAATTTTTCTACAGAATTAACAACTATTTAGGACTGTGTTGAACTGCGAATAGATTTTTACGGAAAGATTATGGACAATTTGATTAATCCTAGAGCGAACAACTCGCATCATTGTGCAAAATTTCTATGTATGATTCATAAATATCCATACATATGTTCTATGTATGTGCGATAAGGCGTGTGTATCACCGTAGCCTGCATTCAGCCAAGAATAAGTTATTGTATTAATTTTTTGGGATTATCTTAAGAGTCGCATCTATATCCATAAACTTTCCATGTTATACTCAATGTAATTCCCACAAAACATGTGAAAAGTCATGGAAAGTTACATCGAACAAATAAACTGCTGCAGACGGTCTAGAGGCCATTTGATTGATCTCAGTTTTCATATTAAATGGAAACTTGTTCTTTTAATCAAAGATGAATCTCAATTTAGATGTCCCAAATATGCATCGAATGTTGCAATTGTTTTCCAAATACATTAAGTGACACTGCACGTTATCTATAATAGTGAAAACAGCTTTAATCTGAATCTGAATTTTAAACAAAAAGTTAGTTTTTCTTAATCTTGTACGATATTTATAATAATAGATCCCCAAATTTATGATGATATTATAACTAAGATACGATATACATTTTACTCATGTACAATATAATTTTCATTAAAAAAAAACATATGGTAACTTTACGTTTTGTCTTACAATACACGCGTACGATTTAAAAAAACGCGTATCTCTATATAAACTAATTATATAAACAAAAAAAATGCTGTATATAATATATTAAAAAAAATAATAATAAGTAAAGATTTTGAAGAAAGCGACATGTTTTTGTTACTTAAAAATGAGATTATTTTTATATTTTGTTATAAGTTAGTTGTCGGGGTTGGATAAAAAATACGATTTTACTGCTGAGAGTGTATGTATACATTAATGTACAGGACGATTTATTTATATTGTGGAAGACGTAGTTGTTTCATGTCAGTTCGATTTAACTGTAATTTTAATTTTTGATCCTTCATTTTTTCGACTGCGTGCAAATCAAACTTATGATTTTTTGCGTTTTCAGGACTGCAGCCTGACTTGACCATTCCCAAATTTAATGACAATAGTTTTATTCGGCAGAAAACATTAAAAATACTTTCAAAAAGCAGAAAATCACTTTGTTTCCTTCAAGTGTTTTTTTATTATGTCATTTGTGACGTCTGCCTATCATTTTCGTAAATAGGTTTTATGAACGAACGAATAAAAAAAGAATAGATGATTAAATCGTAGCTGTTTCGAAGAATGTAAAACGCACTATCCAATATTTTAACCACGCATAAATTGATCAAATTTTCCACAACTATTATTTAAATTTAAATCTAAGTATTGAATATTTGTTGAAATGATTTCTGTCAGAATGATAATAATCTTATAATATTATCTTTTTTCAAACATTCCAGATCACTCTGTACGCATTCATACATAAACAATTTTAAAATATCTATCATAAATGTCATATATTTGTGATTGATAATTTCTAAGATTAGGATCTATCTATAGAATACTTACTTATACATATCTGTGATGATGTGATGGGTTGGAGTTTTGAAATATTTTTTTGTTTTTAAAAAAATTAAAATTAATATCGTTACGTTCGTTCGTGTAAAGAAGAATGTATTTTTAATATTTTTTTATTATAATCTTGTGGCTGTTTCACTTTTTTTTTTACGATTTTACGATGTATATAATAGTAATAATAATAATAATTCTTTTTAAAAAAATATCATTTATTTTTATAAATATTTAAATATTCTCTTTTATATGAATGTCATATTTTTGTTTAATATTGGTCCGTACACAAAAAAACGTGAATTTTTAAGTTGGAAACTTGTCTAAAATTCCTCAAGTATATGTTGAGTGAATTACCAAATAACACGACGACATAATGGAATAGTCAAAAAAACTTTTCAATTTATTGTTATGTACAAAATAATCCTATCCAAAAATAATATCTTTGTGGCATAAAATGAAATATTTTTAACGTACAATTTTATAATTGTTTCATATTTGTAAATTGGCTGCGCATTTAGAGCCATTTTACAAGTATTGAAGTACCACAAGGACAAAGTTAGGTCCTCTTTTGTTTAAAATGTACTTTGTATCAACATTATAACATTTGCAGTGAACAATAAAATTATTAACAGGACTCCAAGAGATTCTAGCTAAAGCTCCTAGCTGAATTTATTATTCTCATTCTATGCTAAAAAGTTTAATGTGCTGTTAACAACTTCTGTAAAGCTAAAATCAAAGCAGTCTGTATGTAGCTTTCATTCTTTTGTAAGAAGGAGACGTAGGTTTTCTTCTGATCTAAAAAAAGCGTTTAGAGCAAAATGAATCCTGGAAGATTAGGAAGTGGTGAAAAAACGATATTCGTATCTTGGCTTGTGGAACTTCTTACTACTGTCTAATGCTTTGACAATTCCTTCCATGCACATTTAGTTCGATTCCCGCCTTCGCAACAAAATTAATTTAATTAATAGTTGTGATAGGCTGGTGTAATGCATGGTATATACATGAAGGAGCCTCTGAATTTGAGGAGCTGGTAAATGAAATTATCAGCTAAAAGGTGGTAAAACACATATACGGTATCACAACAGGCTCTATAGCCCAAGCTGTCCTTCGAGGACAGCCAATATAACCTAGCCTAACCTAACCCAAGTAAGTGATTCTAAAAGCTTCGTCAAAGTTGCATTGATTAACTGTTTCGTAGTCAACCTACCAATACCGGAATGCTCAACCAAAGAACGCTTTATAAAAGAAAAAGAAATAAAGTTTTTTTTTTTAGAAAAATAAATTCATTGCCCATCTAAATAATTGAAAATCACTAAGCTATTCAAATGAGATACAATTCCCACTTCAATATTATCAAATCTCTTTATCATACCAAAAGACAGTAATTTTGTGTCCCTAATCCCCATCTATCTACACACGAATCAACTTTTTTTTTACAAAATATATAGGTAATATTTATTTTATTTTAATTTATAATTGAAATCTTTATATTATTTATTTTGTGTATGTTTTGTTAAGTTGGTAGTATGGTTTGAGTTCGTACGCCAGGCAACCAACCAACCAACCAACCAGCATTGCCAACCGTGCCACACAGCTACTATATTCATGTTGTTTTATTTAAAAAATCTATTTATAATTCTTATTTGATGATTTTGATGCCCTTAGGGAATGTATGTAATATGTGTGTATGTATGTATGTATATGGAAGACTATTGTACCTTGAATCGCAGATGTCAGTTTTATGTTTTTAAATAATTTTCTTTTTTTAATGAAATTAGTTTTTATACCTTGAGAGCTTTTTTCAAAACGTTTTTTCAACTCATTAAGGGCATCAATTTTCCTAAAATTCACGAAATAGAAATATAAATAATTTTTTTAAAATAATTTTTTTTTAATTGAATTGGATTTTTTATTAATAAAAAATGGTTATTTATTTTTGAAAAAGTTGATTTTCTCTTCTTTTGATTAGTTAAGACGTCTTGATATTCGTTGAGGATGGGTGCCAACCGGAATTACGCTTATTTTACATTTTTCGGCTTGATTTCATGTAAAATTATGTTATGTTCCCATCCCTATTGATGTTCCCATCAAAAAGAGTTTGAGTTTTCTTCACTAAATTGTATTAGTATATCATATAGAAGCCCTTTCTCAAAATTGCTCGTAAATTATATCTGCATGTAGTGTTTCGTAGATTTAAACATCTTTTAAGAAACTGAAGGGTGATTTAAGATACATTTCTCCCAAGGTACAATACTTTATTCCCTATATAAAAAATATGATTGAGGAGACTGACAACTGAGGTACGATAAGACTGAGGAGGTAGGTAAGTGAGATATCCATCCAGAGAGTTGGTGATGCTGGATTAGAATGTTTTTATTTGTTTGTTGATGATGGGTTTCTCTCGTGTGTATGTATATGTCTCGTGTGTTGTATGAGTAGTGACTATAAAGAGTGGTTGATGGTGGTTTTTTTTTATTTCTATACACAATGTTTTTCCTTTTTATTCTTTGATAAGTGAACGATGTATTTGTTTGTTGAGTTCTATAATATTAAATAGTACAATGTGTTCTATTTGGATTTGTAATTATATATTTCGATAGTTACAGAAAGTAAGTCTTCCTGGGTCTATTTACACGACCTGCCATTATGACTGATACTCATTTTCTCTTGTCATTTGCTGAACCTCTTGGTTTTCTGTACTAAACTCCGAAAAACATGCAAGAGTTCAATTTTAGTTGCTTTACCACAAGTTCTTACATTTCGATCGACTCGAAAGCATGATATTTCTGCAGTAGACACTTAGCCAAAAGATGAAAGTACATATAATTCACCTTCCCAAACTTCAAATACAGCTAGAACAATAATATCTTTCCGCTTTTTGTTGTTGTTGCAATAAACCAGGTTTATCTTATGGTATTGTTTCCGTCTCTTATTCGCCTAGGTTCCTCAAGACCTGTTGTACTTTTCCATTCCTTATTCGTACCTTTTTCTGGGCAATAAATAAAAATGAAGGTCTTCTTTTACTCGATTCTTAAGTTTAAATAATGTTTTCATCTGGTAATCAGAGAAGACCAACTTCAATTCAAACTGAAACACCCTTTAATAGATGTCCCTCCATTTAAGCTCAGTATAAATATTAAAAACTATAATTATGTACAATATATGTTAAAAGTTTGTAGAAGAGATTTTATTTACTGTGCTCTTGGAGGTCTCTGTTCCCCCTGGTAGATTTGTGTTGAAGTATGGCGGTGTACTCTGACTATCAACAGGTTTACTGCGGAAAATATGTTCTGGAGCAATGCCAATGATACTTGTCAGGAAAGAGTTGAGTTAATATTCGAAAATTCTGGGCTTTTATAGAGCTTGGGTCGTCCAGTACAAACAAAATTGTATAAATGTTGCTTACATTTTAAATCTAGTGTTACTTTATAGCCATGTTACTTATAAAACATATACTAAAATACAATACACACAAATACAGAAGGCTTGAAAAATTCTGAAAAGGAACTTACTTTAACAGAAACGGATAATAATCAAATAGTTTACTCTACTATCATATGATAAATCACTTTTTCAACACATAACAATTTTCTTTCACTAACGTTGCCTGAATTATTCTAAAGTAGATCATACAAACTTTTAAAGTTCGATTCAATTGTGGAGACATAATATTACCACACTGTTTCATCTGAAGCCCTCATTTGAGTATTTACATACACGGTAATAAATGCATCGCGTTTACTACAATGCTGATATGGTATAGAGACCGATACATATAATATATATGTTAGTATAAGTAATATTACAGTATGAATAGGGCTCTACGCAAGTTATATTGTGGGTATTGACACCCATACTGCATTGATTCGCCCGTCGTAACTATTCCTACTGGTACCATTCCCCCAATATAGTATACAGTGTGGCGTTCACACCGATACTGCCATAGTAATATCCACAAAAATTACCGTGTACCTATACTATTTCATGAGCTTACTATCGCCATCTTCCAAGGAGTAAATCAAACAGTTTGATAATAAGGACAAGTATTTAATTTATTCAATAGTTATTGAATACGCTCCCAACATTTTAAACATCCTCTGTAATATAATCGAACCAAAGACTATAACAAAGTACACCAACCAATTCCGTATAGTATACTCGTACATATACGACGTAGTGTCAGTGTTATAACATTTTACATATTTCAGACAGACATGAAGTAAGCTTATGCTTAGTACCTAGAATATATACATAGTAGCTCTCCAATAACTGTGTGAAGCTATCTATGCCTGGTTGCTTTACTGACTACAAGCTCCTCTCTATGTCTATCCTATGTATTTTCGTTACTCTAACTCACTAAACAAAGTATATTATATATACTATAGTACAGTATATAATAGTGAACATCAAAAGAGCACCAAGAAAGGTGACCCGAATGCAAATTCGATAGCCAACTCACTCTCCAACTCTAACACACCTCCTCAACCGTTCACTTCTTTATTTTCACATAACAAACCCTCTACTGGGAAATGTTTCATGAACCGAACAAAAAATAAACATCCACTCGAATGTTGTTGAGAGAGTAACAAACAAAAATATGGTTCTCTTGTAACGATATGGTCGTCTCGTTAAACAGGGTGCTTAGGTGATGTGATGCTTTCTTTGAAAGGGATTATCCCAAGGATAATTTGTGACAATCTTGACCATGTAGACTTGTCCATTATTAGACTATTTATTCTAAGAAATAAATTGCAGTGGCTATTGTAGGTTTGAAAGCTAACAAGTAACTTTAGAATAACTTCAAAACTGCCTTTTTGAACACACAGTTCACATCGTGAGAGGCTTTAGAGTGAATGCAATAGCTTGAAAACCTTTTATATTCACCTTTCCGTTTATATGATGAAAATTAGTACAAATAGGTATTGAGAAAATCGTTTTGCCATGCAAAAACCGGTGGCTTAAAATCGATTACGTTAACTGGCTTAAACGGGATTTCAGCAGGTGTTGAATAAAGAGACTGATATTAAGAAACTATAGTAATTTACAATAATACGGTTCAAAACGGTATAATTTCAGTGTTTAATAGAAAATATTCCATTCTTTTAATGGTCTAGCCTTTACTTAGCCCATTGCTGTTTAGAAATAAGGCTTATTATGACTGCCATTATATTTTATTAACATCATTAGTGATTTTCTCAATAATTTCTTTCAAAGAAGCAGAATCGAATTACCCAGCATCCTGTAGATGGTGATGAGAGAATGCATCCATCATTCTCATCATACACTTAGATTATCCAAGGGAGCAAGGGTGGAAGAGGGAGAATTTATCCATGGACCATGATGCATCATGGATGAGATATATATGTACATATACATATAAACTGACTAGCTCTCAATAAACTAGAGATGTATACAGTTTTTGTTGCGCACTTTATGTGTTGTGTATTTTTACAAAGGAAAATCTGCAAATACCTTTTTTTTTTCTCTTTATCCTGGTCGTATTAAGGAAAATAAACAATGCGAGGTTTTTTTTCTACTACCTACTATGTCTATGTGGGAGTTTTTTGTATCGTCCGTCGTTGTATAGAAAAGCTTTTTTCTCTATTGAATGGTAACGTTTGTTCATTATATTTTTTATTCAAATTATATATATGTTTATAATTAATTGATGGAAGGGAGAAAATCTAAATTTTTTTGGATCTTGAGTTGATGTTAGGGGATAGAAGATAATAATTAGTTTATTAAAAGTACACAACATACATCAAAAGTAATCACATTATAAGATAAACAGATCGATAGACTCTTCAAGATAGTCGTGTTCGAGGCCCATGGAAAAAGAATCTGATTTTCTTTTAATTTAAAAAGTATCTTGCACTGAAATCACAAATTTTATGTTAGAACAAAATTTCATTACTATAATTCCTTTCTTCGAAATTGTTGTTCATCTTAAGTGTGAATAGCCGACACTAGCCGTAGTTTTAGGAATAGTTAAAAATAACAGAAATGCAGTGCTTCATAGAAGACGGCATTTCTATTTCATGACTAAGAGCAGACCAAAAACTAAAAATTTCCTTTGCAAACAAGATAGATATGCCTTTATTATATAAATCAGCAAATACTAAAGCTTTTTCCAATAACTCAGTATCAATTTCATTCAGAAAAGTGGTAGGTTTCAAGACAATGAAATTCCCTGTTGGTTACTGATGATGTCTTATACACGATAGAATATGTTTACTTTAAAGAAGCTTTCAGGATCTCGGAGACGTTTATCTTTGCAAATTTCATCAAAAGAAATAATATTGTAATAATTATTTTTACTCCCTATTGTTACGCCACTGTATTTGTATAAAATATATTTAATTTACGTTTTGATTTATTCCAATACCGATACTAAACCCTAATAATTTATAAGAATCTATATTACATGCAGCTAGTTTGGTTTCCGCTATTAGAAGTATTATAGTATTTTCACAATCAAGTGATACTTTAATACTCAAATAAATACTTATAATAATACTCAAATCATACTTCAGATACTATGTTTTTGTTACTACTTAACGTTTGTCAACATATAATACTTGCCATATTTTAGTATGTTGTACCTGTAATATTAAAATAAGCGTATACTCACCTATGATGTACTATGATATGATTGACTGACTAAGTGAATGACGCGTAGAGTAAGTACATGAGAAGCTTGTCTATGTAACCCCTCGATTAGCTATCACGAAATTTGATTATTCAATTATTTTCATTCTTATCATTCAAAATTTGAAAAGACTTGCCAAAGCACTTGTTTTGCATAAAACAGAAATATTTCATTAATGAAAAGCTGGACTCATCATGATAAATATTGTGAATAAAAAGTGGGGTTCGTGTTTGAAAGTATTCCTTACGAGTAATTTAATCCCATAATATGATCGATTGACGTGAGGGATAATTGTCCTCATGTCGATTATCACCACTATTTTTTTAAGTTTATTCCATCGATTTTCAATGCTACGAAACGAAATTACTGTGATATTTGATTAACATCAGAGAAATTAGTAAAAGTATGTATTATGTATTTTTTATTTATTTCGGATCATCGCAAATATTTCTATAAGTTAAAAGTATATAGCCAACCTTAGCAACCTTCCTATTTATATGAAGTATGTACCCACGCTACATGTATGTATCTATCATGTGTCTAAGTATCTATATAAATCTATTTATATCTGTCATATTAAACCTATTAATATGATTGTTGTTGGATGGTTATGTAAAAAAGGTAATTAATAATTATTGTGTTTTTTAGTTTTTTTATTTTTTGTAGGTTGATATAAGTCTTGCATAATGGATCGATCAGATATTCAGCGCATGCATTGAATTCTGTAATATTCATAGACAGAAGGTATTCTGGTTGCTTTATAAATAAAAAATCAGAAACCAGATGACAAATTTTTTTATCTCAAGCCCTGATAATTGCATTTTAAGTTCCTATGATGCGTTGATATGGGGTTAACAAGCTAAAGTTCCAATATGTTTTCTTGATGTTTGGCTTGAAAGTAAAAGTGGTTTTACAAAAAAAGTTTCTGATGGGGTTGGTTCAGGGAAGTTTTGGTTTTACGTTAGTTATCAATTTCCATTTTGTATATAACTAAAAGAGTGTGTTAAGAACTAACACTTCATATGAGTATGTTTACAATCTTAAATTTTTCTTTCTTCATCCGATAGAATAAAATTTCTTAAAATGAGTGAAACAGCATCATAGTATTTTCCTCTCCTTGTTATTTTAATCTATCTGACTGATTAATGGTAATAGATGAGTACATCTATTTTTATATCTATTTATTATTGCGGGAAACACGACTTAAAACACTACACTACTCAGTATACAACTTAAAAAACTTACACATAACAACACACAAATCGTTAAAAAATATAAAAAAAAAAACTTCTTCTTCATCACGCTGAAGCTGCGTAATATAAGTGAATTCCCAGTTAAGAATAATTGAAAATATAAATGTACCTTGTTAAGAAATTATACAAATTAAATAGGTACAATAATTATCGAAGTTTTTTTCGATGTGGGTACGTCGAACCAAAAAAATGATGAGATAATAAATTGTAGTAAAAATAAAAACTCCAAGAAAATTTTAATCGTTAAAAATTCGAAAATTTAGTACTAAAATATTTTCTTATTCAACTCACCATTCCACCGTAGTTAAGATGTCAGGCATTTGAAGAATTTTAAAAAAAATACCATCGTTGGTATAAAATCAATAGCTTATTTTCCATGAAAAGAAATTAGTTAAAAAACTATAAAGAAAAATAAAATAAAAAAACATGAAACATTGATTAATTTATATTTATTTTATTTTTACTGCTTACTTTATACTTACATTATCTTACTGTTACAGCTACAACGCTGGCTGTGTTTTTAACTACTTATATAAATTTTTTTTTTGTTTTTTTGGTTTTTTAATATTAAAATGTATAAATTTCTTTCTCGTTCATTGGTTACTTTGTTTGTAATGCTAATTTATAATGTTAATTAAAATTTTCTAAATTAAAGATATATTATTTGTAAAGAATGTGATAAATGTTGTAGAAAATTACATGTACTGACCACTGCGTTGTTAGAAGAATTCTTTCCACTACTTGTTCAAGCTAGGAAACGCATAAAAATTATTAATATGTTTTCCTCTAAAATGAAAATCTCAAAAACCTTTATAGGTCAGGGCTATTCCCTGCTCAGCAGGGAATAGCAATATTAAATCGCAAAGTTTTTACTTCATATTATGATCCATTGGAAACACTATTTATAACAAAGGAGAAACAGATGTGATTGTATGTGGTATGTTTTGACAGACGAAAATTTACTTATAAGAATATTGTAAGCTGAGTTCAGAATTTTTAGTTATTAGAAAAATTGATCGTAGAAAAAAAGTTGTATATATAACTGACTATAAAATGATTTAACAAATTCATATAGCTTACACTTTTTCCAGTGATAAATGAATAACAGATGTACAAATCGTACAATTTTTGAAACAGCATCCTAATGAGAATAAAATAAATTACGTGTGTTGCTTGTCACTTGTTTATTTATTTATTAATTTTTTTTTATGTTTTTTCTACAAAAATAATGCATTTTAATTTTTAATAAGAAATATTTGTAAATAAAATTATGTTTAGAATAATATTAAAACATTAAAATTGTAATTTTAAAAGGCCGTAAAAAGAATACATTTACCGATAAAAAAATTCCAGAATGTTAAACCAAATACTATCTAAAAAGGCCTAAAATATAATAAAATGCGTATTAATCCCTATTTAAATCTACTTAACCGTATTTAGAGATTAAAAAAAGAACCTGATAACATCATTTAAGTACTTTTATATGATCGACGATAAATTAAAAATGCATTAATGCACACAGATAACGCATTAATTGGGGGTATATCGAAAGATAAAACCTTTGTTTGATGCATTTTTATTCCAAAATTAGAACATAGAGAACTTTTATCAAATGCATAGTTTAATTCACAAATATAAAAGAAATTATCACACAATCATTTTGTGTCTTAAGTTTATTTTACATTAGACATAGGTGTATAAACCTATTGTTTGGTTCCATTTAACATAGGTATATTTAGTAATTGAATAGTGGTAAGGCTTAGGGCGATGTCAGATATTTGATAGTTATTTCCAAACGATAAGAATTTTGAGAGGATTTTAGTAAAATAACGTCCAACAACTTTTTCCTCTCAAAAAATTTTCATAAGCGGATAGTTCTTTTTCGGGAAATCTGGAAAGTTTTTAATTCATAGAAGCAAAGTTGTTTCAAATTCCAATCTGTTTTGAAATGAATTTTGCCGGACCTATGACTATAATTATGTGCCAAGTGTATATTATATCAAGCATAGGTATATAATTCTATTGTTTAGTTCCATTAAACATAAGTATACTATGTTTTTTTATTGTGGGTAATTCAATAGTAGTGAAGTACCTTAGTGTTCTTGTAATAACAAAAGGGCGATATTTTTTTTTTGAAAAAAATTAAAAAAAGTAGATCAAGGACTTTTAAGTACATGTTGAATCTTTTATTTAAGATGTTTATACAAGAAAAAATTACTCCTTCCAGAAGGGAAACAATTGATTGAGCATTTTAGATTATACAAGAACCTTATTTCAAAACTTCTTTGTACTGTGTCGTACTTTTTGCACCAAGGTCAATGAAATGACTAGTTTTGGCAGCGCAAACTTTGGTATAAGTCTTCACTAAGAAACACTCACCAAAATATGTAAATTAAATGACGATTTCGACCTTATTTCACATTTATTTTCCAGCTCTATGCTGATTCATTGAAAATACTGCTACTGACTTGAAAATAATTTCAAAATAAATTTTATGATCAGATTTTGCTCAAACTCCCATAAAATTTTATTCCTTCACCCTCACATAGTAAGAATTATTGGAACGAAGTCAGCGTGTTTACTTGACTTTTGATGTTCTTAAAACAAGTAAATATTTCTTGAGTCAACGATCTCGATACATAATTCAAGAAAATAAGTATTTGACTGTTTAAAATTTTCATTTTCTTAAATCTCGAAAACATTTAGTTGCTACTATATTAAGATTTTCTTGCAAATTAGCACTTTTTTTCACTTTGCAAGTCTGTATACAGAGGTTCGGTGAAGATTTTATCAGATATACAAATAAAATAAAAAATCGTGTAGTTAGAGGACGGTAGATTACATTTAGAGACAAAACGCATATGTTTGAAATTACTTTTTTATAAAATCTATATCGATTAATAACTTTATTATACTTTTTGAATTTAAAATAATATCTAAATCCATATAAAGAAAGAATGATAAATATTATCTTTATAAATAAAGTAAAGAGACATCTAGACGATATACGAATATATTTATTATTAGTTATACAGAAAACTGATTGAATTATATATATTTTAAAGTAAAAAAAAAAATTATATTTATTTTATACTTTTTTTTTAAACTTATTTAGATATATAAGTATTTATTACAAGTATTTGTTGTGTATTTAAATAGATAAATTACTATCTAATTTATCAAAATAATGTATTATTTTTTTTGTATTTTAAAAGTAATTTAAATAATTTTATATCTGTTTTACTTTCACTTATACGAAATTAATCATTTTTGTTTTTTCTTCGTCGTTTTTTTGATAGTATTTACAACATTATTAGAACTCTTCAAAATGTATTTTTTTTAAGCAGAAGTTTGTCTTTAGTTTTAATTTTCAATTATTTTCAGAAAAATTTGCGCATGTTTATATTAATTGATGTTTCAATCGATTGAGTTAGTATTTGACGAAAATTCATGGAGAAATTGAAAATCAATTTAAAATAAAAAACTATTACAGGCTAAATCTTTGGTTAGTAAACAGGAAAAATTTAAATGGTAAAAATAAAATTAAAATCATTCTCGGCATAAAAACGTAAGTTTTAATGTAGTGTAAAGGCATAGCTAATGGAGTTACGATGTCATTAAATTTTGGTGGAAGAGCGGATAAATTATGTAATGAACTATGATATGATATGTTTAATGTATTTCCTTGCACCTCCACCAAAATGTAGATATCAGCATTTAAGTAAATACAACAACCTTTTTTGATTAAAGTAGTATTTAAATAATAAAAAAAACTAAAATTCAGTCATGGCTTGAATGGTTTGTGGTTCAAAGATAAGTCGCATAAAATTTTTAAGATTAGGTCGAAAAAATCAATAAATCATATTATAATTTTGAAAATATACTTTCAAAAAAATCGATAGAAATCTTATTTTCCATTCTTCTCTGTTTCGGCAAACAAACAAAAAAATTAGAACTAACAAAAATTGTTTTTGTCCAATTTATGATATTTCATAAATGGTATTAATGGGAAAAAAATGATTAATGAGAAATTCAAAGATGCAGATTTGTAAAATTATATGTAAGACAAATTATTGAAAAATAGGTTTTGACGACCTATGTTGCTCATTTACGAACTCGACAAAACTTTTTGCGTCCTAGGCACGTTAATAAATTTTTCCTTTACATCTCCTTTTGTTTTTTGAGTCAACCGAAAGAGGACAAACTAAGTGATATATTTATTAGGATCAATATTTTTAAGTGTTACAAACTTGGGACTAAACTTAGTATACCTTGATATATTTCATATATACATGGTATAAAAATACGATGTTAAAATAAGATAAATAATACAGTTTATAAATAAATACAGGTGAGATAGATATTATATAGCATAACCTATTGTACCTGGCTGGTTGTGGGTTTATGGATATTTTAAAACAGATACAAAACCAATATATTTCGCACTCATTTCCGCACACAATATAACTTCAGGTTCAGTATAAAATACAAAAAACATTGTGCAGTACAAATACACAATTGGTTTAAATGGATTCGAACGTTTATAACATATAAACCAATGGTTGACTGTTTTATATATTGTTCTCTATAATAATATTACAACAGTGTACTGCCCTATTGTTTTCATTTGAACCAATCACAATACAGAATACAAAATACAATACTCTTATAAAATGTATATGTATATACGTTGTTGTATGCTATAACAATAGTATGCTAGAGTTCTATTGTCTTTGCGCGGTACGCTCTTTTACGTTTCGCGTCGTCACTCGCGTCGTTCACCGATTTGAGAAGATGATACGCTATTGTATTTGTACCTATTGTAATATGGGAAAATCTTTGTATATGTGTAATAGAAGAGCATTGGCGATTCGATGTATAAATATTTTTGTTGTATGTTGCATGCTAAAAATAGCATGCGTTAGCACAAGCTAGATAGCAACGATATTTTTTTATGCATTCTTTTATTTACTTTTTTTTGACGTCGTATTTGATTAAAATAAAATATTTTTTACACAATGAAATTGTTCGGAGATTTTTTTAAGAGAATAAATTTTATGTGTTTGTCCTCATAATTTGGGTAGAAAAGATTGTCTGGAATTCGATTTTTGTCGAGTTTTTTACAATGAATGAATTACTATGTTGTTCTACTCACTTTTGCGTTTTCAATATGACTGTCTGATTTAAAGGATAATTGGACGTTCTAATTTGAAAAATAATTGAAAATGAATATTAGAACTGATTAATGCACGCACACCGCGTTTCAAATTAAAATTAATACATTATACACCATTTCGAATAATAGCACATGGCGAAACGTAGAGTTTTAAACGAAAACTATAAACTAAAAAATAAAGGTTGCTCAGAATAACCTATTACGAAAATGAAAATTCACTATTGAATTGAACAATTTTGAAATTAAACTTAAAAGAAATATGAAATTGAAGTTTTTAGAATGAAATACGAATGAAAACTGAAAATTGGTATTCTCCTTTGCACGAACTCGACCGGCTTAATCTGTTACATGAATACTTTGCTTAGATTGATTGGTTCAAAGTTTTAGTTATAAACCCGAGTACCTACTTAAGACAAATTGAATTTTTAGAAGACCTGTTGTTATTAGGATGCATTTTAACACATAAATTAAACAAATCTCTTCATCTATTATAAAAATTGTTCATTCATTTGATGGGTGGCGATTTGGTCATTTAAACTCCGGTAAAAAACAATTCGGTACAAAAACAACCCAGTACCAAAACAACTAAGTACAAAGCAACTCATTATTAAAAAAAGGATCAGTGAGGGCTAACCAAAGAGTAAAAAAACTCGCAGACCTGTGCTAACTCAACCCTAATAAGGGCATCGTCAAGTCGTGGATCACTGCGCGAACGCAGTCGCACAGTCAGGTTGCCATATATGGCTTATATATTGCATGATTTTTCTCCATGATTATTCATCGTTTATAGAAGTCACATCAGCAAAGAAAGCCAAATTTGCATAAAGCACACTGTATATTATCAGATCACACCATCTACGGAACGATATAGAATAAATAAAACTTTTTTTTTATTAATATAAATTTTATTATATCTCATATTTTTATATTCATCAATAGATGATACAAACACACAAACAAACAAACAAACATACGTATAATACAAAATAATAAATAAAATAAAGTAAATATGATATATTTTTTGTATTATTTCTTATTTTATTATGTATTTTGTATTTGTAAAATTATATTTCGTTTAAATAATAATTTTATATTTATTGTGTATTATTTATATGTTATTTTATTTGTTACATAGGTATATAAATACAGTAGCTAAAATATGGCAGGAGATATTGGAGGAAAGGGGAATTTATCAATATTTCTATATGCAAAAAAATATTATGAGCAAATTCGATAAATTTATTGATTATATTTTATAAAACACACGTGTATCTATATACAAAAAAATATAGGTACACTTTATAATATTTTTATAAGGGGTGATTCGATTTCAGTTTCCTCTGTTTCCTATAACGCTGGGACACCTTAAAGCTAACTTTCGCCAAGCTGCAGTCACAATAATCCGCTGAAACTTGCGAAATTTCAATTAAAGAGAATTGAAAAAATACACACGAACCAGGACTCGACCCCGGACTTCTTGGATTCATGTCAAGCGCCCTACCAATTAGGCTATTCGAGTGCGAAATTTCATACAAAATTACCTGAATTGAATAAACTGCTGCAGGAGGTTCAAAGGCGGCGTTGACTGACATTAATTTTAGTATAAAAATTGAAAAATATTTAATATTCGATTAATAAAAATATAATAATATTTCATTTTGTGTGTGTGTTTATAAATTAGTTAGGTTAAATTAATTAAAAGTTAATTTTTATCACCGTTTACTTTTATATTTGTGATATATATGGTGCTTACTTAAGAAGAAAAAATTAGGTATCGCCTTTGACTGAACCTTTAGTATATCTAAGCGATCAATTAGTCATGTCAACATTAAACACAGCTTTAAGGATTAAGAAATGAATAAGGAAAATTTATGATACAGAAAAAATATCTATCCTTAGCCAGTTCAATGAAGCTTATCAAATACGATATTATCGTGGTCTGTTTAACTAATAGTCTTTTAAAACTGATAAAATATTTTGTGGACACAATTGCAAAATTATATAGATTTTTCTAAAGCAAACATTTCATCTTGATAACCAACCTACAATTGCTACATTCTCTTTAATCAAAGGTGGATAAAAAATCATTTCAACATTTTTTATAACTTAAGAGATAAAAATCAAATAATACAATTAATTTTTATAAATTAAATATAATTATAATTTTATTAATATGTTAATTTTCTTTATTGAATATATTGTGATTTTATCATAAACGAGATCATTTTATAAGACAAAGCTTAATGGAAAATAAAAATGTTTTCAACGAACTATTATTTGTAGTGTAATTCTTACGAAAAGCAAAAATTTTTACTTAAAATTATAAAACATATAATACTACGATTAAAAAAAGTTAATATTTCAAGTTAAAAACATCTTCCAAAGCCCACAGATTTCATTTTGATAAATAACCTACAATTATTGATACATTCTCTAATCGAAGGTGGACAAAAATTAATTCCAGCATTAAAGATAAAAATCAATTTAAAAAAAAAATTAATCTTTATAAAATAAATATAATTATTTTAATAATTATAATTTTATTAATATGTTAATTTTATATATATTTAAATACATTGTCATTTTAATATATACAAGATAATTTGATTAGACAAAGCTTGAAGGAAAACAACTATCTGAGCCTGTCATATACAATAGGCTGGTATTTGTGGATTTTGTGATCAATTCTAATACGTATTTAATATTAATTTATTTAAATAATAATAATTATAATTATTATATTATTTAATGTTATTTTGATTGGTTGCATAAAAAAATATTCCATAATTTTATTACTTATATGACACAATGCAAGATTAATAATCGTAGAAAATTATTCGTCAATTTGAAAAATATTATTATTTTTATACTTGTCAATATATAATTTATATGTTTTTATGCATATCATTAATTCATAATACAGAGTGTTTAAGTTTTAGTTAGCACATTTCACATCATATATCATATTAATTGGCATACTTAGTTCGGATAATGATGGACGGGCAGAAAACTTTGAACGGATGGAAATAAATGGAAATATTTACCATGTTCAAAGTGACAGAAAATAAATTTTATAACAGCAATCGATTCGTAGAATTGTATTTGTGTATTGAAATTAACTAAATTAGTAAACGTGTATTGAAATTAACGAGCTCAATCCCTGCTGGATTGCAATTCGATTATTGTTTAATTGAATTGCAAGAATTTTATAGAGATTTTTTCAGCAAATTTGAAACCTTTGAGAATATACTTTTGCTTACTGCAATTTTTATAAAATAAAAATGAGTTTCCAAAAAAATGAGTGTTTAAAAATATTTGAGAAATACGTTATAGAACTTTAGAAAATAAGAAGAAAATAAAAAATAAAATTTTTCGTGATATACCATAGTTTTTAAAAAATTTATGCCTAAAGCTTTACAGAAAATAACACACAAATGTCATTCATTTCATCACTTTAAATGTATTTAATGGAAAAACGAGTGCCGCTTGTTATAATTTTCTTTAAAGGAAAA
The DNA here is from genome assembly GCF_905475395.1 of Chrysoperla carnea. Taxonomy (NCBI): domain Eukaryota; kingdom Metazoa; phylum Arthropoda; class Insecta; order Neuroptera; family Chrysopidae; genus Chrysoperla; species Chrysoperla carnea. Next base: position 24,970,370 of record NC_058340.1, on the reverse strand, counting down.
TATTAGTCATTCTTTCCAAATTAATTTTAAGAAAATTTCTCTTGTTACTGGATAAAGCATACCTTTTAAAACACTTCAATATTAGGTTTATATGTTAAAAACGTAAACTTAAACAACTCCAATCTTAAAATTTGATACTGTAAGGAGTATTAAAAAATCTTCCTGCTTTTAAAGGACATTATTGAAAATGCATATACACGATTTAAAGATGATTCTAAGAAACCTTGATTTTTTGTGAACGTCCTTAAGTAGGTAATCCTGCGTAATATTATACAGAAATATTTAAAAAAACTTTTATTTATTTATTCTAATAAAAATTTAATTTCAAAACGTATTTACTAAACTTTATTTATAATTTTAAGAAAACGGTGTTTTTTCTTTGAGCAAAGATTATAATTAGATAAAATTTATGAATGTTTATTATTGACATTACTTGGGTGTAACAAAGAATAAATACGGAACATAACACATTTTATTATTACTCTAAAAATAAAATGAACTTAAGTCAAATTAAAAATAATTTTCTTTTATTTAAGATTTTGTTATCATGCCAAATTTTTTTTCTATTTTTCTTCACCCATGGGAACAATTAATTTTATAAAGAAATTATGTACCGTATAAAACATATAATAATAAATTTTTATTATAATTTGATACTGCATAATGTAAGCCTAAGAAAAAAAACATTTTTGATTGGAAAGCATTGCTTACCAAGATATCGTAGTTTTGAAATCTGACATGAGAAACAATTCGACATCGATTTTGAGTTGTTAGTTTGAGGTTTTGATCTATATCAAAGTAGCTATTGTTTAACAGTTTCAGAAAAAACTCTTTTCTTAAGAATAATTTTAAGAATTCCAAATAAATGAAAGTTATTGAACAAAGTTTGCCTTTCGATGGCAATTTTATAACGAATTAATACAAAATTTTAAAATCTGATCACCGTAAATCCTCGCGTTATGAGCATCTAATCACCTTTAGAACTCGCATTATCAGCATTTTGCTCACTCTCGACTGGTTTATGGAATATGAGGTTGAAACTTTTTTTATCTTCATATAATTTTATCTATTTTCTTAGAAATTGTGAGAATTTCTTTCATCACAAGAGTAAAGGTGTGAGCAAAAAAAATATTAACTTTGGAAAGATTCGGGCCTATTTGTGTACATTCGTTAATTTAACACAAATTGTACTCAGCAAATTAAAACTTCTTATGATATAAAAGTTTAATTACTTAGATTTCTTTGCTCTTATATTTTTACTCTCAAACATCATTTCAATAATCACGTAATCAAGACCAACTATTTTTTTTACAAGTGAATTAAAGCATAAATTAATATTAAATTATGTAGAGATTATGATTTGCAAAGAATATTTAACGCTTGAAATATTTGACACATGTGCAGAACGCATGAGCAAATCTTTCATCACGCGACTAAAGATTACCCGGAACGTGGACGGGTTAAGGTATGACGATTATGTGACGCTATTATGAGTTTAAGGGAGACATTTACCAAATCTTTATCAATACATTTCCTGTTTAATAATAAAGAGTTAAAAATTTTTCAAATTAAGATATCTTTTTTTTATTCAATAATGAATTTACATGTAGTTTTTTTTATATTATTATGTTTTACATTTATTAAGACATTATGAGATCTATTAAAGAATCAGACCCAAAACCCGCTATATGTATTATCTATTGTCAATTATTAAATACACTAACTAATAACATAATGATAATAGTGACTCAACATAAATTTATTCTAATCTAAGAATTTAATTCATATTAATGCTCCTCTTGTATGGTGTGCTATAGCAGCGCCCATCAATGGTTATTATACAATCTTTTGACATGTACTTTACCTACTGGTGTTTTATTTTTATACATACAATGAACACAAAAAAAAATCATGACGTGATGATTTTTTAATGTCGATAAATATGTAGTTGTGATTTGGTATCTTAATTTGGATGATTTTTTTTTTTAATAATAGTTTTTAGCTTTGTTATGGTTTTACACAGTACATTAGGTTTCAATAAATGAGTATTTTGAATAAAATACAGTCCAATTAAAAACCTACTCCTTTTTTGTTTGAAGTCGGTAAAAATGGATCAGTTGAATAAGACGTGGTGGATATTACCGTTAAACTCACTATACACTCAGTTTCACAAGACCATCTAGTTGAAGCTACCTGAAAATTTTCAACTCTCTATCTTTTATAATTTTGGAGAAAATAGACAGTTTTTTCCTAATTTGCACTCTCGCGGATAAACAGTGACATTTTTTGTTTTTACGAAAAACTGTTTTAAACAATAGTTATTTATTTTTTAGTAAGGAACTTTTCATATTTATACTGTTGACCTATCTCTAACGGTTTACAAGATGGGTCCTACGGACCTGAGTCCCAATTGACCTATGTTGGTTATATACGAACTTAGTCTCACTCACTCATTGATATCTCTTTTCGTATTGTATGTCATTTATTACAATGTTGGTATGGTATAAAGGCGGATACTTAAAAGGTATCTGATAATAGTCTATATAATATTGCCGTAAGATCCATAACTATGGCGTTATTTAGAATACTGTATGGTACTTGTTTTTCCCGCTATGATTTTCGGCCCGATTATCAATACGCATTATATTACGATCCTATTCAGTATAGGTGTAAACGCTATGTTTGTTGTCTCTCTGCTGGTCACTCTATTTTTATTAACCTATTTTATCATTTTAATAAATATCAGTGACATTACAGTATCACCAGTCAGTATGGGCCTAATACCCATTCTGTTCGCGACTCATGCGTTCTTACTGTTTCGAATTTGCAAATCAAAATCATCGAAACCATGCAGTTTTGCATTCTTTCTGCAAATCGGCAAATAATTTCTCACCATGTGTGAAAATTAAGTAAAAATAGACTAGTTTTTTTTCCAACCCCCAAATGTTTCGGTACTAAACTAAGATGCTTCGATTTGACGTGAAATATTGGCAAAAAAATTAATATCTAGTGTGCGAAATCTATTTAAAAAATCAGACTAAAAGTTTTAAAATGTTATTTTTCTGTTGTATTATAAAAGCTTCCGTATTATAAATACAATTATGGCAAACTACTACAAATGGGTTTAATAAGTTTATGATTAAAGAATGTAGTTGTAGATGAATCTATATTACTATACCTATATAATATAAAGAAGGAGGTTATGTAATGTAGGTGGGTTTCTACTACACACCAAACAAACAGATAAATTCTACCTGAGGCTTAATTATATACAAGTTATGTAGTCTATTTTGTATATAGTGTATTCGAAAAACGCCTTTTAATGGCTTCTGTTAACAAACGCTTCTTTCTGTTATAAAAGTGTCAAACAAATCCATATTTTGAGAATCCGTCTGTTTGCTATGATATTCATCGTTTAAAAGGATAATATTACTATGGAAATAAAAATCCTTGAAGTGTCAGTTAACTCGTATTATGTGTTTTGGATGGCCTATCACAAAGCCAATTCTTTGATTACAGGGGTAGTTTAGTTTTTTTTGAGCTCTTTTTGCGAGAATACTATTCGGAACCTTACTATTAGTATTAATGTTCTAAGTTTCTTCTTTTTTTGCCATTACCATTTTTTAATGTAGAAAATATATATTTCACTCAAAATGCATAAGCATTTTCGATTATTATCCAAGAGTGCGACATCGCTTTGCCTTATTTGAACTTCAGACAGTCTGAATCCTTTTACATGAGCTTTTAGGGCTTATTCTGTAAATTTATATATAATACCATATACAATTGATTCGACTAAAATTAAGTAGTATGAGGTGTTTTTCGAGGTTATGCAAAAGAGATAGAACTAAACACACAAAGAGAGACACAAAGAGAAGTTTAAATAGACAGAGAGTACCAAGAGTATTTATGTTTTATCCATACATATATTATTATAGTCTATTAGACTGTGAATATATTGTATTTTTGATTTGAGAATAGAATTGTAATTTACCCTTTGTGCACATTTAAATCGTCCCATGAGATTATATTCTATATATCTATCCATATTATTATTTATTCATCCATTTGTTCAATTCATAATAAACAACAAATATCCGTAAACATACATATATATACAGAGTGTTACAGGATTCGTTCCGTATGTTTTAAGACTGTATACATCTGAAACATTTAGACTCTTTTATCCAAATAAACCAGCCCGTAGCACGGAAAATGGATGGTGACAATGATCTGAGCCCAACTCACATCAATTGTTAGAATTTATCAAAAAAAAAAAAATTACTCTGATAATTCTCAATCAAGTTTACTTCGACAAAAAATGCAAACCTAATAAATGGTGTAAGATTAAGAAAGGTTTTTGTATTAATCCCGCAGCCACCCATTTAACATTGACCTTTTTTTTGTCCGAAAGTGTATGCTTTTATTTGTGAATGCATCTTGTTCAGGATTTTACAATAAACCATTTCATACCATTGAAAAAAAAAACTGATTTTTATTTTGCATATATTTGACGATCGAATTGACGATAACATCGAATAGGAGTATTATGGCCTCTATTGCACGGATTTTCTTAACTTCCCCCCAGTAAATTTAAGTTCAATAGCTAACCCGTATGCAGTTTATCTAGCGCTTTCAGTTTTTTATTAATATAAATGGTGCTCGTATTAAAATTATCTCGTGCATCCTCATATTTTTCGTATAGATTTTACCTGACATCCTGTAAATACATACTTATACAAATAAATGTATTTATCCTACAGGAACAAGTTATATACGTATATAATAATATTACAGAACAACAAATGAATTGCTGGGATTGTAATATACAGGTTTATGTTATTATATAAATACAATATTCTATATTAATTATATGATTGTTATATAATTTATATACCTACAAATGTTTGTACTTTTGTATATACATTGAAATCTTATTAACAAAAACGTTTTATTGTAGTCATGCTAGTAAAAATATCAAGATCAATACCATGGTAAATTTAGTTAAAAATTTTTTTTTCCGTAACTTTATTGGCTGGACATTTTAACTAAACTATTATTTTAGTAATTAATATATTTTTAATTATTTAAAATTAATTAATAAAAGTACAAATTCAGATTTAGAGAAAGTAAAATTTCTAAAACGGAAATTCAAATTTTACATCGGACGTGACGTCATAGTATGTGGCTTGTCAGACTTGACATCCTGTATGGTATTATTTACTTATATTTTGTATGATATTACCATGGATATATACTATAATTACTACATGCATGGGTATTACACCTGTAGTAAACAATTTTCACAGGTTTAATTTTTGAGATAAAGTTTTTTTTAATTGAATCAATTTCTGTTCTTCAATCTTCATATAGACTTAATTTAATATACGACTTTAATGTGATGGCTGCGATTTGATATGATATAATAATAAATACAGCGTACAGAATTCGAATTCAAATTTTAATATTTATAGGATTTATTTTTTATTGTGCTTTTATCTGAATATGTACACCTATATGAATGTTAAATACAACACACACCTCTCTGGTAAAAAAGGTAAATTGAATTGAATTTCAATTGTAAAGGGAATGAATCTTCAAGGATAAAATATAATGAAAATAATTTTACATTATATTTACAATAATACATATTATTTTGTTGTTTTTTGCGGATGTCATTTTTTGCATGATTTATTTTGGGAAAAAAACGCATTCAAAGTTAAGTTAACAGTAATAAATTTCACTTTTTATTTTTTCTGTTGTAAACAACCTTGACCAAAAGCATAAGATGAAAATGTTATTGGTCGTTAAATATACACTATGGATTAGAAGATTGTGAAAGTGATTGTACCGGGGAACACGGAAAGACAAATATAGTATTATCTTTCGCAGTAAAAAAATTACTGGATTTTAGGAAACTCGTTGACTTGACTTGGATGTTCTTATAACAAGTAAATATTTTTTTAATCAACGAACCTAATTCAAGAAAATAAGTATTTAAAAGTGAATATTTTCTTGTGTAACTTATAAAGAAGCTTATATTAACGTCAAGTTTTTACAGAAATCACAATTTGTTTTCCGAATCACTCCGTATAAAATTAAATATGTTTTCTTTTTATCATATAATGAAGTTTATGACAGCAAACTTAAAAAAAGAAAAAAACTGAACACGGATTGTTGATTATAGACAAACTGTTGGAAAGAATACAAAAAAATAAATAAAAAATAATGAAAATTAAAATACACAAGGAAAAGAAAAACAAATGGAAGAAATATATAAACAAAAAAATACGGTAGTTAATGTTAAAAGAAGCCGTAAGCTACGACATAGATTTATGCAATCATAAACATTATTATAATAAAAGATAGACTGATGATACCTTTATTTTAAAATGTTAATGTTGCAAAGAACAAACGAAGTGAGATAGCAACATGGATATATAGTTAATTCATTGCACAAATACAAAACATACCTTTACAGTAGGTATAGAACCTTATATTGTATGAAGGTTTATTATATATAGGTTTTAAAACCTCCCCCTCATATATATCTAATCTTCTTTCCTTATATTATTATATATTGTTATTATATAAACATTTATTTATGTAACATAGAATAAGTTTTACAGGGTGTCTATTAAATACAAAGTTTTAATTTAAGGAATGTGACGATCTTTTCAAACTTTACCTCCTTAACATTCTAACTGTAATTAATTATTTCTAATAAAAAAGAGCCTAAATGGCCGAGCGGTCTAAGGCGTTTGCCTTCGATCCATTTAGACTTAGGCTGCGGGTTCGAATTCAGGCAGCGGCAGTGTGAACAATTTATAATTAATGGGAGTGCAGAATTGATCACATTGTCGTCGCTTGGATAAGAACGAAGTAACCGACTCCATCCACATCAAAATGTAATTGTAAAATATGTTTGTAATTAAATAAATAAAGATTAACAAATAATGATGTGGGTGGCCTCTGTTATAGGCGTATATGTCAGAGAAACGGAGGTTAAACCCCATTATTATTATTATTATTATTATTAAAAAACGTTGTTTCTATTTTGTTTAAAAAGGAAAGCTCAATGACAATCGTTGCAATAAAGTTCCTATTTTTTTATAGTAGTAATACCTTTTAATCAATTTAAATATGATCCATTGAACATTAGAACCAAGGTACATTACTCTGTCATACAGTTTAATTATTCACCGCTTATTCGAGAACACCAACTTATTATTTCTCTCTAAAATATAAACTGTAGAAATGACTACCCACACTTACGTGGTAAATATTTTCTTTTTTTAATCACACATATAACTATTAACTTACACCCTTTTTAATTTATAAATAAAATTAGAAAAAAAAATGTTTTTTTTTATTATATCCTTACAAAGGATGCACACGTTAACTTCCTTGCACAGGTTTTATTATCATTTAGACAACGCCCTACACACCGACAACTATTAAAAAAAATATATTTATTTAAATAGATATTTTATTATCTTTGTTCGGTTATGTGTAAATGCTAACTTGTGGTACTCTTTATATATTTATACTTTTAAAGGGTGATCCAATTTTAGTTTCCTTTTACGGTTTGAATCGTTCTAATAACGCTCAACCCTTTTTTCCCTGAAATAACAGTTCTCTAAGAACGTTGTATAAAGTTTTACGGGATCGTCAATTTAATCGAGCAAACAATTCTCATCATTGCAAAATTTCGTAGAAACTGTAAGCATTGGAGATAGGGTAAGGAGAGTGTATCAACATAGCCTGCGTTTAGCCTAATATACGCCATTGGATTTCTTTCTGTGGGACTTGCGTCTATATCAACAAACATTCAACTTTGGAGCAACTACTTGACGGTCATTACTTTTCATATAAAATGGAGTATACTTCAATCGATTTATAAAAATATAACTAATATAAAATTACATTTGAATTTTCGTTTTTAAGTTAGGAAACTCAATTTGAATCACCCTTTAGTAATGATGGTACTCTTTTTTTTTTAAAATGGCTGCTCTCTGCTGCCACATGTGATTAATTGAAGTAGGTGGATGATAATTATATAACAATTATAAAATATGTGTAAAACTAAAGTTGTATACATTTACAAGTTACATTTGTTTGTTTTAATTAAACCCATGATGTTTTTATTTTATAAATTATACTAAAACCTCCCATGTTGATGAGTTGTGATGGTATTAATATACCATCTTTACCCATCAACATCATTTTTGTATACTCTCATGGTCAGAATAAATTGATGCCACAAGTCTTATGGATAATATTATTTTATTTGAGATGTTCAGGTGTGTAATAAAATAAAAAATCCAAAATTGTCATACTATTTGTTATAGTTGGCATATTTAAAAAACAATCGCGTACAATTATCAAATTTATATTTGGTTTTCGGGATTAAAATTATCAAAGAATGCTATTTTATACGAGAATGAATGTATTTATATCCAAGGTCGAATGTATCCGTATATATATGTATCGTTTAATAGAGAAATTTCGTATATATCGATGATGTATCATGTAATTAGAGAATTATGTAACTTAAACATAAGTACAGTAAAACTTCATACGCTATTCGAAAATTTCATTAAGAATTTAAAAAATATTCAGTAAAATCAATTATTTAATTTGGTTATTTGTTGAAATCAATTCGAACTTGTCTCGAAAAATGTATTTTATGTAGTCATTTTGATATTTTGAAATGCGGACTTCTACAAATATACATGGGAAGTCCAGTCTCTATACAGTGTTACAAAACTAGTAGAATTGGAACAAAAACTAAAAAACACCATTGGATTTGTGTCCAGGGAGTGTCTTTTAGGAGTGTCAATTTTCCAACACTTCCACCCTTGTGGAAATATCACAGTTTTTCGCGAGTTTTAAGGTTTTCTTCCTTGCCCAGTTTCTCCAATTTGAGCTAGAGGGTTTAAAATTTGTAGGTTGAGTAAGTATCAAAGAAGAGCCTTTTGGGGGAGTGTCAAGCTATCAAGCTACTCCCTATCCTAATTTTTATGACTAATATTGCATTTTCGTGGATTTTAAGGACTAAAGAACCTTCATTCAATTGAGCTAAAGATATAAAATTTATACAATAATTGCGTTAATGCAAAAAGTGCCTTTTTAAGATTCGATACTGCGGCCACCCTTACAAAACTTTTATATAAATATTTTGTTCAAAAGGTCTTAATATTTACTTCGACGAGGTCGCGCTGTATCACTTCGTTCATATCGTATCAGTAGCTAGTTTCTAGGTAAAATATTTTAATGAAATTATATGTTTTAACTGACAACTAATCCATGATATTATTAAAGAGACAAGCAAAGCATTGACAGTAAATAAACAGTATATAAACATTTATATATATTAGTTATATATATATATAGATAATGCAATATAATATTTACTTGCTTTGTATATGTATCTATCTATGTATCTGTAACTGCTACAACTAAAAAGATACAGCAGCTAAATAGTAGTATAGCCTTTAAGCAAATAAAATAGTTAACGATTTCAACATATTTCAATAAATATAATACTAACTATCTATATACTACCGTTTTTGATTCGTTTCTATATATCGTTATCGTTGTGTTGCGTTCTTACAAAGTAAATACAAATCGAGCCTAAAAGCTATACAGAGAAATATTAGATAGAAACAGATACATTGGAAAAGATTTATTATAGTTTATTCAAAAAAGTCAGTAACTTTTAATAGACTCGTAAAATGTTATTCTTGTATGCAAATCGATAATAATTTAAATAAAAGATGGTCAGTCATGGAGATTGTCGATGGAAGTGAAAACTTGAATAATTAAAATTTCATAATTTGTAAATAGAAATTATTAATGTGTTGCATAAATAACTATAATAAATTATATTAAAAAAAAACACCATCCATGAACAGTAATCAGAAGTTACTAAAGATCAGAATCACTTAATTAATAATTAATTGTACAGCTTTAATTATTATTAAATAGGTGTCATTTTTACGATTGTAAAAGTTTTAGTTTCCAAGGTGTTATACGTAGCTATTTTCATAACTACATACCGTCTATTTCAATTCAAAAATTTGCAAGTTTGGTTTGGGTTTGATACATTCCTAGGCTTTTAAGTTACTTCCTAATGGTATGAATCCTTTGATTTTCATTCCTATGACCAAGATATGAAATCATCATACTATATGAAAGTTGTACCTTAGTCTTGTTGGAAGAGTGGAAGTTTTATCAATCATCTATAGATGTTCCATGATTTGATTATCTCTCTACACGGTAAGAAATATGGTATAGAGACAGATACTATAGTATCTATGTTAGATAAGTAATATTACAGTATTCAATAGGAGGACTATCCACCAGAAGTATTGTGAGTATCACCAACCAGTATGGGCATAACGACCAAACTGCATTGAATCGTCAGCCATAACTATTACGAATGTTACTATTCCCTCAATACAGTACACAGTATGGCGTGTAAATACAAATTTCTTTAAGATAGTTTGACCAAATCCCAATATTGTCAATAATAATCCATTCAATTTTTTCAGCTGTAAATATGGTGATGTCACACGGATTGGTTGAATACCCTACAAATACTGAAAATAAACAAGGCATAAATTTTATTAGGTTGTGAAATTTTAAAATCAAGGCCATATAGACGAAAATTAAGGGAGCTCAAAACAATTAAAAACTTGAAAGAGAACGATTTGGAGTGAAATTGTACCTCGTTCCAAAATCTGTTAATATTTTTAATTCAACTATAGCCTCCAATATCTACTTTATTTATCATTTCTCATAATAATAATAATAATAATAATCAAAACAGTTCGTTACAAGTGAAGCAAGAAGCATCTGGAGCATAATTTTAATGGTTATTATTTTATGTTCTCTATGTTTTAATTATAATAGTAAATATTATTCTATATTTGTACACAGTATCTGTGTACGTATTATTTTGATTTGTATCCAAAACATCAAAGTGAAAATCTTACTATATACATATATATATCACGCAGCAATACATACATTCATATTTATAATAGTGTGATGAATGGGGAAGCTGCGTTAGGTATAGTAGGTGGGAGGTAGAGTGGGGATAAGAGTAGGGATATGAAGGCAATTATTGTTTATGTTACTGTACAATATTCTTAGTAGTTGTTCCAATTCAAAATAAGACCGTTTTTAAATATTCATTCGTTTTATATATGTTATATTTGTTTATTTATTTGTTTATTTTTTGTTTTGTTTCGTTGAAATTGTGTTACCTCTCTCTCTCTGTCGTTCGTTCTGTAAACAATTTTCTGTGTTTTTCTTATTTATTTCTTTCTTTGTAAACTGTATTATTTCTGATTATTATGATGAGTTTCTCTGTTCAAATATAGGTAATGAATTTGTACAAATTTTTTATAGTTATGAAACAAAGATGTTAGCTACAGTACAATATATGAAATAAATTGTAAAGTTCTGTTTTCGCTTGAGTCATGCCTAGATCTCGATAGGTAAACATTCTGAAGTGCAGCAATAGTTTGTCAGTTACAATCAGAAGGACGATATATTAATTATACCAGGTATAATTTTGATGGCTCTACTCATTTTTTCTTGCAAGACCTTTAAATAAAGTTGTGCTGGCCTTTTTTTCTCTACTTAAAGCTTCGTTTTGGTTGTCTCTCTTAAGAACATTACTATTCCTCAACAGCCTTCGCGTTTTATTCTTTCAAACATTTCAAAAGCTTTAAAAATGAATTTCTATCTTTATTCTTGTTAAAAATTGTTCAAAGTAGGTACTTAATCTTGGAATTCTTCTTTCCGAAACAATTTTTTCATGTTTTCCATGGGTTTACTATTTATCAGTTATTGTGATATCTCAAGAAAAAATGAAGCAAGAGTAGCCTGCGTCTAATTATATATCGACTTATAAAAGTTCTATATGGCCTCAGCTCTTCTTGTTAAAAAAAACTTATCAATGAATTCAATAATTTGCTAAAGCTGTAAATTGTTGATTTGTCGTCTAAGGTACGTTATCACAACGACAATATCCTTAAATATCTCTTAAGCTACTTTTGAATTAAATTTTGATATTGGTATTCTATAAGGCAGTTATCAGTGGTCTAAAGTTCATAACAATAAGTATCAGAAGATGACTTTTCAACTTGTAGTCAACAATTTTCTATGTCAACATTGATTTAAGCGGTACCACAACTTGCTTTTGGTACCTTAATAATTATCTTAAGCAGAATATGCTACTTTCTTTACATAACGTTCGTAATTTTCTACAATTCCATTATCACTTTTTGAAATGAATACAAATACAAATTATAAATACTTTGTACTTTACTTTTCTTCTGTGTATAAATAAAATGGTTATTTGTATATTTTTCGTTATTCAACTAAACTATTTTCTTTTTCTTTCTTCGCTTGTAATTCCTTTCTTTATAAATACTTTTGATTCAATTTTCATCAGTTCATTTAATTCAAAAAGTGTGTGTATTATTTTATGAAAATACAAAGATTTAGTAATAATAACATATATATATATAATTTGAAATAAACTTTAAACTTCATTTCTTCATCGTCTTATTTTATTTAACTGTTTGTTCAAGTCATTTTATTATTAAGTAGCAGAATAAGCTGAATTTATATTACTCTTTATCGTTTTATATTTGAAGAAATCACGTTTAGTATCTAATTGAATTGTTCATACTGCTTTTATTTGCAATTTAACCATTCATTGCACTCACTTATTGCTCATAAATTGACTATTTATTTGCTATTTTAGTGTGAATTGTAAGTTTTATTATTCATTTTTAGTAAATGTTTTTGTAAATACATCTTCAATTCTGAATATATATTAGTTCATCTCCTATATTTAACAAGTGAAATTTACAAAATTTAAAAGACACCTATAACATTACATTAGCTATAAAATGTTCTCAATCAAGGCGGTTCGACCGTTTAGGTGCTATGATGCCACTGAAAAACACACATACGCACAGATAAACACTATAAACTTATATCACTCTTTCTTAATTCATTATCAAAGTGATCGTCAAAGATATCAGATGAGATGAAAAGGAACTTAGAGAGCTATCATTTTTTGATACACATTTTTGGAAATATTTTAATCGAAATTGAAATATTTGAGTTGAGTTTGTAAATTACCTTTCAAAGTAATAGATTCATCCCTTTAGACGCTACGATGCCACAGACAGACAAACATACAGACACACACACACATAGCGGTCAAACTTATAACGCTTTGGTTTATTTGAAAATGATGAATGTTTCTTCAAAAGATCTTCCTTATTTCAGAGGAAAAGATAATAAATGTTTCTTTTGAATTTGCTTAATTTTGAAGTGATATAAAAGCCTTTTTAGAGCGTATTAATCTATAAAATATGAAATGGTTTTCAGGGGTATTTCAATTTCCTGCTTAAGTGGTTATAAAACCATGCATTATCGTTCTTCATTCGTAAATTTTATAAATTTTGATACCAAGAAACTTTGCTTATGATAAACATTTCTTTTATCCGCACATTAAATATTTCCAATATCTTAAAATGTCTCTAAAATCGATACGTTGGACCATTTAGCAAGCAAATTTGCTTAATCATCAGAAGCCAAGTAATCAACGAGATAAATTTCAAAGAAAAAAAAATACAATCATTTAAAAAACAATTTTTCTACTTTCCATTCGATAAATGAATGCAATAATTAGGTACTGATAAAGTTCAATGACTATGTGAAAATTTTTTTTCGAAAATCATTGACTGATACAAATACATTATAGATTTATCATACCACAATTTATTAAAGCATCATTTAAAAACGTGTTTTAGTTAATAAGGGTAAGTTCCGAGCCAATATGTATATAATATAAATACACCATAATACACAAAAACGTTTTACAACGGATTTCCTTGTTTCCGATTAAAGTCCCGTTACACTCATTTATAATAATTGCAAGTATATCTTTTACAAAGTGTTCCAAAAAATACTTACGAATGTTTTTCATTACCTACGCAAAATAATATCCATTACCATCCTCTACCAATGGTTTCTTTTTTTGTTGAAAACATTCGATCAAATTATTCTCAAGCTTATGTCATCAAAACATGAAATAATTCAATCGCAAACTATGTGCTTTTTTCATTAACTTTCTGCAACCACTATATCTTCTAAAACAACGCACTCATTCTTAAGGTATTTCTTTCGGAGTAAGAAAGAGTGAGATAACTTAGAAAGAGAATAAATATAGTTCTATGAAAATAAATTGTAGTAGTGCAGTTAATCTGCCAACGCTATAACGAATACTCTCATATATTGCTCATCTGTGCACGCATTACAGCAAGCAGTACATGGTTACAGCACGGAACTAAAGTGTACCTCGTTGCCGCTTGTACAATTCACTTCACGATCATACTAAATATTCGCCAAAAAGTAATCTTTATTTATTGTTTTATCGTAAGCTAAACGGTTAACTACAGTCAATTTAAGCTTAAAATGTATTACATTTGTTTATTTACATAAAACTAGTTTTTTTTCAAAGATGTTCTGTAGCAAAACCGTGAGCTAAAAATGTTCAAAAATGTCTTATTTCCACTAATAGTATGGATTTCTATGCTTTACATGTTAATTATCGACAAATTTCAAAATTGTTGAGAGCTGACAGAGGCTAATGCTTCTGAAATTTTGTTTAAAGCTTTATTTTTTTTAAAACTTCCTCTTTGCACCATTTCGTGCAAAACTACCTTTAGACTCATGTAGTTGGAAGAATATCTCAGTGTCAAAAATAAATATTTCGAATTAAATGCTGGCTTTTGATTCTTAATGTCGATAAAGATTTAACACTTCGCAAAATTTTTTGGAGAAATATTCATTTATCCTTATCAGTTTCAAAGTGTAGGCCACCATTTTTAAAACATCTTGTACATATAAATATATCATTTGAAACAAATAATGATGAATGATGAATGATTGAGGTGAAAAACTCACTCACATAAAGCAACAATAATATATATATATTATGTATTAACAGAGGGGTTGTTTTAATCTTTAATGAGTTTGATATGATCATCATCCCCCATATTATATATTAGCTACCGTACCCTGTACGTCCATATAGTATAGTAGCAACATAGTATACACTTTGTTCACAATTAAATGAACACTAATCATCAACATAAATTATATTATATTAAAAGTCTCTTTATTTTATGTCAGTGAAAAGAGAATATGATATACTTTAAAAAGACATAGATAGTATTAACAAACTATGATAGATATAATAGATATGACACCTAGAGATCACAACAATAACTTTCTGATTAAGTAAATTCATTGACGACAAATTATTCGCACCCTGCATGAGTTTTAATTTCAAGATTTTCCATGATATAATTTTATGGATGAACTTATAAGTCTACGGTTTTTGTGATTTACATTGAAAAATTAATTATATTTTCCAACGAATTTAAATAATTTAATATGCTTTACATTTGAATAAATTATTTATGCAATGTCGTCTCCTATTTTCATAATTTCTTATGCAACAAGTTTCATTAACACTAAGTTTAGTCTCAAGTTTGAAACGCTGAAAAATATTGATGCTACGAACAAAATTTTGGTATAGGTGCTTGGTAATCACCTTATTAGTCTATTTTCGGTTGTCTGTCCATCAAGAAACTATGTTGAGCTTACTGAAAAGATAAATTACATAGAAATTTATTGTCTTAAATTTTCTCATTAAAAACAGTTCCACTTTTCTAATCTCCTTTGTTCTTCACCCGATTTGCCATACAAACTACTGTGATGAACAGACACGTACATTTATTTATAATGGGATTTGGCTTAAATTCTTGATTTCTATTTTCGTGTGAAGGTTGAGTAATTTTCGATCATGACATTAATATTATACAATGTTTTAAGGTTTATTATGTTTTATAAATTATGTGATATTTAATACACATAACATCATTTTAGTATTTATAATGCAATATCATATTATATTGTTTGAATTCATTTGTGATTTGATAGGGACCATATTGTCTTTCATAACTTACTTAGTATATCAGGTTCATTAAGCGTGTGCATTGATGATATAAATATTTCTGTTTGATGATTTAGTTTTAAAAAATATGTTATCTAATTTTCTAAGTTCATTTCAGTGTGATTGAACGAACAAAGGGGTCATCCATTAAAGGAAAAGTTCATAAAGCTTACTTATGTACTTCAAGCGTTGATAAAATATATTCAAACTAATTTTTTTCAATGTTTCCGATAGCAACAGTTAAATTATTAGCTTTTGAACATTAAAGTGCTTCGATACTTTCTTCTAAGAGTCAAAATACGAATATTTATTAATTCAATGTCCAAAATCAGTTCGAAATAATCGAATCCAAAATCAGTCTGAAAATATATTTTTCTTTCTATAAAATTTAATAAGAAACTAATAAATCACGTATTAAAACAGATGTATAAAATTAAAATTATTAAAAAAAGATTTATTAAGATATTTCAATATTACATCTTAATCAACATATTTCATTATTATCTTAATATATATATTTCTTGTGTGCGTGTGTATGTGACTGAACTCCTCCTAGACGGCTGGACCGATTTTGATGAAATTTTTTGTGTGAGTTCAAGGGGATTCGAGGATGGTTTAGATTTACAATTTGGTCCAGTACAACTGTTTTTGAGGGCTCCGTACCAAAAAAATGAAATTTCATTAAATGGTGGGAGCGCATATAAATCATATCACATTATGTATACTATGTGTACTATGTATTTTTAATAGTATTCAGGTATTGTCAATAGGCATTTATTAGAGCCATATGCGAGCGCAGCGAGCTCTACTATCAAGGTCAGGCCAAAGGTCGAAGGTCAGGCCACTCCAATAAATAGGAGTTAAATTGGGGTTTAGCGGGATGGGTTTAGTGGACAGGCTAAACGTAGTATAGGTATTAATGAATTGGAGTTACGTTTTTACGGGACAACGTCCGTCGGGGCCGCTAGTTTTTATATACATTTCAATTACAATATTTATTAATGAAAAATAACTATTAATATATATTTAAAAAAAATAAATTTAATAAAATTATAATATTATTTTGTTTTCAGGTAATGAAAAGTCTTCTTTTATCTTCTTTATAACGAACTAATTAGCGGTAAGAAACTTTTAATAATAATAATTTATTAATCATTATAATTTATACATTTACATGAATGTTTGTTTGATGATGAGTCATTATAATTATTATAAAGTTTAAAAGAGATTCATTGGTAAAAGAATAGAAGAAAAACCCTTCAAGCAATTTTAAAACATCTTAAAAATTTTATTATATTTTATATATCATGCACTATAATAAAACTGTTCTGCTATTTGCCTGTTTGTGTGTTTGTTTAAGTATCATGAAAAATCAAGTGGACTGACTTTATTAAAAGCTTATAGTTTTGTAGTAGTAGCCATATTACATTTCTCAAGACCCAAGACATTATCTCAGAGAGATAATACAGGGAATCACAATTGAAAAACGACTTTATTAAATAAAATTTGTTTATACAATTAATATCGACTGATCCAGCCGAAGTAAGCGAGTGGTGGCTAGTATTATTATAAAAACGAAATGGTTTATTATAAAACTAGATATAAATAATAATTATTTTAACTAGGTGTGCGTATTTTATTTGTTAAGAGTAGAAATAAAATGTAGATAATTTGCATGCCTTGCAACATAACTTTATGTTTAAATAAATCAAATTGTGATCAAAGAATTGTAATAGAAGATTAATGTTTTGACTTTTGAATAAGTAAAAATAATAGAGAAATATGATAAAAATGGAATACAATATGAGATTTCTAGAGTATTTTTGGCCCAAAAATTGAAAAAGACGGTTGAAGGAGCATTTAACAATGGCACGTGTAGTTTTTGAGATGGGCAATATTCCGGAACAATTTTATTCGATATGACAGTACTTTCGATATTTCAGAAACCGCACATCCAATCATTAAGTACGATTTTTTGTAGTTTTTGGGTTAAAATGCTTAATAAACCAAGTTTCATCAAACTCCAATACACAATTTCTTTTCATGACTTTCTAGAATTCTTCAAAAGAGATTCCTTAAAGAATGGTTGGGAAAATTTTTTTGTCTCCAATTTAGACAAAAATTCAAAAATCAAGTGCATTGAACGATTAGATTTGTATTTTCGTAAGGACTTCGTCTTAAATCGTTTACAAATGGCGATATTCGGAAGCGAGTTCAGTTGGCATCAAAAAATCTTTTCTTTAAATCGCAAAATTTTTCGTGTTTTTTCTGAATACAAAAAATTTCCTGGATCTTTCCTTGATTATGAAAATAAACTGGATTGGGGGCTACATTATAGCGACAAATCTACACTTTTACTTGGAATTGCAACAAAAAAATACACTAGCACCAGTACTCGAACCCGAACCCCTAGAATTCATGCCAAGAGCCTTACCCAAGTGGGCCATGCGACCTCTAGATACAGAGTGAAATTTTCGAATTTTAAAATTGCAAACTCATCAAATTTTATTTTAATTTCCATTATATCCACTTACCTTTTATTTTTAATTTCCAGTAGTCATATTTCCTAACTATATTGCTACCAATAAATGAATGAATAAAACATTTTTATTCAATTATATCTATCTCAAAACCGGGAATGCGTTTGCGTAATGACACAAATATTGTATTGCCGCCTAGCCAATATCATATAATAATAAATTCAATAAACTAACCCGTTCAGATATACATAGGTATTATATTATATATACACCCACAACCCACTTTATATGGTTTGTGATATAACCAATTATATAACATAAAACAATAATCATTATTTTATATTGTATCAAAAATATATATAGATAGGTGGCTACGAACAGTAGCTGCTACGAACAATGTTTTAATTGAGCTCACAAACAAATGTGTGCGCATGTTCTTCATACCTTTAAAACAAAAACCTACAACACACCTACACTAGCTGTGTTATAATAATAAAACCTTTTATTAATACCAGGAGACAAGTGTATGAGAAAGTCGTCAAGGTAGGTCGTAATTTTGACTACTGTCGATTGGTCGATGAGAAATTTCAAGCACATTGTTTGCATACAATTTTCACTTCTTGAATCTCTCACTTCTATTTATTTTACTGAGCCAAGTACTTTTATCCTTGGTTTTTGAATGCAGATGATGTCAAAAAATATGCATATGCATAGCCTCCCAAGATCCCGTGGCCTGGTCAAGAAGGGGAAGGGATTAGTTTAATAGCTACGTTGAGCTTCGTCAGGGCAATTTAGTCAAGTTACGTAATAATTTATATATATTTTTTGACACAATGAAAATAATTCACAGTTTAAGTATATGGACAGTTAATTTCTAACTTTGGGAACTTTTATATTCATACAATGCCGTGACCCCAAAAAATACAAATGTCTTCTTGATTTGATAGTAAAAAATCAAAATTCAATGCCGGGGGTGATAGTAATGGCTACGGTAGACTACATGTGAGAGGAAAGAATTCAAATGACGGACGTACCTTTTGCAAATTCTATTCTCGATACAGTGTAGTATTACTGTGCAGTAATCAAAAGTATTTACTAAAAGTTACTATTTAAGTCGATAAACCCAAACCATGTCACATGTGCGATCTGATATCTGTACAAATTTGCTGGCAGCCAATTATTTTCTTCATATTTTCAAACATATTTTCGGTTTCGATTTTATATACACAAAGCGGGAACTATTAAAACGATTTTAAATTTTTATGCCTCTGAATATAAAACACATCCATTGCCGTAAGACTTTTCTAGTTCGTAAAAGCACTTAAGAGATCATTACGACCAAGCACAATAAATAAGCAATAAAATTGCAGTAAACTGATCAAAACAACAGGCCTACCTAGATAACTTTCCCCTGTGTATATGTAATACCTTTTTACTACAAATTGACTGTATATAGATTGCTATGCTACTATATATAGGCACATTTTGTTATCATAGAAACAAAGCACCGTATTGGGAATAATTTGCTGTTGTTTCGATATAAATAAACCAACTAGCACACCTACTACTCCTTTTATGCCTGTGAAAAACCTATCATTATTATATCAACAGGCTTTTCATTTACGCCTTTATTGAACCCCTTTTATCATTGCGAACAGGGGATCAATTAACATGTTTTCCTCACAAATTAAAGGTATTAAGTTCCAAGAATCAAACAATATGTTGATATAGTCACATGATCACAGAAACATAGTAGTACTTTATTGTTCACGTTTAATTTAATAATATTTTTCTAAATCAATGAAATTAACTTTCTTAAACTAACCCAATTTTTTTTCTTTTTATGTCAAAATTGTCTTGTCAATTGAGTTATTTCAAAATAAGAGACAAAATTATTTTATATTTTTTCGGTTTTTCTAAAAACGTACACGGAGAGAATCATGGAAAAAAAACTAAGAAAAAAATTTCGATAAAAATCAGTATCCAAGATAATTTTAGACTAGTAATTTCTTAAAGAATTAGTGAAAACTCTGCTTTCTGTACACCAGATTTCCAACTATACCACAAAGAATAAAAGGTACATCATCTGATTGACTTAATTATTGCTTGAAGTCATAGGATTTTTTGCGCTAACGATTGACTAGACACGATAAAAATAGATAACCACACATCTGGTTCAAACAACCCTTTAATTGATGAGCAATAACAAAATAAGAATTATATTCTCTTCTATAATTTGTTACGAAAATAATAAATTAGGTTATATTTTATTTATGGTTTCCTTTGTAAAACGATTTACGGAAAGGGGTGAAGATGTATAAGCAAAAAAATTTGTATGCACTTAATCTATATTTTATTTTCTTTCTTTAAAAAAACACAGTTAATACCCGTTGTTTTTTAAAACATAAGAACTGTTTTTTTTTATTTATATGATGCTCTAAAAATAAACTCAAGAGATTGTTTTGAAGAAGTTGAAAAAAAATTATAAACCCCTGATAATTTAAAGGTTTTATATTTCAACATATGATGGTGGAATGTTTTGAACATTTTGAATAACAAAAAAACATGTCGAATTCTTTAGGTGTTAAGTTCCGTTGATTGTAATCTGTGATTTTAAATTGTTCAACAATTTTTCATTAGATATATTTTTAGATTTTTTGAATCGAATTATAAAATTAAATAAAAGAAAAGAATTTTTTTTATATATTTTAAGTATGTGAAAGAAAATGAAACTAAAAACCTATTTAGTTGAGAAATAAACAGTCCACAGAGAAATTCAATTTTTTCTTAAATTAGAACCTGTATCTGTTATCGTTTCTAATATACATGAGTATTAGTTGGGAATCAATAAATGAGTTTTAACTTTGGTTCGAGAGTGAAGTTTATGAAAATGAAAATCGAGTTTTTCAATTTTTTTCAGCAATTTTTTGGAGTTTTTCTATTTTCTTTTTAACAATTATTTTATGTCTCCCATGTAAGACATAGACAAAAAGCCAGAGAGTTTTGAAATATGTGGAAAAATTAAGTGCAATAAGTAAAAAACAATTCCATTTTTCAGCCAATTTGACAGTGCAAACTTTCTGTCAATTTTTTCACGTATTGTATTGGCCATAACGTCATTTTCATGTATGGTATCGCCACAAAATAAATTAAACCCCCAATCCACGGATAAAACTCAGAATTCTAGAATACCAAACTTATGTTTATCAATCCTTACAAATACAGACAAAAATTCATATCTATTAAACTGTCATCAACTTACACTTTTGTCCTTATTTCCCTCTTGAAACTTCCAGGTGAAAATACCAATATATGCAAATAAATTATTCTGTGAAACATTTTTCATGATATTTTAGCTGAGACACCGAAAATTCATCAGTTTGTAGAAAAACCTATGTCTACTAAAGTTTTTGATATTTTGAATTATAAGTAGATATAAATCATATTTATTACTTCATAAATAAAAATTAATAATTGATTTAAGAGATGAATTTAAGAAACATAAAAAAGAATTCAATTGTATAGATTTAAAGTTTGTACACCTGTTTTGTTTTTATAACTTTCATTTTTATTTTTTAACCTTTGTTTTGTGGTTTTCACACTGATCATACTAAACCAAAGTATTATAATAACAGTACTATTGAAGTTTGAAATATTTCTTCATGTCCCTTGTGGCACTTTTTTTTAAATAGTTGTTTAAAAAACAACAAAAATGTAGATATTATGTAGGTATATTTTTGTATGTATTTGAATCGTCACATAAATGTAATAAAATAATTAAAAATAGCTTATTATCGATATTTTGAAAAAATTGTCTCAAATGGCGGTAAATTACTACAATTTTTCTTTTCTGATACATTGATAAGATCCTATACAATGGATAATATTGCAAAGAAATATCTGCAAATAGTTCAGATTATTCAAGCCACATAAAATTTAAAAACTCCGCAATATTGACAATAAGATAAGCAATTTTCGAGATGTCTCGAATCACTCAGAAATTGTAGCTTTTTGTACTGATTTTTAAGCGATATCTCAAAAATCATTCACCTAATTGTTAAATAAACCTGAATAGTAACACCATGTATATACGAAATATACATAGTATATTAAGTTTAGTCCCAAGTTTGTAACGCTTAAAAATATTCATGCTACGAAAAAAAATTTGGTATAGGTGTTCATAGAATCTTCTATTTGTCCATTTTCGGTTGTCCGTCCGTCTGCCAACTCGATAACTCAAAAACGAAAAAAGATATCTAGCTGAAATTTTTACAGCGTACTCAGGAAGTATAAAGTGAGGTCGAGTTCGTAAATGAGCAACATAGGTCAAGTTTGTCTTGGGTCCATAGGACCCATCTTGTAAACCGTTAGAGATAGAACAAAAGTTAAATATAAAAAATGTTATTAAAAAATAAACAACTTTTTCGACTTTTGTTTGAAACATTTTTTCGTAAAATTCACTGTTTACCGTGAAGGCGCAAATAAAGCGCAAATTTTATAGTATGTATTATATGAGAATGTCAGTTATATGTGTGTGACATGTATATATGTGTAATGTAATACAGTAATCAACACTGTCTTTACATGGTATTTCAACAATTACCTCAGTCAATTGTTTGTTTTTACTTGTTTTTTCCAAATTTTAAGATAATTACTATGGGTCAGGAAAATTTTTTTGCCTCTGATTTTTTTTCTTTACAAGATATTAACTTAAACTGCATATGACGGACGATATCCCAGATAAATTTCTCAGAAAAGAAATAAAAATATATTTCTTTAGATTATTTTACAACTAAGGAAAGTTTTGGCATTAAAAAATTATAAAAAACTCAACAAAATAACTTTTTCAAAAAATATTTATTATAAATAATTAAATAAAATTTTACAGTTAGATAATTAGAGTTAATATTTACCACACAGATATACATTCAAATATGTATGATCGATACCAACACATACAACATGTGTATTAGACCGTAGGTCTACCTAGAAGAGAATTTTCTAAGATTTAATTTATCAACACCATTTGAAGGATTTCTCTTTCAATAAATAAGTAAAAAAGTAAAATGAATTTAATTGTTCCTCAAATCTCGAATTTCCAACAGTCAAAAAGGTTGAAAAATGAATTTGATCTTTCGAAAGTTCCTGTTATTTCTTTCACGTATAAGGTTAATTTCCTTTATACGGTAGAAAAAAAATGTGCAGTCATAGGGACTGCCGATAGAAGTGAAAACTTAGAACTTTTAGTATAAATAATAAATGAATTCATCACTCGAGCTACAATTCCAACCTAATTTTTTCACTTTTACCAAAAGTATGGGATCACGGTCGAATACTTGCATATGTATTTCAGTGTATTTATTTACATAGTCAGTCACATAGTCACATATGTGTATACACTATAGGTGTATCAGATCGTATTAAAACTATTTTATGTGTTTAATATATGAAGAGTTTGATGGATTGATGTTATATATGTGTTATAGTTTATGTGATGTATGATGCAGTTAAAGCTTTGTTTTTTGTTTTAAATATATTTAGTACAAAGTCTTTCATCTAAATATTAAGAATTTTTATTGAAAGAAAGTTCCCTTGTTAATTTTGACTCTCTTTCGTAAGTCTTAATAGATAAATATTGACTGATGTAGCTCCGGCATATATAGTCCTTCAGTTTTATATATCAGAATTTGAGGAAATTTGGTATGTAGGATACTTAGAAACCTAAAAACACAAAAATCACACAAAAACAATTTGGTTAGTGGTTTTTGTGATAACCCTTAACAATCTTGGCAAGAAGCTTTTATTTCTGAATAATTCCGGCGATATCTCCAAAATTGTCTGTAAAATCGTTAAGTACAACAGTTTTTTAAAATAGAAAAAAAAATTTTGAAAATGGTAAAAAAATAGTAGACTCAACAAAATTTTTTGGTTATAAATAATTGTAAAATACTAAGATATCGTAATCGTTAAGACCTTAATAAGCATTGACTGAAATTGCTAGGGAATATAACATCCTTAGATTTTGGGATATTTCTACCTCTACTGAGGTCAATTTCTGCTATTTCTGAGACAAAAACGTTAGACTTTGAGATATCGCCTAGATATCCTGCGTTAAAGTTTTTATTACGAGCGATTCTGGAGATATCAAAAAAAATATTCGCCTCACAGTCAATTTTTGTGCTTTTTGGATCATAAATTCCTCTTAAGCATCATTGGATACCAAAATATGGTCGATTTTTACCCCGAATATACAATGGCAAGGGTTATGTGTTTGACCAATATGTATGTATGTTCATCTGTGTGGACCTAGCTTCTAAACTTCTTATCATAATTTGTTTTATAGAACGATTTTACTTATCATAACAATTTCAGATGAAAATATTTTCTTGTTTTCATACTATTAAGAACGCGATTCTGTAATTGCCCGAGTTTTAGTTTTCGAACTTTATTTTATTGATGTTATGTTTCGCTTACTAAAATATATAACATTTTAAGACAACTCCCATTGAATACACTGTAGTTATAGTTTTGTATAATATACATATAATACATTTATATTATAACAAATAACAAATGTTTCATACAAATATCTATCTATATATGCTATATATATATAAATGTTATATATTATATATATGTCGATATAACAAACGTATACATATGATGAATATGGTATATAAAACAAAACTGCGGTGGCTTTGATTTATAATTCATAATTTAATTTTGTATTTGCATATAAAATCATTACATCATCATTATCATTATATCATCATATCATATCATATGTAATTATTGTTATGATGATTTTACATATATCTGTATAGTACATATGTGAGTGATGATCCACAGATCTGGGCTAGGTTCTATATGTGTTATGTCATTTAAATATTACGCGCAACATTATATCTCGATAAATATCTAAATACAAGATGTATCAGGAAAAACAAGCTTCTATATTATTGTTAAATGAGCATTGTTTTGTAACCCAAGTAAAACTATACGTGAATATATGGAGAAAGCCTTGATCGATAAATAAACACTAGTAACCCGCCAGTACTTGCGTCAACCTTTCGCATGCACGTTCTACACATTTATCAAATATTTCGAGCGTTAAAAATTATTTTACTTTATCATAACCTCTACAAAAATTAATATCAAGTTAATTTTAATGTACTAACTTATTAAAAATCAGGTTGCTTATGATATAAAAACAAAATTTTAATTTAATTATGTGTTCATCAAAGATCCATCATTTGATGAACAGAGAAGACTATAGCTAGAGTATTGATGATTGAAGAGCGATATCTATATTATCAAATTTATAAGCATCACTTGCACACAATAAATTATATGTTTTTGTAGTTGCATGGTATTGTAAGGCCAAAAAGATTCATTACTTGACTACAAAGCATGCATTTGGTATATATGTAGGTATGTACCGTGCAATAAATCAAAACTTTTTTACAATACTGTAGGTTTATAATCACCTTAAAAAAACACAAAATACATTTGTGGGCAAACATGGATTTGTTCATTTTGAGCGTATTTTTCATTCCGTTCATTTTTCACAAACTATTGATTTCTTACAACATTCTGTAAAAATTTATTTGTATAATCACAGTCAGTTGTTATATTATTCGTAGATAGATGTAATATAAAACACATCATCGCTATCATAACGGACAGCTAGACAGACAAACAGACATATGTATATGTATATCTATTACATTCATTCATTTATTTTGACGACGAGTACTTAGTAGAACTATAGTAGATTATTAGTGATAGCGTTATAGAATTCCACTATCACATCTTTCTCCAAATTTTATAAAATATAATATACAAATGAATATATGTATTCTACTATGTAGTTACAAGGTGAATTATTCATTATGGCAGTTATATCATGAGAGAAACAAATTAAAATGAGAATAACATAGCGAAAGTCGAAAAAAAAGAGAAGTAAAGTCACAAGTGCCTTGTCTCTTAGTAGTAAAGAATTTGAATTTTGACTATTTTTGGTAACTAAATCTTATAAAATCTTGATCATAAAAAGGAAAAATTTTGATAAAATTAAGTAGTGGTTGATAAAAAGAATTATTTCCATTTGGGAAATTTCTAGAAACGAATCCGAAATTCGATCATTATCTCCACAAATAAATGATGTGTTTTATCCACTTTTCAGATTCTGTTTATTCAGTTTTTTCCAGTTTTTTTTATTACCATTAAAAAAACAGCTCAACTGATTCTGCTGAAAACTCATTTAGTTCTTAAATAAGCGATTACGCGTCGAATAAGCCCAGTCACGTGTGAAGTTCATAACTGGTTCGCAAGATAATGGAGGCGAAAGAATCCGAACGAACATACGCAAATACGTACACACACACACAAGCAGCCATCACATTTGATTCGGACATTGCGGCCTTTTAATCGCGGAAATATGTAAAGCTGTTGATTTTAAAAATCGGCCCCATTACATTAACTTCCTCTGAGAAGTTAATAAGGTAAATTTTTGAATTAAAATTATAATTTTCTTTCCAATTCATAAATAATAGTAATCATCATTGATAAAAT
Organism: Chrysoperla carnea; assembly: GCF_905475395.1. Lineage (NCBI taxonomy): Eukaryota > Metazoa > Arthropoda > Insecta > Neuroptera > Chrysopidae > Chrysoperla > Chrysoperla carnea. The sequence goes on along the minus strand of NC_058340.1, from coordinate 24,943,262 downwards.
TATACATATAATAAGCTTCTTATCGCTTGCCTATATAAAATTATATATTCATAAAATAGCATTTCCAATTTTTTTTCAACATTTATTTTCCCTCTAACCATGTTTCTACACTAAATGGATGATAACTGTGCTACAATGTAAAGATGATAGCCATTACTGCTAAAACTCATTCCATATTGATAAATAAATAAATATATTGTATCAAGTTATAAAACAGCTTCCAAACAAAACTAATGCCACACCACATCACAGGTTTTTTATTACAACTACTACTAATATACACTAAATAATTATAATTATAATAAAAATAAATATTACATATTTTAATAAAATGTGGTTTTTACTTAGTAGTGGATATATTAATAAAATATAAAATGTGTACTAAGTACTTACTGAGTTTAAAATTTATATTATATGTGAGACGAGATAACATGTTGAAAAATTAGGCTTATTCTAGGTTTGATTCAAACATAATACATTTCTTACAAAAATACTACACCAGAACGGGTCACTCCAGATATCAGGGCCGTAACTAAGTCGTGGTAGTGCAGGAACAACATAATTTGAGCTAGAAAACAAAAAGTCAGCTATGAGTCATACAAATAGCGAAAATATAAGTTTTTTCATACCTAAAATCATTATTAATTAATAAAAGCCTATGTTAAATGTGATATTGGTACAACAGCTCACAACGTCAGCAGAACAAGAATTTTATCATTGCTGATTTTATGATATTTGTTCTACTTACTCTTTCAGTTAGAGCTTGGGCCATCTGGCTGACGGTAGTGGTTGCGTTTAGTACTGCGCAGCCCAAATGTACAGGTAATAATCCTTTTAAAAGTGTTTTTGTATGTCTGTAATTTTAACACCCAAAGAGATTGTCATAACATAAGATATATATAATACTAATGTCGTTGGCATTGCAATATTTTGCAACTTTTATTCAAGGTTTAGCAACCGAATTAACGTCTGGGAAATTAATTTTAGGTTTTTGTATACTTAAATAACATAATATTAAAATTACAGACATACTACAACACTTTTAAAAGGATTATTACCTGTACATTTTAGGATTATTACCTGTACATTTAGGCTGCGCAGTGCTAAACGCAACCAATACCGCCAGCCAGATGGCCCAAGCTCAAATATTTCGAGATATAAATAGATTTTTTTCAAATAAAATATAGATACGACGCTTATAGGAAGTAGTCAAAATAAATTCTTCTTTTATAAAAATCTGGCCATCAAAGATTTTTGATATATCTACGAATAATGAGTAAAAAAAGGAAGATGTTATAACGGTAATGAATACCAAATTTCAACATTGTAGCAAGTTTCTTACGTGGATTCGACAATGCTCAAAGGTTTAGAGTTCAAAGCGGTTTTGAGAATTTTCAAAATGAACTTTTTGTTGAAAACACTTCTTTTGTCCTATAAAAGCAAGTAGAAATCGAATGGAAAACTTAATATTTCAATGGAGATCCTTTTAACTTCATACTTAAAGTCTTGTCTTCTATTGTAACCACAGCTACAGTCACTAACAATAAGGTCTTGATCTTTCACGAGCAAATTTTGCAATTTCAGCAGTTAATGAAATTCATGCTAGTCTGGCAAAAATACAGAATAACTCTGCTTGACCAAGAGACCAAGACTATGCCCATTAATAACCCTCGAAGATTCAAGAAGATTCATAGTCCAACGCACACTGGACATTCTTACTTATTTTATTATATATGTTATTAATTAAACAAGTATTTCATACTTTTTTTCAAAAAAAATTTATTTTCTCTATTATTACATTTCTAATGGTGTATCGTCATCTCACTTTAATTGCAAAAAAAAAAAAAAAATAATAATAAAATTTATTATAAAAAAAATAAAATAATTTATATGGTGATTTATTATATGGTGTGAAATATTTTAATGTTGGTATTTATATAATGATGCGTTTTTTTTCCTTTTTTTTTGTTTGGTTATTTGTGTTGTGGTAACCATCATTAATAAATTGGAAAAAAAAATTGTTATTTTAATAAATAGATAAAAAGGTATTTTTAAAAATTTACACAACATATTATATTCATTTGAAAAAAAGTGGAATTAAATGATGTAGGCCACTGACACTCAGTCTCAAATCAACTGAGGTAAAGTTTTGTATCTAAATAACTGAGAGACGTGCGTAGAGGACCCAGTCAATTTTTTAATGCACTGTAAGCTTGAAATAAATGAATATTGATGTATTTATTAATGATTAAAATTTTTTACGAAGACAATTTAATAGTAAATACAAAAATTTCTTTATTGTTCTTGACATTTGATAATTGGCTGTCACACAAATTCCTTAAAACTGAGAAAACACTCATTATCAAAAGACCATGCGTACAAAAATCAAATTTTTGAATTATTCAGTTAATATGTCTATATAATTTGTCTAGAGCTTATTACTGATCTGAAAGCAGCTTTATTTAGTTTTTAGAGGTGATTGTTATTACGCGAGTTAAATAATAAGTTAAAAATTGGTATTTTTTGTTTAATACATTTAAATTTATATTATTTATAATTTCAATTTACAAGCTCTGCAATTAAAAACAACAGCTATCGCATAGAACTATTCTGCTCTGAGATGTTAGTCTACCTATGGACTATGTTCGCAAGGATTTGGTTTAAAATTTAATTGCAGAGATTTACCAGCCCTACATACCCAATCGGAATCTTTAGCCAGCATGATTTCCTTATTCCTTTTAGAAAATTGTGTTGTAATCGATGTAAAATTTCCATCGAAAATATTCTTTTTAAACATCCGCGAATTCAATAAAAATCTGACATAACAATCATATGTAACAAGTATAAAGTCTAGAAATATGAACAAATTTTGGATATAGGACTGTTTTCAGATATTTGTGCCAACCACTTTTTTGTACTTTTTTATATGTATGTGGAAAATGTACTTTTTGCGTACGTCATTTTGTCCCACTTCAGTATTTTGAAGCGTAAAACATTTAAACCAATAATGATTTACCAAAAAATACCATATGGGCCACTTCAAATGATATTAAAATAATTTTTTTTAGCTTCAATTTACGTTACAATATTAAAATGCACCCTTTTGCATCAGCCAATCGTGAAGTCTACTCTTAATATTTTGTATTTTTAATAAAATGGTAGAATGTATGTTTTGATTCACTCCACTTTCAGATTTCATTGAGACGTATAAGTTTGAGAGTGAGAGAAGTCTATTCATACACTGGAATATTAACTCGATAGAGAATGTTGTACGCTGGAATCTGATTGTTCGTTAGATTAGAATATAATTATTATTATTCAAAGTTTGAACACAAATAACAGATTATTATTTGATATTAACTTTATATGAGAGAATGCATTTGTTTGTTTGTGTAGAGGTTTTAATGAACTTTTGTGGACAAATTTCAAAATAATAATATGCATAATATACACAATAATATATGAAAGAGGTAATAATACCCATATTTGTTATGAAACCAATGGATAGATATTATCATTATTACAGTCGTCATAAAGGATAACCATAATAGTTGGAAATAAATAGAGATCAAATTTATATGCTTTATATGAAAAAACAGAAAATAGAGTTTGATAGACAAATCTCAAGTTCATCTAAATTGTTCAAGCTTCATCTTATTTCTCAAATTTGTGGTGGAAATTTGCATACCATATCAAAATTGGCTTTTTGTTTGATCCAATTTTAACATATCAATTTTAAATTTATACCAATTCTATCTGTTTGTGTTACATTTTAGAATTTTTTGGTTTAATTTTGCGTATCGCACTAAATTTGTCGTACTTATTTAAAAAGTGAACTTTTGTCATAAAAGAAAATATCAGATTTTCCTCAATTATACTCAAATATTATCTAATTTTAATGAGCCACACATGCAATTCTTTTTTCAAATTTTCATTTTTACAACAAGTAAAACTATATCTTAAAAATAAAAAATAGAAACTAAACCCGAGGTGTCGTGAAATACTCGGTAGGAACTATATTCCTTTCGTACCTTGGAAGATGAATCAGTTGAAAAAGTTTTGGTTTCCTAAATAAGATGAAGATAGTCGTTTTTTTTTTTTTTTTTGTTGCACTTTTAGTGGTTTTACTTCCCAACCGGTAAACAAATCAGAATGATAACGTGCGATAAGGCGATAAGGAACATAGTTCCAAAAATATATATTCTCTGAGTCATTTTAAAATCATACTTGAAGTTTCGACCAGGCAAGATGAAAAGATATCATGTGATTTGAAACTAATTTCTTAAATAACCACTCGGGGCTTGCTTGATGAAGGAATTATATCCATGAAATCCGTTCTCCAGAACCAAATACCATTATTATTATGATTTTTAAACAAAAAACATATAACATAGATATGAACATAATACGATTTTATTACACACAAATATAACACTCATATCATATCATATACATACATGCATACGAACATTACATACGTATGTATGTACATACGTATATGAATTGTTTGTTAGGTTGTCATTATTACCACTTTAAACAAAAAAACATATTATAGATATCATAGATACATATAGATAGATACAGATATAGTACAATTAAACAGAGATATCTGCACAAACAACACAGATAATGTATAGATAGATACATTTTCATTGAGTGTACTAGACGGGAAACATCATAGGCGGCGCCGATATTGTTTTGTTTGTAGTTCATTGACAAAACATTTTATATGAGACAACATTCATGTTAGGATAATAACAGAAGAACTGTAATAATATTCCAATACAGTCAAAACTGGCTCTAATGGCATCAGTCATAGTGACAAACTTGTTATCACGGCGAAAAAACTTTTGACTTAATCCCTATATAAACACATTTATGAATGTATAGTGACCAATATTCAAACGAATTATGGACCGACAAATCAGACAAAACGACCAACGGATTTACATAAATACTGGGTCAGTAGCCGCGCGAGTTAAGGCGTATTTACTGACTTTGACTGCTGGTTGAGAGGTTGCGTGTTCAAATCCAAGCAGCGGTAGTGTGAACAAAAATAGTTAATGGGGCGTTATATTGATCATACTGGCGTCTTTTGGATAAGATCGAAGTAATCGACTCCAACTACATCATAAAATGAATTGTAGTTTAACAAATGCGGATGTAGTTTAACAAATAAATATAGGTTAGAAATAATAATGTGGGTGGCTTCTGTTATAGACGTGGTCTGAGAAATGGAGGTTAAACCCCATTATTTATATTTTACATACTTTTGTTACACGTAAATACTTTTTCAGTTAAAGAAAACAACACCATAAAACAATTTGGAATCTCATAAACTTTGTTCGAATCCTAGTTAACTTCATTTAGAATAGGCATGGGCGAGTTATTTTAAGTCGAAGTCACCTTCGTTATAATTTTATTGTGTGTCATAAAATTTATTGTATGTCCCTTTATCCAAGACTGCATTGCTCATAGAGGAGAAAGCGAGACGGGTATACGAATCTTCTACCTATCTCAGTTTCTCTAATTATAATGAGATAGGTAGAAATGTTGTTCCTCTGTCTTACTCGTATTTTAGGTTGTCGCTGTTTAAGTTGTCACTGTCTTACTCGTATTTTAAGTGAGGAGTCCGAGGGACTTCTCTGAGTCACATTTTCCATGCCTGATTTAGAATCTTTAAGTCATATATTGGTTATAGCGAGCAGTTATCAGAGAATTAGTCATCAAAAACTTTTACTGTTTTAGTTTTCGAAAGACGAAAACCACATTCGACCTTTATTTTAATCTTACTCGAACACACTTGGCGTTGATTTTGATTTGACACAAAATTATGTAACTAAAAGCAATCCCTTACACGATTACAAAGCTATTGATATGATCCTGAGGATCATACCCATCTCGCCTCGTATTGTTTTTCATAAAACACGCTATATCTGCAATGATTTTCTATTAAACATTTGTATAATGTTTTTGGATTATCAAATAGGTATCATTTATATTAAATCTGTATTGTATTTTGGTTTTAAACATTCTATAATGAAAATAGGGTTGAAATTGTTGTATTAAATCCTTTAAAATAATACGGTAAGATCTTTGAAAATAACACAATGGTTGTTACATAGTTATCAGCTATTTGATCGATAAATACACATACTTATCAAACTGTTTAATATGCAAATTTTCTGTTTGAAAAAGTGTTTCTTTTGTAATAGCGATATGTCGTTTTTTTTATTAATTACTTAGGGCTTTGAACCAAAAAAATAGAGATTTTCTATAATGTTGATCAAGGCCGTTATATATTCGTTGCATAGACCCAATTTTTTCCCTAGCTTAGTGTTTCTTGTTTAAACTTCATCAGAGCTTTTCGTTTAAAAGATATCTTTTTTGGACAAAAAATAGGTGGTTACAGAAAAAAACAAGCAATTAGAATTAAATTCACTTCATATCACTTTTGCCTTCTAACTCACTCTCATTTCGAAATGACAGTAATCACGAAATTAGATCCTACTTTCTCGTAAATTGTTGTCGTGAGACAGCATGATCAATGAATCGACGAGAATATATTTTTCTTTTCGTCTCGTCTTTATTTGAGACACAAAATCCACAAAAAAAGTCATACAAATTTACCACTGCCGAAAATTGTATATCGATTCAACTCGCAATACTTATCTGAAAATTAGATCCAACTAGGTTTCTAGACAATTTTATTTTATGCAAAATATACGCGCCTTGTTTCGTTTGCCTATATATGAAACTCATGCAATCGGAAATTCCTGTCTTTTGAGATAACACTAGTTTTTCCTGATGGTTAAGCCTTAATGGTGTTAAAAACTTTCACGAATCATTTTGCGAATTTCAAAAAACAATTTAATTGTATTTTTTATCTGTTTATTTATTCTTCCGTCCTATATTTTGTCTCAAATTATACTCAAGATTAATAATGCATTCAAAAAATTATTTACACAAACAAATTTGTTACAAATGCACGGACGCTTCATATAATGAACACTATTTTTATAAAGAGAAGTATACTTTTTGAAGAAGAACGACCATTAATTAAAATTAAACACGGGAAACAGTATATGAAATATTTATTTAACAGATCATTAAAATATGGAGAAAAAACTAATAATATATAATAAATCCATCAATTCATTTGCAAACAACCAAATAAAATCAAATAACATAACTAATTTTCTTTTTTGTTTAGTTTTCTAAAAAAAAAAAAATAAGTGTATTGAAACACGTCATTAGAAAAAAATTACTTCTTGTTATTATTATTAGTGCTATGGCTCTACTATTGATGCAGAGAGTGCACTGCAGTTAGAAGAATAAAGGCTAGCTTACATGATATGTTTTTTTACTTGGCATAGGTTTATCCTCATTATATTGTAACCAGTCCTGTTATCGTGGGGGCAGCTGTAAAGCTTTCTTCTAGAAAACAATGATATTAAGTCTTACATCTAAAATAACTATGAATAACAAAAATGAAACAGGGTTTCCATGGAAATGCCATGTTACAAAATTTTGTAGCTATGAGTGCTGTGGAAATAATAAATTTGTCCGTGTGGGGAGCATCACTGTAAACAGTCGACATGGAGAGTTCCTTATGCGCAGAGCAGTACGAATGATTGTTGTTTAATTATTATTAAATATAATTGTTGTGAATATTTCTCATTATATGGGAGAAATTCTGGAGATTTCTTGAAAAATCCACGCTTTTTTATTGTTTTTTTTAATATAATATACTTGAAAAGAAATAAATTTACAAAATTTAAAAAACGCCCAACAAATTTTTTCAATTACGGAACCATAAACTCACACTTGAAACATATCTATGAAGACTCTCCATTAAATTACCGTTTTCCTGAAAGCCTTTTCCAAATTGAACCAATTTTGAAGATCATCACCAATTTTTGTAGTTTTCACGGGTACGAAATTCTAAGCACGCAATTGAAACGAAGCTAAGAACACTCTCCATTCAATTACCTCTTAAACTAAACCAAAAAAGTCAAAATCGGTTTCTCCGTTTAGGCGATACGATGCCACAGACACACGTACACACATAGTGGTCAAACTTATAACACCACTTTTTTTTAGTTCGGGGGTTAAAAATAATTTAAAACGCTTTTGCCCTGACATCACACCAATAAACAGTATTTCTGTTATAAAAACCCCAGGCTAGAACTTCAGCCAATAATGGTACTATATTTCTTCTTTAGCGAAATGTTTGTCTCATGTTGCTCAGCCTTTATTCTAGTCAAAGTGAAGTTAAGTCCGTCAGTCATATACGTATTGTTAATGTTAAGTCTCATAAATTGTTGATTCAATTAAAATAGTTTTAGTTATTATAAAAAAAATAAAATTCTAAACAAGTAGTTAGTAATGGCAAGTTTTCTATATATTAAATAATAATAATAATAATAATAAACGTATATTTCAATTTTAATATAAATTATATCTTTTAATATAATAATATTTTACTTAATACTTTCTTTTCAAGTATTTTTATTTAGTTTTAATTTTTTTTTTTTTTTTTTTCATACATTTATAAAACTTGTGTAATACGCATGTCTCATATAATATATTCATATTATTATTCATATTTAAAGATGTACCGTGTGATTTGTATTGTTAGATAGGTTGATTTTTACAGGGTAGACATCAATAAACGAGAAAAGAAATTCAAAAAATTCAAATGAACATAATATATTCACATGTGGATTATTATACCGTGTATGTATGAAATATATCAAGGTACACTAAGCTTAGTTCCAAGTTTGTAACGCTTAAAAATATTGATGCTACAAACAAAATTTTGGTATAGGTGTTCATAAAATCACCTAATTAGTCCATTTTCAGTTTTCTGTCCGTCGGCCTGACAACACGATAACTCAAACAAGAAAAAAGATATCAATATATCAGGGTAAAATATATCAGGACGTAAAAAGTGAGGACGAGTTCGTAAATGAGCAACACAAGTCAATTGGGTTTTGGGTCCGTAGGAGCCATCTAAAAAATCGTTAGGAATCGAACAAAAGTTTAAATGTAAAAAATGTTTTTGCAAACAATTTTTGCGTAAACATCACTGTTTATCAGTGAGGGCGCAAATTATAATATTATAATAATATGTATTATGTGGCAATATCAGTCACGTGTTCGACATCTATGTATGTATAGCTATCTAAGAGTGGCTATCTCTCTTTACTTGCATTACGTGAAACAACAAACGATTTAAAATTCAAAGAAAAATTTTTTTTGATCAAGAAAACAAAATTATTAAAACTAGAATAATTATATTTATATTTTAAGGAAAAACTTTGGCCTTTTCGATCATATAAGATAAGTTTTCAATCTGTGAATTAGTTAGAAATATAAATTTCTATGATATATTCAAAATTAAAATTTGCATTCCCTTGATATTAGATAGGTTGGTCTATACCTGTTTCAGCTATTAATCTAGAAATTTTTGTAATATATGTCGCATTAATTTTACTTTTTTATTTTCATAAAAAATCACCTAGTGAATAATAATAATAAGTATTTGGTGAAGTCGGCCTTGTAATTTACATATTATTTCTTTAATCTGTTCATTTTAACTCGGTGTAGTACACTAAATTTAAGTAGTGTTATTACATTTTAATACAATTATCTTTTCCTTACTTACACCTAGATTTTTACACCGATTTAAAAAGAACAGGCGTCTGATTAATAAGAGAATATCTTATTTACCACCTTTGTGAAATAATAGTATAATGTGTTTAATTAATTGTATAATTTTCATACTTTGTATAATATTGATATATTTATTTAAATTAGTATGTATGTCTATTATTTTAGACCTGAAGGCTTAACTAGGTATGTTTCTATTTCATTATTTTTTAATTAATTTGTTACATTTTAAAAAAAAATTAATAATTGTATACTTAAGTCAGTGAAATTATATGAATAGTCATATTAAATATACATTTATCTTATTATTGAAACTACTGGGTCTATTTTAAATGTTTCCTGTTAAATTTTAGAATCAGTAGTTAGAGTTAGCTAGATCTACCGAATCGTGCGCTAAACTTCTGTCTTTTGGCATTAATAAAAGTGAAATTTACAAAATTTAAAAATACCGCGACAAATTTTTCGGTTACGGAACCCTAAACTCGTATTTGAAACATACCTAAAAACATTATCCTTTTAGTTGCCTTTGTCTTTAAGCCCTTTTCCAAACTGAGCCGATTTGGAAGATTATCGCCAATTTTTAGTTTTTTTTTTTTTTGTTGTTGGGTACGTAACCCAAAATTCGCACTTCAAACATACCTAATAACACTCTCCATTAAATTACCATTCAAACAAAGCAAAAAAATTAAAATCGGTTCATCCGTTTAGGCGTAACGATGCCACAGGCAGACAGATACACACACATAGCGTTCAAATTTATAACACCTCCTTTTTTTAGTTCGGGGGATTAAAAAATAGTCGCTTTATAAACAATTCTTTGTATAAAGTTCGAAATTTATTTCAATTAATCGCTTGAGTTTCCAGATTTTCGCTGACTAAATTATCCTTTACAAGAAGTCGATAATTTTTAATAAACTAATTTCTTTTATTTTTTATTTCGATTCACTTTTTTGGCAATTATTTTTGTTGTATAAAGTTAAATTTGTTCTTATACGCTATTTTAAATTAAGTGGCAAATGATCAAATGATATTTTGAAAAGCCACTCTTTGCTGGTCAAGTTAATTAAATTAAAGCCATCTGTCTGATGAAAAAAACCAGTACACGATCAAAACTTCACAGTTTTGGATTTGGATATAGAAATTGAAATCATGGACGGTCTGAAAAATTCGAGAGAAAATTAAAAGTGCAATTATATCCAGCTTTGTTTTCTAAATGTGGAAACAAGCAAATGAAATCATACATATTACAAATTTATTATCATTGTCACAAAGCTTCATATATCATCCACATATATCGATATAACAAATAGATTACGACTCCAAATGGAATGAGTATGGAGTTATGGAACATTGATGGAATGGTCATATTATGGGTGATTCTATACATTCACTGATACATATACTAACGCTATTGAAATCCATTCTACCAACAACATATGTATTAATTTCCTAATCAGAAATTATTATTTTCACCCCGAAAATATCAATTAAAACAGGATGTACTTACATTCTGCCAGTTCTACAAGGACATAAAATAGAATTTTTAATAGAATGAATATATGTCGGAGTTTTGAATCACGATATGACAAATCAAATTGGCCTCTCTAACTACACTAATCTTATAAAGAGAAAACATTTCATTTTTTGATTTGGATAAACTCAAAAACTACTGAACTGATTAAAAAAATTATTCAACTGAATTATCAGCGAGTAACATGAAAGCCTATGAAATTGATAACAAAAACGAGAGCAAGCGAAATGAAGGCTTAAGACTTCTACTAATCTAATCATTCAAACGCATAAAAGGATAACGAATTCGAAATGTTCGGAAAATTCTCAAAAATGGGCTGTTTGTCTTCAAAGTACTTGGAAAATAATTTGTTCCACATTTGAACCTATAATAAGAAAAACAACGAATCTGAAATAGTTTAAAGTATATTCAAGCTGCGTTTAAGAAAATATTTCACAACTGTCGTTGCATAAGTATGGAAAAACATATGAAGTTTCAAACAGTTAAAAATCAAATAACAACTTTCATTAAATCCGCACCGTGGACTTTCCCGAAGAAAATTTAAATTTTATATACTTTAGATGTAAATATATATTTCAATCTGCGAGTTTAATATCCTGATCCTGATACAAATATGAAATTTTGTGAGGATGTATGGATATATCAAACTAATTATAATTACTTACCCATTAGCTATTATATTAAAATATATAGACACCAATCACATTTGACAGTTCGATTATTTTTTCCTTAAATTCTAAACTGTTTTCTTAAAATCCCGATTATATACTAGCCATACTATACTGGCCTTACAATTCATGGCCATCTGTTCTGATATATTCAATGAATGCTGACTATTTAACGTATAAAAAAATTGAAAACTGTACATTTATTTTACCTGTGTAAAAGAATCCCTACCCTTGTTTCGAGGTTTATGGAAGAGGGATAAATGGAGCAAGAGAAGTGAAGGCTAGTTTAAAAATATTTCATTTGAATAATAATCCTAATAAAACCCTTGACTAACTCGATTTGTGGGTTGGAAGTCTTCCATAATGAAATGCGTTATCGTTTTGTATAATTCGCTTTGCATATCAGAAAATAAGTGCTTCCAATCAAAGAGACATATCCGCTTTGTTATGTCATGGAGTGAACTCATACCATTTGATAATGATATTTAGTATGTACTACAAACCAATACAAATAATATAATATCCTCATCACTCATCGTCATCAGGGCAGGCAATGCGATGATATACACAAATGAATTGGTTATAATATGTTGATGGACACAGGTCGCTTCAGCATTACTAACAGGACTATACAAATAACAACTACAAAGAGAGAGGTATCATCAAATCTATTATAGATTGTGTAGGTTTGTTTGTGTGTGTGTGATCATGATCATATACAAGGTAGGCACATAATGACAGAGGAGGAATAATGTTTGGTTTAGGTTTGGGTGTACATATAACAAAGTTTACCCTAATGGGTTCTCTGTACCAATATTTGTATATTATATGTTTAATTGTGTGTTGTTGATGATACCCAAATAATAACAATCAATATTGTTTGTTGTATTATATGTACAAATATATTAGTACTGGATGTATCAGGGGGCGACAATTGATTAGAGAATGGTTAATTATTCCATAACTATACCTTCTCTATACTATACTCCCCAGATGCTCTTAAGGTGATTGTAAACCTACAGTATTGTAAACAAGTTTTGGTTTATTGCATGGTTCATACATGTAAACCAAATACATGTTTTGTAGTAAAGTAATGAGTTATTTTTGGCAATTACGTAACTACAAAAATATGTAATATATTGTGTGCAAGTGATGCTTATAAATTTGATAATATAGATGTCGCTCTTCAATCATCAATACTCTACTAGTATTCGTCTAACTATAGTCGTCTCTGTTCATCAAATAATGGATCCTCGAATTTTAATAATTAAAATAAAATTTTGTTTTTATATCATCGGCAACCTTATATTTTTATAGTATTTTTATAAACTACAAGTTTTTCATAACACTCTCTAGGTTTTACGATAGAAATATTAATTTGAAAAGGATAACCTATATGATTAATAATAAGCCCGGTGACCTAAGAATTTTTTGTGATTTTTGGAAACTTTGTTAATCAAAAATTTATTTATATAGTTTTATTGAAATCCTTAGTATTATCCAATCCTTAAATATCTCCTTAAAAAGAGTGGTGTTTAACTTGAGAAATAATTTGAATTGAATTAGTATTAATTAAAAAAAATTGAAATTCGCCAAAAAGATGGTTAATTTAATAAAATTCAATTAATTATATTCAGGAAGAAACTTCAACATTTATTCAGAGTATTGTTTCCTTTATTTTCGACCATAAAATTTACAAAATTTTCTTTTTTTATTCAGTGACGTTGGTGCCTGCTAATAAAAGCTTCGGTATCAAGAAATTTTAACATTATACTTCTTTATTAATAGCTTTGCGGATTAGATTAATAAGCTTGTTGAACACCAATAAAACTTTGCGGTTAGTTAGTTAACTGCGGTAATATAAAATTAAATATATTATTAAATCTTTAAGCGTATTAAAATAGCAGTGTAAACTAGAGTCAACAAATAAAGATAAATAATACTCATTATAATTCTAAATAATATAAAATAATAAAATTTATTAAAAAAATATTGTTTAATAAAAAAATTAAAGGTATGAAATAATTTAATGGTTATAAAATTTATATTAACGATTACTAGAATATTAAATAGTGTGTACTCATCTTATGGTAATCTATAAAATTGCAATTGAGAGATTTTATAACATATATAAGTCTAGAGCCAGACGTGGTATTTGTACTTTAAACTTTTTCCAATTATAAATTTGAAATAGTACTTGCGATATTCAAATAAAAAGGTATTACAATAAATTGGCAGTACATAGTTGGTGTGGTACTGAAGTCGTGTGAGTAGTCCACACGAATAACTTCTCAGAAGGGGAAATAACTTTAAAAAAAGGTCTTGTTAGCCTTCATAGATTATTCTTCGAACATGTACAGAAGCTTATGCTGGAACGATAATTATCTCCATAGATAAATGATGTGTTTAAACCACTTTTCAGATTCTGTTTAATCAGTTTATTCCAGTTTTTTTAGTACCATTAAAAAACGGCTCAACTAATTCTGCTTCTCTTTCAGTTCTTAAATACGCGATTACCCGTTGAATAAGCCACGTGTTAATGTCAAACTGTTTCGCAAGATAATCGAAGCGAAAGAATCCGTACGAACATACGCACATACGTACACACACACACAGACATCACATTGAAAAGGTTTAGTTCAGATATTGCGGCCTTGAAACAGCGAAAATATGTAAAACTGAGGATTTTCAAAATCGACCCCATTACATTAACTTCCTCTGGGAAGTTAAAAATATGCATGTGCGACATACTGGCTACAAGACAGGGTGCCGACGCCTGACAAGTGTGAAATTGATGGATTGACCACCTTGATGGATACCTTTTATGGTATCGAACCATGAAAATTTTGTTCTTTCGAGTGTCGGACAAAATTATTTTGCATTTTTCAATTTCAATTTAATTATTTTCTTATTTGACTATCGTCTTGAAAGAATATTCAACAATTTTAAAGCCCCCAGTAAAACAAATCGCCGGCTATACAATACATAGAGAAAAAATTGTCAGCCTATTTTGGATTATAGTTTGCTAATAAAATTTAACGAATATATAAAAGTTTAACCCGGCAACACTCGCGCTATGAGCATTTTGTTCACGCTCGATTTAAAACATAAATAATTTTTATTTTTCAAATGATAGGTGTGGTTATAAAGGCTTATTCCAGTTCATCAATGAATTATGAATTTTCAGTTTTTTTCAACCTATCTACAGTTGTTTTAAATATATTTTTATGTCAAGTTTGTGACAAGTTTTTAAGTCAAACATGACAATCGAATACTACCCCTGGTCATAGACCTACCTAATAGTTATGCAAAAAATAAAAAAAAGCCAAAATGATATTTGCAATTAGAACCGTTATTTTAAGTAGATAACACCATTTATTAATTTTATGTGCAAACATACATTTCCACTTAAGTTACTTTATTATTACAAATAACATTATTTAGAACTTTTTTTTTTAACTTTTTGCATTTATTAAAGTAAGTAAGCTATTTATAAAGTGTTAAAATATACACGAATTCTTTACCTTTTATAATTAATAGAGAGATAATGTAGATATTTATTTCTAAAACGAAACAATAGTTTCTAATATTGGAATTTCGATAAGCAAATGCAAAATTGCGTCAAGTGCTAATTGAACTCAAATACGAAAGGTTCCATATATTTATGTTTTCCTTTTCATGCTTTTTTCCATATATTGTAATGTTTATGGAACTAAAGCTGTAAGCTCAATTCCAGCATGATCAAATTTTTATTTTTATTTTTGTATGACGATCATTTTGAAGTTCGCCATCCTGGTTTCGTTGTTATATCGACAATATTAATATACACTCTGTCAAAATTTCAGCTGTATAACTATTGTGGTCTATGAGATACATTCTGCTGATAGGCTAGCGAACGGACAACGGTGCCTTAGTAGGTAGTGGAATTTCGTTGGATATCCTTCCAGTACAGAACTCTAAAAAGCTAATGATTGTAACTATACCAAATACAATAGAGCAAAAGCTCTTCTTTCATAATGCAAAAAATTTACTCTTTTTAAGATCATTATTTAAAGTATTTATTGTGTCTCTTTCAAAAAACCCAATTTTTCTCCATGCTTTGATCTCTATATATTCCGAACAGTTCGACATCAGAACAAATGAGAGATATTCTTTCGATCTCTAATATCTTTGATGCTAATATTATTTGAAAGCAACCGACAAAAATGGAATATCCGCTTATTTTACATTTTCATCTAGATTGTTTTTTCCTAGAAAAAATGTATGCATTACAAAAACAAACGCAGACTGATAAAAAACAATTTTATGAATATTATTTAAATATTAAATAAATTAAAATAATTCATGGAAAAGTAATTAGTTTAATGAAAATTTGAATAAAAGTATCAAATATGTCATTGGTGTTATTTTTTATCAAAGAATATCATAGTCATCAAGCATAGACTTTGTTTTAAAATATTTTTTATTGTACTAAAACAGTGTACTACACTTCTAAGAGCCTATCTTTGTAAAAATTTGATACTTAGCTATAGCCCATATAACTAACCTAACGTTAGTTAGGTTAGATTATATGGGCTGTCCACGATGGACACACTTAGCTATGGAGCCCATTGTGATACCATATATATGTTTTACCACCTTTTCCGCTGATAATTCATTTCATTTATCATTTCCTCAATTATTTTTAGAAGCTGAGTGCACCTCCTTCATGCACGTAAAAATTGCAGGTAGTTCGCAACTTTCCAAAAAATCGAAAAATGGTTTTGTTTATTAAACTTGTGCTTCATTTTTCAACCATTTCGAAGGTTTCTACCTTTTTTAAAAACTTACTGTGTTCTCAATTACATTTTTAATATACCTATATGGCAGACAAACGAAAATTTTCGAAAGATCTGAAACCTCTATTTTTTCCCAAACTTTTCTTTAACAATTCTTAAAAATACAGGTTAAAAAAATCATGGAAATTTCGTTTCAATATGTAACCATAATCCAAAACATCCTATAGAAAGTTTTATTAATAAATAATAAAGTTTTTTCTTAATTGATAGTCCATGGTTAAAATCCTAGTGCGTTTCTCTTTCAATTTTTATTTCTAATTACTAACCATTAAATATAAACATTGCTATTCAAACGAAACGACAAATCTGTAATCCTTACAGCATAGCCAACCATTTTCTGTTCAAAAATTTTCTACCACCCATTGTCCTTTGACTAAAAACAAAAAAGGAAGAAATAAAAGATGTGATTCGTTCAAATAAACCTTCATTCAATCACATGTATTTAAAAAAATATTAAATAATAAAATGATTTTTTTTCCTAGAACGATAGCTGGCTTATAAATATTATGTATATCGTTTCTATAATCTATGTATAAAAGAATGGAAGTTGACTGATCGATCAACGCACAGCTGAAACCGCTGGGTCTAGAAGAATGAAATTTTGTACACACGTTCCTTAAGTAACGTAAGTGAGCACTAATTTGGATCGATTTTAGTCCGTATCTCAAAAACTATTCGAAAAGTCATCAAATGCGCCCGATTTTTGTACTTTTTGGGTCAAAATGAAGTTGAGAGTATAAAAATAAAGTTAATTTAATGATTGGATGCAAAGTTTCTGATCTATCGCAATATTTGGATCGATTTTAGTCCGTATCTCAAAAACCATTCGACCAGTCATCAAATTCATTCGATTTTTGTACTTTTTGGGTCAAAATTACCTTATATATACTGAGTTTTATCGAAATAGGAGATACAAAAAATTTCTCGATTTTTTGCAATTTTTTGAAGGGGTACCCGTTTAAAAAATCGATAAAATCGAAACAAAATTTTGTTTTGGGATTTGATGAAACTCGGTGGATCGGGTAATTTTGTTCCAAAAAGTATAAAAATCAGATGAATTTAATAATTGGACCTGTAGAAAGTTACAGTTGTCAGCGAGTATCATGGGCAAAACTTCATTTTCAAAGAAGTTAGAGTTCCCACCAAAAAATTAAAATCCATAAAGTAAGGGCTATGACGTGATAATCTTTGTTTATAAAGGAGAAATTGCGCAGCAAAGCGGGCGGGTATTTGCTAGTATATTATATATGTATGTATGATTAAAGTTTAATACGACTCAATATGGTGGCAAAAAATGCTTTATCGTCATCTCGACGATATACTTTTTTAAATATAGGAAAATATGTGGATGGAGGAAATCACAATTAGGAATGGTTGTATAAATGGTAGGAGATACCTCTGTATAGAAAGTAATCACTTTTTTGATAACTTCCATTGATGCTAAAAAGTCATAACACGGATTTCCAGGTGTATTTTGTTCTTGCACCGTGACAACGTTAAGTCGCGGTATTAGCTAAATCTCCAAGGAATTTCTTGATTATCGACTTGGGGTGATTAAACGTCGTAGATTTATCCCATCTTGATAAGTCAGACTTGAGACACTTCAAGCAATTTTTCATTTTCATTATATTGAAAAACAAATTCAAGAAGAAATTAAGTTTTGCCTTTTTAAGAATCCTTACATGTCTTTTTAAATGTCACCATCATCTGTAAATGCAGAATAGACCAACTATCAACTATCAAATGGCGAATGTGCTTCGAAAGAAGTACAGTAATGTCAGTGTTCAGACACAAGCTTTAACAAACATACAGTTATACTTTTTCAGAGTTCCAAGAAGAAAGACGAAAGCTTCGCTCATTTTAAAACTAAATCTCTTTGCCGTTCATTAACGGCTTGAAATATTAAATCCCTCACCACGTCAGCACTGGCGCTATGAGATAAAATAGAACGAACCTGCCTAAACAAGAAAGAAAAAAGTCTGTCACCCTGATGTTAAATCTACATCTCTTTTGCCATTTATTAACAGCTTGAAATATTTAAAATACTAGTAACAGAGTCCAGACAAGTCCATTTAAAGTTCCATTCTGTGTGGTGTCCCGCACCCACAAGCATCAACTATATACTACGTCTATCAAAAAAACAACTCCAATCCCTGAATACCCTAAAACGGAAGTAACATGATTTATTCTACCTAGTTATCATATTTTATTGACAACAAAATACCTCCCAACATCTACATATGCCACACATACACAAACAGATTTTCAAATAATTTTTTTTATTTTTGCTTATGCTATTTTACTGATGATTATGATGACAGTTCCATACAAAAAGGCAACGTTTAAAAAGCTTATATCTGAAAAAAAAAATTTCCCAGAGTAATGATAGAATTTCCATACTTCATTCTGTGAATGGATCAGTTGTTGGTACATTGGCTGGTGACTGACTATTATGACTTGTTTTACAAACTTTTATTTTGTTTTAAAAAAATATTATATATTTTTTTCATGATGAATAGAAGAAAGACAAAAACGAGATCGTCAATCATTTTTATTTTTTAGTTTTGTTGTTTTGATATACATTTTTATATTTTATACTTAGTTTCGTATAGTTTGTATATGTATTCTAATTACTCTAAATATTTTTATGATAAAACATATTGCATAGAGCACCTATAAATAATATATCAAATATAAATTTCAATTTTCAATATTTAAATTATTTTTTTAATTAAAATATTTTTTAAATTATTCTTTTCAATATTTTAATGCCTGTAGAAAAGAAGGTTTATCATTTCTAAAAGAAAGTTTACTTAGAGAAAAGCGATATTTCGATCTTCCAAAAGGCAAAATATTATATTTAAATTTATTGTATACTATTGGAAAAATCATTTTTTTCCTAGACAGTGTAGCGTTGACTATAGGTGAAATATTCAATTTTCAGAACGTTGGTTCTGATCGTTTCAATTTGAAATTTTTAACTTTTATTACAAAAATTATCAACATTTTTTATCAACACTTTTCTTTAATGAAGTGATTATGTCATACATTTAAATTTATTCCAAATTATTTTAAATTGATTCTAAATTTAATCTAAGGATTTGTTATATTATTTGAATTGATGACAAGTACAAGAAATCGTTACTTTAACCCGACAGCAATCGGTTTATGACCATTTTGCTCGCGCTGAAATTAAAACATGAATATTTTTTTAAATATCCCTCCAATATTTTTATTCACTAAAAAGATTCAATTAGAAGTAAATAATCCTTTTAAAAGAGTTAACATGTAAGGCACAACTGTTTTGGTGACATTCAAAATCACGAAATATAAAAAAAAAATAGTTTTCGCTCTAATACATGACATTTAAAAAAAATGGTTTACCTAATGTAAAGTATCACCCACAATAAGTTATCCTGACATTATATTTATTTAAAACATTAAAAAAAACCCACAGGATAAAAATAACTTTAAAGATTACGTGCGTCATATTTAATTTAAGTTGAAATAATAAAGAATATTTCATTTTTTAAGAGATCGTTCTTAAAAATATAACAGTCACCCCTTTTTTTTCTTAAACAACCCTTAATTTTTTTTCCATTCGATTTTAAATGTGATTTTTAGGGTTAAATTCATTAAAAAAATAACTGCACATTGAAAAAAAAGTGTATGTATATTTAGTTTCTGTTGAATTCTTTAAATCATCAAAAATAGAAAAAATCTCCGAAAATAAGAATCATTAAAATTGGTTTTTATTAAAAACGGCTATGCAAAAAAGTTTTCTTCAAATTTTGTAACGACTAGAAATATAAACTGTTTACCTGTAAACGTAACAGAAAATTGAAAAGATCCATTTATCCCACAGAAACAAAAAAAAGGTTACTAATAGTAGCATGTTTTCGACTTGCATTAAATAAACTATAATATGTCTTGTTAAAAACATCAAAAAAAATTTTTTGGACCAAAAGAAATTGAATAATTTGACGGATTGAGAAATTTTTAGCATACACAAGATTTATTTATGCTTGTAAATTTTTAATAGAACCAAATGTTTATGTACTTAAATGTTAATTGTCACCTGGGACCATTTGATTGCATATTAATTAAACAAAACAAAAATATGTTTTTTTTAAATTTAATAGTCGGTGGACAAAGACACTTTATATTTACTGGGTGTATGGCGAATCATTTGGTATTATATAAAAATATCTCCTTATATTGTACAGTGAATTGAACAGAAGGGGAAGATGTAGTATCTAGAATCCAACCCACCTTCAATTGTTCTATCGTTTATCAGCAGATTTTCTGACAGTATTTGTATTGAAATGATAGGATTTTCAAGAATTCACGTAGTTTAACGGCTGATTGCCAAAGCGGTGTTGTTTTCGAATGTTATTTTACGAATCATATTTAACGTATATCATTAGTTATTGGTGAATTACTTATGGCGTATTAGTTTTAAATATAACGTTAAATTTTGAGGAGGAAAATGATGTACCTTGAATCAAATAACATAATGTACCATTGTAATATGTATGCATTAAATTTTACAATTATACTCTTATTTTTTATGAATTACCAAGTGTAGGAAATCGAAGTATAAGTGAGAGTGACATTAGATGATGCTATTCTCTTGAGCTTTCGGATATAATCGATGAGGCTCATCCTAGGTACATTATAGTGTGACCCATAGTGCATTATGACATTGTAGACTATAGCTCACACGTTTTTACAGATAGTTGATAATTACTTGAACTCTCGAAAAAAATATATAGTTTTGAATTTGATCTTTTCCAGAAGGTTCACCTTATCTGTATAATCACAACCTGTACTTTTGTACAACTTTGTATTATGTATTTTACAATGTCCAACATTTTAAATAAATTAAATTTTATATAATCATTTTATATTAATTAGTAATAAAACTTTTTTTTAATGATATCAACTTGTATCTATAAAAAATAAAAACATTCTCTCTATCTATATCTGTGTCTGATTGAGTAAGAGTTTAAAAATGAACTGAAATATACTACCTACATAAGACTATAAATTATATCGGCTACAATGTTAGTTGTTTTATATTTTGATTCAAAAGAAAGAAACAAGAAAATTTATCAACTGACCGCTAAAATATGCTAAATTATATGCAACATTTTGTGATTAAAACTTGGGAAGTTAATTTTTGATAGTATTCCATTTAATGACTGTAAGTTCATAGGATATTCATTACGGTTTATCCTAAAAGTTTTCAGAATATCGCAAAATTTCGGAATGGCAAGCATCAAATGAGTTAAATATCAATCTAGATACTAGTTTTTTGAACCATGATATTGTTGAATCACAGAACAAAAATACGATAGAATTTAAGATTCACTTAATTCTCAGTCTATACAAAATTTGCTACTGTTACAGCTAAAATTTTCATAAACCTTTTATCACAAGGGCCATTCAAACTTTTCCTACATATAAATGACATATAAGATAACAAAGCTTTCATATTATAATTTTTTCCCAAAAATATCTTTAAGCAGTGGTGTTGTAAAATTACCATAGTTTCTTAATATCCTTCTTTTATCCTTCTTTATTTATTCAATACCTGCTGAATCCAGATTAAGTCTCTTATCTTAGTGAAAATATAGCAAAAAAAGTGTCTCAAAGGAAAACGCTACATGCAAGGAAGGTGGGGTAGATATGGACATCACTTTATATAGTGCGTAAAGTATCTCATTTGTATTAAAAGGTCCCAACTAGAAATAAGGCCTAAAAAAAAAGCTAAAATTCATTTCTAAATACTTAAGGCTTGTCTTTTCATACTTATACTTCAGGATATATGAATATGGGTATATACGTTTCTTCGAAACGACCGCGCAACGTCCTTCTCTCTAGAAGAACATGCAATGTATTAATGCCTGTACACCAAGAAATTTTTGAAATTTAGCTAAAAGATTTCTATACAAAAGACGGTCTGGTTATTTTTAAGAATAAATAATTAGCTACCAGATTCCTACAGGAAACAGTGTCTGGCCACCTAAAAGAATAAATGATTCACTATACTTCATATAAACGGATACCCCGTCGAATATTTAATCGCTTCATCACCCAACAATAAAAAAAAAACGTAGTATGAATACATCAAGAACCATGCATTCTCATAAATTAATGAACAGCAAAAACCATCACACATTTTCCGTTTCATAAAACATCGCACAGAACTACAACAGAACAAACAGAACAACTGAACATGTTACAATAAACATTTATCAAATCTCATTTTTACACTCCTTGTCGCTATATATGTATTAAAAGTATAAAAGTATTTAAAGCTTAGTGAACACAAAAAAAAAAATTGTTTTAAATAACAATAAAATAAATCCTTTCAACATTCTTTTCTTCGTTCGTTCACAACTAAACGAAAAATAAAAAAAATCTGTTTCATTTCATTCTGTTTTTTTTTATACTTCCTCCATATTTATATAGTTTACTGATTGAAGACACTGTTGTTCGAGCTTTCATTGAATTTCGAATGTTTTTAATTTTAAGTTGATTTCGTTGCATTTTAACAATCAAAAACACGAAAATCTGATTTATTTTGCGATTAAGTGAACCAATTAGTTCGTGAAGTATCGACTGTATTTTCCAAGTGACCGGATTTTTATATTTTGTGGATCAAAATTACTATAGAAAACTATTTGTATCCTAATTGTAGACCAATAATATTTTCTTATTTTTAAGGTAAGATATTTTTTCTGGTAAAATTATCCTAAATCACCCATAAACACGAAAATACGCTTGATTTTACGGTTAAATGACAAGTTCATGAGTTGCCGATTTAAAATATTGGTCCGGTATATCATTCTCTCCCTATATGATTAAGTCGATATCTTAAAAACTATTTCTCCAAGCGTCAACATGATTTTTATCTTAATTGATGACCAATAAACTTTCTCGATTGTTTGTAATTTTCTTAATCACCTTTGAAAATCACCAAAAATGTTTCTGTTAATTTCGGAATTAAATGAAATAGGGCAATTTTGACCCAATAAATATAAAAATATAATTCATTTAAAAGTTGAGTGATTTATTGTTAAAATATGGCTTAGAGCTCTTGGCGAAAGGTTTGATTTCGGAGCGATTCCGAGGCTGCCTCAAAAAATTCTTATTTAATCATCTCATGAATAGGGTTTCAATATTTTTGAGTTTCAACTACACTAAATATCCCATAAACATGGATAGCTTGATTGAATGACGAAGTTTCAGAGATATCAAATGCAGAAATGACATCGATAGGTCACCTATACTTTACGATTTTAGACTATATCTCAGAAACTAGTAAAGAGACCAGATTTTTATATTTTTATGTCAAAATGCATTGTGTTTCTTCAAAGGATATTATGGTTTTCAGGCTATTATGAAAAATTTAGAGAAGCTCTTTAAGCAAAATTTGAGATATTCCAATCTAGCTACAGACTGTCCAACCATATGATAAATTATGGCAAAATTTCCAAATAATTTAAAACAACGACTTCCTTAATTACCTCTTATTGGATCCACGTTTGAAAAATTGCTAAGAAATTGAATTATTATGCCAGTGGCATTTAGTATATGTTCTAAAAAAAGGCAGAAATGATCCAAGCAAAACTTCATCGATGAAAGTTGATCGATTTGTGACACCCTTAACATTCTGTCTGCATATAGATGTCATATAACGTTTATACCAAACTTATTTTTTCTCTTTTTAAATGGCTACAAAAGAATATTATTACATAATATTAATAAATAAATAAAAAAGAATAATAATATATAAGTTGAGTTCTTTTTTATAATAAAAGTAAGTATAAGTCTAAAAACTAAAACTTACAACTACTGCTTGTGCTAACTGACTTGAGAAATGTGTATTAAATATATATTATTGTATGTACGTGCATTTGTTACATTGGCAGGGATGAGATGACATCCGGTCTCAATATAGAGTCTGTGTCTGTATATACAATAAGTATATCTGTATCTACCTATACTCTTACCGTGTAAAAATATGTATCTGTATCTCTGTATGAGAATGTATGGGTAATCTATATTATAGTCAGTTACGAAGTATTAAACGTACATAGCACCATAATAATTGTACCAGAATATTATATTCATTCATATTGGATACGGTGCGTGTAACGATCCATTGAGTAGACTAAAGGTACCCCTCATAAAAAAAAAGTTCGATTGAATTCCGATTCAAATTTCCAATTCATTCCGATTTAATTCCAATTCAATCCAATAGAACCAAATATTAAATTTACAGTTCGATCTCATTCATGAATTACAACCAATTAGAAATTTGCAATTAGTTCTAAAGTAGATAAATCTTACCACTTGCTGCATTCTTTGAAGAAACCTCAAACAAATAAAACCTTGAATTTAAGCTTGACGTTTAATGTGACCTTGCAAGACATGTCAAATCGAGATCACGTCAGAGACATCACGGCTCAGACATCACCAATATTATGCGTTTGCCATGGTCAAACTTCATCATCACTTAACTTAACAATTGCTCGACTATGAGTGAGCAGAATTAAAGATTGTAAATTTCAGAAGTTCATATTAAAGCTAGACAATTACACAATTAACAATATTCCTAATATTTAATATAAAAAATTAAATTTATAGTTCCTACCCTAAACTTTACCTATAATACATCATTTTATAATTAAAAAATACACCGAGCTACAAAAACATTTTACATCGATCAAAAATGGAAATTAAGTAAAAATCATTGAAATCAGTCTTCCCAATCTCAAATACACACCCAATACTTATATGCGGTATGAATACATGTATGTATGTATGTATGTGTGTATATGTTGTTTATTCGCGGCAACGCTTAGTGCAAAAACATATAACTAACTACACGTATAAATAATAAATAAAATATATTATTTTATGAACTAAAACTGTTTTAATACTCTTAAAACAAACGTATATATATATAACATTTTTCACGCAACTTTACTGCGTGTCTTCTTTATTTATCAAATTGAAAATGTAAATTTCTTTTAAAAGAAAACACAAAAAAAAAACTTCCTCATTCATTTTAATTTTTGGCAACTACTTAAGTGAATGTCTTCATAAAAATTTTCGATCGAATAATTTAACGCAATTTTATGGCATTTTCTTTATTTAAGAGAAACAACACAGTAATTGTTCACACAAAAACGAGAATAATTTCCTCTATGAATTTTACTAAATAGTTTTTCTTTCAGACAAATGAATAAAAAAGGCAAAAATTATTTTAAACACTCGAAAGAACAAAATGTTTGCAATTTTCAAAATGTCGGGTGACGGACACAATAAAGTAGGGGTCAATTATCAGACAAAATCGACTTCGATCAAAATTCATTAATGTTAAGTTTGTCACGCAACTAAAACTTTTTATTCCTAAAGGAAAGTTTTCGGGAATGAAAATTCTGGTATAGGATTTAAATTCGAGTGGCTCTAGGTCTAAAAGTTGTACAATCACCTATAATTTTATTAATTATTTTACTGAGAAACTTCACTCAGAAAGCTATTGGACTGTTCTTCAAAGTTCTTATCTTTCAGAACTAGTATGATTTTGAAAGATATTTACAAAAAAAAATTTTGTTTAGATATATCTCTAAAAAATAAACAAACCATAAGATTCTAATCATCATTAATTACGACATTTTTGTATTCTCTCAAAACTAAAGAAATATTTTTAATTTTTATTAATGAAAACTTATTATTTTTAATAAGTTAGTATATAAAATATTATTGACAGATAACGAACGCTTTCGCTTCCGATACGATGTTGATTTTGATCTAAAGTGTTAATTTTAATAAATCTATAATTATAGTGTTGAAAGATTTTAATGGCATTCTTTCTTAAAATAAACTTTTTAATTTTATAATAAGCTACAAAAAAAAATTATAATTGAGAATAAATTTAATATTCGAACATTATACTAATTATAAAATTATTATTTATGAATTTGATTATGTTTGCCAAAATTGGTTATTGGATAATAATGATTTTGCAAAAGATTTGAGAATCATTCTTCAAATACATTGTCGATTTACAATATAAATGATTCTTATTTTGAAAAACATTTTCATTTTGACCCAAATATTTCGAGTAGTTTGAACCAAAAAAACATACAAATTGGAAGATGATTGATTATTTTTCGAAATATGCATAGAGTCCGATTTTTGTACTTTTTGGATCATTTTATAATGAAACCTATATCATCCAATTTCAAAGCAAACTGGGACTTGATCGAATGGGTATAATAAACCCTTAAAAAAATTTTTTTTGTTCGCATTGAGATAAAAATTATTCACTTAAGTAATTTTGACCAGCAAACATACAAAAATCGACCCTCTTGGTAATTTTGGATCCATATCCATCGGCATCTTTAAAAAGTGGATGACGGAAGTTATTAAATTATAAATTTCCAAAAAAAATGCTCATGACAAGGTCAGATTAGCCTTCCAGAAAGTTTCCTATTTATTCCCGCTTGTTAAGGACTTCTGGGAGGGAGATTCTGATTAAAAGTAAATTTTGTTTTTAAACCAAAAATTAGTCTTTAATTAAATCTACCATTATTTCTACAACTACGATCTTACCTAATATTTTTAAATAATTAAATCTGTTACAAATTTTGAGTAAATTAAAAAAAAAAATAAATATTAAATTTAACAAATATCATACAAAAATTATTAAATTTTATTGTAGTAACAACATAAAAACTTTAATAAACTGAAAATTGTACCGAGTCAAATAACTTATGCATTCAACCGGTACGGCTAGTATATTGTAGCGATGATGATATGATATGTTTTTACGAAATAAAAAACTCACGCTTTAATTAAACTTGATGTTCTATAGTTGAACAATTTTGTAAAACATATTTATGTACACACGAAATACATAAAAAAATTTTTATAACAGAAAACAAAATTATCGTATTTTCAACAAAACTTATGTTCACCAGGAAAAAAATTTTATTTTGTATTTTTTTTTGTTTTTTTTTAAATCTCCATATTTATCCTCTCTTGTTTTTAATTCGAATAATATATTATAAATTTTGAAGGAAGGTTGAATACTTTATTTTCGACCATGAATCAATGAAAAACACAAAAAATTATTCATGTTTTCGGTATTTTCCATTTAAAAAAAATGTTAATCGAGTTGTATGAAAAACTAATCAGTTCCTATTACGAAGATATCACATCAAAATTTGTATTGCTTAAAAGAAGTCCTTGAGCCAAAGCCGTTTCTAAGCAAATTTGTAAATAAAAGCCCCTTCTAGTAAAACCTGGGACTGCTTGAGACTTTTTGACAAGAATTTGTCTTTTAGAACCCAAGATTCAAAGTCACAAATGAAACTGAATTTTAGTAAAAATATTTTTTGGAAGGCTTTTTTTATTTAACACGATGTTCATGAAGTTATTCTCGGTTCTCTCAGCAACACTTATAATATATGATCCCATGGTAAGTTGTAGTTGAATGGATCAATGTAGTTGAATGGCCGATAATCATTGGCTACTTCTATCCTTAATTTACTACCCACTTCATAGTTTACAGCACACTATTATTCTCATCAAAATCTATCGATACCACTTGACTTCAAACAGCAGGGTGTTCATTTACCTACATTCAAAAAGGTATCAATTAACAAATAATTTAATTAATACATTATTAATCACCCCTCATGAATAAACTACAAACGTAATAAAGCACCCTACAAACACAATTAAACCACCCCCTCAACACATACACACACACATACACTAAAGTTAAAAAATCAATGAACACCAATAATGGATTTTGTATATTAAAGTACCTACTTAAAAACTGGAAATAAAAAAAAACGGGAATAAAAAAAAGCATATTGTTTTGTGAAGAATAACCTTCCGCATAACACAATTCGTCATGAGTTTAAAAAAACCGAGGTGGGTATGATCTTTAAAGTCTGGATTAATAGTTTTCTGATTCAAGCGTCGGATGTTAGCTTTTAAAAGCTCCAACGTTGCAGGTTTGTTGATATAGACGTGGCTCTTAAGAAAACCCCACAAAAAGAAATCCAATGGCGTATTCTTAGTTGAACGCACGCTACGATAATGCACACGGCTTATCTATTTTCCAATGCTTCCTCGAGCATTTGTGCAATAATGCAAAAAGTTCGCTCACTAGGACGATTAAAGTAGCTATAATTTTCCCATAAAGGGTAGAATGTTTCAAACTAACATTGGACGTTAGAAATAAGCGTATGTTTTCACAGCATTCTAATTTTATTTTCTCTAGCTTGAGCTGTGGCAAAAATTTCTATTATAATTGCATTAGCATAAATAACAGATTTCCGAAAGCGATTGTCTGCTCATTAAGTTAAGAAAAATTTATGTATTTTCTTTCTAAATTGAAACTACTTGATAATACTTTTATCAAAAAAACAAATCTAATCGTCACTGAAGTCTATTGAAGCCCTCTGTCAATGAACATTATAAATTGGTCGCAATATTTCTGTTGAGCTAGGGGAGTCAATACAATTTTCGAGATGAAAACAAATATTCTCTCCCAGAAATTTAAAAACACAACATTCAATTTGATTACTAATATAATAATAATATAAATTTTGTTTCTCTGCAAGTCCTAGTATAATAATATAGTCATCATGAAACGACGAAGAGTAGAATTATTTATAGAATTGAATGTTTCAGGGGGTGAAAAGTATTTGAAAAAAAAAAAATGTATAAAAAACAAGAAAGTATGGGAGTAGTATTATGATTAAAAACTCCGTTGGGTTGTTTTATATGTTTTTTTATATTATAGGTACGTGTGATCGAACTTAACATTTTATATGTTTATAAACCGGATGTTTCCTAAAACTTTGGCACAAAATAGGGATGTTATTGAAATTTTTAAAGTTGCTATTCGACGGACATCATTTTTTCTAAAATGTTGAAATTTTTTAGCACTTTTTAGTATTTTAATTATCTTCTAGTTTGAATATCGTTCCAAATGAATATTCATAAGTTTTCAACGTGGCATGTCCCGGCTATGAAATTTGTCGATGAGGAAAATGTGATAAAACACAAGCCTTGTCACTGAAATTTTTAGTTGCCAAGAAATATCTTTCAAATAAGTAATAATCTTGACCATAAACGTATTATTTATAGTTTCTCTAAGCCAGAGGTTCTCAACATTCTTGAATCAATTTTTTTCAGCGCTCCCTATACATTTTTTTTCTGATTTTTATGTCAAAGTTAATATGTGAAAACTCGATTTTGCCCCAATTTCCTAGATGAAAATCTAGGATGAAATTTCTTTCGACTACCAAGTCGTCATCATCAGTATGAATTAACTAATCGTAACTAATCTTATTGTGTACGAGTAACATTGCTAATTTCGTGATGGTTTTACATAATTCATATACTGATGATGACTACTTGGTAGTCAAAATACATATTTATATAATACAATAACTGATCTAGAAAATTAGGACAGAATCGAAATTCAGATAAATATATTAATATTAAAATTCAAACTAATCTTACCACCACCTCAGCAGACGAAGACTAGAGACACTTTGAGAAACATTGCTCTAAACATTTTTACGGATACTCGCTGTATATGGGCAAACATTACTGGATACTAAAGAGGAAAAGTTATATACACCTTCACACAATGTTTTTTAAAATCAAATTGAACTAGGTTGGAACATGTTGTTTTGTGTTATTGAAAGTATGGGAAATTAAAAATTATAGATCACTTGATCGGTGAGTGAACGTTATATATATATGTATGAACGAGTCGTATGCTTTTTTTAAGGGATAACTAACTAACAAGGGGTTTGTATTAGAGCTTTCTAGTTAGTATATAAATGTATAATATACATGTACCTAGGTATATATGGGAAAGTTATTTGTTAATACTGTTAAGTGGGAGTATAAACGGATTTCTGGAAAAATTGGAATTTTCTCATGTGTTTTCATAAATTGTTTCTCTCTATTATATATTTGATATGTGTTATATCACGTAGATAAATATAATGTTATAGGTAATACAGTGGCATGTACATTTTTTATTTTCAAACAAAAACTGGATTTAACGAAACATGTTTACTTGGCTGTTAACAGACATGTTTACAGGAAAATTTGTGAAGGGTGATCCAATTACTGTTTCCTATGTTTTCAACTGTGTAAAATAGAATGCTTTTAATACTTTTGCTTGTTTCAAACGTCAAATGTCATGAATCGTTTAACTAAAGCTCAACGCTTAAATTGTTCACTTGTTCTACTGAAAAATAAACAACTCTGCAAGAGCTATGTATAGACTTTGACGTGAAAATTATGACCTATTTGTCCTAAGGAGCAAACAATTCGAATCATTGTGAGAATAAGTTCGAGGAATACTGTAAGCATTTTTGATTGGATAAGACGTGTGCTATTGTGGCATGCGTTCAGCCAATTGGGTTTCTGTTCGTAGAGTTTTCTTAAGATTCGCGTGTATATCAACAAACTTGCAACGATGGAGCACTTTTAAATTTACATACACCAAGTTATAGCCGAAATACAAAATTAACTCGAGCGAATAATTTGCTGCAGAAAGTCCAGAGGCAGAAAATTTATGTATTTGGAGTGTATTTATTTATTTTTTTTAATTTAATTTGGGAAACTTAATTTGCACCAACCTTGATTTAAATATAGCTAGTAAAAATTTCTTGTTGAACCAAAAAAATTATGATGTCACTCAGCTGTTCCTTTAATAAGAATTAATCAAGTACTGAATAGATCTCAATTTAAAGATCTGTTCAGAGTTTTAAAAAATTCAATTGAATAATATTATAAAAATATCAAACAAATCTAGAAAAAGGCTGAAGAATGAAAGTGATTTTAAGAATGTTTTGAATTTCCCCAGATATTATTTTCTTTGGTTAATTTTTTTGTTAGCTAACAGCTACTACGCCAGAAGGTAAGTAAAATTTCAGAAATACATCGTAGGTCTGTCTAATCGTGTAGCAAAATATATTTAGAGACATAAAATTTTCTACGCTCCTGTAAAAACATATGAAGATCTGATCACACATATAAAATAATAATAATATATAGGGATAGAATTTTTATTTATAGACAGGAAACTATCAATTTTATGCAGACAAATTTCCTAAACTCCTATAAATTCATATATAATACGTTTTGTAGTTTATAGATATGGAACTTATTCATTTTTCATCATCGAATGGTATTATTGGTAGGAGTTACTTTGCAAAAAAATTCAATATGACAAATATATTAGAAAAATAATGTATATGATAGAAAAGTAGTAGAAATACTGCAATAGCTCAACTATTTTATTCTATTTTCTATATCGAACTTCTAGTTTGCATAGATTTACGATAAACTATGGCCAAGGACTTTGATAAAAAGTGACACTTTTTAAGTAAGTTGTTAAGTTCAATTTATGTTGTAAATTAGAATTCAATGAAAAACTTGGACAAGTTGAATTAGAAAACTACGAAAATATTTCGCAGCTTAATAAACATAGAATAGCATATAAAGCATCTCAATATAATTTTATAACAAGTGAACACAAACAATTGAGTGAGTTAATTGTTGAAATACCATGTATAGACAGTGTTGATTACTCTGTCACTTACGTATATAGTATACAATTTACGCTCTCACGGGTAAACAGTGAGGTTTACGAAAAAATTCAAACAAAATTTGTTAATTTTTTTATAAGGAACATTTTTTACATTTAAACTTTTGTCTAACAGTTTACAAGATGGGTCCTACGGACTCAAGACCCAATTTATTTATGTTGTTCATTTACGAATTTGACCTCACTTTTTACGTCCTAAGAACGCTATAAAAATTTCTTTTTGTTTTTGAGTAATAGTGATGACAGACGGACAGACGACAGACAGACGGACAACCGAAAATGGACAAATTAGGTGATTTTATGAACACCTATACCAAAATTTTATTCATAGTATCAATATTTTTAAGCGTTACAAACTTGGGACTAAACTTAGTATACCTTGGTATATTTCATATACATGGTATAAAAAGCAATCATTAAATTGCATTCGAAGAGTCAATTAACAAAGAAAATCAATAATTTAATAATGAAGCAATAAAATGAAATGAAAAATGGAAATTTAATATATCCGATAGGTATTTTTGCATACAATTATTTATGTAAATTATTAATTATAGGTATACACATATTATACAAGAATTTAATTATTCTTCTTTGCAATAAAAAGCTTCAGATTTTATCACAATATTACATAATCAGTATATTTTATATAGAAACAGGAAAATTAAAAAGAAAATTAACTGGCAATAATGATATTATTATAATATGTCTTTTCAAATAGGATAAGGGGAAATTATGGAAAATCAGTTCAATTATTTCAATATTCTTACTTTAAACATAAGATAAGATACGAGAATCATGGTTTTCCAATAATAAACGTTGATGTACCTATTTTTTCTTAAAAAAATTGCTGAGATATTTTTAAGATATCAATATGAATTAATAATCTTGAAATCTCTAATTGTTTTTACACCCTAAAACTTAAAGTAGTCCCGCTGTTTGAACAAGTACGGTGAGTGTTCATTTTTTAGCGGTAAATGATAGTTCGAAGTCTCTTGATCTCAATAAACACAGCTTTAGAGCCTCTTGCGTGGCAAAACTTTGAATTATTTCATTTAAAATTGTGTTTTTTAAATCAGTACCTTATGGAAGAACTCATAATAATGTTAAAAGCTTTCATTATGTGAAGAAAATTTATCACAGATTCTTTTTATGCGAAAAAACATTATCTTACGGCGTAATTCTGTTTGACGCTTTTACAATATTTTTAGAGCATTTTATTACATTTACGTCACACAAATTGCCTAGTTAACTACACAGTTGACTACTTAACAGCCGGACTACCTTAATCAGCACGCACAACTTCAAGTAAAGGCCTACCAAATTACGAAAATTACTGGATTGAAATAAATGCGTTTATTTGTCTGTTAAACTTCTTATAACAAGTAAATATTTCTTGAGCCAACGATCTTAATACTTAATTCAAGAAAGCTATTATATTTTGATTGAACTGGTTGATTTAATTTTCAAGACGTGGACACGCTAAAATGACGTTCATTTAAGAAAATTTAATATACAATTTTGAAAGATGATTGTATATATCATTTTAAAATCATTTCAGAACAATGTTAAATGGTCAAAACGACGAATAATAGTATTCAAAATATATGTAAATAAATTATTTATGCATATATAAAGATGATATTAAAAAAATTAAAATAAAAATTTAAATATTTCTCCATAATATGATATATGATTTCACGTTTAAGAGGAATGTGTTTATTTTTTACATTTTAATGAATGGCTTTTTGAAATGCATGAAATTGAAATCACATTTAAATAATATACAATGTTGCTTTTTTTTTCTGAAATTATTGTGTCTGTTAATCTGAAACTGTATGCATATTTATATGCTTAAATTTTATATATAATTAATTATTTTATTAATGACAGTGATTTTAAAAATTAATTCATGGTAAAGTATGCGATTAAAGATTGTATGATATTCGCATGATATTCGCTTATTAATATTTAAGCGATGTAAGAATTTTTTCCATGCAGCTTTTTTCGATCTCAATGTGGGAGAATAGCCATAAACCGCTTAACTTTCAAAAATCGGAGCATCATTTCAGTGATGCTCATAAAAAGTGACAAAAAATAAACTAAAACTCTAAATAAACATAACATATGCGTTTATTACAGGAACTTTAAATATAAGTTCTTAAATTGTACCCGTACGTTTTCAGCAACTCTGTATTGGTACGAATTAGAAAGCATGATACAATTTTAAAGAAATATCAAGATAATCATAAAAATGTCAAGATAAAAACATAATAATTCTGATCTTAGAGGACTTCAAATCAATAACACTGATTAGATCAGTTTGCTACTTAGATAATCATTAGGTAAAGCCCTCTAATTAATAAATTATCACGCCATCCATTAATTTATATACATAAATAATTCATCAATTGCAGCAAGGCTCATATTAGCGAATTTCCGAAGAAAATGAAGTAAAGTACAAAATTGTAAATTTTTTCAAAATAAAAAATATTTTTGTACTTTTTGATCAGTTTTAAGCAAAAAGTACTCTTGTGATTTTTCTCTAGGCGCTTAGTATTTAAAATAAAAATTCTTGAGATATTAAAAATGCAATATTCGATTTTAAGAAAAATGCGTAATACTTTTGCCAATCTTTGAGGGAATTCGCTATGTTAACGCAGCTCCTGCGCTAGGGATTTTGTTGTTGTTAATGGGTTTGAAATATTTCATCAAAAGTAAAATCTCAAACAGAGATTACAGCAAGGGCTAATATGTATTTCGATCTGTTTAATCGAAAATATTTAATCATTAGTAACAAGCTTAACTAGCTACTTGGATAATCATTAGTCCTCTAATTAATGAATTATTACGTAATCCATTAGTTTATATACATAGCTAATTCATTAATGATGATGATGTAATAAATAATTAATTAATAATAAAATAAATATTTATTTATTTTTTTTAATAAAAATAGAATAAAATAAAATCAAACTTAATAAACTATATAATAAATACCATTCAAGTATAACAAATAGTTGATAGGTATAATAAAACTAGAAGAAGAAGAAGTTAATGAAACTACATTCTACACAATCAGCAAAAACTCTTTAAGTCTAAATGGAGCCAGAGAAGTCAACATGCTACTTGTTAGAGACAACCAGGTTTGCTATAAATACAGTAAAAAAGATGCCATAATTATACGCATTTACTATTATTTTTTAAAGTAAAATAATGGAAAAATTTTAATTATTTTTATTTTTAAAATTAAAGTATTAAATATTAAAATATAACGATATCCATTTTTGTTTTCAAGTAAAAAGCTTTGATTAGTATAAAATACAGTGAAATTTATCTAAATCTCAATAAGAAGAAGTCATTAGATTTTCATGAAAGAATGGAAGTTTTCTGGTACGAGAATTGGTAAAATATTCAAGAGCTTATTTTCAGATTGCTAAATTTCAGATATTCCTTTCCTTATATTTCTGTCATTTAATATACTAGATTTTAGAGTCAATAACTCACATTTTTTGTACAAATATCATTATTTAACTTTATTTTAACAGGAACTGAAGTTTCCTTGGACCGCTCGCTGGGTATAAGTTTGCCAAAATTTCATCATTCAAAATGTCTTGCAAGTCTAGGAGCTTGCAAGTTCCAGATTTGTAACGTAGCTGTGAATATTCAATTTATATGATGTAAAAATTATCAATGTATATAGCGCAACCGTTTTCCGATGGCCATTTTATTTAAAAATTAGGAAACAGAAACTCTCAAAACATAAAAGAGTTTTATCATTTTAAAATGTTTTAATTAAGGAAAATTTTTGAGCTTTCCAAGCTGATTATATTGAAAATTACAACAATAAAACCCACTTTTAAGAAGAGTTTACTATTAAGTCGCAAATTTTCAAAAATTTCTACCGTTTAAAAATCGAGATAATTAATGCCCAAGCTCCCAATTTTGAACATTTACGTTAAAAGCAATATCTTGAAAACAAAACGACGTGGTGCTAGTTTTTTTATACTAAAACATTCCTTTCAATTTTCCTACTTGTTTTCAATTATGTCAAGTTAATTTTTTAATATAGTAAAAAATTGCTGGGAAGACAAGGAGTTTTACAGGCTTTGACCCTTGAAATCACGAACTTTGCAGCTGATTACCTCGCGATCTAATCGTCCAACAATCATCTTCGCATCTTCGGGATCTCACAGATAAAAAGATAGGACAAATCCGTCGACAACTGCTTTTATGTTGGAAATAACTTAAATCTAGGAAGGTACATTATATTACTTTTTCTCCATATTCATGGACATTGATAAATTCCATTCTGATCGAAAAATACCGTTTTTTTCGTGGGAACTATTCATAAATTCAATAAAGCTGTCAATATCCACACCTATATTCAAATCTACCCATCAAGAACACCTTCCACAAAGTCAACGGTAATAATTTTTACACTTTATCGAAAACAGCATATCCTACCTAGTGACGTTTATCAAGACAACATGTTATAATAATTTTATTAAATAATCAAACCAACATTTTATCTGCATATATATACATAGATAAAACATATCTGTTTTTTTTTTCTCAATATAATTCATTCCACCACCCAGATATCTGAAAGATACTTTATGATAAAAATCTTATTCTTACATTGCAATGCACAAATAAAATAGATAAAACAATCGATTTGAAAAAAAAGTTGATCCGTTCGTCGTTCGTTCAACAATACATATATACAACAGAGAACAAACAACAAATACAACAAAAACCAAACAAACAGTGTTGTTTTTCTGTTGTAGTATAATAACTATCCAAACGGATAGACAGATAGACAGACAGATAGACTGACCATTTAATAGCAACTATGATTATGATTATAAAAGAAGTTATATATAAAAGTTTTAGAGTTACTTGTAAAATAAATTATGAAACTAAACTTGATTTAAATAACTATTAATTTTCTATCTATTTTATAGTCAAACGTGGGAACAACTTTATACATAGCAGTCAGTGTGCTTGGCTTAGCTTAGCTTAGCAGAGAGTTGACTTAGCCTGTGTGTAATGTTTGTATGCTTAGAGTTAGGCCTAACAAATAGAGTCAGCCTAGATTACCTATACCTTTACTATACAATAATAATATAAGCAAACCTAATTAGGGTGAAATACCTAGTCGAAGGACGCAAAATCAAGACAAAATTTTTGGATATTCTGACTTATTGTTGATACAAATGCAGATCACTCCTAGAATAAAAATCATATTCTCAGAATAGAAAGAATAATTAACTATATTAGCATAGGTGATACCATCATTATATCACTATATTAGTATTTATGTGAACGCCATACTGTAAACTGTATTAAGGTAATAGTAGCATTAGCAATAGTTATTGCGGACGAGTCAATGCAGTATGGGTGTCAGGCCCATAATGATTGGCGATAGCCACAAAACTTCTGGTGGATAAACCTATTCAATACTACTTATGATAACATAGCATCTGGATCATCGTCTCTGAAGCTGGAGGACAGCCAATAGCCTTCAGATTCGTCAAATTATTTTATTGTGCTTCCCTATATTAAATAATCAACGTCCTTTAAACCTTGACTTTGAAACATTTCCAATTTTAAGTAAAGCTCCCCACCTTCTAAATATTCCTATCTGCTGCTTATTTCTAGACCATTTAGAATATAATTTCTCAATTTCTCAAACAAGTCTCTTTGTGCTATTGCTTTTAATCGTCTTTAATAAGTTTCCGGCAATAGGAGATCATTCACACCAAATTTGTGGCAAAAACACATAAATCACTTTTATTACCAAGAAGTTAAGGCATTATAAACTTTTTACATAAGCCTTAGAACTTGTAAGGGTTTGTGTCCTTACACCTGAAAATGCTGAAATCTGAAATACGAAATACAAGCCAAAGTCGTATACTAGAAAATTTATTCCATTTTAATAATGGAGTACAAACAACAGGCGTTGCTCCCGGCCCAGAGCAAAAAGTTTGTGGGAACGAACTAAGAATAATATGAATTTTCGTTTCCAGATAGTTTTTTTCTGAATGAAAACAACAGTCATTATTGGCTCCGATACTAGGAATCGAACCCGAGCCTCCTAGGTGAATCGTTGTACCAGCCAACTCTTAGATGAAAGTATAAGCGGTAGATGCACAGGTTATTATTTATTCTGTGTTCAGCTCTTTCCGCCTTTCTCTTCCTCGACACTGCACCTATATATTGCTGCCTAAGTTGCTTCATGCAGCACCACCTTCTCGTTGGTCATTACATGAAAACTCGAAATAAATTATGAAAGAAACATTAAAGTTTTCTCATCAACACTTTAATAATTATAACCTATGCAACAATAAATTTCATTCATTTATCGCGTATTGTTCATCTAGTGGGTCAGTCACCCTACTATATAGCTAGAGATCACCTCAACTCACAGGTTTTTTAAATACACTTGTTGTATGTTTTTTTCAAAGAGATACAACATCTCTACGTACGTACGTAGAGGAACAGGTACACATATGTGTAATGCATGCATATGTGTATATAGTGAGTGTATATGTAACAAGTTGACCTGTAAAAATAACTGTTCTTAAAATGGTCATCTTCTAGTCAGATCAATCCACATTCCTTTACCATTGTTTTCAATTTTTATATTATTTTATTTTTATATATGTATTATTATTATTATTATTCTTATTAAATAACATTTTATTTTATTTTATTTAAAAAAAAAATTATTGTGTACTCATAGAAATGTACTTTTGAATAATAAGTAATTATTTGTGAAATTTTTTATTTTCATTTGTTGAATTTGCAATTTTGGGTGCGTACGTACTACATTTTGCACTCAACAATGGTATGTATCAATAGAGACAATCATGTAAAGATGACAACGAAGAAGGTTATTGAACCCTAGGTTTAAGACTTCATGTTTACAACTTTTTGAAAATGAAGGTTTGCCCATGATACCCGCCGACATTGTAACTTTCTATGGGTCCAATCATTAAATTAACTTGATTTTTAAACTTTTTGGATCAAAATTACCCCATCCACTGAGTTTCATCAAATTCCAAAAATTTTTTTTGCGATTTTCTCAATTTTTTCAAAGAAAAAAATTGCAAAAAATCGAGACATTCTGTTTATCCCCAATTTCGATAAAACTTAGTATATAAGGTAATTTTGACCCAAAGAGTACAAAAATTGGGTGCATTTGATGACTGGTCAAATAGTTTTTGAGATAAGTACTAAAATCGATCAAAAAATTGCGATATCTCAGAAACCTGATTTAATACTTTTTGGATCAAAATTACCCTGCCCACCGAGTTTCATCAAATTCCAAAACATAAATTTTTTTTGTATTTTTCTTCTTTCTTGAAGGGGCATAAAAAAATTGCAAAAACTCGATAACTTATTATAGGTGAAATAATTTTTAAAATAGATGTGTACTATACTTTTGTTATCAATTACTATGACCAATACCTCCTGAAACCCAATTTAATCCCGTTCTCATAGATCTACTTTCAGCATTCGGCTATCGCATTATAAAATGTTTTTCCCAATAAAAACCATGATTTGTTTCATAACTTTACTTTTGCGAAATAATTTTCTAAATATCTCTCAGCCTGTTTTAGATATTTTAAGTGCTAATACATACCTTTAAAAAACAATACTTTAACAAAATGTCTATTAAAAAAAAAATATCAATTAACATAATAAAAATATTCATTTTTCATTTAAATAATAACATAAATAAATATTGTCTATTAAACTATTATTAATCATTCAATTGAATCAATAATAATATTTCATATATTCGACAAACAAACAACACAAAAAATTTATCAAATTTCTTTCATCTTTTTATATCAAATCAATTTATTGATTTATGAAATCAATCATTTTTTTTCTAATCATATACATATATTATTATTATTATTGTATTATTGTATTTAGATAGAATTCGATACAAATTATATTGTTTAGATATTGTTTTCTATCATATTTACTTTGTACTTTGTATACAAACCGAAAAAACCGCTTAATATTTTTTTTAGTTAATATACTGCAGTGTAAAAACTATCAAAAGATTTTGAAAAAGATTAATTTTTTTTATTAAATCTTCTTAAATGACCTCTTTGCACATGGACACGATTCTTGAAGAAAGAATCACTTTGAAATTTTAAGAAATAATGGTTCAAATTTCACTTTTTTACTGTGCTCATAAAATCATAAACAGTTTTTTAACCCCCGAACGGGATGCTATATTTTAATTTTTTTGGGTTCATTTGAAAGTAATTTATTGGAGAGTGTTGTTTTAAAGCGAGCTTAGGTTTCCGTACCCAAAAAAACTAAAAAATTGGCGATGATCTTCAAAATTTTCAGTTTGGAAAGGCTTGATAAATAAATAATTACTATGGAAATGAATAGTGAAATAAATCTGGTTCAGTTGTTAATTTCGAAAAGTGAAATGGTATAATAATTAGTAATTTAAAAAAATAATTCAAAAGAACAAAGTCAGCTTAAATATTTCAATTTCAATTAACATATTTCCAAAAATTTGTCCCATAAAATGATTAAGTATCCTTTTCATCTCATCTGATGTCCCTAACCATCACTTTGATATTGATTTAAGAAGGAGTGCTATAAGTCTAAAGTGTTTATCTGTGCGACTGTGTGTTTCTCAGTGGCAGCGTAGCTCCTAAACGGTCGAACCGACTCAATTGAGAACATTTTATAGCAAAGTTTTACAAAAATTCGTTTACAAGAAATAAAACGCATTTGTCGGGCGTTTTTTAAATTTTGTAAATTTCACTTGTCTGTACAAAGAAAGGTATAAATTAAATTTGAAATTTGATGAAGTCTCAGATGAAAACTAGATAATCAAATAATATTTAATCGTGCTTTACTTTCCATCTAGGAAAAACAATTACAATGGCTTAGCTAAGCTAATTACTAATAACTAATAACTAATTAGATATTGTAACATAAACTTTATGCTATCCTGCTATATTATTTTAAATTCTTTTAAATACATTATGAGAGCCAAACATTCAACTTAACTACTGTTAATATTATATTAACATTATATTAACCGGAGACATTTTTTTTATTCATATTTTTAAGATATAATATTATTTATTTTTTATTTTTGTGTTAAGAAATCTACATCATTTTAAAATGTTCATAGATTTATATCTCGAGATAAAATTATTACTTTTATATACATTATTTAATTTTTTTAGTATTTTATTTTATTTTTTTTTAACTTATAGATTGTAATTAATAATCATTTATTTTTATTTTTGTATATTTATTATTTAAAACTACTAAAAATTTGTATTGTGTAAATAATATTATAGTAGATCTAAGGCCAGTCGTTGAATTTGACTGTGATTTCAAAACGAATGATAATTTCGTGAATAAACGGCATGCTTAGAATTGAAAAATCTTTCAGCTTCTTCCACACTTTCTCGAAGATATATAGTATCCAACCTCGCCTGACTTCGGTTCAGAATTAGTTTTTTTCCTCTAGTCAAAAACATACAAGATACGATGAAGGGTACAGACGATGTTCTTCATGTAACCTCTATGTGTAAGACAAATGAGTGTAAACTTTGATCTATAGCTACGGAGATAGGGAAGGCTATAGCGAGTACTTAATTTTGACAAATTTTGGCATGGATACTCATTGAGGATATTCTGAGACAATGTGTTTGAGGATATTCTGAGACAAATTTAATTATTTCTTATTTAGGAAAGAATATTCATCAATTTTCAAAATGTTCATCAATTCTATTTGACTATAAATTTAAAATGTTCGTAGAGGTAAAATAAAGTCTCTCGTATTGCTTGCTAACCAATCTGAAATTACTTTAAAATACTACACCTGATCTTAGACCTGCTATAAAATAATATAATATTATGATTATCATATTTTATTTGTAAGAAATATAAAAGAACAAGCTTTCACTCCATTTACGATTGATTTTAAGAAAGTATTTTATTATTATTATTGTTATAATATGTGTTTAAAGGTATTTAATAATAAATATTAAATGTATTCACTATAGATAGAGGTACGAATGTGTATATTGTGTGTATATCAATGTAGTGATGTTACAAATACCAGCAAAAGTTTACTGTGATAACGTACAAAACGATAAAATCGGTAGTTATTTGTTCACTCCAAGATATCAAATTTTTCCCTTCATATCGAGGAAAATAGTCTGTTGCCAAATAAATATCCAAAGATGATAATGCGTCAAAAAACTAAAAAGGAAATTGAGAAATATTACAACAGAAATTACAACAATTTGAATTTTTTGTGTTAAATCTGATAACTAGGCAGTTTTTAGTTTTAAGTTACATTATCGTAGCTTTGACTCCAAAATAACAAGAAGTTTTATTCTTAGCTTTCTTCCTTGTCTATTTTAGCATGAACTTTTGCCTACATCATTGATTCTAATTACAAGCATTAGAAAATGTGAAGGCATTTAATTACAAAATGTAATGGCGGTGGCAGCCACGTGGATAATATAGAAAGCATTCAAGAGATTTATATCTTCGTCAGTTTATTAGTTACATGATAAACCAACCTCTGGGCAAAACCGATTTTAATCCCAAACATTTAATTAAAAATTAATAGTTTAAGGTTAATAAACTTTTTTCTATTTTGTTTCCTAATTATTCAGAGAGGGTGAGTCTTTGTTGAAAACGGAGCAAATCAGTTTTCAACATTAAATAAGTAGATATAGTTCTATGCAACAAACACGCTTTTTCACATAAATCATACCTTTGTCTGCCGTATCAACAAACTTACATTCGTAACAGCACTACAAATCAATAAAATACAACTAAAGTAAATAACAAAAAAACAAAAAAACTAAAATAATGTGGTTTGAATTCAGTATTTGAATATTAATCGATGAAATCAAACTAAAGTAACTCAACTACTATATATATCTATATCCGACTCAATACAATATAATAGTCAATATAATACTTACATACAGTATTATGTAACAATATATAAAAGAATTTAGATCAATTCAATTGTAAGATTGTTTGGAAAACAATTACTTGATTTTACAAATAAAATACTTACATTTCATTATAATAAATCAAATCAATAATATAAAAGTATTGATTAGGTATTTGTTTTTTTAAGTATTAATACAATTTCAAACGTATTAAGTAGCGTTTGATTATAAGATTTAATTATTATGGTCATTAATACATTATTATGTTCATCATTTTATACTTAAAGTCAATTAAATATCAAATTCGTTCTTAATTGTTTATTAACTTTAACATCTGGATAGATGGTTAGAGCAATCGTGCAGAATTCCAGAGGGTATAGGTTCGATCCCTACTCAAGTATACTTTCTTTATATCTTATTACTTATAGGAACTACTACCAAGAATACTGATAAGTTATTAGTCATAAATTCTATTTCATACTAATAGTTGATTATAGATTAATAATTAATTATAAGGACTTATTAATAATTAGTAGATAAACATTATATACTTGATGTTAATCAAAATTTATATTCGTTTTTTTCGTTCTACTCTCTGCCAGAAAATTTTATGTTAAAACAAAAAACCGAAAAGAATAATAAAAGGCAATGGTTTTATTATAGATTTTTTTTCAATTTAAAATTATTATATTTTAGAAAAAGAATGGTCAAGGATTTATATCAACAAAAGTAAAGTGGAGTCCTCCCGAAAGCCTATAGTTCGATTTGAAAACAAATATAGTTATTTTTTACTGAATTTATATATTTATCAAAATGATCTTAAAAAATTCAGTGAAAATCATTCTATAGAATAATTTGCAGTAAGAAAAACGAAAATCCAATCTGAATTAATATCATGCTTATAATTTTTGAGTTAAAGCTCATGGCACTCTTTCCGAAAAAGTAATGATCGATTACAAAACGAATACAGTTGGTTTCTCGAAAACCATAGTAATTTGTAACATAAATTTCATCAACAACGAAGAAAAAAAGTTTTCCTCGATTTTCACGATTTTTTTAATGGTACCCATTAGAAAAATTCAATTCAAAAAATAGAAACAAATTTTTATCTTAAAGTTTTTTGGAACTAAGAAAAAAGAAAAGTCAGTCCAAATAATTGTGTTAATTTTTAAGTTAATCGGACAATTAGAAGTAGGTTGACTTTTTTTTACTACATTTTTAGTTAGTTAGATACAAATGAAGCAAATAAAAGCGCGTTAAAAATTGTAAGAAATACTTGGAGGTACAATTGTCTCGCGGACTAAAATTTATAACTAAGATTAAAAAAAATGATGCAAATAAGAGAATAGCAATAAAATTGATAATTTAGATCAAGGTAATAATTATAATATTTTCAAAAAACAATTTTATTTTTATTTAAACAATTTCTGTTGTTGAATAACAATTAAAAACAAGTGTTTAGATTTAAATATACAATAAAAAATTAGTTTTATT
The DNA here is from genome assembly GCF_905475395.1 of Chrysoperla carnea. Lineage (NCBI taxonomy): Eukaryota > Metazoa > Arthropoda > Insecta > Neuroptera > Chrysopidae > Chrysoperla > Chrysoperla carnea. The sequence goes on along the minus strand of NC_058340.1, from coordinate 24,898,410 downwards.
TTTTTTGGTTTCCTGGTTGGTTGGTACAGATTCGTTGGTTTTATATCTACCTTTCACTTTGCGCTACACACATTGCTCTCGCTTGCCTGACTCTTTTGTATTCAAAAAATAAATATGATTAAATATATTATAAATATCAAAAATTTTTTTAATTAGTATGGTCAGTTTTATTATATTATTTTTATTGATTATTATATTATTATTATAGTATAGTGAAATTTATTTTATATATTTTTTGCTACCATCATTAAATCTGATCGGATCAATAAATTATGTTGATTTTATTTCTTTATTCTATTTTATTTGTTTAAATACTTGATTTGATGTAGTTTCTTTTAATAGTTGAAGAGCCAATGACCAGATTTTTACATTATTATTGTATTAATTATTTGGAAAAGAAAATATAAAATATATAACAATCTTTTATCCATTAAATTGATCATTTTGACTTTTCATATCATAATAAATATTAAAAACTAACTGAAAATTTATGGATTGGATGGAATGGAATCCAATAAATCTAAGATAATTGTTTGAATCTTGGATAAAATCTTAGATAATTGTTGTTGTAGTTGTTAGAAATCTTAAATAATTGTTCTTTTATTAACTTCCCACTATAGAAAGGAGCCGTTTCGAGTCGAGCGAGCTTTTTCTTTAATTTTATCCTATTCGATATCGCGGGCACAAAAAATGGTATTCGATGAGGTGTTGATCGAAGCGTATTAACGGAAACATGATTCGAAAAACATTTCATAGCAATCGATCGAGTTGTTTCGAGTCGGTCGAGCTTTAGTTTTTTTAACTTTTTATTGTACTGGGAAGTTGTTTGTGTGGTCCTCAAAGGTTGCACCGGACTTTGAACTTTTGAACGTTTCCAAATAAGTATTTTCATCGACTAGAAAAAATGAAATGATGAAAATAGTGCAATATTATTTATTTGGGTATAATAGAGCGAGGAATACATACCATTTTAGTTTCATATTTTCTAAGAAGTTTTTATGCTGAAAACTAAAAGTGTTTGTAAAAACTGTTGAAAATTAAAATTAGTTACTTTGAAAGAAATTCTTATCTTTCCAAACAACCAAATCAAGACTTTATGTGCCTATAATAAAGTTTATTCATACATTCAAAACGATTTACGTCATACTGTAATAGATACGTTTTCGACCATTTGTTGTTATTCAAGTACCACTATTATTAAAAACTAACCCGTTTTTGCATCCATAGCATTGTTTTAATACTAAAGAAGAAGAACTTTGAGGTATTGCTAAGTTATGTCCGAATCTATCTAATTGGTTCTTGTTTTATCCTACTGAACCGTATAATTTTCAAAGATTAAATAGATACTACATGAATAATATCTATTGTTAAATTGTAATAAATTAACACCTAACACATTGGCGCCATAATCTCATATTGTTATGTATATTTGTACGTGTGATAATGTCAAAGGTGTATTATATTAATAATGAAATGGGTTTACTTGAATCTTATAAATGCATTATAATAGAATATAATATAACATGGTCACAGGTGGGTGTCTACAATAAAATTATACGAATTAATAATATTCTTATATATTCTAATAATATTCAATTTCATATAAATTGATTTTAATAAAAACTAATTTTTTTTATTTCACATAAAAAAGTATCATTTTATAAAAAAGATAAGCTTCATAATGAGGGCGTAGATTTAGAAACCAGCTAGATAGAATAGGTGGTCGCCTGGGGACTTCTTCCAAAAACGATCCTCCACTAAAAAAAGACACTTTTCATTACGTTGAAATCTAATTAAAAATATATTTGGTTATGATGGTAGCAAATTGTACTTACGGTAAATTCTTTACTTCTAATGAGTATTGAAAGAAATATATTAAAAGAACTAATCATAGACGAATTTTCAAAGAGAAGATACAAAGATCCAAATTAAATTAAGAATAAACAAGTGAAAACAAACAATTAACTGAGTTAATTCAATGGAAAAACAATTTTAAAATTGGTTTTGCTTCAATAACATTTTTTCTTACTTTTCAAAACTTTTTTCAAGAAAAATATCATTGGTTCAAGCAAAAATTTCTTGCCTGAAGAAATCCTGTTGTTGAAATTGTTTCTGATTACCTTGCTTCTTGTACATACAAACTTATTTTGTAAAAGCAATCGAATCAATGCTTCCAACAATTTTCTATTAGATACTAAAGACACCCATATCTCTTCCAACACGGAACTACTTTAAGCAAACCTCTTTATTCTGATTGTCATACAGCAGAAGAACAAAACAGATACAAATTAATGAAATAAAAAAAACCTGACTCTATCATTAAAATGTAACACAACTATTTCTCTTTTATTTTTTTGTTATTTAAATATTAAAATCTATTTTATTATTAGTAATTACAAGATTACAATATATAATTTTTATTTTTATTTTCTTTATTCATTTTTGATCGAATTTTTATTCTTTGTGACTCGACAATCTAAAAAATTTTATTATGTCTCCAAGCTCCACGTTTTAAGATTTTCATATTTTGTGCATAGATTAAATCTTTTGGCACAAGTGTTGTTTGAATTTCAATTCCAGTGGATTTTGAAAAAAAAGAGAAGTAGTTTAAAAGTAAAACTAATTTTTGGAATATTAATTTAATCAGAAAGAATAATACCTATATTATGTAACAGTTAATATATTTATCCACCGAGTTTCATCAAATTCCAAAACAAAATTTATATTGCGTTTTTCTCGATTTTTTCAAAGGGGTACCCCTTAAAAAATTGCAAAAAATCGAGAAATTCTCCAATTTCGATAAAAAACAGTATATGATACGGACCAAAATCGATACAAATATTACGATATCTCAGAAAGTCTGCATCCATTCATTAAATTAACCTGATTTTTAGACTTTTTGGATCAAAATTACACCATCGAGTTTCATCAAATTCCATTTAAAATAAATTAAACTGTAGTTTGTGTAGTTGATACATACAATGATTTACTTAATCAGAAAGTTATTAGCCAGTTCTAAGCTTCACAGCTATCACAGCATATTATTTAGTATATTCATTTTAATTTGAACATGACGCACTATCTGGAGTTAGCTCTGCTTAGATAATTATAAAATATTTTACATCAATTATATATAAAAAAAAAAAAACTAAAATAATAATACAATAAATATAATACAACTACTAACTGGCTGGCTTCTAGGCTGCTATGGCTGAAGACGAAGAATAATAGATAAGTAAAAAAAACTACAACAACTGTTCATCTATCTAAGATAATAATACATTTATATAATGCGATTCAAATAACAACTAAATAACTGTAAAAATAAAATCTATTATCGCTTGTAGAAAAAAAAAAGAATTACTAATAGTAACTACAATTATTCTCTATTATTTCTATTATTTTTTGTAGTTTTTTTTATATGATTTGATACAAAAAGAGAAATTTAAATTCTTCTTGGTAACAAAACATAAAATAGAAGAATTATATCTATGAATTTATAATAATAGCATCTATGAATTTGGTCCTTCAAGCCGGATATTTGTGCAATGAAGTATTTATTGTACAAATGTTTCAAGAATTCAAGTCACTGTTAAATTTTCGAGATCTAATAATTTTGTATTTTAGCCGACTATAGCCGATATTTCAAGAACCACTTCCCTTATCCTCCTAAAACACGATTTTCTATTTTATAAGTCTCCAACCCACCATTTATTTGATCTAGTAAATTTTACCAAATTTTTACGCTTTTTTTTTCATTTTCAGGTAAGAAACATTTTGGTTCGATTCTACAACTGTTGTGAACTGTTTACGTAAGTTTCAATAGCTATAACTTTTTTTTAAATTTGGATAAAGACATTGTTGTCAATTTACTGTTAAACAAGACAATTAATACGTAAATTAGTAAATTGTTTAAGTACCCGATACCTACTGAATTTTTCTTAACCAGAAATAACAAATTTTGCTTGTTCACGGCTTAAGGTTTACTTTTAAACTCTATACAATTGACAAATTCAAACTTAAAAAAAGAAACGAAAATTATCAGGTTTCCAAATTTATTTAAATATACCGAACGTACGTTAATACTCAAAAAAGGAAAAAACTAAAACAAAAACATGTCTAAGTACCGGATACATAACATTAATTTTAAGTGATTATTAACCAAAATTTTAACAATAATATTCCCATGTGAAAAATAACCCTTAAAAATCAAATAGAAAAAAATATAGAAACAGCCAAAAATATCTATGTTTATTGAACGGAAATGCATTAAATCAGATCCAAGTTTTTTAACAAAAAAATAAACAAAAATATTAACCCTAACAGAAAGTGGAAAAAAAACTCATTTAAAAGATGTTTATTTGTTATTTTAACGTTTTTTTAACTTAAAATGTATGATTTTAATTTACCCCATTCTTACAGCAGTAAACCGTTATATATGAAAACGAAACATTTATCATCATATGTCTGATTTCATTTAAGAATTTTGATGAGTAAACAAAACAGCGGAATAAGAGAGAAAATGTCTTTAAATTAGGTACTAAGAGGTAATACAAGGAATTGTTATTATTGATATTTTAATTTTAGTCAATTTCCCTTTCAAAGAGTAGGTACATTTTGATGATAATGTTTTCGTGTACATACGAGAATATGTCTCTCAATAGAATATTGATTCATATTTATTTATATAAACGTAAGATGCCTTAAGGCCTTCTTCATCAATGTGTAAAGTTCCTTCTCATTCACTAAATATTTACATTCAAAATTACTTAATAGAGGAGAAAATATTTGAAGTTTTCAAATCATAATATTTTTGTTACGTTTGTTTCAAATCTACAAAGTTGTTAAAGGAAAGTCAAAAACACAAAAAATAAATTATTCTAAATTTTAAAAGGTAATTTTCATTCAATTCGTAAATTTTTTCATTCATTCAGGTTCTGGAAGCTTCATCTTTTTAGACTGTCGGTGTAGTAATGTCATGAAAAATTTAATACCACCGAATTTCGGATATTTGGTTCCTTATTCAAATAAGGTTTGGATGAAATACGGCTGGTAAATGAGAGTGATTATGTTTAATGCATTTAATAGTACTCAAGATTCGAAAATTGTTGATTTTAAAATTAAGCAATAGCCTTAAAATGCTGCAACAGTACAGGTTTCTTGATAGAGACGTGACACTTAAGAAAATCTCACACCCTATTGGGTAAGGCGTGTGTATCGTGCACCTTACGATACACACGCCTTACCCAATGCTTACAGTTTCCTCGATCTATTGCAGAAGCGAATTTTTCACCCACTGGAACGATTACAGTCTTTGTTATTTCTGCAGCACAAGTGAAAAATGTTGAGGGTTCGGTAAACGATTCATATCGTAAATGGAATGTTTCAAACTTACATTTGATGTTTGAAACACATGAAAAAATTTACAGCGATCTGATTTACAATTGCAAACATAGGAAACTGAAATTGGATCATCCTTTATAATGATACAAAGAGGTGCATATCAAGTTAATAGTTTTTGGAAGTTATGTAAATATCTCATGTCGTATTTTCGATGAAATTTATTTTAAAATTAAATAACACAAGTAAACCTACTCTCAATATGTATACAGATAGGTATGTTTCTCTAATTCTCAAACATTTATATTAATTTAGTGTAGAATATCTATGTATACGACCAACTAGGATGTTGTTTAGCACGATGTAGATGTTATTTAATGTCAATGATATGAAGGTACCATAATGATGAAGCGTTTAGCTACTGCTTTTACACACACACACATACACATACATACAAAGATATCAACGTGTCATCGCTCATAATCAACAAATCAGATCAAATCACACGGCATTTATAAAACAAATAAATACAATAAATAAGATACTACTGGATATGTTAATAAACATTGGCCCTTGCAGGAAAATTGAATCTGAGTGTTTTCTACACGCTGGTACATGCAAATACATAAAAAAATAAGATCAATTAAGTAAAATGCTTCAAAAAACAGCTATTGAATGAAAAAGAAGGTATCAGAATCAGATGGTTACCTTGACCACCAGGGTTTTTTTTGTTAATTGGAATGATTGACTGGATTTGAATTACTTGGTATTATTTACCTGAATGAAAAGCTTAAATTTTTTTCGGAATAATAAACTAAGATATTAAGTTTTTCCAGAGTTCACTTTATAAAATAAATAAGCATTTATCGCTCGAATTGTAACAAAGAGTTTACAGATATCTAGTTTTATTGGGCTCTTATCCTTAACAAATAGCAAATATTATATATATTATAGCAAAAAATATATACTTGCTTTTCGCATTTTTCAGGTCAAAATTACCTTACATACGTAAATTTATCGAAATCAGACCAAAATATTTTCTCAATTAAGTGATTTTTCTTAATAACTCTTTGAAATACGGCCACAAATTTCTTCCTTCAGATAAAAAAAAAGGCGCTAGTTTTTCGTATTCCTAATTTTGTTTCATTAATACTCTTTGTTCCACTCAACGAAATTTAAAAAGGGTTTTCTTTTTTTTTTTTAATAATCTTAAATAAGAAGAATAATAAAACAGAAACACCACCAATTTGGTCCTTCGAGCCGGATCAGTGAAAAAAATAATGCATTACTAATTAAAGTATGTTTATAAAATTTTTTAAAGGCAAGTAAATTAAACTTAAATCACTCCCGATGGGTAAGCAGCTGATAAAAATATGTATCCATGATTGTAACAAACACGTTACCGAATAAACAGTATGCAAAACAATTATATGTATATTTTCAATATACGCGTACACGATTCATTTTTTAAATAAATAATAATAATAATGCCAATAATTTCTTAAATTCACAGATGTGTTTGATTAATAATTTCTGTTCGATTCAACAAAGATGTAAAAAAAAATTGTTTAATAATAATAAATAATATATTAATAAACAAAAAAAGAAGTAACACCAACAACTAAGTATTTATATTTTGGTCCTTCAAGCCGAATCAATGAGAAAATAATGCGTTACTAATTAACGTATGTTTATATATATTTTTTTAAAGTCAAATAAATTACAATTCGATCATTCACGATGGGTAACCAGCTGATAAAATATTCACAAGAGGACTATAGCAAGCACGCTACTTTCAATTACCGAATTACCAGTATGCAAAACAATTATTTATTTACATTTTTCAATATACGCGTACACGATTCTTCTTTTTAATAAAAAATAATAATAACGCCAATAATTTTTGTATTCACACATGTTTGATTAATAATTTTTGTTCCATTCAACAAGGATATAAAAAAGAGTTTTTTTTAATAATAATAATAAATAAATAAATAAATAAATAAAAAAAGAAGTACCACCAATAAGTAAGTAAGTTCAAGGCGATCAAAGCCATTATTATAGTCATGGGAGCTCGACTCCAAAGTATATATTAAATGATATACCGTCGACGAATCATAATAATTATGCATATTGCATGTCGAAGACAGGCTTCAACACTCGTAAATTCATATATCAGTGTGGTTTTGACACTGAATTATTATCTATATGGTACCTATGGTTTTGTACACATACGAACATGGTTTACGAATGAAACAAACGAACGTATAAACCAAACGAGATATGGTTGTTGGGTACTAATATTTTTACACGGTGTTGTTTTAATTTAGTCAGATTTTATTGTTTCTTGTTTTTATTTTTTGGTTACATGTTTGAACAATCATTTATATGATGTTTTTGTCTTGTATTTTTAAGGTTATAAGGTTAAATATTTGTTATGTTTTTCTTTTGTTTTACGCTTAGATATGTAAATTTGTTGATGGAATCCTAATTATATGAATATTTAGTAAATACTGGTAAGTCAAAAATACTCTCAGTTGAATTTGCTAGAGGTAAGAATAAAACGTACAAGAGAGGAGGCACTGAAGAAAGAGGGATGTCAGAGACTTAGTATAATCAAGGAAGAGCCTTGGTATATTCAAAACCTGCCTGGAAATAAAAGTCTCTAGAACCATTGACAGCTCAGAAAACTTAAAGTTGCACAATAAGTTGCACACTCTAGAGAAACTTTCCAACCTTTGATATCGAAAGCTCTGAAGCATCATGTATTCCATACAAAAGAAAGACTTGGAGTAGATAGGAAATTGGAAAAGGAGTAGAATATTAGGAGACAATAACGATCCTTTCATCTAACATAAAGTTTTCTGTTCTTAATCTTTGAAGTTTTTCCCATGTTACAGGAACAATTCAGACGTCATGTCTGTTGAAAGCTGAAAAATGTGCTTGTTAGGATTTTTTACTCCAAATTGAATTATGCACTAAATTACTATTTGACTAATTGGTTAACTAAGTAATACAAATCACTTAATTATGGAAACAAGTTTTATACGTCTGGTCCTTCGAGCCGAATATTTCTGTAGTAAAGAAAATGAAAGTATAAACTGATTCAGAATTGCTCTATCTAGCTATTTGATAGATGCTATTATATCCTCTTCCAGTCATCCGAAACTTAGCTTGAAGGAGTTACTATTCTTCCAAAATTGCCTAAAGCTAATTAAAAAACCTCCTTTAATAATAGGTATAGTTTGTATATCAATATAAAATCAATTTGATCACTGTTGATACAATCTTTAAATAACCATAGACATATAATTTAAAGTGTACTTTACGCATGTTTTATTTAATAAAATACTAATAGACATTAAAAAAACAACAACCAAACAACACAAACGACATTATATTATTTTTCTGTAATTTTATGTAAAATGTACATTTAATATGTTTAGTGTAAATGTTGTAAATGTTATTGGATGCTGGATGCGAGTGAGTAGTGAAACATTGTCTTATTTTGTTATTAAAAATAAATATAAAAAATTCCAATACAATGTTTTTTTTTTTTTTTTTTTTTGAAATATATATAAGCTCTGAGAGATATGTTTCTTCTAGCTGCTTATAATATCAAGCTAACAACTAAGCTAAAAAACTTACTATCTATACACACATAATATAAAATGTTAACTATCATAAAACTTAGTATGTTCACTAATTAATTACGAGAGAATATCATATTTCCAACAACGAATGTGTTTTATCCAAAACTCAGCAGGTTACAAATAACATTCATCCAATGTTTGTAAAGTGCTGTAGCAGCTAAGCACACAACACTCGACTACATTGAGTTTACAGGATGGTCTACCAAAGTGAAATTTCCTGAGATTCCAGTTCAACTTTCGGTTTTCAAACTATAGATTATAATCAGCCTCGTTTTCAAACGTGAAAACGTAGTTCCAAATTAAAATAAGCTTGGACAAAATAGTAGATTACGACTCTAGGGCAGAAAGTTTATATCAGAGAATTTTATTCTAGATACCAGATGGAAAATCTATTTTCTATTTCTAAATGGAAAACATCACTGTTTTTCCAAGCTTATTTAGCTCCGAGTGGGCAACTGACAGAATATACCACTATCTAAATGATAAAAATTTTGCCACTAAGGTTTAGCCTTTCTACGAATAGATGTTTGAATGTATTGACTTGAATTACTGTCTGCTAAATAGTTCATAGAATATTCTTGGTCCTTCGAGCCGGATTTTTAATTTTCATTATTTAAAAAGAACTAAAATTGAAAAACTGCGCCTTTCATTTCAGCACATATCTTGAAAGAGCATGCTGTTTCGTTAATCTCATAAACTAGCGGATGCATTGGTGTTTCAAAATTATTCGCTATATATCAAAACCATCCCCAGTAAAAGGTTTTTGATGAGAACCACTCAGTATAAGAGTCATCTTCTTCTGTATACAGTTGTGTCAGGTACTTTACAATATCTTCACCTGTAGTTATATAAAGATTTAAGACATACATTGCATTGGTACATCGCGCACAGCATCTCTCATGATATCTCCTCAAATACTTACTACACTGTATGTTATGTTTAGTTTTGAAACAGTAAATAAATGTAATTCGTTAATGACAATTATTATTTATAAAAAAAAATATATTTAGAAATTGATAATAATTTATTCAAGTTTTTTTTTATACATACTTTTATTTTTTGGAAAATAATTATATCTAATTTTTTAATATTAAATTATACTACAGGGACTTCGGAATATATTAAGAGGAGTTAATTTTCATTTTAACGAAATAATTTAAAAACTTTTTTATTTAATGTAATTCGAAACATTCTGTCTAGTTTCTGTTAAAACTTGTATGTATGTACGCATACAATTAGTACAACCCTATAAACACTAATCGAAGAATGTAGAAATTTTAAAAATTGGATCGAAACGTCTTGTTGGGAAATTCCTTTTTTAAACTTCCGTATACGCCGATATAATCCCCAACTCAAAAATCACGTTCTTGTACGCCTTTGTGCATTTTTGTTAGTAGCAATATCAAACATTTTAGACTTTTAGACTGGAATACAAATATTTATCTGGACTTTCTCCCTATCAATCCGTTTTGATTAAAAGCAATCTCTTTTTTTCTGGTCCTTCAAGCCGGATACTTGAATTATAAAATAATTACTATATATATATATATATATATATATATATATATATATATATATGTTTTGTATCCGAATTTGAAAGTTGACTCGGGGCACAAAGCATCCATTTAACACAGGTAAATAATAGAAGAATGGCGGAAGTATAAGAGCTTATAAAGTAAAAATAGAAGGGGCAAAATCCAATATCTCTTTCGGTAGTACATAAACTCTCGTTAGAGGTATTCTTATTTCATTGCTGTTGCTGTTGCATAATTGATGATCAACAAAAAACAATCGTGATCGTGTTAAACAGGTGTATAATATCTTATACCTACGTTCTTAAGTGTACATATGAGCTATAGACACTAAAACATGCTTATATTATGTTCGATTATATAATAATTGGAAGTATATATTATTACATTATTATAAGGTCTACTCTATACAGGTTTAATGTATTGTTGTTCATTTATTATTATTTTTTGTATAAAATATCAAATTATTACTGTAATTTTTGACAAATTACTGTCTTTAATTTTATTCTTTATACAGAAAACAAAATACTGACGGTTTTAGAGTACAAACAGCACGTACACGAATGTGTTTGATGTCAAGAATATTGAAGAAGGTAGGTAGTAATTATGACAATGTATGCGCAATTTTTTTTTTAACTTTTAAACCAACTTTGTATCCAATGTTGTATAACTAATCCACTGGTCCTTCGAGCCAGATACTTGTGTAAAGACGGCACATGAAATACATTGTTTTTCATTCTGAATATTTCCCAATTTTTAAATAATTCCATACAATGAAAGCTTTCTTATAAAATATGTTTTATGGAATGTAATGTTTCATTTAACTGTATTGCGTCATAAAAGATTAAATTGAGAATAAATTTTATAATCAGGTAGTATGATATTGTAGAAGTTTGGATAGAGTTGAACATATTAAAGATGCGCTATAGATGCATAAGACAGAATGTCTTAGTTATTCCTCACATATAGTTGAGTGCCATGGCCATCCATATTAATATGTCAAGGTCATTTTTATAAAAGTATAACATAATAACATCTGTAAGCTTATAACCGTTAATATTATGTAAAACTTCGATCAAAACAAGTTTATTTTCTGGGTAATAGATTTGCAGTAAATCAAAATTTCTACTAAAAAACGACAAAAAAGGCTTTTTAAAGAGCTGGTATCAATTATTTTATAATTCTATTATTGCATTGAGCTACAGGATTGATTTGGAACAAATTTATTTCGTACGACGATGGGTAAACCCCTATTTAATTATTGTGTAACCGCTTTCAGTTTTATGACTGTCTTTTTTTAAATTTGTGTGTATATTTTATTAATAGTAGTCGACGCCTTTTAAAACATAAAATTGTAATAAAATTATGATTATATTATTATTAATATTTAAAAAAAATATATATATATATATATATATATATATATATATAAACACGATTGTAAGTGCCAATTTTAATATTAAAAATCTATTTTATATGATTTTAATCTTCTTCTTCCGTCTTTTTTTTTAAACATTCATAATAACACAAAATATTTTATTATTATTTTGAATGAAAAATTAAGAAACTCATAAATTATCCAGGAAAAATTAGTTACTTAATATCAATTAAGAAATTGGAACCGACGGAATGAAAAATTCTGTTACAAAACAAACACTGATGGAGTGAATTATTTTGGAAATTTATTAGAAGCGTACTCACATCACGGTGATCGTATATCGATGCCAAGTTTGCTTTAAGAATAATTTCCTTTTTTGTATTAATCTGTACGTCTACCAAGCATTAAACTACTACTTACGCAGTTTTGAGAAAATTAAGATATAAAATTGCCATTTTTATTCCCCTTAAAAACGAGGAAAGCCTAAGTAAAGTTTAAGTCTATGCAAATTTTCAAACAATTCAAAAAAATATACTTTTGCTTTAAGATTAAATTGTAATGCTTTTCATCCCTTAAAAATTTTAAATAAATAAAAACAGTTAAATACATTGAATGTAATATTATATGCATTAGTTTATTAAATCATATAAAATATTATATATCTAAGGTAACTAACTATAGCAGGTATATACTTAGTTTGTATGTGACGACTTTAAACTTAATGATTTTAGGTTTATATAACTAATTAAATCACAGTTTATCTATCCAACTCTCTTATACATATACATTATACATATATATTATTTAAATATATAAAATACGTATAGTCTATATATTCAACCCTCAATTAACAAAAAATTAAGATTAAAATGACTAAATATTATTGAGAGAGTGTCCATAAACCACGTGGTTTAATCTTGAGAGGAGGGGGTTTACATTTATGAATATTTATTGAGAACTATATTCACATAAGGATTGGATAATACTAAAGATTTCAATAAAACTCTAAAATACATTTTTTTATTAACCAAGTTTCCAAAAATCACAAAAGATTCCTAGGTTATCGGGCTTTTTATGAATCATGTAGGTTATCATTTTCAATTAGATATTTCTATATCAAAAAATCTAGAGAGTGTGATAAAAAATTATCTAAAATATTTAGACAATCTTGTAGTTTATAATAATACCATAAAAATATAAGGTTACCGATGATATAAAAACAAAATTTTAATTTAACTATGAGTTCATCGAAGATCCATCATTTGATGAACAGAGACGACTATAGTTAGAGTATTGATAATTGAAGAGTGATATCTGTATTATGAAATTTATAAGCATCACTTGCACACAATATATTATATATTTTTGTAGTTGCGTGATATTGTTAATCTAAAAATAACGCATTATTTGACTACAAAGCATGTATTTGGTTTATGTGTATGTACCGTGCTAACTTTTTTACAATACTGTAGGTTTACCTTAAATAATTTTTTTATTTTTTATTTATATAAAAATAATATTTAGTTCTTCTAATTAATTGAAACTAATTGAGGGTTTATAAATTCTTCTTATGTATTTAGATATACTACACAATACATATAAACATATAATGAATATATGGTTGTATTTACCTGTATTTAAGTAATATTAATGCCATTAGTAATAAAATACTTTATATATATTAAAATTATTACAGTCATTGAAATTATAAACTGGTTTTCACATTATCATATTATTATTTTAGTTTTACTTATAAATATATACACACAACAACAATTCACATTTTAACTTCCATTTACAGATCGAAACGCATTGCGTTCAATATATGCATTGTTTTTTATTTCCGTCATAATTGCTTAGTATTGATACGAGTAATAGCTCAATAAACATTTCACAAATCTTCTTTTTGAAATAGCTATCTTCAGGCAAGAGTTTTCTATCCTCCCAATAATCCAAAATTGCCTTGAAAAAAATAAAGCTTATGCTATTTGCCATACAAATATTTCAAACTAATCATTTTCTATTATTAACCCTATTAGTGAATTTAATAAGCCGGAAAATGTGGAAAAAGTGGTGGAAAAGCTCCGATTTCAAAAATTTTTAGTGTACGTGTTCTTTAGACCTTCAGGAACATTCAGCCAGACTAACCTCCGATTTAAAAAGAAAACTGAGAAAATTAGGGTAGTTTTCCCATCCTCAAAGCACTAAAAATAGTAAAAATTGTAATCGTGAAAAAAAGTCAAAATTTCTCATCGAATATCGTCTTTCGGGGGGTGGGGTCAATTCAACCGCTTATTAGTACTATGGTCTGGCTTTCATTTTAAAAACGAGAAAAAAGTTTCCAGAAACTACTTTGGTTTAATCAGCAACTATTCTCAGTCATTTGCGTATTTTATGACGTAAAATTCGGTTTTAGAAAAAGGCAAACGATATTTTATGCATGGAGGTTTTGTGGAGGACAATTCAAGTAAATTTTATACTATAATAACGACAATGTATTTTATTTAGATTTATTATTGAAATCACAAACATAACATCATTTCTGCTATTTCGCTGTTCTCTTCTTCAATTCGCTAAAATATTTTCTCAATAAATACTTTATATATTAAATAATATATAAATATATTTTATATATTAAATTGTTTCAAACACAATTATTTTATGTTACATATTATTATTTATTTATTAATTTATATAAAATCACTTGGTTATTATTATTAATTTCTTCCTTATTACTATTAAGAAGCTCTTATAATGTTTGTTGTAGGTTGAATTCACCTTTATTAATTCATTTTGAATAAGAACAGGTAGAAAAGGAATTTAAATGATTGGATTTTATTGAAAATTTTCGAATATCGCATATCGGATTTATAATGATTTTGTGTTAAGAAATGAGATACTTCCTTCTTGAAAATATTGGGAAATCGATTTATTTAAAATATGCTGTAAATTTAATTATTAAAATAAGGAATTCATAGGAGAGGGTATCTCTAATTGTACCCCTTAACTTCTAACAGCCAATGCATCGGTCTCTGATAAAAAGAATTTTATTAACCCTCGAACTAAAAAAAAGTGTGCGCAGTTTGGAAAAGGCATTAAGGAAAAAGGCAATTTAATGGAGAGTGTTCTTAGATATGTTTCAAATGCAAGTTTAGGAATCCGTACTCGAAAAATGTATAACACTCGAAATAATGGTAAGGATTGTTTTACACAGGTAAAATATATGTATGGTTTTCTATTTTTTTTAAATGCATAGTCGTAATTATTCATTGAGTATACCAGAAAAGATTGCCGGGAAATATTTTATATTGACTATTTTTAAAATAATGTCAAATTAAATTAATTTTAAATTTTTTATTAATATATCTTTATAAATTATATCTCATGTGTTATTCTGAAGTATGAGCTATATTGCTATACAGTTTCATTAAAAACCATTTGCTAGTTTTAGCGTGAAAGCGTAACAAACAAACAAACAAACAAACATGCTTACTTTCGCATTTATAATATATGGAGATTGGTTTGTCTTTACATTCACTTGAATATTTTTGCTGTTTATTGAATAAAATAAAAAAATTAAATTTTTTTTTATAAATAGTCTCACATATCCATGTTTAACATTGAAATCTAAATGTTTGTATTCACCCACTCTGTACTAGTACCATTTAGGAAACATGGAACAATTAAAACAAATCAATATAGCTTTTATTATCAGATTCTCTTCAGATATTAACAAATTTTTTAACGCCTTTAAAAAAAAATTTCGTTCTCATAGTACAAGTATACAGAATACCATTTCAAAAATCAAAAGTCCATTTCCGGTTCTAACCATTTTGTCTCAACCGCAAGATAAAAAATTCACTCTTTGTGTATTAAAGAGATAAATATTTTTGCAGACACTTTATAGAGACACATATTAAAAGAATATACAAAATTATTTGTGAATAAAACTGAAGAGACACAAGAGGCAACAGAAACAGGAGACTTTTAAGAATAAAAAACAAGTGCATCACCACGTCATTCTAACCGTATCCACATGTATACGGTATGTACATAAAATAATACTTTTTAATTGGAATACGACATCATGGTGGAAAAAAAAATACATGCATATTTTTTTAGTATAACAAAAGAACGACGAAGATGATAACGTAAAATAATGAGTTAGATATGCAAACGATATGATAATACCTGTATAACGCATAAGTTGATAATATACATATATGTTGAACATAATATACATTATAAAATTCTACGAGTGAAGCCCGAAAAGAAGCTTGAAATATTATCTATAAAACAAAGTCGGTATGCTTGGTAGTGCTGTATTTTTTCCGCGTATCTTACCTATAAATTATTTCTATAGTAAAGTTTTTCCTGTCCACGAGACATCTTCCTTATTTCTTTATCAAATTCCAGGATTTATTCTTCATTTTCAAGTTTATCGCGCTAGTTACTGACGAACACTTGACTTGGTCTAAAAATGTACCGCTTAGGAAAATAAAGGTAAGAGAAATAATATAAACATTCAAATCTGTTCATTATGTAATTTGTATATCGCATCTGTAATAAAACTGCCAATAAATAAAAACCAAGTAAATTACTGTTGATATTTTACACTGTTTTTAGTCACGAGTACCACACTGCGAAAATTAGTAATACACAAACGCCGGTGTGGTCGTGAATAAGCGATGAACGAGACCATTGTCAAGATCAAACTTAGGTTGCATTTTGACATCTTTGTTTGATGAATTTAGTGTAATAGTTCATCTTTGTATTACTCATAGGTCTTAGTCTTGAAGGTTTTATTTCGTCTTGCATATATTGTAAGAGCAAGATCAAAGTACAACCCCAAGTATGTAAGGCAGAAGTAGGTAATTACAAAAAGACCAAGACCAATGTGTAAGACACAGCGCGAAGTTCATGCCTAACTGCGTGGGATAAAGATATCCTGGATATTTCGAGGGTGGGCTTATTATTGAGAGGATTAATCACACAGCTAGACTATTAAAAGAGATGGTAATTTTTTTTTTAAATAAATAGTTCATTCTTGCTATTTTTTTAATTTGACGGAAAATTAAACGATATCAAAAGAGTTTCAAGGAGCCAGACTTCCATATTAGTTTTGCAAATTTAAAGCAGTTTTCGGTTATCGGATGTAAAATGCATTCTTGCTATTATTATATCATAGCAGAAGATGTGCCATACACTTCATCCATATTCATTCTCTTGAAAACTACCTTATATTATTATATTTATATTCGGAAATACCTACATGCATGTTTGTCTGTATATTTGTTGGAAACATTTAGAGATAGTGTAAAATCATTTTCTACTAAATATGTAAACATTATCTAACTGCTCTCAGTTGAATATTTACTTGTGAAAGATTTGTTGAATTGTAAAGAACTCAATTTCCGAACCGCAGGAAATTATTGGAGACTCCGATAAAAATAATATGCCAATTAATTCTGAAAATCGTTGCCATGATTGTCATAAAATTGAGTTTCCTTTTTTTTAATTTAAATAAAATTAAAAACACAAAATGTAATTTTATCTATTTTATTTCCGTTATATTAATCGAATGTTAAGTAGGTAAACTTACTCCATTAAATATGAAAAAGAATGACGCCCAAAAGGGCGCCTCTGTCAGTCTAAACACAGTTCTTACAGTTTTGTTATTTCTGCAAAACAAGTGAACAATTTGAGAGCTGCGAAAAAACGTAGGAAACTGAAATTGTATCACCCTTTTTAAACGATTAGCTATAAGGGTTTTTTTTTCTACTGATTTTAAGCAAACTCTATAATAAAATCACAAAATAATATAAAATATACAGCTATCACCAAACTTGTAAGTAAGTAATATACCTTTACAACTTATACTAAGATAGATGTTATTCACTGATTAGTAATCATATTAATTACATTGGTATGTGTGTGTGTGTGTGTGTAATGTCGTGATGAAATGTAATGTTAACAAAGATGATATTTACTACTAAATATTACTCGACCGATTCGTCGGCCAATTCTAACGTATTCCCAGTTTTTAGAGACTTGAGAGGCATTCAGTCTAAAGATATATGTTGTGTATAAAGCTCTGGCTCTTACACTCCTAAGCCTCCCTCACACGTTTCAATGTAGCTCAAGGTTCTGCGAGCTAACCGGTTAAGTACGGGTGAGGTTCCTCGGAAAGGATACTCCACGTACTTGGTCTTTAATCCAGACCAAGATACATATACAAGATATCCCTATACATAAACACTCTTTAATTTTTACACCCCTCTGAAGTTTGAAAATGACTTTCAACCTGGCTTCTCAAATCTATGTTATGGCTAGGTTTAGAAGTGGGCTTGATTCGAGCTAAAACAAATTAATGTGTTGAATGGATTGATTGCTCGTTTAAACTTTACACGACTACAAACAGGCGCACCAACAATTATATATATATAAAGACTAGTATAATACAGAGCTATCATCAGTGGTTATATCTATAAAGTACGTTCGTTATTCATTTGCTACTACATTTCAGTAGAAAATATCTTTTTAGTAATTTTACGAGATATTATTATTATTAAATATATCATATAACAAATGTTATTTAAGTAAATAATATACTTCAGAGTATCCAGACTGCTATAGACTTATTGCAGCAATAGTGCAGAAAATTATATACAAGTGTATAAGAGATAATGTGTTTTTTTTATATTATATAGATAGGTATACAATATTTAATACTTAATAAATATATTGTTTTATAAAAATGTATGTTGATAGAATTTGTTGTTTTTCCTGTTAGAACTGGCGGGATATGGGATATAGACGCAATGTGATAGAATAGAAAAATTTATAAGAAAACCAGATAATATATCATTTATTAAACAATAAAGGAAGAAGGTTAAATTTAATAGATAATCAAATATACAATCGATACACATGGGGAAAATCATTTTCCCGTACAGACTTAAATTGAGTTTCAACAGGGATTGAATACAGTGGTGGTAGTTTCATACGATAGACCACTACTCTTTTGTTTTAAGACAATCCTGCTTATGGTTGTCACATTAACTGCTTGACAAAATTTATTGACTTTCCCTGTTAATAGTTTTTTAATTATTTAAATATCCTTAATATATTGAAAACTTGGAAACACCAAGTGGTCTCACTACTTGGATTTTATTTTCTGTCATCTTGACTTCGTTCAGCGCATAATAATGGAAAAATTTTACTTTCAATAGGCAAGGTAATACTAATGAACGGAATTTGCGTATCTGCAAATGCGAAAATTTGCGTATCTGCAAATTTTCAACTACCCATCTTTTATAGTTTTGGAGAAAAAGGACACCAAAGTTTTGACCAAGAGAAGAATTTCTGAAGCCCACACGCATGTTTTGAATAAAAGTTTCTTATATTTTTGGCTCTAAATTCTCTTTTTTCAATTAATTTTTAAAGATAGAATTTATTCAAACAGTTCTTTAATTCGTCAGTTTTTGAATAGGTTCAATGTATTCTTTCGAGGCCTAGAAAGGAAAACAGGTTTTTGTGTTCTGTGACACAATTTCCATTGTGTATTTTTAAACATAAAAGCTTAACTTCTCTGATCCATAAAGTACAATATAAACATTTCTTTTTTGTATATTATACAAATCGTTTACAATGAAAATATTATCACAATAGCACCAGCTATCACGACTATAACTTTCCATCATGCACTTTAAAGTTGCACTAAACAAAAAAAAAGTGTTGAACAATTCCCTATTGTATGTTTTTCCCGTAAATAAACAACACACATTGTTGTTGTAGTATACTTTGTTGTATATAGAATTGGAAAAACCACAATCTACCACCATTATTTATTATTTAAAAAGGAAAATATTTTTTTACAAACAACTGCAGCAGTGTGGTTTTTTTATACATAATGGTTTTTTTGTATCTACTTTATTATTTTTATTTTTTTTGGAAAATCATTTTGTATACATTTAGTATAAATTCGTTCTGCATTGTTATAAACATGGCCTTTATAATTTATCATAATCAAAATATTGTATTGTTCTCATCAATTTTAACGCAATTATCAGTTATGAAATAAATCCATTACGGTTTTTAATAATATTTCGATTCTAAAGTATCGATATGAACTGCAATTGGGATATTGGGACAGAAAAGTTAAGTAAATTTTTGAAAATCTTTTGAAGTACGGAAAATATGAACGTTTTAAGCTTCTGATTAGACAAAAAAGAAGACACTTACTATGAAAGTGACGTCATTGTTGATTATTGCCATAAAGAAACAGGCAACTTTCAAATTTTGTTATGGTATCAAGGCTACTTTAACATTGTTATGGGTATAATTTGAAATTTGACATACAGTTTTAAAAAACCTTTTAAATTAGAAGCGAAAACGACCGAAGAAAAAATTTTCGTAAAACATTTATGTAAACATGTGATGTAATGTTTAAATTGGCCTTTTCATTTCAAAAAGTGATTGCCTCATCTTTTTTTCGGACCGTTTGTTAAAAAATTAATGTGATAAAATGAATAACAAATATCTTGTATTTTTGTTCAACTTATAACTGTCTGTACGAAACAATAATGAATCGTAATTGAAATGAAAAGGTCTATTATGTGTGTACCTATATATTATATTTTATTACATTACATATTGTATTTTACTGCGTCACGAAAATAGCACATTCTGCCTAAATAACATTTGTAATCTGTGAATTTTTTTAAAATGTTATCTATTTTAATTAACTTATATTTAATTATACATAGCTTTTAAAAAGATTATCTTGGCAAAGTTTAATATGATTTATAACAACCGACATTCTTATTAGGATTACAAACATTGCTAAGAAAGATTTACTTCCACAGAAGTCGTTTCCTAAAGCAAAAATACATTCAAATCCAACCCTGTCCTCTAATTTACAATACCAACCACATAATACTTTTCTGAATACAAGACCACAATGTTAGCTAACGATACTGTACAAGGAGTATCACTTTAAAATAATAGACTTTAGTGTAAATATTCCCTGCGCCCTGGTTTGACTATGACTCTGTGTCGAAGAGAGTATAACAACAGCAGATATGATACCCAACATGTTATATTGTTTGTCTTGGTTTATATTGTTCACGATAATGAATAAACCACTCAACAACAATATTCTTTTATTCAAGTTTTTTTTTTTTTTAAACATGATTATTAATAATTCAAATTTATATTAATATTCCAGAATATAACAAAAAAAAAACCCAACAATAAAAAAAAAAGATTTATCTGTCGTCGGGGAAAGAAAATAATATGATTGTGTTATTAGTAAAGTTAACCCTAGTAGCTCAGTTAATTAAGGCGTAACCAATTCTGTTCGCGGTATGCCTAGTACATAGTATATGCATGAACGATAGCGTTATTTTTCTTAGAACCCAACAAATTTTTGAAGCTTGAAACTGACGAATGTCCGTTTTTTGCTATTCTACTTTTTAGGTGTGATCTATAAATGATCAAAATGCAATACTATCGTTTCTGAAAACGATTCAGAAACCAGCAATGGATTTCATATTGGCTAGTCAATAAAAAACCAGCTGAATTTCCGCATATATATAAGGATTTTCTTTTATGAATTAACTGTTAATTTTTTTACAAAATCATTATAATATATTGCGGATATAAGAAGTAAATTTTCAGGAATGTTTATTAATTTTAATAGTTTTCCACAGAAAGGGGACGAGATGGGAAATCTTACAGGTATTTCACATACTAGTAATTATAGTTAATTTATAGCTTAATTATCTTAATACTATTTTTAATTTCTTTAAAGGTATTTTAATTACTTTTTTAAAACAATAAACCTATGATATATTAACTTGTTTTCTCTAATGTGATTCATAATTTTTAGCATTTTAATTGTTT
The DNA here is from genome assembly GCF_905475395.1 of Chrysoperla carnea. Classification (NCBI taxonomy): domain Eukaryota; kingdom Metazoa; phylum Arthropoda; class Insecta; order Neuroptera; family Chrysopidae; genus Chrysoperla; species Chrysoperla carnea. The sequence goes on along the minus strand of NC_058340.1, from coordinate 24,876,601 downwards.
TTACTTTTTTTTTAAGTTAGTTTTTCCATATTTAATATTATGCAAATGTGCAATTTTTATTTTTTTTATGTATTTATTATATTATTCATATACATATTATTATAATTATTGTTACTGAACTTGTTTTATGATTAATTATTTAATAATTGTATGTTGTTAATTTATCTTTATGTTAGCCGTAGGGATTCAAACATATCTTCTGTAAACATAATTAGCATAAAAGTTGGCTCCTGAACTTTTACTTAAATACAAATTCAATTTATAAAGTTTTTATTTATTTATAATGTTGCAAATCATTGAACAAGATATATGAACTTATGAACACTTAAGTAAATTCTCATTTATGAACAGTTAACTGAAATTTTTAATTCTTTGATTAGTATTTCCACTGTCAAAAGAGGCAGAAGGATTGTAAAATGTAGGAGTAAGGTAAAGTTCTAATGCGAACACTGTCCATCGAAACTTCTTATTTGTACTTTTATATAGTCAAAATTAAGTTCAAGGATAGTGAAAATGGATATTTAAACATTTTTCGACCCCACAAATGGATTTTTAATTAAGTAACTCTATAGATATACATGGCACAATTTATCTAAATTTTCTCAGGAAAGCTCAAAACTGAAGAAAAAAATTTCACCTAATTTATACAACTTCGAGGACTCTTAAAACATTTTATTTAAACAAATTAGGTTTCTAACTCTATCACTTGGCCGTAAAATGTGCAGTTTTGACTTGGATGTTGTTGAATATATCGAATTTATCGACTATCGGCTGACAGAATCATTAATGTCAGCATGGCTCTTGGATTAATGATGCAAATATGCTTTATGATTTTAAATTTTCGACATGCTAGGCGTAACATGTTGGTCGTTAAAAGTTGCTATAAAATCCAACGTGTAGAATTAACTTGTATAGAAAAAGTTAAATATATGTTTAAAAAAATTAATAATTGACTAATTAGAATAATAAGTAATTAACTCCAAAAACCAAAAATAAACAATATTTTTTTATGCAAAAGTTTATCAATCAAATGCAAGCAACAACTCTAAAAACAGCTAACATTCACTTTCATTTACTGACCAAAACTACAAATGAATATCCATAGGTCCAATGAACGAAACATGATTAATAAACTTTTAAAAATATTAATACTAACCAAAATATCTTATAAAAATTATAAAAAATATTTCAGATCCAAAAAAAAAAAATAATTAGTGACAAATTAGAATAATAATAAATTAACTCCAAAAAACAAAAAATTAATAAAATATTTTTTTAAATTTATTTTATTCAAAAGATTATTAATCGCATTCAAAATTTAAACATTCTTATATTATTTTTTTTAAATAACAAAAATGTTTATTATTAACAATAAGAATGAATATTTCTCTTCTTTTATACAGAAAACCAAACGATCTTAAGAAGAAGAATAAAACAAATTAGTTATTTAAGAAAAAAAAAACTTGTTTGTAAGCCAATTATATTTTATTTTTTATTTAATTAAAAAAGAACAGATTAAATGTTATTTTTGTTTCTTTTAAATAAAAAATAAAATAAAAAAATAAGTAAGTAGTGACTGAGTATGTATAGGTATCATCATCTTCTTTACTTAACTTAAGGTTGATAGTGTTATTCGACTTAGAAGTAAAAAGTTTCAGCGCTACTTCATCATCTTCTTTACTTTACTTAAGGTTAATAGTGTTATTCGACTTAGAAGTAAAAAGTCTCAACGCTACTATATCAATATATTAACTAGTTTTGTATAGAAAAGAGTTTGGTTTGAAGTACCAGAACATTGATAGAAGCCGAACGAAACAAACTTTGATGAGAATTTGTCAGCGAGAAACTAGACGAAAAAATTTCGATAAATGTGAAACAGATAAAAATATACTTTTTCAATTGTTCTATGTTTTGTTATTTTTTTAACCACCGAACTAAAAAAAGGGGAGTTATAACTTTGACCGCTGTGTGTGTGTGTGTGTCTATCTGTCTGTCTGTGGTTTCGTAGCGCCTAAACGGATGAACCGATTTTGATTGTTTTGGTTTTGTTTGGAAGATAATTTAATGAAGGGTGTTCTTAGCTATTTCTCAAATGCGAATTTACGGTTCCGTACCCGATAAAGCTAAAAATTGGTGATAATCTTCCAAATCGTCTCAGTTTGGAAAAGGCGTTAAGGAAAACGGCTATTTAATGGAGAATGTTCTTAGATATGTTTCCAATAAGAGTTTAGGATTCCGTAGCCGAAAAATTTGTCGGGGGTTTTTTAAATTTTGTAAATTTCATTTGCTTAAAAACATCAACAATCTTAAACTTCTTATATTGATGATAAATATATGATATCGCGATTTTGTCATTTGTAGATTTTTTTTTATGCCTACAAGTATTTTCTTCTATTCATCAAACCCGGATTTCTGTTCTCAAATTACGGTTCTTAGACATTATTAAATAGTTTTTTAACTAGATTTTACTATTGTACCAACCACCTTAATAAACAAACAACAACAAAAATCGAATACAAAACAACAAGAGATGATATTAAATAAATATATATTAGAATGGTATGTTGTTTTCTTATAAGACAACAAACAACGCTATGCTGAATGCAACAACGGCCTATCGTACAAGTTTCAAAGATATACATTGTTTTCTTCTGTAAGTCATTTAAATAACAGAATCATATTTTTATTTAATTTCATTATAATATTTTATTATTTTATAGAAAAATCGAATGAATTTGAAGCCATAACTGATGCAGCATTAGAAAATCTTGCCTGATAAAACTTTTTTGTTGAAAAAATATATTAGGTACTGTACTTTATATGAGTTCGAAAAAAATTGTAATTTCATGGCGTGTAGTTAAAAAATGGTCCATGAAAAAAAGTCCCTGACTATGAAAATCTTGATACAGAAAAAAATTGTGTTCATAAATGTATGTGCGAAATGTATCCTGGGTCTTTATCTGTATCTTATAAATTTAAAACTTTTTGAGCAGCTTCGTCTTCAAGGACAATTTTATCTTCTAATAAATTAAGCCATTAAAGATAAAAATATCCGCAAATACTGAGACAAACAAGAAATGCTTGAAGAATGTTTTCAAATTGGAATGTAATTAATAATCATTGAAAAAAATTTCTAATTTGTCACTAATTAATTTTTTTTTTTTTTTGAAACCATTTATTTTCGTTTTGTATTTGTCAATAACTAAAAAAAAAAATTTTTTTTGTAATTTAATTGGATTGAGTTGGTGTGTTAAATATGCGGCCCACGTACGGATTGTATTATGCGATTAATGTTACATATATACATATTTTTAGATGGAGGTTTTTGATTATCATCGGCAATTTATAATTGTTTAAAAAATATGAATAAAAAACATATTTATTTTGAGATATTTTTGCTCTTTTCCTCTGAACGGAAGGAAAAATTTGAGCATCTTTGCTTTAGATTTTCATCCATATTTCTCTCCAAGATATTTTGGCCCATACTAATGTAAACATAAAAAAATCATTTGTTTTCAAAGTAATATCTGTTTTTAACGCCCGAACTTAAAAAGGGCTGTTATAAGTTTAACCGCAATGTGTGTCTGTCTGTCTGTGGCATCGTAGCGTCAAAACGGATGAACCGATTTTAATTTTTTTTGAATCGTTTGAAATCTAATTTAACGGAAAGTGTTCTTAGCTGTACCCGAAAAACTTAAAAAATTGGCGATGATCTTTGATCGATTCAGTTTGAGAAAAGCACGACATATGATTTTAACATATAAATAATTACTATGGAAATGAATGGTCAAATAAACCTGGTTCAATTCATTTCAAAAAGTGAAATGGTAAAATAGTTGGGTAATTCAAAACAATAATTCAAAAGAACAAAGTCAACTAAAATATTTCAATTTCAATTAAAATATTTTCAAAAGTTTGTCCCAAAAAATGATAGCTCTCTAATTATCCTTTTCATCTCATCTGATGTCCTTGACCATCACTTTCATATTGATTTATGAAGGCGTGTTATAAGTTTAAAGTGTTTTTCTGTGCGTCTGTGTGATTCTCAGTGGCATCGTAGCTCCTTGGTTGAGACTATTTTATAGCTAAGTCTTCAAAAATCGGTTTACAAGGAATAAATCGTATTTGTCGGGAATTTTGTTAATTTCACTTGTCTTAGCAATGGCTCCATTAATTTATATTAAATGCAAAAACTTGACCAAAATTCTTTTAGCTTCAATAAACAATTCTACACCGATTTTCTTAAAAAAATTGTAAACATTTGAAGTTATGCAGCGTCTACATGAGATATAATGAGCCAATCGAAAACTAATTCGTATACGAAAGTCTCTAAAAACAATAGGCTACACTAATCTTTATTTACTGATTAAATCAGTTTAACAGTACTTCAGTAATTTATTCGTAAAACCAACAAAATGATTAATTATAAAATTTCCAAATATTGATTTATAGATGAGTTTATATAGCTTTTTATTTTAATTCTATTTTGAGAGTATTTTTTCAGTTGATTATCTTTACAAATATTTTATATATTTTCTCTTAAATTTTTTCTTAATTATATATTTAATTTTTTTTTCTTCAACTTCCTGACTAACTAATCGTTATCGATTTTATTAAATATATGTAAAAGTTCATTAGTTTCTTTTTTTTTAAGAAATTTTATCAAAATTATCAAAAAAATTTGTACCATGATTATTTAACACATAAATTTTCAGTTTTTTTTTGAAAAATGTCACACATAAACTTATCAAATTCATTCGTTTTAAAAGAGATGGTTAAAGATTGTGGATTCGTTAAATTTATGTTGTAAGAATATTAGTGCATTGATCTTATAAAGCGCTGTATCGTGATGTAATAGTTACGTGTTTATGGATGTAATAAGTTAATCAATCAATAATCAATAATTTATTTATAAAGATATTGATTGTTAAACATTACATTAATCATTGAAGTTTATTTATTGCCTATGTAATTGAATATTTAATTACGTATGTATTCGATTTTAAAAGCTATTAAAACAAATACCGTAGAAATGCATTTTTTACAACCAAAAAATATTATCTTGGTGTTAAATCATCATGGCTTCAAATTTTTCGGAACCGATTGATGTCCATTAACAGCAAAGCTTGCTTATTTTTCTACTTTTCGAAATCAATTTCGAAGTTGCTTCATTACCGTTGTAAACAATTTTACGTTAAAACTTTTCGATCCAAAATTTAAATGAAAACATTAATTTTGTAAGATCATTTTATAAAAAACATAAATTTTGAAAAGTTTTTGTAAATTTTATACTTTGTAAGCTAAATTTTTATTTACAAAAACTGGATTTGAATGAATTTTACAATCAAAGCGACATTAGAGTCAAAATAACGATCTCACAAAATTTGATTAAATTCCAATTTCGTTTTGTAGATACAAAAAACAAACGCTTATTCACATCTAAGCTACAAAAGCCCATCTTATTAAAACACAGGACATAACTAAAAAAAACCCTGTGTACTTAAAAGACAATAAACTTAAGGTCAAGGTAGAATATTTATAAACTTAATATGAAATAAGCAATAAAACGACAAAATTCTTCTTAAAAGAAGAATCTCATCTATTAAAAAGACAATATTATCAAATACTAATTAATTTTTCTGTAGTATAAAACGTATATTTAATTACAGCTTAAAATATGGCCATAAAGTTTCTATACACGTAGAGTAAATCGTTGGACCTTTATGATATTGTTACTTATAAAATGGTAACTGCATTAAAATTAAGGCCTAGTTTTCCTACCAGAATACAAACAATGAAACGAAAGCGGTTATTGCTTAGAAAGGCACGCCATCATGCACCTTGGATCAAAATAAAGTCCTGTACCACTGACCTATGAACATAAATTCTTAATGTGACAGTTATTCCTTTGTTATAAAGTCAGCATATCACATACTTCAAGCGATAATTCAAGTGGGAAAAAGCCTCTTGTTCTTTGGTCAGTAAAAAAAGTAGTTTAAGTTTCGATTGTTTGAAAAACGAGAGGTGTTCGTGTTACCGAAACTACGATCAGAGAAAGGATTTCAATGTTTCAATTGTCTATCGTATCTTCTCATAAACTGTAAAGTTCACATGTTAAAGAAAGGTTTGCAAAGTGCGTTTTTTGATTCCAGCTAAACTAGGAAACGATTAATGGAAGATAAAAGTATTGTATCATGGGTCGCCGATTAATAAATTAAAAATAAAGTTTTATCTATAACGATTTATTATTTAGACCCTATGCTATCAGGGCGAACTATATCCATTCGCTTTATTATTAAAACAAGGCTCTAAAATGTGACCCAAGGTACAACAATTTCCTTTTAAACAAATAAAACGATAATGTTTTTCTTCTTAAAAGAATCTCATCTTTTAAAAAGACAATATTATCACAAACTACTAATTAATTTTTCTCTGTAATATATAAAATATAAATTTTTAATTACAATATATAATCTGATCATAAAGTCTCTTTAAATATAAAATTGAATATATAGAGTATATGTATTATTATTATTAATACAAAATAAATAAATAATAATAGTATTAAAACAATGTTTAACATAAAATGGTTACATCAAATGTTACGTGGGCATTGGATATAGCGCGTTGAAACAAGATTTTATTATTATTGCACCTGCTGCTCGCTTTGCTTGTTCACCTCATATTTATAATACTACTACGTAAAGTGTTTACAGGTATAAGTGTGTGTGAGTGTGTGAGTGTATGTGTGTGTGTGTGTGTGTGTGTAAATAGCTGTTGCTGAATACTCTCGACACATAATTTTACGCGCATGAACCATTAACTATATAAAACAACAATCAACTTTTACAATCAGATCATAAAATAGTTGCTTGCAATTATTCAATTTATGTATATGTATATGATAGTACAATGTATCACAAAAGTGCAAAAAATTCGATCAATTAAACCAGGACAGAAACAGCGAACCAAAATGTCTTTCTTCATTAAAGCTATTAGTACGAAAATAAGAATTGATATAATAGAATATATTCATGCATTTTTTATTATATTTTTAATTGATTGCTTATTGCCGTTATAAAAACAGTAAAAACTATACATACTGTTTAAAAATACTATTATTAAGTGTAAAAAAATATTTGAAATATCGAACCGATTTTGAGATATTAACGCAGTCCTTTTGGCGCTGTCTGTTGATGACGTATTAAAATGTGATCAGTCAGTTGGTGGTTGTGGACTGTTTACTACAGGTGTAAGACCCACGTATATAGTAATTATAGTATATACCCATGGTAATACCATACACAATATAAGTAATTAATACCATTCAGTATGTCAATAAGTCTGACAAACCACATAACATGACGTCACGAACGTTTTAAAATTGAATTCTCGTTTAAGAAATTTGAATTTCTCTCAAATGTCCAGCCAATAAAGTTAAAAAAAAAATAGTTGAACCAAATTTAAATTTCATGTATATTCCCTATTGTCTACATTGACATCACATTGTCTACAATAGCGGACATTCATGAATTTTTTAGCGCCAATAGAAGTTGAAAAAAGTTTTATAGGTGCATTAAACTAAATATGATATATTTATAATACTGTAGTAATATTTGGTAGGGAAAAAAAACACAACCTAGAGAATAGTCTCTCAAATATTAAGCCGCTCTGAAATGACTTTCAAGTACTACTGACTTTCCTACCCATTCTTTTGTAACACAGAATATCAATAACATTTGGAGTTCAACAATTTGTTTGGAGTGTGTAACTTTTGGAACACTTTATAATATTATTTATATTATTAATACACGTAGGACCAAAAGTAGTTTTTTTTAAAATAAAAAAATCAAGTTAAGTAAAAAAAAAAGAATATTCTTTGTTTTACTTAAATAATATTTAATTATGGTTCTTTATATATGTATTATTATTAAGTATATGCAACAACACTCACTTAGAGATCGGTTCAGCTCACCTCATCCACAACTTTTAGCTCAAGTCTAAGATCTTGTGAAGAAGGTACATTTACATATAATATTTACTGCTGTAGCAGCATAGCACTCTTTTCTTAAATAATATACAGTTAATGTTTAGAGTACCGTATAATAATAGATTATTAAGTTTTTTCCTCTGTCATATCAGAAACAAGAGTTGCTGGGAATCAAGTTTGAGATCAGAATATCCTTATACCTAAGTTTAAAATTTTAAACATTTTTAACTAACTTTGCCTGGAAAGCCTTGTGCTTACTCAAAATAAAACAAATCTTCTTCATTATAATAACCAATCTTAACATATCTGAGTTTTAGAACTATTAAGGTCTTAGATGTGCACACGACGAAATTCGTATCATTCTAAGATGAAATTATCGCTGTAAAAATTCATTAAATTTGATTTTGACACCTGTACACAATAGTGAAAAAAAAATGGTGGAAGCGCAGATAAGTTCGAATTGCATTATTTTTTTAAATAAACCTGAAACTGTTTTAAAGAAGCTGCTTTTCTCTAGATCTATTCTCGATTTTATGACATAGCTTTGTTGATTTGAGTGTCGAGAATTTGACAAACCAGATTTTTACGTTACCTGAAGAATTGCAACTACCCGTTGTGTGCATGATGGAAAAGAAAACTCCTATCTTATGAAATTTGGCATAAATCACACGTTTTATTTAAAATATGACTATTTTTCAATTGTTTACATGTAATTGGTATAGTGCATATTAAATAAAAATTAAAATTGAATAATAATAGTTAATTAACTTGTTGCATTAGAAATTGTAAAAATAAAAGACAAAATTACATAAAAAATATTTTTTTAATGTAAATTCACATAAAAACTTTTTTCAATTTGTTAGAAAGTAGTATTAAATTTACAAATCATTTATACAAACCCTAGACTTACATGTGCATCCATAAAATTATATTAATAAAGTAGTGTGCCATGGAGACCTCCTGAAATAAAACTCATGCACGATGCGAAGAAAAATCTTGTCTCACAATTCTAGTTTGTAAGATATTAAAAATTTCATATGATAGAACTGTGATCTTATCTTTAATTGAATGTATGTTATTTGGCTTAAAAACATCTTTTTTGAACTTAAGCTCATTGAAACGTATTTCCTTCGCCTTCGGCCAAAGTTGCTACCAGCTAGCAAAAACTGTGAAGATAACTATAAAAAATATAAAAACTTTAAGAAATTTAGAATCGATTTTTCAACTGAACTCCATTCTGCATGGAGGCAGTAGAAGAAGAAACTAAGTCTGAATATATTAAAATGATATAAATCCCCTAATTTTACAAGGATTGTTCAAGATAGGGAGTAAAGTATTGTTTAAGTGTGGTACTTTAAGATGAAAATCTCTTAAGAATCATTCAAATGTTACTTACCTTAAACTATTAACACTTTTTTCTAGATCAATTATTCCATGGTTTTTAAGACAAACAGTAGGATCAAATATTGAAAAAATATGATAAAATCTATAATTCAATGACAATAATTTTTTTTTTAAATAAAAATCTTACTAAATATCTATAATTATCAATTTAATATATTCACAAATAGAATAATTTATTCAGATAATTAACTCGTAGTGCAGAATCTCTTATGAGCTAAGATTGTTTCCTCACTTAACAATATTTAACACATACACACAAGTACAATACAATACAATATTATATGAATAAATAAATATTGTATGTATTTGAATGAAATGTATAATATAATATAATGTATAATATAATGTGTATAAAGTTGTATATCCTGTAAAAATATAAAACTGTAACCTGTACCTGTGTATCGAACATACAAACTCATCTTATACTAACACATATACATATACAAACTAGTCAGTGATTTTTATTTTTATTCATTTTGTTTTAAAATTTATATTCAAGATTATAATAAAAATACATTATAGAATGATTCAGAATTCAGTTAGGAAAAAGAGATTGTCTTATGTGCAGGAAGAACCAAAATAACTAATCTAAAACCCTCTATATTCAAGTCGAAATCGTAGTCTTTAGTAAATCTGTGAGAAAGTGTATAAAGAAATCTCGATTAAACTTTCATATCATTTCATTTTCAAGAATAAAAGCAAAATAAAAAACCTGCCATAGAATTGGATTAAAGCATCTTGTATGGCTAAAAAATTCATCGTATTTTTCCATCGAAAATATTCAGTTAGTTTTATGCAATTTTTTCTTTTTGTCATAACGGACCCTATGGTCCGAGTTTTCCAAACCCCAGAACAACCACCTAACCTAACATGAACTAATTAATATTCTATATGAAGTGAATGGGTTCAAGATTAAAAATGGCAGAGTTCATTTGAAAGATAATTTAACGGAGAGTGTTCTTAGCTATATTCAAGTGCGAGCTTAGGTTTCCGTACCCAAAAAAAAAAAACTAAAAAATTGGCGATGATGGAAATAAATGTTCAAACAAACCTGGCTCAATTCATTTCGAAAAGTGAAATGGTAAAATAATTAGTTAATTCAAAACAATAATTCAAAAGAATAAAGTCAACTCAAATATTCAATTTCAATTAAAATATTTCCAAAAATTTGTCCCATCAAATGATCGCTCTCTAAGTATCCTTTCCATCTCATCTGATGTCCTTGACCATCACTTTGATAATGATTTCAGAAAGAGGGTTATAAGTATAAAGTGTTTATCTGTGCGTCTGTGTGTTTCTCAGTGACATCGTAGCCAATGAATGGTCGAACCGCCTTGATTGAGAACATTTTATAGTTATGTTTCCAAAAATCAGTTTACATCGGTTCGTATTTGTCGGGGTTTTTTTAAATTTTGTAAATTTCGCTTGTTATTATATTTAGACGTATATTTGTGTGCTTTTTTAATGTAACACTACGGCTTGTATTATGACTGTACCGAAGTTCAGTCCGTCATGTTGAATTTGAGGTTTTGTATGACTAATCTCCGAAGTATTAATTTTACTATAACTTATCTCTGAATACAACAATACCATACTTAACCCCCGGCTTGTTTGTACACGATACAGTTTTTTAATAAAACACCCTGTATATACATATATTCGTATTTGTACTGTGTTTTTTTTTTTAATAATGAAAAAATGTATTTGTTATCACAAAAGTAGGTATTTTTTTGTGTATATTTCGTTTTGTTGTGTTTTTATATTATTATTTCATAGTTTGGCTGTTGTGTTGATAATCTTTCGTTTCGTTTCGTACACCTCACAAACACTATAGTGATGATGAGACTGTGTTGCAGGTATTTTTTATCAGTCAGATTTTTAATTGAAATTCATGATGACAATTCCACCATTATATTAAATATTTTTTTAACAACACCAGTTTTGTAAAAGAATTGAAAAAAAATATTGTTGAAAAAGTTGGGATCATTTATATACGACATGAATATTTAGATTAAATGAATATGCGGTCAGTGCCGCAAAAAATTATTTCTCACGCTCTTTAATGACCTTAAAAAGTAGAAATTATCAGTAATTCCTGTAATTTATATATACATATGTATTTCTGAATATTATATTAAAATAGAAAAACTGCAAGCCCACGTTTTCCTATCTCTTTGGATTTTGAAAGCAATTCTTAAGGTCAAAAAAATATCATCTTTGACAACTTGAATAGGTGCTCTTTCTTCATATTTTCCGTGGTTTTGCTTATGTCCTTTATACGCATATTACAGTTTGAATTCATCTGGTATGGTATCAAAATGATAGATCGAAACGGTTTAAATTTGTCACAAAAATGACATTCTTTCGATATTTTCTCGTAAACAAAATTATAAAAAGTGCTATTATTTTTCCACAAAATAAATTGAGCATTATAGGCGTTTTTACTTTTTATGGTGCAATTCGTTCTTAAAATGATTCAGAAGTTAAGATCTTTTTTAGTTTCTTGAGAATTAGAAAAAGTTACACACATGTCAAGAGTCGAACCCATGTATCTTGGATTCATGCTTCCACACCTTAGCCACCTGTATGTGCTCTAGGTACAATGTGTAATTTTTCAACTCAAAAGTCAAATTCTTTCGATTATTATTGATGTTTTTTATAATATATTGGCGTAAAATACAAAGACAAATAACTTTTCGAGTTAATCTTATTTAAAGAGATTTCAAAAAAAATTACACACATTCCAGGATTTGAACCCGGATCTCATGATTCCATTCCAATCCCCCTAATCAAGTGCCTTGATTAATAGAATCTCATTTTTGCTGAATTTTGACAAAACTTTAATAAATATTAACTGGCCTTATAGCTAATATTTTATTAAATAATTTTCTGTATCCATTTACTTATTTTACAAATGTTAATTCTTTTTTTTTTTTCTTTTCCAGGTAACAATCTATGATTTCTGGATCATTTTCTTATAACGCTGTGAGAATTCTTAAGGTTTCTTACTGTTCGTAAGTTTAAATTATTTTCAACTAATTATTCAATATTAATTCACAATCGATTTAATTTTTTTTTTTTGACTAATTAATTTCACCTAAATTGACGCTGTATTTTAATTTCATCAAATTCTTAAGAAATACGGATGTACGGCTAAACTACCTTAAAGAGAATAAATTTTACTATGTTTTAACCGTATTGTGATACTAAGCTTCTTCCATAAATCTATTATTTACACTAGATTTTATTGGTCGTAGAACTGAAGGATTGCATACGCATGAAAGCCTTGTTATTTTGGCAACTACCTTAAGTAAATATATATTTTTACATACAAACATCCATAAAAAAGATTGCTTTATTATCCTCCTGTTGTAAAAAAAGAAAAAAAAAACTAAAAATCTAAAAGCCATGTACGAAACGTATATAAAATATATACTACAGTAGTATCATTTCAGACATTAATTAGTTGATGAAATATAATGTAAGTATATAAAGAAAAGTCAGACCGCTTTATTTGTTATTATAGCAGTAGTAGCCAGTTATAGCAGATAGCACTGAACATTGAGTAGTAGACTAGATGGATAGTAAACTAAGTTATTTATATATATTTTTTATCTAGTTAATAGTACCATGTATATTATAATGTGTATAGATAGGTATAAATATATGCATATATATACAGTGTGTCGCATTTAAGATGAAGACACCTTCATATTTTCGATATTTATGGGAAAATTTTATATCTCCAATTTCGATAAAACTCAATATATAAGGTGATTTTGACCCAAAAAGTACAAAAATGGGGTGCATTCGGGATGACTGGTCGAATATTTTTTGAGATACGGACCAATATCAATATAAATATTGCGATATCTCAGAAACCCTGCATACAATCATGAAATTAACCTGATTTTTATAATTTTTAGATCAAAATTACCCTATCCACCGAGTTTCATCAAATTCCAAAATAAAACTTTTTTTTTGCGTTTTTCTCGATTTTTTCAAAGGAGTACCCCTTAAGAATATAGCAAAAAATCGAGAAATTTCTATAAAACTCAGTATATAAAGTAGTTTTTACCCAAAAAGTACAAAAGTCGGGTGCATTTGATGACTGGTCGAATAGTTTTTGAGATACAGACTAAAATCCGATTTTCTCGACTTTTTCAAAGGGGTTTCAAAGAATGTGTTTTTTCAAGAAAACAAAACGAATATCATTCAGTGAAACAACTAAAAAACACTCTGTATAATCAACATAAGGATAATAAACTTGCTTACAATGAAAATAAACTATATAAAAATATATTCACATATTATAAAAAAGTAAGGGATGCTTGCTGCCTTTTAACTTTGTATTTGAAATGTATATAAAAATTAAAATAGCCAGTCCTTATTTATTTTGATTAGTAGTTATAACTTCAATGAGAGGGTATGTTTTTGATACAAATTATTAGAAAAAATTTAATTGCAATTTTTTTAGAAAATGATAATACAAATTATAAACATAAAAGAAACTTATACAAATTGGGAATATAATTTATCTTGCGAACTAAAAGCATCTACGCATTCTTAAACTTATTCAAAAATTTGTGTTACCATTGTTCTGAGATAATCAGAAATGTTGAACAAGTTATAGAAGGAAATAAAGCTTTAAAAACAAATTCGATTTAGTCTTGTAAGAAAGTTTTGTGGATATGACTAAGTCAGTATCGTTGTACGCTATACTGATTTTATACCATTAAGGGAGTAGTAACATTAGCAATAGTTATGGCGGACGAGTCAATGCAGTATGGGCGTCAGGCCTATACTGGTTGTTGATACTCACAATACATCTGGTGGATAGCCCTAATTAATACTGTTATACTACTTATGCTAACATAATACTCATTCTTTGTGTCTCTATACCATACCAGCATTGTAGTAGTAAACGCCATGCATTTCTTACCATGTATTAACAAACAATGATAAAATTACTTTAACCTTGAAGGTTAGATATTGAACCAAAGTTCAGTATGATACTATGTTTAAAGATTAGATTCATTTTTAAATTTATACAGATTAAGTAGGTAATATAAATTACAAACGGGTTTACCGCAATCGGAGCTTTATTCCGTACTTACTGTAACTATAACTCCTCTGTACGTACGGCCAAGCTCTCTACTATCATAAAAATATAAATTAAGAACTTAGTTGGTTCACAAAACTTTGCTAAAGCATTTTCCTGCCAAACATTGATTTGCCCGCTTTTGCTAAATTATTGTCCAAAGCTAATAAATCAAGCTTTGGTCTGTCAGTTTTTACCCAACCCTTAACAATCTAAGACTTTAAATATTAATCCTGAAGAAAAGGCTGCCAATAAGGCCAAGGAATGGGACTGAACAAGCAATGAATTATAATGCAAGTATAGCAATTCTCGTAGCTTAAAATAAACTGAGTTACTTTAAACAACTCAGCTTTCTGAATACCATGCTGGATCAGTGTCGTCGAGCTCCAGCTGTTTTTGAAACAAGTTCTTAAAACCTTCACTTCACCTATTTTGATTTATAAATAAGTAATTGACTAAAGTCAATTGTTATCCTCCATTGTCAATTGATAATTTATGTTTTATATCAGTTCTGGGATGGGTGATTAATTATTTTGATTAGAATATAAACTTTAATTAACACATTATAAATTACACAATCTTTATAATAAAGTATTAAATTATTATATAAATTTTTCATTTTCTGAAAGTAGTTTTTCATAATAATGTTATAATAAAATATTGTTATTGCAAAATGATCAAACTAAATTCTATTCCCATTCACGTTACATGAAAACGTGCTATATTTAAATATCGTGTGTTATAAAATTGCAGAATTTATATAGCGATCGATGCTCGTCTATCGACAAATAATTAAATAGTATAAATAAGTAGAGATGGACCGTATATTTGTTATGGTCTCCTAATATAAAATATAAATATTTTTCTTATAATCTCCAAGTTTTTCCCTTTTACAAATTAATTAATTCCTACCTAATTAACTTAATATATAAAAGAAAAATTTATATTCATTTATCTTATTAAATTGATGCATTATAATTTGTACATATTTTTTAAAATAACAAACATTTTGTGCTTCTGAATTAATAACAATGATAATCTGAAACCCTAAAAGTCGAAGAGGGAAAGTCTCGCGGTAATCATGAATACGCGCCAAAACAATATTTTTTAATTTGTATGATATATGGATCAGATGTACTTTTTAGGCAATGCTATTAGAAAGATCATTTTGCTTTTGCATTGGCATTCATAGCAATTTATAAGAATACTAACAAAACATAAATAAAAAGAGGCAAATCTTTTATTTAATTGGTGTTAATTGTTTTAAGATTTAAGCCTATTTACGAACACTATATTGACGTCATTAGTCAACATTTTAAATTTGATGGCTCTGATGATTAATATGAGGTATGACTGTTTTCAACGCGTAAAGTAAATTTTTTGAGAATTAAAAGATTGAATGAAGTTATTTTCATACATTATCTTAGTAACAATTCTAATTGTATAAAATCGCGTATATTAATAAAATTATTTTCTATTTCATCTTTTTATTAAAGATTTATATTTATTATCGATGAAAATAAACAGTAAATATAAAAAAAAGAAGATAAATATTGATTTTAAAATTTGGTAACATCATTTTGATTTTTGACACAAAATATTTATAATAATAATAATAAAAGAACAAAAGCTTCCTTTATCTAACAGATATTATAGTCGAAATAAAATCAGGAAGCCATAAATATATTACCACCTATTTATTAAATATTAAAGTTGACGTCATTATTAATATGGAGTCTCTATTTGTGTGTGAATGTGTATGTTTATTAGACTAGGAAATACAGGTAGACACAGAAGGGAAAAATTGGATAATTTCAATTTTCAATGAATATCCCCATTAACATTCTTCATAAATTTTCATCAATTTCAAGCTTGGAACGGATTCATCTTAAAAAAACATAGAAGGTCTAGCGGCATTTGATTGATTAAAAAAGAATTTTATTTATAGGATTATTATGGTGGAAGGAGTGGGCACATAAAATTTTACGAAAAAGAGATATGTTCATTGTACTGAACGACGCTTCCACCAATGTTAAAATTCTTTCACAAACTGAATTGGATACCTGATTGATGATGAACACTTCTTTATATACTAGCAATATAAGTTTAACGTGTTTGTGTATCTGTGTGCCTGTGGCATCGTGGCTTTTAAACGAATGAACCAAATTAAATTTTTTTAAATTTGTTCAAGGTAATTTGATCGAGAGTGGTCTTCGTTATGTTTCAAATACAAGTTTCGGGTTCCATACCCGATAAAAATTAGAAAAGAGTTGATGATCTTGAACGGATGAGCCCATTTTCTTAAGCAAATTACCTTTCAAACAAAGAAAAAACCAAGTTGGCCCATCCGGCTAGAAGCTACGATGCCAAATGAATCGACCTGATTTTAGTTTTAGGGTTTCTTTTAATTTAATATTATTCAGAAATTCACAAGATTTGTTAATGTAACCTAAAACCTATACATCCTTAACGATTAACAAACCCTATATGTTTTTATCTTGATAACCTCTTTATAAAAACTTAAAGAAATGACGCCGGAAGATTTTCCTGAAATAACTGCAGTTGTATATCCTTTACTATTTACGTATGCATGGATATGACTCAAATATTTTCAGATTTAAATTTATGATATGAAAAATCTTTTTTCTACTTACAGTTAAGTAATGTACAGTGACTGAGTAGAGAGATACTGAATGTTTTATTCTTGACCTCGGTTATATATTGTAAATTATTATTTAAAACTATTATTATTATCTAATGAATAATAATATAATATTTTATTATTTAAATTATCTTAAAATGTAATGCATGCACACTACTAACAAATTATTTTAATACTTTCTACCCAAAAATAAAATTTATAATAAAATTTATTTACTATTTATTTTGTGTTGTTGCTTCATCTTTTTACTATTTTAAATATAAAGCTAGCGTACATTTTTTGGACTTGTAATTAGTCACAAATTAGTGTAGATGTAGTCCTTCTGAAGTCCAATCCAACTAAGAAAGGGTGTTATTGTGTTAGTTGTTTAATCGTCTCTCCGACTTTGTTGACTTTTTTGGGACGTGAAAGTGCTAGTTACAAAAAAGATATTTTAAGCAAAATAGCATGTAAATATTCATCAATTCTTAAGCAGTCAAATACTTATTTTCTTAACTTAAAGTCTTGAGATCAAGAAATATAAGAAGTTATTCATAAACTTTTAGCTAGCGGTGCAATTTAAAATTTGCCGGATTGAGAACTTTGAAAAGCGCACAGATTTTTGATGTGTTCAATCTTCATCAAGTTTAATAAATTTATGATAGCTTTATACCTATTATTATTACTTATTTGAAACTGGAAAGTAAATAATAATGGTTTTTTGTAAGGACATAAATTACAAGATAGTTAAAATAATTTATTTTAATCTTATTAATAAAAATTTATTTAGTTGTCATATTTCTTAGATAATTCATAATTTTTATTAATTTCTGTGTATTTGACGAAATTTTATTGATTTACGTTGATTCGTATACCAAACAATCAATGGTCTTAGTAACTACATGTTTTTGCTTAACTTCGAATAATGGTAAATTCATTCCTGTAAATAACGCGTTTGCAGGTTTGTTTCCCACGTCCGAAACACAAAAAAACAGACAATTGAATGGCCTAAAAAATCTAACAGTTTCTTTGAAACATTCACATATGTCTATTTTCATGACAAAGTAAAAGCGTCGGTTTTCCAGGCCGCCGGATAATGGATATGAAACAAAAAAATAATCTCATTTTTTCTGAACCTCTCGTAAAGCTTTAAAAGGTAAACCTTTTATTATAAGTAGTAAAATATTTAACTATATTAGCAGTGAAATTTTCTAAAATGAGATTTCCGAATGATTTAATTTAAAATATTTGTGGGTGGGTACTGCTTAAACCTCAAATTAAACCA